>NC_092722.1:158597456-159222456 GCF_047496885.1 Scyliorhinus torazame | reverse complement strand
ACCCGCGCATGCGCAGTTTCAGTCCTCCCCGCAGCCGCCCCGCAAGAAGATGGCGGATCGATCTTGCGGGGCAGCGGAGGAAAGGAGGTCCTCCTCCAGAGAGGCCGGCCCGCCGATCGGTGGGCACCGATTGCGGGCCAGACCCCTTTTGAGCCCACCCCCCAGTGCAGGAACCCCCCTCAACCCCCCCAGCGTTCCCGCGCTGTTCCCGCTGGCAGCGACCATGTGTGGATGGCGCCGGCGGGAACCTGTCGTGTTGGGCAGGTCGCTCGGCCCATCCGGGCCGGAGAATCGCTGCTCACCCATTACCAACGGCAAGCGCCGATTCTCCAAGCGGCCAGCCGTGATTCGCGCCGCGCCAGTTTGGGGGGGGGGGGTGGAAGAATCGCGTGCGGGTGTCGGGAAAGTGTGGCGGGACTCACGCGGTGCCCAGGAGATTCTCCCACCCGGCGTGGAGGGGGCGAATTCCGCCCAAGGTGAGGGCTCGGCCACTCAAGACGCGGAGAATTCCGCACCTTTGGGGCGGCGCGATGCCGGACTGATTCGCGCCGTTTTTGGCGCCGATTGCGGAGAATCCCGCCCCAGATGTCATATCTTTTTGTTCCACCGTTGAACATTTTATAATGGTTAAGACATTTTATAAATATAAGTTGCTGTTACTTTTGTACTCTGTGGCCCTGATATTAACTCCCTCATGGTGGAAAAGTGCAGTGGCAATGAAGAAATGTGCAATATGTCCCCAATCTGCTGCATATTACTTAACCAGAATGGGTTTCATGGCATGTGGCAGTGCTGTTGCCAAGAAGCGGTACACTTCATCGGCATATTAACATCAGGCTGCCATAGTGCAATGGGAAGGCTAATTTATTTCAATAGTTACCACCCGATTGTCTCATTTATTTTTTTTAATGTTTACCTACAGGTCAGAATGATCCAAACAGCCTGCGACATAAATATAATTTTATTGCGGATGTGGTGGATAAGATTGCTCCTGCTGTGGTTCACATTGAACTTTTTCGTCGGTATGTAATCTTTTTATTGATTTGCTTCATGCAGTTGCTCTAAAAGTCAGATTGTCAATAACATTCCCGCAGATAGGTGATGACGAGTAAAAGATTTGCTGTAATTTATTGAGGAAAAAGTTTCTAAACCTAAGGGCCGGGATTCTCCGAAATCCCGGCCAAGTGTTGATGCCGGTGTCAAAGCCGGCGCGAGTGACTTGGGCATCAACGGGCCTCCAGGCTCAGGCATTCACCCCTTCCTAGGGGGCTAGTAGGGCGCAGGAGTGGTGTCCGCTGCTCTGGCGCTTGAAAGCCGGCGCACCACGGCCAGCGCGGGTCCGCGCATGCGCGCCATGGCCGGCGCGGGTGTGTGCATCGGCCTGCACGTGTCCACACATGCGTGTGGGTTGCCGGATCTGCCCCAGCCCCCGGGCAATATGGTGGAGCTGTACAGGGGCCCGGTGCGGAGAAACATCGCCCCCCCCCAGAATTAGCCCACCCGCCGATTGGCATGCTTAGATCGCAGGCCTGGCCACCGTGGAGGCCCCTACGGAGACTGATCCCCCCGCTACCCCTACCTGGACGGCCCCCACACCCAGAACTCTGAGGTCCCGCCGGGTAGGACTATACATAACCCACGCCGGAGGGATTAGGCAGGCACTCGGCCCGTTGAGACGCGGAGAATTGCCGGGGTGGCATCTTTCAACGGCCCCCACCGGCCCGGAGGCGACCCCGTGGGCGCAATTGCCGCCGAATCTCCGGTCGCCGGAGAATCGACAACGCGGCGTTGTGCGATCCTCACGCCCCCCCCGGCGATTCTCCGACCTGGCACCTGTGACAGTGCAGCAAAAGTTTGAGGGTCTTTTCCCAAACTATGTATGACTATACTCACATACTATCTGTACATTAATTAAACTCAATACTAAAATATTTCCAATGAGGGCGATGAGAATTTATTGCCTCCAGTTCTGAAAAATGTTAGTTTTCTCCTCAGTAATAGTCCATCACAAAATCTCGTTTCAAATGTCAGCTTGGGTTTGGGGTTCGATATGCACATTTAATCAAAAAGGCAATTGTAACAAAGAAATGATTTGTATACGTAAGGTACTTCAATTAATTCATATAAGTACGGCATGGTAGCACAGTGGTTAGCACTGTTGCTTCACAGCGCCAGGGACCTGGGTTCGATTCCTGGTTTGGGTCACTGTCTGTGCGGAGTCTGCACATTCTCCCCGTGTCTGCGTGGGTTTCCTCCGGGTGCTCCGGTTTCCTCCCACAAGTCCCGAAAGACATGCTTGTTAGATGATTTGGACATTCTGAATTCTCCCTCTGTGTACCTGAAAAGGCCCTGGAATGTGGCTTTTCACAGTAACTTCATTGCAGTGTTAATGTAAGCCTACTTGTGACATTAATAAAGATTATTATTAGTAGCAGTAGTAAATCTCTGAGGGTGGAATGCAGCACATATATATAGAAGAACATTGTAATACAGTCTTTATAGCTCACTATCAGGTTGAAAGCCTCAATACCAGGGCAGATTTTTTATCATGTTTTGCATACCATTTCATTACTTCTGGTTTCTTAAATGAATAGATTTGAAACATTGGTTTCTTACAGGTTCATCCTTGGCATTCTGCAAGAATACTAAAAATAAGGTGTAATTTTTCCAGGAAACAAATTAATTTTTTGTTTCCCAATTAAGGGGCAATTTATCGTGGCCAATCCACCTACCCTGCACATCTTCGGGTTGTGGGGGTGAGACCCATGCAGACACGGGGAGAATGTGAAAACCCCACGTGGACAGTGACCAGAAAGTGGGGCGAACCCGTGTCCTCAGCACCGTGAGGCAGTAGTGCTAACCACTCCATCACCGTGCTGCTTTCAGGAAACAATTTAGAGCATATCATCTATTGGCAATTTCCAGACAAAAATGTGAAAGATTTATATGCATGTCATCAACTTTTAACTCTGTATTATAAACCTGTCCCCATACAATAAAGATATTCCTTCCTTAACATGCAGCCATTTGTCGATCTCCATCATGGGGAAGAATCTGAAAATTAAATGAGACAGACAGTACACAAGTAAAAGCAAACTTTGCAAAGATGTTTTCCATCTTTATTTCTGAAATCTAAAGAACCCATTGAGCCAACAGTGAGCATTCTTCGCGGGCAATTCCGGCGCATCCCCACCCTCCCCTACCGTCACCCACATCCCTCCATGTCCCACTACATCCAGACAGCCACCATTCTCAATGATGGGCCACCTAGGCTAGAGGGTGGGCCACATGAGTGGCCCGCCTTCATCTTAGTGAGCCACAAGATTGAATTTGGGCTTGTTCACTAACCATGACCTGATGAATAAAATTAAATACATTTAACATACACGGAATATGCCATGGAGAGTTATAGAAAATGCTTAATCATATAAAAATTGATAGAATTTCAAATGGTCAAAACATAAGAAATGTTTACACTTTGGAAGAGCAAACAGCTCTCGAAGTCAGAGTTGTGTGCTATCAGCATGCTCTTCGTTTCATCTGCCCTTGCTTTATATGCGTAACACTTCAGTCATACTGGTAGGAAAAAAATTATGTGGACAGAAATCAGTGGAATGTGGCAGCCCTGCACATGGACAACAGTCAATAATATCTTGTGGGCCACACTCAGGACCCAGATGGACCATAAGTGGCCCCCGGGCCACGGTTTCCCTCCACTGACTACTCCTAACTGTGGAAAATATCTAATCAGCTAACAACCACTGGCATATACTATTTACAGGCCTCTGATATCAGGAATATGCCTCTCCTGGGGTAAATGCCTTGAGTGTTATATAAATTGAGTTGTTGTTGCTATCCCTTCCCACTAATCTAGGTAAATAGAGGCAGCAAATCCATAGAACTCAAAATATTATGGGGTAAATTTATGTTGATTTAGTGTGCTTTAAGTTGTAGGACTGACTGCAGTGAATAATTTAATTTCTGTAAATCACATTCGTATGCAAATAAATGGATACAAATCTGTATGCAAATAAATGGATAAAAATCTGAATCGGATACAAAAGTTATGTAAATAAATGATTTAAATAATTAATTGTGTTTGGCAAACCAGGAGTAACTTGTGTAAAAACAAAATATCGAAAGCAAATTGGGTAATTTCTGAACTAAAGCACTTAAATGCGTTTCACAGTTATATTATTATTAATGTCGCAAGTCAGCTTACATTAACACTGCAATAAAGTTACTGTGAAAATCTCGTAGTCACCACACTACGGAGCCTGTTTGAGTACACTGAGAATTGAGAATGTCCAATTCACCTAACAAGCATGTCTATCAGGACTTGACCCAAGCGGAAATTGCACCCAGAAACCTGGCGTTGTGAAACAACAGTGCTAACCACTGTGCTACCATGCTGCCCCATACTGGAACAAACAGTAACAAATTTAATGCCACTTTGGTCAAGTTTTGTCGTAGTTTACTGAAGATACATATTTATTCAGTCCAGATACAAAAGGTACACAAACAGTTACCCCAATATGGTTCTTTAAGTCATTTGTTAATTTGTTTATTTTAGGGCAACTTATTCCAACCGTGAACTGTCTGTTGCAAGTGGCTCAGGTTTCATTGTCTCTGAAGATGGATTGATAGTAACTAATGCACATGTGGTGACAAACAAGCATAGAGTGAATGTGGAGCTGAAGAGTGGAGCCACATACAATGCCAAAATAAAGGATATTGATGAAAAAGCAGATCTTGCATTAATTGAAATAGACCCTCCGGTAAGTTTTCTATTCTGTTAACACATAGTCTAATAATAAATGTTATTTAATATCTCTGACTGATTTTTTTTTTAAACTAAGAACAGAAACTACTGATTCTCTCAGCAAATCCTGCAATCTCCTAAAAGCTTCAATCTTGCACAGTTTCAGAGCCAGATTTCTAAATGATCAGTTTTATTGTCCAATTACAGTAGAATTTCCGTGTAACTTCACAGAAAGGTTTCTGTTTCTAAAACATGTATGATTGGCCTGCCAATAATGATGCACTAAGAATTACATAGCATGTTGACACGCTAATACAATTTACATGCTGCTTAGGATGTGCGTTGCTGCTTGGTTTGCACAATAGATGCATTAGATGTTTCTGTTCTAGATGCATTCAGGAAATTGTACCAAAAATGCACTTGACAAGGTTAGGGTCAATGTTCCCCTTAAAACTCATTTGCATAATCACAAATATATGGAGTTGAATCTTCCGCGGAGTGTCAATCACCGTTGAAATGCTATTCCGCTATTCCACTTCTGTTTTCCTACCTTACACTGGAGCTCCACATTTTCATTGGCACTGGCAACGTTATGCACATTGCAAAAACCTTGCAAAACCATCCACGACTAGCATTAAATGGTTGTATGTTTAAACTTTCACTACAGCCTTTCCTATGGTCATTGTGCACATCTCTTGAATAAGATTTAAATTTCTTTTCTTCTTTAGTTTTATGTTCAATTCAAATGGTTACCAGTCCTTCCATGTCCTTCACAATTCCTCTGATTACTTCTACTTAATCAAACAGCAGCCAAAGGAATTTTTAAGTTTGTTGCTGGCAAGGTGAGAGTTGAAGCAATATCCACTGCATGATCGCCAGATTCAGAGCACTTTATAATATCTAATTTCACTTGAAGTGTAACTTGTTTTTGTTCCCTTTTCTCAGAGAAAGTACTTCATCATCGACTTTTTTTAAGATTGTCAATGAATTTTATGGGTAACATTAACAAATAATACTGCAACAATTCAAGACAAGTTGTTGACAGGCGATATCTGTTGTTTTGCACAGTTCAAAAAATGTCATGGCGCCCATTCCACCCGCCTATACTGCACAAGGCAGTGAGTGATTAACCGGTGGTTTTAAAGGAGCCCTGGAGACCACTACTGGACAGTGCAACTTGGTCTCAACACAGCTTCCAATCTGTCTTAAGCTTATAACCACCTCCCAAGGTTACCTGCTCCCTTCCTCACCCGAGACACAGCTCTCGCAGGTTCAACAGCCAATTTCCAGGCGTATGGCAACATTAGCATGAAACAGCAGCGACGCAATGTGAATGCATTGGAGATCAATGTTAATGCAAAGCAACGTTGTGCAGAACAAGTTAGGACTTGTTGTATTATGTGCTATTCTGGGCATTTTTTTTAGGAGGGACAAGAAGGCTTTGTAGAGGGAGCAGAAAAGATTTGAGAATGGTTCCAAGGATGTGGGCTTCAGTTTCCGATAGACTTGAGAAGCTAAGGCTCATCTCTTTAAAGAAGAGAAGGTTGAGAGGAGATTTGATAGAAGTGTTCAAAATCATGAGGTATCCAGAGTGTATAGAGAAAAATTATCTCAATGGTGGAAATGTCGAGAACCAGATTCAAACTGAGTGTTGCAAAAACCAACTGCGCCATAAAGTTGGCCGGCAACTTCCTTGGAGAGGCAATCAACGAGGGATTGCCACTCCATAGTGACTTATCTGTGCTTGAATTCCAAAGTACCTGAACCTCCTGACTCAGTGAGTGAAGAATCAAAACAAGTTAGTGTCTTCAGCGGCGAAGTGGAAAAGGAGCGGAGTGAAGGAGGATGCGCCCGCTCTTTAGGGCACAAGCTGGATATGTGTTGGGGGTTAAAGTTGGGGCATGGAGGTTGGGTCGGGACATGGGGGAGTTGGGGTCAGGACATGGGGGAGTTGGGGTCAGGACATGGAGGATTTGGAGTCGGGACATGGGGGAGTTGGGGTCGGGACATGTCCTTGGGGGTGCCTTTGCTAAAGTTGATGGGGAGGGTTTAAACTAATGTGGCAGGGGGATGGGAACTAAATGATGAGGAGGTTAGTGGACAGTAAGGAGGTAGTAACTAAAGCCTGTAAGGAACTATATCATGAAGTCAGCGTCACTAAGGGGAAGAGTAGGCAGGAAGCAGATGATGAACGCAAAGGGACTGGTGGTCTGAGATGCGTTTGTTGTAATGCTGCATTTGTTTTAATGCAAGAAGTGTAGTAGGTAAGGCAGATGAACTTAGGGCTTGGATTAGTACCTGGGAGCATGATGTTATTGCTATTACTGAGACTTGGTTGAGGGAAGGGTATGATTGGCAACTAAATATCCCAGGATATCGATGCTTCAGGCGGGATAGAGAGGGAGGTAAATGGGGTGGAGGAGTTACATTACTGGTCAGAGAGGATATCACAGCTGCGCTGAAGGAGGGCACTATGGAGGACTTGAGCAGTGAGGCAATATGAGCAGAGCTCAGAAATAGGAAGGGTGCGGTAACAATGTTGGGGCTGTACTACAGACCTCCCAACAGCGAGCGTGAGATAGAGGTACAAATATGTAAGCAGATTATGGAAAGATGTAGGAGCAACAGGGTGGTGGTGATAGGAGATTTTAATTTTCCCAACATTGACTGGGATACACTTCGTGTCAGAGGTCTAGATGGAGCAGAATTTGTAAGGAGCATCCAGGAGGGTTTTCTAGAGCAGTATGTAAATAGTCCAACTCGGGAAGGGGCCATACTGGACCTGGTACTGGGGAATGAGCCCGGCCAGGTGGTTGAAGTTTCAGTCGGGGATTACTTTGGGAATAGTGATCACAATTCCATAAGTTTTAGAATACTCATGGACAAAGACGAGAGTGGTCCTAAAGGAAGAGTGCTAAATTGGGGGAAGGCCAACTATACTAAAATTCAGCAGGAGCCGGGAAATGTTGATTGGGAGCAGCTGTTTGAAGGCAAATCCACATTTGATATGTGGAAGGCTTTTAAAGAGAGGTTGATTAGAATGCAGGACAGGTCTGTCCCTGTGAAAGTGAGGGATAGAAATGGCAAGATTAGGGAACCATGGATGACAGGTGAAATTGTGAGACTAGCTAAGAGGAAAAAGGAAGCATTAATAAGATCTAGGCGACTCAAGACAGACGAAGCTTTGGAAGAATATCGGGAATGTAGGACCAATCTGAAATGAGGAATCAAGTGGGCTAAAAGGGGTCATGAAATATCTTTAGCAAACAGGGTTAAGGAAAATCCCAAAGCCTTTTATTCATATATAAGGAGCAAGAAGGTAACTAGAGAAAGGGTTGGCCCACTCAAGGACAAAGGAGGAAAGTTATGCATGGAGTCAGAGAAAATGGGTGAGATTCTTAACGAGTACTTTGCATCGGTATTCACCGAGGAGAGGGACATGACAGATGTTGAAGTTAGGGATAGATGTTTGATTACTCTAGGTCAAGTTGGCATAAGGAGGGAGGATGTGTTTGGTATTCTAAAAGGCATTAAGGTAGACAAGTCCCCAGGTCCGGATGGGATCTATCCCAGGTTACTGAGGGAAGTGAGAGAGGAAATGGGGTCTTAACAGATATCTTTGCAGCATCCTTGATCACGGGTGAGGTACCAGAGGTCTGGAGAATTGCTAATGTTGTCCCCTTGTTTAAGAAGGGTAGCAGGGATAATCCAGGTAATTATAGACCGGTGAGCCTGATGTCAGTGTTAGGGAAGCTGCTGGAGAAGATACTGAGGGATGGGATCTATTCCCATTTGGAAGAAAATGGGCTTATCAGTGATAGGCAACATGGTTTTGTGCAGGGAAGGTCATGTCTTACCAACTTAATAGAATTCTTTGAGGAAGTGACAAAGTTGATTGATGAGGGAAGGGCTGTCGAAGTCATATACATGGACTTCAGTAAGGCGTTTCATAAGGTTCCCCATGGTTGGCTGATGGAGAAAGTGAAGTCTCATGGGGTCCAGGGTGTACTAGCTAGATGGATAAAGAACTGGCTGGGCAACAGGAGACAGAGAGTAGTAGTGGAAGGAAGTTTCTCAAAATGGAGAACTGTGACCAGTGGTGTTCCACAGGGATCCATGCTGGGACCACTGTTGTTGTGATATACATAAATGATCTGGAGGAAGGTATAAGTGGTCTGATTAGCAAGTTTGCAGATGACACTAAGATTGGTGGAGTAGCAGTTAGTGAAGGGGACGGTCAGAGAATACAGCAGAATATAGATAGATAGATTGGAGAGTTGAGCGATGGAGTTCAATCCGGGCAAATGCGAGGTGATGCATTTTGGAAGATCCAATTCAAGAGCGAAATATACGGTAAATGAAAAAGCCCTGGGGAAAATTGATGTACAGAGAGATCTGGGTACCCTGAAGATGGCTGCGCAGGTCGATAGAGTGGGCAAGAAGGCATACAGCATGCTTTCCTTCATCGGAAGGGGTATTGAGTACAAGAGTTGGCAGGTCATATTACAGTTGTATAAGACTTTGGTTCTGCCACATTTGGGATACTGCGTACAGTTCCGGTCGTCACATTACCAAAAGGATGTGGATGCTTTGGAGAAGATGCAGAGGAGATTCACCAGGATGTTGCCTGGTATGGAGGGCGCTAGCTATGAAGAGAGGTTGAGTAGATTAGGATTATTTTCATTGGAAAGCCTGAGGTTGAGGGGGGACCTCATTGAGGTCTACAAAACCACGAGAGGTATAGACAGGGTGGATAGCAACAAACTTTTTCCCAGAGTGGGGGTCTCAATTACTAGGGGTCACGAGTTCAAGGTGAGAGAGGAAAGGTTTAAGGGAGATATGCGTGGAAAGTTCTTTACGCAGAGGGTGGTGGGTGCCTGGAACGCATCGCCGGCGGAGGCGGTGGAGGCGGGCACGATAGCGTCATTTAAGATGTATCTAGACAGATACATGAATGGGCAGGGAGCAGAGGGATACAGATCCTTAGAAAATAGGCGACAGTTTTAGATAGAGGATCTGGATCGGCGCAGGCTTGGAGGGCCGAAGGGCCTGTTCCTGTGCTAAAATTTTCTTTGTTCTTGTTCTTTGTTCTTTGACATGGGGAAGTTAGGGTCGGGACATGAGGGAGCTGGGGTCGGGACATGGGGGAGTTGGGGTCGGGACATGGGGGAGTTGGGGTCAGGACATGGGGGAGTTGGGGTTCTGACATGTCGGGGGCAGTGGGGAATCCTGTGTAGGTGGCGGTTGAGGACTACCATGGGGGGGTTGGGATGCTTGTTTGGGTGGGGGCAATAGGGGTGCCCTGGGGTTTGGGGATGTGGGGTGTGTCCTGTGCAGGATTTGGTCTGGGAGTTTTAAATAGTTATTCTTAGAAGTGCTTTTAAAAAAATTCCTAACTCTTTCAAACTAAAAACTGGCAGTACCACCTGACTAGCAATTTAAATCACTTCGTGGGATGGTTCCCAGCCCAGGGGAAGTTAACCCTTCTGGGCAATTGCCGGTTAAACCCTTAACATGGGAATTTCTGGAATGATTCCCTAGCACTGCTTTATGGTATCCCCCAAATCCAACACTGGGGAGCCTGGAAGTTATGGACCGCAGTAAAATGTATTAATGCAATGAGTATTTAGGATCTGGAATGTACTGCTTGAGCATGTGATGAAGTCAAATTTAATTCTGAATTTCAAAAGGGATTTAGATGAGCACTCTGTAGAGAGATAATTTCCCAGATTATGGTGAAAGGGTGGATTAGTGGGAGAACAGCTCTTGCTAAGGTCTGGCATGAACCGAATGGGCCAAATAGCTTCCTTTTGTGCTACAACTATTCGTTGACTCTCTACTGAAATAAACTTGTGTACATTTATGAACTGACTTGTCAAAACACATTTCGATAAATAGATCCAAACATTTAATTTACAGAATATGATTAGAAGTTATGTTCAATGTTGGAAATAGGATTCTGAAGCTAAGATATCCAGATGCCAAAAGGAACAAGGACATATAATTAGGACTGTGGTTGTGTAATTGAGGTATTCTTTTCACACTGCCATTGTGCTATGATCAAAGTTATGTTTAAGGATTTGCTTTCTATAATATAACTTCTGGCTGTTGTGCAGGCAAAAATAAGCCATTTCCACAATAACATATGATAGGTAATCATGCTGGCAAAACATTAAACTTGAACGCTGAATTTGTATTTATATAGTTCTTACTGCATTACTAAAACACTACAAAGCACTTCACACATAATTAGTTTGATTGAAGTGCAGTTAAAGTTCTCAGACATTTGTTGACAATATGCTTCCATCAAGGCAAAACAGCTAATGGCTGATTTAAGTTTTTTTTAGTGTGAGTTATGGGAGAAATTTTGACCAGGCCAACTCCCTACTCTGACTTTAATAGTACTGTAGGACCTTTAACACCACTTGAAAGACAGGTGGTATCTAAATTTGACATCTTGCCCAAAGAATGGCAACCCAGACAAGGAAGTACTTTCTCCATATTGCTTTGAAGTGTTGACTTAAATTAAGCACACAACTTCTCAAAGAGCTTGACTCAAGAATACAAAACCAACACTGATCCATTTTTGAGAAATAATATAAAATTGGTATTTCAAAACTTGCATGTATAGAGAAGATGGTGAGAAACTGTACCCACTCTGAAAGGATCAAGAACGAGTGGGTACAGATTTTAATGATTTGCAAAAGAGGCAAATGTGATGTCAAAAAAGACTTTTCACACAGCAAGTGGTTGCGCTGTCTGGAAGTGTGGTGGAGGCAGGTTCAATCGAGACATTCTAGAGGGCATTAGATGATTATTTGAAATAGAAACATATTCAGGGGAACAGGGAAAAGGGGAATGGCGCTAAATCATGATGCTTGTTTGGAGAGCCAGTATAGACACTATGGACCAAATGGCCTCCTTCTGTGCCCTAACAATTCTGTACTTTTGTAAATTTGTAACTTGATCTTAGATGATCAGGGGCTGGATTCTCTGCCCCACCGCACCACATTTCTCTTTCACCCCGCCGGCGGGATGCTCCATTACGCCGGTCAGTCAATGGGGTTTCCCATTGTGAGGCAGCCCCACGCCGTCAGGAAACCCCCGGACGTCCGGCAAAACGGAGCATCCCGCCGGCGGAGAATCCAGTCCCAGGTTTCTATTGCTATCATACAAACATTCCCTTTAAAATACTCTGATATCTAAACTGCAACTTAACACCCATTGTTTATACTTTATTCCTGTTCAGTCTTCTTTTATAATTGCATCTTTTAGCATAGTACACCAGGGGTATTATATATCCACTAAAGTTGGACCTCTGGCTTGGGTAGTTGGAAGAACTCATCAACACTCCACACAGATTAATGGGTTCTTGCAAGTCCTGAATGGTTGATTAGATGGAGCATTCCAAACATGTTAAGATGTGTTTGTTAGGTAATTTGTTCGGAATTTTTAAATGATTTTTAAAAAAAAATATCAGTAACATTTATTGCGTAACAGAAATAATTAAAAAGAATCTCCCGTTGACTGACATTTTATCAACTGAGTTATCAGGGCAGCACCGGTCGTAAGCACGTTTAATATCAGATTTGCCACATAAAGAAACACTATTGTTAATGATTAATTCATAGAATTTACAGTGCAGAAGGAGGCCATTCGGCCCATCGAGTCTGCACCGGCTCTTGGAAAGAGCACCCTACTTAAGCCCGCGCTTCCATCCACCCTATCCCCGTAACCCAGTAACCCCACCTAACGTTTTGGATACTAAGGGCAATTAATCATGGCCAATCCACCTGGCCTGCACATCTTTGGACTGTGGGAGGAAACCGGAGCACCGGAAGGAAACTCACGCAGACATGGGGAGAACGTGCAGACTCCGCACAGACAGTGACCCAAGCCGGGAATCACACCTGGGACCCTGGAGCTGTGAAGCAACTGTGCTAACCACGGTGCTCCTATGCTGCCCCCATTAATAAGCATTATTTCCTTTTCAAAATGTGATGCCTATAAATTTGTGTACATGGCTTGTTGGATTGAATGTGCAAATTTCAAAATATTTACTATGTAGGAGTCAAAATTGGAGTTGTACAATTAGTCTTTGCGCTACTTGACTTTATATTTCTAGGGTTGAGGGTAAACTTCACTTCTGGCTACTGCTGTGCTTGAGTAGTTTGTCTATGAAATACAAATAATTGGATAGATTTCCTATTAATGTACTGGATGGATTGCTTTAACCTCTAGGTTTTGGCAACCTTGATTTAAAAGCAGCTGGGACCATGGTGAAATTGATTTTCACCATGATTGAGCGGCACAAATGAGCATTAGGACTTGATCCAACATTCAGTCAACAACCAGTGTATAATAGTATTTAACATCTGCGCAAATACATTTTGGAGCTAGCCAAGAAACCTCCTGTTCCACTATTTCTACTTGTTATTCAATGCAATCTATGTTGGGAACAGCCCACCGCCTTAGCTCGAGTGTGTTTTACTTGTGAAACCTAACTGATGTTCTTTCATTAGAGACTCCATTATGGCTGATTTGACTGAAGTGAGTGCATGTTCCGTGGTTACTTCTGCTTAATGATGTGGATCTCTATCTCTTTACTCTTCTCTATCTGTTATTTAGCTCTAATTCAAATTATGTTTGCAGTGTCACCATGACACCCTCTTATTTCTTTTGTTAAACAATTGTGGAATTTTAAGTGGAGGCAAGTGGGTTGGTTTAATGGCTAGGAAGCTCCACTCCCTTGTTGGAACACTGCGCTGGCTGGATTGTCGGCATCCTTGATGTTGACCCAGTTCTCTCTTCCATCAGCCTCCTGATGGTATTAGTGCATGGCCTGATCAAGGGTTTGGAATACACAGTACTCACTTGAGTTTGGCCATCTGGATGAAAGTGCAGTTGCTCCTCACTTTTCTCTTTTTGATTTGATTTGATTTATTGTCACATGTACCGAAGTAGAGTGAAAAGTATTTTTCTGCGGCCGAGGGAACGTACACAGTACGTACATAGTAGACAAAAGAATAATCAACAGAGAACATCAACAAATAGTGATTGGTTACAGTGTGAAACAAGGGGCCAAACAAAGCAAACAAAGCAAATACCTGAGCAAGAGCAGCATAGGGCGCCGTGAATAGTGTTCTTACAGGGAACTGGTCAGTCTGAGGGGGAGTCGTTGAGGAGTCTTGTAGCTGTGGGGAAGAAGCTATTCCTATGTCTGGATGTGTGAGTCTTCAGACTTCTGTACCTTCTGCCTGATTTGAAGGGTCTGGACGAAGGCAATGCCTGGATGGGAGGGGTCTCTGATAATGCTGTCTGCCTTCCTGAGGCAGCGGGAGGTGTATACAGAATCAATGTGGGGGTGGCAAGCTTGTGTGATGCTTGTCGATTCACCTCACTCTCAGCACAGCTCTACTTCTACTCCTGCCCTGCGAGCTCCAGGGCTTTCTCCTCAAAAGGAGTCAGGATCCTCATCTTAGACATCCCATCGCCCGTCTTCTCTTGCTCACAGCAATTGTGGGCAAGCTGGTCCTGCAGGGATCCAAATGGTGATGATGTGAGCTGGTCGCCTGGGAGGTCAGATGTTGATGGTATATCTGGCATATGAGGTTAGGTGCTGGGGCCCTGCGAGATGGCAGCATGTGGGATCGAGGTGACATCCCGAGGAGTGTCGCTAAGCTGGAGTGCGGAGAGAAGTCCGGGAGCACTTACCCTGGCAGAACGGAGTAGGTCATTCATCATCTTGTGACATTGCAATCCCGCCCTCTGGTGCAAACAGCTGGCACTGACCGGAGCTACGACTGTTTCCCAGGTGGGATTCATCACCTTGCTGGAGGGCCTTATGCCAGCTTGAGGGCATATTTTACCTGTTTCTTCTCCATGGCACCCAGACTATGGGCGAGGGCGTCCTCCATGAATCAAGGAGCACTTTTCCCACTGCCATCCTCCTGGCTTGAATGAGAGCAAGTGTATGGAGCTGTTTAAATGCAGCATAGAGCCAATTTAATGCTTCATTGAAATGCTCAGATGACCCCTGGGGTGGGTGAATCTGATGCTTTGCACCTCAGGCACGACGTTATTTATATGACAAATTTTCCAAGTGCCTAAAAATTGTGGTCCAGGTGATGGGAATCCAGGGATGACGGGATCACTGATTTTCACGCTGAAAATGACACGTCATTTTTTTGAAAAATGTCACCTATTATTTTTTTAAAATCATTTTTCACTTTTTGTCTCCAAGTTAGCTAGTCACCTAAGGACAAAAGATTTAATGAGTTATTGCTGAATTAATTAGCAGTTAAGGTAATGTTTGGGAATTTTGCTGAGAAATAAGAATTTGAAGGAATTTTCAAAAACAAATCACGCAATTCAAATAATATAACCGATACAGAAATCCTGAATATTTGACCTGTTTGATATTTTTTGTATAATGTAATCACTTAAAGGCTGCACTGAGGTCACAATCTGAGATAATTTAGCCTTTATAAATATTATTGCAATTAAAAAGGTAGAAATTTCCTCTGTTCTCACTAATAAAAGAGAAAAGTAACAACAAAAGCAAAATATCCCAATGCAAGAAATAAAAATACAACAGGCTGGATTCTCTGCTGCCAATAGCGAGTTCCCAATGTGGCGGAGAATCCAGTGTCGGGCAGAAAACAGGCGACGATCCGTTTCTGATACTCCGGTCCCCCGCTGGCATCGAAGTTCATGTTTGCATCCTATTAACGGGCAGAGCACCACCTTCATCAGGTCCGCGTGATTCTCCAGTCCTCTGAGCCCGGAATTACATGGGCAAGAATTGGTGCAGATCTTGACAAACGCGGCCTGAGCGGTGTGGACCTCGCGGGACTCTTCAAGGGAGTTGCCTCCCAAAGTCCATCAGGGGGCCACCCTCCCTACCCGCGCCCACCACAATGTAAGACCTGCCCACCCCACCAGACTACTCCCACCAGAGACCCCCAACAAAGACCCCCTAATTAGACAAACCCCCACCAGAGACCCCCCCATAGGAGGTGCCCCTGATTGGAAGGCCCCCATAATAGAGATTCCAGCCTGGAAGCTAGAGAGCAGTCCAGATGGATGTAGTGAAAGAATTCACTGCTTTAAAATTCACCTGGGCAATATACCTGTTGGCTCAGGCAGAGGAAGCAGCAGCTGTCAATTCCTGGAAATAGAAATCCAGTCAGCCTGGTTTAAACCCCCCTCAGATCTCTCATCTGCAAGCCTGCAGAGGAAGCAGGGTAGCATAGTGATTAGCACTGTGGCTTCACAGCGCCAGGGTCCCAGGTTCAATTCCCTGCTGGGTCACTGTCTGTGTGGAGTGTGCACGTTCTCCCCGTGCCTGCGTGGGTTTCCTCCGGGTGCTCCGGTTTCCTCCCACAGTCCAAAGACGTGCAGATTAGGTCGATTGGCCATGATAACTTCCCCTTAGTGTTCAAAAAGGTTAGGAGGGGTTATTGGGTTAGTGAGATAAGGTGGAAGTGAGGGCTTAAGTGGGTCGGTGCAGACTCGATAGGCCGAATGGCCTCCTTCTGCACGGTATGTTCTATGTTCTTTCATTCATCTCTCTGTGAAATTGCCTTCACTAGGCTGTGGTTCCACATACACTCAGATGTCTGAATTGTTTTATTCATCTGCCTTCATGCTTGAGTGGCTTTGAAATAGTCAGCTCTGAAACTAACAGGAAGCACTTAACTGTCTTTGCTATGTTCCAGGAGCTGTCAATCAAAGTAAATGTTTATAAACATTGTGGTTAGTTTCACAGCTGACTACTTCAAAGCCACTCAAGCCTGAAGGTGCTCAGTTTTAATGCAAATCAGGTGCCATTCAGCTCCGGCGGGAGAACATCATTTCCCAATGGAGAATCCTACCCTACATGTTGTAAAACACTCAGCAGGTCAGGCAGCATCTGTGGAAAAAGAACAAAAGTTAATGGGTGGGATTCTGCATTGCGAGTCCACCCCACTAACCCTGCTAGCGAGAAAGGAGAATTTTAGTGCACCGCTTGCTGATGGCGGGATTCTCTACTTCCGCAGCTTACCAATGGGGTGTCCCATTGAAGCTGGGAAAGCCGCAAGTGAGGATGCGCTTATAGCAGGACCAGAGAATCCTGCTGCCAGCAAACAGCCTGGGAATCCTGCCCATCCTGCCCAATGTTTTAAGTTGATGACTTTTTGCCAGAACTGACGAGTAAGATATTAACATGAACAGCACATATTTTCATAATGAGCTTTTTCTCTCAGACCGGGTGTCATTAATTTGCATTAGATTTATTTGCAACTGTGTAATATAAGGCAGGTTTGATCATGTACGTCTTTAAAAAGATTGTTCTGCATTGAATCACCAAACGCAGTATTGCACCTCTCTTATGTCAGACTCTGATCATGTTTAAGGACAGGCCCAGACAAATTGCATCCATTGAGTGGCTAAGTAATGACAATATTGTCATGACAGTGTTTTTGTGCATGCCTGAGGAATTTAGGAGAACGGGGTGTGAATTCAAAAGCTGCTATCTCCGCTCCATGTGTAATGGAATACATCTTTGCATTTGACTTTCACTGAATATGCACACGGCCTATTGGTGGACAAATTATATACTAGTTAGAGCTACAGATTTGTCTGTTAAATTAGTTAAATTGGCATTTTGGAATCAATTGAGCTTTCCATTATTGCAATCGGCAGACTAATATTTCACAGCACAAAATGTGATCACTATTTAAATGCTCCACAAAATTTACTGTAACACTCTCACTTCTATTGGCTCAAAGGAATGGATGTTTCGCCTGGGTTGGTTAAATCAACACATGGGCGAATTTATTGCCCTCGCCAAGGTGGATTTGGAAGCAGGGGCGATATTTATTCAGGTGCGAGGGTGGGGACACTTGTGCTTTCCTGCCTCTGCCACAATTAAGTCTGCGACGGGAAGGCTTGTGGTCAGCCTTCGCATCCTGCTGCCAATTGAGGCTATCAAGCGGGAAATTAGTGCCCAAATAAGGGTCTCTTCCCAGCACTGCTGCTCTTCAACCAATTGTGGGAGAGGCAATCTCCATGCGGGAGGCTTGAAAGTGAAACCTTGTCAAGGTTGTTTGCCGGCTTCCAGGGGCATCCTTCATTGTCAGGAGCTTAGTGCCCAATAGGAAGGCACTAGCCCATTGAAAGCCATCCCCCTGCCCTTGCTGCCGACACTCATTCTGCCCTCACACCTGTAGCCTGGGTCTCTTGGAATACCTGGGCCTCTCCTCTGGATGCATTGCTGGCAGCAGTTACATCTTCGCCAGAGACACTGCCCACAATGCACAGCTGCCAGCAGCTCTCAGGCAACTGGATTTCTGCCCCCGGAGCCCTGAATCTTGGGGAAGGTCTACCGCTGTCCACATAAGTGCATGAGAGGCACCTTTTCCAAAGGAGATAATGCAAATCTCTCGCCAGCTGTTCAGCCAGTGGGTGAGACCTCGGTCGCCTACATCCATGATCACTGACTATACTGATTCAAGATAAATTAAATACAGAATTACCTTTATTACTGACATGATGGAGCTTGTATCACCACCAGAATTCACACAGCTTTGATATACAAGACCCCTGCGAGTATCAATTTTGATAATTATGCACTCTATTTAGCTACTATTGTGCAAGGAAATTATTTAGACTTTCTTGTAGCTTACAGAGCTGTACTTGGTTAAACCCTCAAACACTATTTTTAAAAAAAATTTAGAGTACCTAATTCATTTTTTCCAATTATGGGACAATTTAGCGTGGCCAATCCACCTACCCTGCACAGCTTGCATTGTGGGGACGAAACCCACGCAAACACAGGGAGAATGTGCAAACTCCACACGGACAGTGACCCAGAGCCAGGATCGAATCTGGGACCTCGGCGCCATGAGGCAGCAGAGCTAACCACTGCGCCACCGTGCTGCCCACCCTCAAACTCTATTAGGAAGAGTTTTGCTGCATTCGCACTGCTTCGTGTAGCAGTCTGATAAGAAACTAACAATTTATTTTCTGTTCTAATTCTATCATTGGCGATTTATTTAATTAGATGAAATAAACATATGAATTTAATTGAAATAATTATAGTTAAATTGCTCTTCCCTCTCTACAGTTTCAACACCTAAAGCAATTTTTCAGGTTTCATCCATAAAATGAAGAATTCAGGACATAGTACTGAAAATATGGGGGGGGCATTTTCTGCCAGCGTAAAATCTCACGAGACCGTGGGAACGAGAATCTCAGCGGCAAGATCTCGTTCTCTGATTTTCCTGACCCCTCGCAGTGGGAATGACGAAGTTCCCACCTCCATATGTTCGCCCTTCGTAGAGAATTCCCCTTTCCGACGTGAAGTCAGGTTGGGGGGATGGGTTTTGCCCCAGTGATTGTGGGTGGACATTTCCCAGTCCGTGTGGTGGGGGTGGGGTGAGGGTATTGTTTTAATGCAGATCGATCTCTGCTGAGCGGGCATTGCCAGCTTTATCAGGATCCACTCGCCAGCATGACGGTGAAAACCACACCCCTAGATCTTCTGTGCACGGAGTGCCAGAGAATCTGGAGAGAAAACTCAACTGTGCAGCTGGAGAGCTACATATCGGTTTTCTTGCCTCAGCCAGACTCAGTGAAAAATCCACCCATGTTGGCTGGTGATAAAAATGTCTTCTCAATGTTTTACAACTTCGCAGCTGCCAAATGTACGCACTTTGGCTTATGGTTCAAATGGCCAACTGGAGAATAGGTTAATGCCACTGTGTCCAAGATGGAGTCTCCATTTTGTTTCATTAGTGGATCTGCAGAAACACATGTAAATGCTGCTAATTGGGTGGCCGAGTGCTTACTAATTAAAATTTACAGTGACATTTCAGTTATCTGGATTCCAATTATCTACTGCTCTGAACATCTGCCAGATTTTTCACAATGGAAAATGTTGACTAAGCTGATGCTTCATTACACAGCCAGATAATGCAAAATTCTGACCTAAATTAACAGAGGAAAGATTACATTTCAATTTACAGTGTTTTCATTGTGTTCATTTTTCAACCTAGGCTATTGGTGTACCCTATGTGAAATATTAAAGCTGCTTTAATGCCAACTCTTAGTGCCCAAGTGCCATGCAGCTGGATGCAGGCTAATTAAAAATGTGCTGGGATTTGCATAAATTGGCTGCGAGTAACAATTATCTTTTGTGGATCTTTAGGGGTTCACAGAATTAGTGGATCCCATTAGTTTTATAAGCCGTCAGTTAGCTGCATTTTGAAAACTGAATCGTGTAGCTCTTGAACCATATAAAAGCTAGGATATTTTTGATTATCCACTGACTAAATCTGCTACGTTATAACAAGTGCTGCAATTTTGACTCCAAAACAAATTGAAATAATATACTATTTCAATAATAAACATTTTACCAAGGAATAATAAAGGATCAGGTCATTAAAGAGTCTTCCATTGGCATATTTATTTAATTAGCGTTTTCCCCCAATTCTTTTTGAACTCCGTTTAACCTTTTCACCTGAACAGCATCAATTGCTGGCTAATGGATGGCTCCACAGGTGCCAGTCACTCTCCGGAATATCGCTTCAATAGCCATATTTCCACACATGTCCACATTGTGAGTGGTAGCAAGCTATTTGATCATGGGATATGATACTTCAATTAGTGCCCAAGTCAGTTGAAGTATGAAGCTAGACACTAATACTTTTCTTGATAGTACATTTGTTCACAGAATGCAGCATTACACATGTCTGCTTCTTGCCTACTAACCAAGTGTCCTAGCAGTCTCTCTTTGTATGTGCTCTAAGTACTTAAAATATGCCCTTCACCTGTGTGTCTTAGCAATATTATTAACATACCATTAACATGATACAGTCAAAGCTGTTCTGTCCACAAGTGAAATCTGCACAAGTGTACTTTGAGCATTAGTCACTCAACAGTAACCATGATCAGAAGTTTTAGTCCATTTTCCCATCCCAACAATGGAGCTAGAGGCAATGACTGCAATCCCACTGACATCCTAGTTGAAATTTGTTAACTCAACAGACTAGGGATTGAACCTGAAATCTGTCTGGCCTCTGACTGACTTAAACAGCTGAGCCTCTTTCAATGTATGTGTCTATGTTGTACCAATATCCTGACCTCTAGATCTGCCTATTCTAGTCATTTTATATCCACTGCCTGAGCATAATCGAGATTAGTTATTCTGCAACATTCTTCACATTTTTAGAAAATTGTTTAATTCCAATGCACTTCTTTTAAGTAATTATGTATGAAAGATGATGGTTATCCAATTATGATTTTTTCTTTGCATCAGAGATTTAATTGAAGTTAATTTATGCATTTAGTTGATGCTTAACTATAGCCTATGTCAGTGGCAGTTAAGTTTAATGGTCATTGTTTTGTTAGTATACAGAGCAAGTTGGAGCATGCTCAAAGTGAACCATTTCAACAATTGTCTAATCATTCTGCATTGTTTTGCAGTTCTTTTTCCACAGCTATTATTCCTCATTCCCATTACTAACACAGCCATTCTGAATCATAAAATCAAGAAACCTGCCCATTTGTTTCATTCACTTACGGCAGTTCATAGGAAAGTACCAGCCACCCCGAACAGGCGCCGGAATGTGGCGACTAGGGGCTTTCACAGTAACTCCTACTTGTGACAATAAGCGATTTTCAATTTAATTTCATTTCATTTTCATTTCATTTCATTTTCATTCATTTCAAGTGCAGACACCAGGGAATGATTTTGGTTCTTCAGTTGCTAACTTTAGCAGTAAAATAATATGTACATGTCGAGAAGCTGTTTGAGTTGGCATTTTAATCAAATCTTTGCCTCATGAATTTGGATTTACAACAAAGCATAGCGAGAGAAAAGATTTGGTTCTTATTGCTGAGTTACATGATTGAAAACCTCATGAAGCACAAAATCGGCAAGTAAACCAATAGGTGCCAGCTGTACTTTTTCCAGAGTCTCACCCCAGGCTACAGATTTTTGAATGCTTTCATCAATGGTAAGCTTTATGTTTGAGAGAAAAATGCTTTGTTTCAGCTTGTCAGCTCGGTTGATGTTTGTGCCTGTGTAATCCTGGATGTCAGTGACTGGGAGTTGTTAATCCATTTTCTGAAAGTTTGAGGCCAGCTTCCCACTTGATGGATGCATCAGTCATTGCATCCTTTGGTACAATGGAAATCCTGATCAACACCTGATTTGAACTGAACAGGGATAGTCCTGAATTCAACTTTTATTGTTTTAAGGCTGTGTATTTAATAAGGGAGATGTAGGATTTACTTTTTGCACTCAATGAGCTGACTTTTGCCAGATTGCAGCAACAATCCTGCCTTGGCTGTTTGCAAGATCCAGGTCACATTTTACCTGTGTCAATTTGTTGCCATGGTGGCATAAGTCCCTTTAAAGGACGGCCACATGCTCCTGGAGCTGCCGGCCATTGGGAGGGTGGCAACTCAACAGTCTTAGCAACGCCACCGGAAGTGGTGGCCACTGCTGGGATTGCACCTTGAAGAAGAGGATTCCAAGCAGGGAGGTGGGGTCTCGGTATCATTCAGGGGACTAAATGAAAACAACCCAAACTCAAACACTATTTGCAGCTGTCCAAGACAAGATTATCCTCTCCACCAAGATAAAAATCTAACTACAATGTCCAGTTTCTGTACAGTGGATTTTTAGTTAATGAGAACTGATTAAGATCTACTCTATAGAATTGGGAAAAGTATTTTCTCTTAGAGATGAGGAGACATTTTCAATCCCTGAGGGTCGCTAGAGTGTGGAATTCTCTTTCCCAGAGAGCAGTGGAGGCTGGGCCAATGCGTTTGTTCAGGTTGTGTTAGATTTTTGATAATGGATCAAGGGTTATGCGGACGTGGTGGGAAGAGAGGCAATTGTAATTGACACCACAACCAGATCAGCCATGGTCTTAATGAAAGGCAGAGCAGATTCAAAGGGCCGAGTGGCCTACTCCTGCTCCTAATTCCTACATTTCTATAACTTGATCTTCTTTTCCCTGGTCCTTGTACAAATTGTTGAGAACCACTGTATTTCACACCATACAACAGAAGTAATCTTAAGTTGACAGAGAAATTTGATCTCCCAACCAAACATATTTATGGTGCTTGACTGAATTGCTGTCCATACGTGCCAATCAGTGATGAGGAGCTTCAGAACAGGAAAAGGAGAGTTGCATTTGAACCACGCTTGTACACCACCTCGCAGAACATTCACGATGGCATTGAAGGGCTAAATGCTGATTGAACCCCTACATCCTTTCTGATTGCTGCCTTATCTCCAATCTGTGTTTCCAAAGTGCGTGATGCTCCTGCCCTTTTTCCTCTGCTTGTCATCTCTCATTGCTGGGAAAGGGGGTCTGGAAAATTCCACCGTAATGTTAATATTTTAACCATGTACTTTTCACATTCTCTCTGTAAGTGAGTTAGAATTATGTTTCACTGTTCGAATTATTTGTAGACCTGTCCAAAACCAGGTGAGCAAGTATGTAAAAAGGTTTCAAATTGGATATTTCATGTGGACTTCCTGCTGCAACCCTACTTCCTTCACCACTCTGGAAAGACTCAGAGCTGAGAGGGCAGAGAGATTAATCTGCATATCAGTTTTTGCCTTTCCCCCCACTTGAATGCTGACTACTAATAGCCGAATGACGTTCGGTTGAGCGATTCACCTCTTACCTTTTCCTGCTCTCAATACTGGGAGCCCTGAACCTCAACCCGACACACTGGACAAAGTCAGGAACTTGCAACTGAGACAGGAACAAGAATCAAACCTGTCCGGAATTTGAGGAGTTGAAAAAGGTTTCAAAGAAAATAACACGTAAAATTACCTTGGAAAAGTTCCATCATTTTTTAAATTAGTCATAATTAGTCGCATTTTTCTCACTTGATAGCCTTCAGCGTTTAAATTGCAATGTAACCAAACATCCACCCTAACCATTTTGCTGTCTGTTGCTAGGACAAACTGCCAGTGTTGCTGCTAGGTCGCTCCACAGACCTGAGACCGGGCGAGTTTGTGGTTGCCATTGGAAGTCCATTTTCCCTACAAAACACAGTGACCACAGGAATAGTGAGCACAACTCAGCGAGGAGGGAAGGAGCTGGGACTACGAAACTCCGATATTGATTACATTCAGACAGATGCAATTATCAACGTAGGTTTGACACAGAGGCACTAGTTGTGAGTTAAGGTGTTGTTTTTTTACATAAACATTGCCATCGTCCATATTTTAATCTGAAAATTCTG
Source organism: Scyliorhinus torazame (assembly GCF_047496885.1). Taxonomy (NCBI): domain Eukaryota; kingdom Metazoa; phylum Chordata; class Chondrichthyes; order Carcharhiniformes; family Scyliorhinidae; genus Scyliorhinus; species Scyliorhinus torazame. Next base: position 159,198,437 of record NC_092722.1, on the reverse strand, counting down.
ATCTTTTCATAGTATGGAAACTCAGGGGGTCCACTGGTGAATTTGGTAAGAAGGCTTTTTTCTTTTTTCTGTGACAATAGCCTAATCATGAAGTTTCAATTATGTGCCTCTTTGGGTGCGGTTTTCCCACTGAGTTCTTCCTGGCGCCGATCGCATTGCACCGGGAACGACGTGGGAGAGGTCCAAAACGGGCTTTGCGCCAGGCTCAAAACTGCCCATGAGTCGCGCAACCCACGCCACCGGCACGGCACGATCTGCATCATGCCCTCACTGGGTGTGATGCAGATAATATTTAAATGATCCATTAGGCTGATCTAAATATGCGCACCTGGTTTGAGGCCTGCTCTCGGGAGTCACCGGAAAGGCCTCACCTGGACACCAATTAGTACCGGTGTGATGGCCACTCCGGGTGACTCTGAGGCCATTGTAGATCCCCAGGTGGTCTGTGATAGGACAGGGAACTGTCCCTGGAATCTGGGCTCATTGGCAGTGCCAACCTGGCATATTGGCACTGTCAGAGCTGGGCACGGGTGCCTGGTTGGCAGTGCCAGAGTGCTGGATGTTGGGTTGACACTGAGGCGGGCCAAGCCCATGAAAGGGGGAGTGAAAAGGGGTTATGGAGGGGCATCATGAAGGTTGGGTGGGGGGAGGGGGGTGGAGTCCTGATAGGGTGGTTGTCATGAAGGTTGGCGGGAGTCCTGAAAAGTGGGGGGGGGGGGCAATCGTACAGGGCCATCAGGGACCCCATAGCAGGGTATGTTCACTTGGTGGGATGGGGGTATGATGCCCACTAGGATGGATGGGTGTGGGGCAGGGTCACTCTCATGCCTAGGTGGTGGCAGGCACTCATGTTACCTTTCATTGATGCCGGGGAGCTTGCCCCTCGGAGGTCGAGGGTGTTGGCCATGTCTGCGGGGGGTGGCATTGTCAGTGGGTGGGGGGGGGGGGGGGACCATCCAGCTCCCTTAGTGATCTGGGTACCTTTTCAAACTGGCGCTCTGAGCTCTGAGGAGCCGTTCTGGCTGACGAGTTTAGTTTCCCACTGCAGAAGAAATTTCGAAGTGTGGGCTTGACCGGTGAGAAACTCCCCATAAAGATGACCAAGTGCGGGTGAAAACAGTTCCGGATCTCGCCCAAAAAACTGGCGGGAAACATCCTGCTAAACTCACCCAAAGTGACACTTAAGTCATTTTTGGGTGAATTGAGCCCTTTAACTCTAGTTTTACATTAATTTTATTCACAAGTAGCTTTGCTTAATAAGTACTGAGATTCCACATCAATGGCAGCGCCCCCTCTGCACAGCTACAGTTTGAGATTGAAGGGTCGGAGCTGTAAGGTCTTCTGAATGTTGTATGTGGATACTTGGTGCTGTGCTTTCTGGGTGCTCTCACTTTCAATGAATCTAACACCGAAGGAACGATCTGGCATACTACACCACATTTCTCACTTTGGATGAACTTTGTACAGATTTCTGTCAAATGCAACTTCCATTTAATCACCAAGAATTCTCTATTCTGACAAAATGACCAGGTAATTGCATTTTTGTTTTGTTTAGGACGGTGAGGTTGTTGGTGTCAACACTCTGAAGGTGACTGCTGGGATATCATTTGCAATTCCATCTGACAAAATTCGACAGTTTCTAGTTGAATCTCATGACCGACAAGCGAAAGGTATGCAGAGTATAGATTTCTCATTTTCTTTGTTTTAATAAATTGTATCAGGCCCCGCAGTGTAATTTTAAAATTGGAATTTAAGGTCGTTCTAGCCTTTAGTTGATCACGCCCTGGTACATTATGCTATGAAGTGGCGGACAAGTTCAGATTCACCATTAGGAGGATTCTCCTGAAAGGAAATTGGAAACAAGCCTCAGCATGGATTGGATTTGTTTATTGTCACGTGTACCAAGGTACAGTGAAAAGTATTTTTCTGCGAGCAGCTCAACATATCATTAAGTACATGGGAAGAAAAGAAAATACATAATAGGGCAACACAAGGTATACAATGTAACTACATAATCACCGGCATCGGATGAAGCATACAGGGTGTAGTGTTAATGAGGTCAGTCCATAAAAGGGTCATTTAGGAGTCTGGTAACAGCGGGGAAGAAGCTGTTTTTGAGTCTGTTTGTGCGTGTTCTCAGACTTCTGTATCTCCTGCCCGATGGAAGAAGTTGGAAGAGTGAGTAAGCCGGGTGGGAGGGATCTTTGATTATGCTGCCTGCTTTCCCCAGGCAGCGGGAGGTGTAAATGGAGTCAATGGATGGGAGGCAGGTTTGTGTGATGGACTGGGCGATGTTCACGACTCTCTGAAGTTTCTTGCGGTCCTGGACCGAGCAGTTGTCATACCAGGCTGTGATGCAGCCAGATAGGATGCTTTCTATGGATCATCTGTAAAAGTTGGTAAGGATTAATGTGGACATGCCGAATTTCCTTAGTTTCCTGAGGAAGTATAGGCGCTGTTGTGGTTTCTTGGTGGTAGCATCGACATGGGTGGACCAGGACAGATTTTTGGAGATGTGCACCCCTAGGCATTTGAAACTGCTAATCATCTCCATCTCGGCCCCGTTGATGCTGACAGAGGTGTATTCAGTATTTTGCTTCATGAAGTCAATGACCATCTCTTTAGTTTTGCTGGCATTGAGGGAGAGATTGTTGTCGCTGCACCACTCCACTAGGTTCTCTATCTCCCTCCTGTATTCTGACCTCATCGTTATTTGAGATCCGGCCCACTATGGTCGTATCGTCAGCAAACTTGTAGATGGAGTTGGAACCAAGTTTTGCCACGCAGTCGTGTGCGTACAGGGAATAGAATAGGGGGCTAAGTACACAGCCTTGTGGGGTGCCGGTGTTGAGGACTATTGTGGAGGAGGTGTTGTTGTTCATTCTTACTGATTGTGGTCTGTTGGTCAGAAAATCGAGGATCCAGTTGCAGAATGGGGAGCCAAGTTCTAGGTTTTGGAGCTTTGATATGAGCTTGGCTGGGATTATGGTGTTGAAGACAGAGCTGTAGTGAATAAATAGGAGTCTGATGTAGGAATCCTTGTTGTCGAGATGCTCTAGGGATGAGTGTAGGGCCAGGGAAATGCCGTCGGCTGTGGACCGGTTGCAGCGGTATGCGAATTGCAGTGGATAAAGGTGTTCTGGGAGTATGGAGGTGACGCGCTTCATGATCAGCCTCTCGAAGCACTTCATTACGACTGAAGTCAGGGCCACCGGACGGTAGTCATTGAGGCACGTTGCCTGGTTCTTCTTTAGCACCGGTATAATGGTGGTCTTCTTGAGGGAACCTCGGAGTGGAGTAGGGACAGGTTAACGAGGTCCGTGAATACCTCTGCCAGCTGGTCCGCGCAGGCTCTGAGTGCACAACCAGTGATCCCATCCGGGCCTGTCGCCTTCCGAGGGTTCACTTTCAGGAAGGCCAATCTGACTTCAGAAGCTGTGATGGTGGGTATGGGTGAGTTTTGGGCTACTGGGGCACTCGACAGTGGATTGTTGGTTACCTGCTCGAACCGAGCATAGAATGCATTGAGTTCATCGGGGAGGGGTGCGCTGCTGCCAGAGATACGGTTCGGCTTCGCTTTGTAGCCCGTTATGTTGTTTAGTCCTGGACTTCCGGGTGCGGCTATGCAGAGCCATGTCGCATATTCGGCAGCTCCCGCTTGGAACGGACTTTTGGGCTCTTTTACAGGGCCCCCACGGCATTTGTTTGACATTTCCCGGTGTGGGAAGAAGGCTGCAGCATTCCCCTGACACTGTCCCCCAGGAGTGTTGTGTCTTTTGGCTACCAGACCCGGCAGAAACAGTGAAAGATTTGGCTTGAGCTGCAGCAGTAGACGAGGGCCTCTTCCAGCATGCAGACGGGGGAAGGGCAAGCTTAAAGCTGCAATCTGGCTTGACTCTATCAAAGGTGAATTCTAGCAGCAGAGGGAACAACTGTGAAAAGATCTACCAGGGCCATTGAAGAAGCAGGGACGAGGCTTCTGGTGGCGGCCATGGAGGAGTAGGTCACGCATTCGGCAGCTCCCGTCTGGAGCCGACTCTCAGACCTTTTTCAGGAGTTTCCATAGACTTTTTGGGGCAGACTGGTGAAGCAAACACTGCCAACTTCTATGGAACGGACCTGAAACGGACCAGAAGTGTAACGGCCAAAGGAGCGGCACTGGAGCAACGGGAGAAGCGAGGGAAAGAAAACAAAATGGCGGCGGCCAGGGACAAAGGGGAGCTGCAGGAGTTCATCAAGCGCTGCTTCGAGGAGCAGCGCGAGGAGATGCGCAAAGAGATGTTGGCGCCTATGCTTTCGGCAATTGAAGGACTCGGGATCATGCAGAAGGCCCACGAAGCTAAGATCCAGGAGGTACAGAAAAGAGTCAGTCAGAAGGAGGACGAGCTCGTGGGCCTGGCGGTGAGAGTGGAGCAGAACGAGGCACTACACAAGAGGTGGGCGGGAAGACTCGAAGACCTGGAGAACAGGTCGAGGAGAAAGAATCTGCGAATCCTGGGTCTCCCTGAGGGAGTGGAGGGGGCTGATGCCGGGGCATACGCGAGCACGATGCTCGAGGCGATGATGGGCACGAAGGCCCCTTCGAGGCCGCTGGAGTTGGATGGGGCACATCGGGTGCTGGCGAAGAAGCCCCAGGCAATTGAGCCGGCAAGGGCGATGGTGGTGAGGTTCCACCGGTTCACGGACAGAGAGTGGGTCCTGAGATGGGCCAAGAAGGAGCGGAGCAGTAAGTGGGACAATGCAGAGATCCGAATATTCCCGGACTGGAGCACGGAGGTTGCAAAGTGGAGACCGGGTTTCAACCGGGCTAAAGCGGCGTTGTACCGGAAAGAAGTGAAATTCGGAATGCTGCAGCCAGCGCGACTGTGGGTCACATACAAGGGCCAACACTATTACTTCTAAACGCCTGAAGAGGCGTGGACCTTTGTACAAGCCGAAAAGTTGGACTCTAACTGAGGGTTTGTGAGGGTGGGGGGGATGTTTTGGGGTTTGATGTGTGATGGTTGTTGTATATAGGGGGTCAATCACGCGCAGGAAATGTTACATGGACTGGGGGAGAGAGACAGGAGCTGCGCCAGAGGGGGCGGAGTGGGCTTTGGAAGGCGCGGGGTTTTTACCCGCGCGCGGGAAGAAAGGCGGGAAGGGGAACGAAGGGATGCATATGGATTGGGAGACTCCCACGCGGGGAGGTCAATGGGACGGCGGGGGAAGCCGGGGTCAGCAGGCGTCAGCTGACTTACGGGAGAGGAAGGGGGGGGGGGGGAAAGGGTTGCTGCTGCACTGGCCGAAAGGGAATGGGACACAGAAGAGGTGGTGGGGACGGGGGTCCCCCCTCTGGGGGACTGGAGGGTGAGGGAGGCGTGGACAGGGGACTGGCCCAGAAAAGGAGATGGCTAGTCGGCGGGGCGTGGGGGGGGTGAGGACCCCTCCAATCCGGCTGATAACGTGGAATGTGACGGGCCTGAATGGGCCGGTGAAGAGGGCTCGAGTGTTCGCGCATTTAAAGGGACTGAAGGCGGACGTGGCCATGCTCCAAGAGACACATCTGAAGGTGGCGGACCAGGTCAGGTTAAGAAAGGGATGGGTAGGACAGGTATTCCACTCGGGACTGGACGCGAAGAATAGAGGGATGGCAATATTGGTGGGAAAGCGGGTGTCATTTGAGGCCAAAACTATTGTAGCGGACAATGGAGGGCGATATGTAATGGTGAGTGGTAGGCTGCAAGGGACGTGGGTGGTGTTGGTAAACGTATACGCCCCGAACTGGGATGATGCAGGATTCATGAAGCGCATGTTGGGGCGCATTCCGGACCTGGAGATAGGAGGCCTGATAATGGGAGGGGACTTCAATAGAGTGTTGGATCCAGCACTGGACCGCTCCAAATCAAGGACTGGAAAGAGGCCGGTGGCGGCCAAGGTACTTAGGAGGTTCATGGATCAGATGGGGGGAGTGGACCAATGGCGGTTTGCAAGGCCGCAGGCCAGGGAATTTCCTTTCTTCTCCCATGTACACAAAGCCTTCTCCCAGATAAATTTCTTTGTTCTGGGTAGGGCGCTCATCCCGAGGGTGGAGGGGACGGAGTATTCGGCTATAGCCGTTTTGGACCATGCCCCGCAATGGGTGGAACTGGAGCTGGGAGAGGAGAGGGATCAACGCCCGTTGTGGCGGCTGGATGTGGGACTGCTGGCGGATGAGGTGGTGTGTGGGAAGGTGAGGGGGTGTATCGAAAGGTACTTGGAGGCCAACGACAATGGGGAGGTGCGGGTAGGGGTGGTATGGGAGGCGTTGAAGGCGGTGATCAGGGGAGAGCTAATTTCCATTAGGGCTCATAGGTAGAAGACAGAGAGTATGGAAAGGGAGAGGTTAGGGAGATTTTGAGAGTGGACAGGAGATACGCAGAGGCCCCGGAGGAAAGATTACTTGGGGAAAGACGACGGCTCCAGACGGAGTTTGACCTGTTGACCACAGGGAAGGCGGAGGCACAGTGGAGGAAAGCGCAGGGGGCGACCTACGAGTATGGGGAAAAGGCTAGTCGGGTGCTGGCACACCAGCTCCGTAAGAGAATGGCAGCGAGGGAAATAGGGGGAGTCAAAGATGGAAGGAGAGCCACGGTTCGGAGTGCAACGAAAATAATCGAGGTATTCAAGGCCTTTTATGAAGAGCTGTACAGATCCCAACCCCCAGCGGGGGAAGAGGGGATGAGACGATTCCTAGATCAGCTGAGATTCCCGAGGGTGGAGGAGCAAGAGGTGGCTGGTTTGGGGGCACCAATTGGGTTGGAGGAGCTGAGCAAGGGTTTGGGGAGCATGCAGGCGGGGAAGGCCCCGGGACCGGACGGATTCCCGGTGGAGTTCTACAGGAAGTACGCAGACCTGTTGGCCCCGCTACTGGTGAGGACCTTTAATGAGGCAAGAGAGGAGGGGACCCTGCCCCCGACAATGTCGGAAGCGACAATTTCTTTGATCCTAAAGCGGGACAAGGACCCACTGCAATGTGGATCGTACACGCCGATCTCGCTCCTCAATGTGGATGCAAAGTTGCTGGCAAAAGTGCTGGCCACGAGGATCGAGGACTGTGTCCCGGGGGTAATCCACGAGGACCAGACGGGATTTGTAAAGGGCAGGCAACTAAACACCAATGTGCGGCGGCTCTTAAATGTGATAATGATGCCATCGGAGGAGGGAGAGGCGGAGATAGTGGCAGCTATGGACGCGGAGAAGGCCTTTGACCGAGTAGAGTGGGAGTACCTCTGGGAGGGGCTGCGTAGGTTTGGGTTCGGGGTAGGGTTTATCAATTGGGTTAAGCTCCTTTACAGAGCCCCGATGGCGAGTGTAGTGACGAACCGGTGGAGGTCGGAGTACTTTCGACTGTACTGAGGGATGAGGCAGGGGTGCCCCCTGTCCCCCCTTTTGTTCGCATTGGCGATCGAACCATTGGCCATGTCATTGAGGGAGTCTAATAAATGGAGGGGGGTGGTCAGAGGGGAGAAGAGCATCGGGTGTCGCTATATGCGGATGACCTGTTGCTGTACGTGGCGGATCCAATGGAGGGGATGGTGGAAGTCATGCAGACTCTAAGGGAGTTTGGGGAGTTTTCGGGCTATAAGCTCAATGTAGGGAAGAGTGAGCTCTTTGTATTACAGGCGGGGGACCAAGGAAGAGGGATAGGGGACCTACCGCTGAGGAGGGCGGAGGGGAGCTTTCGATATCTGGGGATCCAGATAGCCAGGAGTTGGGGGACCCTACATAAACTGAATCTGACGAGGTTGGTGGAGCAAATGGAGGAGGATTTCAAAAGATGGGACATGTTACCGCTCTCGCTGGCGGGTAGAGTACAGTCGGTCAAAATGGTGGTCCTTCTGAGGTTTCTGTGTGTGTTTCAGTGCCTTCCCATCGTGATCACTAAGGCCTTTTTTAAGAGAGTAGGCAGGAGTATTATGGGGTTTGTGTGGGCGAATAAGACCCCGAGAGTAAGGAGAGGGTTCCTGGAACGCAGTAGGGACCGAGGAGGGTTGGCGCTACCAAACCTGGGGAGCTACTACTGGGCAGCAAATGTGGCGATGATCTGCAAGTGGGTTATGGAGGGAGAGGGGGCGGCATGGAAGAGAATGGAGATGGCGTCCTGTAAAGGAACGAGCCTGGGGGCGTTGGTGACGGCACCGCTGCCGCTCTTGCCGACAAAGTATACCACGAGCCCGGTGGTGGCGGTAACGCTAAGGATCTGGGGCCAGTGGAGACGGCACCGGGGTGCAATGGGAGCATCGGTGTGGTCCCCGATCAGGGGTAACCACCGGTTTGTCCCGGGGAAGATGGACGGGGGGTTCCAGAGCTGGCATCGGGCGGGGATTGGAAGAATGGGGGACCTGTTCATCGACGGGACGTTTGCGAGCCTAGGGGCACTGGAGGAGAAGTTTGAGTTACCCCCGGGAAATGCCTTTAGATATATGCAGGTGAGGGCTTCTGTGAGGCGACAGGTGAGGGAATTCCCGTTGCTCCCGGCACGAGAAGTTCAAGATAGGGTGATCTCGGGTGTGTGGGTCGGGGAGGGCAAGGTGTCGGAAATACACCAGGAGTTGAAAGAAGAGGGGGAAGCGCTGGTAGAAGAGTTGAAGGGTAAATGGGAGGAGGAGCTGGGGGAGGAGATCGAGGAAGGTCTGTGGGCTGATGCCCTAGGTAGGGTTAATTCCTCCTCCTCGTGTGCCAGGCTCAGCCTGATACAATTTAAGGTGGTCCACAGAGCGCACTTGACGGGGGCGAGGTTGAGTAGGTTCTTTGGGGTAGAGGACAGATGTGGAAGGTGCTCAGGAAGCCCGGCGAACCATGTCCATATGTTTTGGTCATGCCCGGCACTGGAGGTGTTCTGGAGTGGAGTGGCGGGAGCAATATCTCAGGTGGTGAAAATCCGGGTCAAGCCAAGCTGGGGGCTAGCAATATTTGGAGTAGTGGACGAAACGGGAGTGCAGGAGGCGAAAGAGGCCGGCATTCTGGCCTTTGCGTCCCTAGTAGCCCGGCGAAGGATCTTGCTAATGTGGAAGGAGGCGAAGCCCCCCAGCCTGGAGGCCTGGATAAATGATATGGCTGGGTTCATAAAGTTGGCGAGGATTAAGTTCGCCTTGAGAGGGTCTGCGCAGGGGTTCTACAGGCGGTGGCAACCGTTCCTAGACTATCTCGCGGAGCGTTAGAGGAAGGGTGGTCAGCAGCAGCAGCAACCTTGGGGAGGGGGGGTGGAGGGGACGTCCTGGGAGGGGGGGGGGAAAGGGGGGACTGCCTGGCAGGGTGGATGAGCAAGAGATAACATGAAGGGTTGGGGAAACTGGCATGTACAGGTGAGGGCCAGTGTACAAAGCTGTGTAAATATATCATTTTGCCATGTATATATCTTGTTCTGCGCGATTTCTCGTTTTTTTTTGTTACGAGGGGGGGGTGGTTATTGTTTGTAAGGGAGAAAAATTGTGTTAAAAAACTTTAATAAATATATTTTTATAAAAAATGTTGTTTAGTCCTTGCCACATTCGCCGAGAGTCTGCTCAGGACAGCCCTATCTGTCTGTGACTCTAGCTTGGTTTGATATTCTCTCTTGGCATCTCAGGTGGCTTTGCGGAGGTCGCACCAGGATTTCTTATATAGGTCAGGGTCTTCTGACTTGAAAACGCCTCAGATCTATCCTTCAGTAGGGAGTCAATCTCGTGATTGAGCCATGGGTTCCAGTTGGGGAACGTACGTACTGCTTTCTTTGGCACGCAGTCGTCCACACATTTGCTGATGAAGTCTGTGACGGTGGTGGCATACTCATTTAAGTTGGTTGCTGAGTTCTTAAATATGGACCAGTCCACTGTCTCTAAGCAGTCACGTAAGAGCTCTTCTGTTTCCTCGGACCAGCACTGCACGACCTTCTTACCTGGATTCTCCCGCTTGAGTTTCTGCTTGTCAGGGGATGGAACGGTAGGCGCCGTCAATATTTAAGGAATTGAATGCCAAAAATGATTTAGGATAACTTCACATTTGGCAGATTGGGGTGGAACTGACCAAACGCACCCTGCACAATTTTACTGCTGTTGTGGCCTAGCACCGCCAGGAAAGACTATCAACCCCAAGGTTTGCAGAGAAAACAGCAGATTTTGTTTTCATGTTGGGTTGCAATCCACCTTTCCTGCCAATGTTATTGCAAAGTATCCCATGCTGTTTATTGGAGAGCACCAATGCTCTGAAAGAAAGAGGGGTATGATTGCTGTATAGGCAATAATATTCCACTTGCAGATACAGTCCTTCCAAACTGGCACAAAGGTATATTTAGACAATGATGCCAAAAGGAAATGGGGCTGGAGACTGTGTCAACTCAATTTGTGGCCTTGCCTCAGGGCGTCGAGGACCCCGGTTCGATCCCGGCCCCGGATCACTGTCCGTGTAGAGTTTGCACATTCTCCCCATGTCTGTGTGGGTCTCACCCCCACAACCCAGAAATGTGCATGGATTGGCCATGCTAAATTGCCCCTAAATTGGAACAATTGAAAAAACAACTCAATTTGTGGCCTAAGCTGTAATGGTGAGTGAATAAACATCAGGGCAGGCATTCCTGGGGCTATGAATGGAGTTTTTTCATTGTTGGGTTCAAAGCTGACTGTAAATGTTTTGTTTTCCTAAAAAGTAGCTTTTAGACGTTATTTTTGATGCATTAAAATGATGAATCAGGTTGATATAAAAATGGAAGTTCTTAAGAGTTGGAGTCTCATTTGTCCTTTGGGGCAAAGATGACCGTTTTCATTATCTGGGGTTTTTGGTACCGGTTCCAACGGATACATAGGTGATTACTAAAGTCATCAGAAGGTCCTGCAGATAGGACAGGATGTTGCAATTAATTGAGCTTTGGCTGAGTTTCTGGCTCTGAATTTCCTCTCCCTCTCCTTGTGTTTTCCTCTGCTTCTGAAATGCATGTATTTGAAGGAGGCTGTGCCACATTTTATTTGATTGTGCCATCATGGAACTCTGACGTTGATATCAAACTCCTAAATGAAGCCTTCAATGCTCTTGTGCTTCCTTTGACCACCATGAGAACCCACCTCAGCTCAAGCTCTCCATAGTGATTTGCCTCAATCAGCTACAAGACCAGCACAAGTCAGTTATGACTGCCTCAATATGGTGTGGATGCTTGGCATGCCAGCTCGGGTGTGCACCTCAGTGTCTGATATTTTGTCCTGTCATCTAATCCTCAGAAGGTTAAAAAGGCAGCTCAAGTGAAGGTGATTGAGCTTCTTGGCATGATACTGGTACACAGTCCAAATTTCTCCTGTGTAGAGCAGAGTGGGTCGGACCATTACTCTATCACTTTCAATTTGGTGGGCAGACTTACTCCTCCTCGTTCCCAGACTGATGTTCGAAGTCTGCCAAAGACTGCACTTGCTTTGACAATTCTTGCACAGTGAGACAGCAGTGCTAACCACTGCGCCACCGTGCTGCCCTCAAGATGAGTTAACTTATCTACAGTTCACAGATTCTCCAATGGCCCTAGTCTTAGGCTCGAGATAGGGCTGTCCTGAGCAGGTAGTACTGTAGAATCCCTGTAGTGCAGAAGGAGGCCATTCAGCCTAACGAGTCTGCACCGACCCTCTGAAAGAGCACACAACCCAGGCCCACTCCCCTGCCTTATCACGTAACCCAGTAACCCCACCAGACCTTTTGGAAATAAGGGGAAATTTAGCATGGCTAATCCACCTAACATGCACATCTTTGGCCTGCGGGAGGAAACGGGAATACCCGGAGGAAACCCACGCAGACACGAGAAGAACGTGCAAACTCCATGCAGACAGTCACCCAAGGACGGAATTGAATCCAGGTCCCTGGTACTGTGAGGCAGCAGTGCTAACCATTGTGCCACCATGCCATTTTATTTACTTTGGTCTTCCTTGTGCTGATCATAAGACTGAAGTTGTTACATGCACTGGATGATAAATCCATGCTACATTCTGTGCCTAACTCTGAACTGGGAGCTGGTGCACATGCATTGGCAAACAGGAAGTCATAGGAATGCAGAACTTGAGAGTAGGACTTGACCATTTGGCCCATCTAGTCTGTTCTGCTGTTCGTTAAGATCCTGGCTGTTCTTACTCAACTTTCCTGTGTGAGCACCCCCCTCGCCCCCATAATCTTCCTTGATCATGAGGTCTAACACAGCCTTGAATAAATTAATTGGCCCAGGCTCCACTGGTTTCTGGGAAAGAGTATTCAACAGAACAACAACCCTCTGAGAGAAATAAATTCTCCTCACCTCAGTCTTGAAAGGAAGATCTCTTATTCTTAAACTGTGTCCCCTAGTCTCCCCCACAAGAGGAAACATCCTTCTGGGTTCCACCCTATCAAGTCCCCGCAGGATTTTTTATGTTTCAATAAGATCACTTCCCATTCTTCGAAACTTCAATGGGTAAAGACACAACTTGTTCAACCATTCTTCATAAGATAACTCCTTGATCCCAGGAATGAGTCAAGTGAATCTTCTTTGAACTGCTTCTAACACAATTATAAGCTGTTTCAAAATGGGAGACCAAAACTGCACAAATGTGGTAAAGCTGCCATAAAACATCCCTACTTTTACCTTCCATTCTCCTTGCAATAAAAGCTAACATTCCATTTGAATTCCTAATCACTCACTACATACTAATTTTGTTGTGATTTGTGTACTAGCTGTCATAATATCCACTCATGTATATAATGAGATGCAGACAGGCAGTGATTGACACACAGGATGACCAGTAAGCACACAACACAGTGCAGCCAATCACCAGACAGGACACTACCACTATAAAGCCAGAGGGCACTAGGTTTCCCGCTCTCTCGGGACCCAGCCACTGAAACAGTCAGAGTCCACGAGCTAGCAAGTGCAAACACCATGCGGTAGCTAGTAAGTCTGGTCAGGCTACTACACGGTCTCCAGTCAGTTCAGTATAGTGTCGACAGACAGCTGAATATGTATTTCAGTTCCATTGTTGAATAAAACAGTGTTGGATCTTTTCCAGTGTTAGAGGTCTGTTTCTAGGTTCCCTGCATAGAGTGCAGTCCACATTGAACCTACACATCATGGTACCAGAGTGATACTGATCTTGACGGACCTACCTCGAGTGAATCAGCATTGACCAGCAAGCAGCCATCCGGTGAAATGGAAAACATCCAGCCTCCTCCACATCTCCGGCAACCTCGGCGCCAATTGGAAAATCTTCAAGCAAAAGTTCCTCTTGTACATCGAGGCCTCCAACCTCGTAGCAGCATCGGATGCCAGCAAGATCACGCTATTTCTCTCCACCGCGGGGGAACCATGCCATCCACATCTACAACTCCCTTACGTTCGCTGACGGCGAAGACAAAACAAAATTCAAAGCAGTCCTGCTGAAGTTTGACAGCCACTGCGACATTGAGGTGAATGAGAGCTTTGAATGGTACTTTTTCCAGCAGAGGCTTCAGGGTAAGGATGAACCTTTTCAGTCCTTCGTGACCCATCTCTGAATCCTAGCGCAGTCATGTAACTATGACTCGACGGCTGGTTCCATGCTCCGGGATCAGATCGTTTTCGGGGTCCACTCCGACTCCCTTCGGCAGCAGCTCCTGAAAGTTAAACAGTTGACCCACTCTGTTGCTATCGAGACGTGCGTTGTCCATGAGCATGCTAAGAATCGTTACTCCCACATCAGGGCGTCAGAAACTGCAAAGCTGGCCTCCCACGAGGCAGAACGGGTGCAGGCCATTGCACAAATGCAGGGCCTGAGCATCGAGGAGAGTGGCCGTTTTGTGCGCTTTTCCCGGGTCCCTGCGCATGCTCACCACGACCGAGTGGACAACGAGCCCGACAACCCGACTGTGCAGGTGCGTACGTCGACCGACCGCACTGCGCATGCGCGATGGCGCACGGAACGCGCTGACGTTGACGTCATGATGTGTCTGAATTGTGGCTCCACCCATTTAAAGCGGCAATGTCCGGCAAAAGGACGCCGGTGTCTACAGTGTGGCAAGCTTCGCCACTACGCAGCCATTTGCAGATCTGCTCCACCGCTCAGCAGCCAGCGATCCCAGCTGCGGCGCAGAAGTGTCCGCTCAATACAACAAGGCATGCCAGATTCCGATCCTGACAGCCCAACAGACCCGGCTGTTGAGTGCCTTAAGTCCCCATACCGGGTGGGCATCATAACTACACATGCGCTGCCTTCCATCACAACGGCGAAATGCTTCTCGATCCTCAGTGTGGATCCCGACGACGAGTGGTGTGCTGTCCTCACAGTTAACAAGGCTCGCATCCGATTTAAACTGGACACCGGCGCATCAGCGAACCTCATCTCAAACTCCGACCTCGACATCATCCGCGCCAGACCAAGCATTCTTCCATCGGCCTGCCGACGGCTCCTTGACTACAATGGCAATGCCATAGCTGCCAGTGGCTCCTGTCAACTAGGGGTATCCAACAAGGTGATCAAGGCAACACTGCGGTTTGAAATCATCGGGCCTGACAGAGCGTCCCTGCTCGGTGCTCAAGCCTGCAAACTCCTGAACCTGGTTCAGCGAGTCCACACCATGCCATCATCACCGGCGACGGCCTCGCATGATAGAAACTTGTGAGCCGACATAGATGACATTATCACGCAGAACCACAGCGTATTCGATGCAATGGGCACGCTCCCATACCGATATAAAATGCTGCTCAAGCCGAACGCCATCCCTGTACATACTGCTACAACTGGATGCCTTTTGGGATCATATCTGCCTCCGAAGTATTTCACCGCATCATGGAGCAGATGATGGAGGGCATCGAGGGGGTGCGAGTATACATTGACAACGTAATTATCTGGTCCACAACGCCCCAGGAACACATCGCTCGCCTCAAGAAGGTATTCCAGAGAATTCATGAACATGGTCTCCAGCTCAACAGGGCCAAGTGCTCATTTGGTCAATCGGATATTAAGTTCCTGGCAGCAGGGTGTACGACCAGATGCCGACAAGACCTCGGCGATCATCGCCATGAAGACCCCGGAGGACAAGAAGGCGGTCCTCCGCTTCCTCAGGATTGTCAACTTCCTCGGGAAATTCATTCCCAATATGGCAACCCGCGCCATGGCCCTCCGCCATCTCGTCAAGAAGTCGATGGAAATCCAGTGGCTGCCCATGCATGAAGAGGAATGGCGTGAGCTGAAAGCAAAGCTCACCACAGCCCCGGTTCTAGCGTTCTTCGACCCAACCAAGGAAACCAAGATATCGACTGATGCAAGCCAGGACGGCATTGGGACGGTGCTCCTTCAGCGAGATGACTCGCATATGCCTCCAGGACCATGACACCCACGGAGCAACTGTACGCTCAGATTGAGAAGGAGTGTCTGGGCCTCCTGACAGGGATAGTCAAGTTTCACGACTACGTTTAAGGCCTGCCAAAATTCACGGTAGAAACGGACCACAGGCCTCTAGTGCATATAATCCAGAAGGATTTAAATGACATGACACCTCGGTTTCAGTGAATTCTTCTGAAGCTACGCCGCTACGACTTCGAACTTGTCTACACACCAGGCAAAGAGCTGATCGTTGCAGATGCCCTAGCCAGGTCCATCACCACACCGTGTGAACAAAGTGACTTCATCTGCCACATAGAAGCACTCGTGCAGTTGTGTGCCACCAACCTTCTGGCCTCTGACGAACGGGTGGTCCAAATCCGTGAGGAGACGGCCAAGGATCGTCTGCTGCAGTGCGTGATGCAGCACTTTCCCAATGGCTGGCAGAAGGGACAATGTCCCCAGTTCTATAACGTAAAAGACGACCTGACGGTGGTGGAGGGAATCCTTCTGAAACTCGACAGGATCATATTTCCTCAGAGCGTGCGGGCTATGGTGCTGGGCCAACTCCATGAGAATCACCTTGGGGTCGAGAAATGCTGACGCAGAGCTCGGGAGGCGGTCTATTGGCCTGGCATCAGCCAGGACATTGCTGACACAGTTCTCAACTGCCCTACCTGTCAGAAGTTTAAACCAGCTCAACCCAAGGAAATGCTGCAACAGCACGAGATCATGACCTCTCCGTGGTCCAAAGTAGATGTAGACCTTTTCCACGCAAAGGGGCGTGACTACGTACTCCTGGTCGACTACTTCTCCAGTTACCCAGAAGTGGTGAAACTGTCCGACCTCACGTCGAAGGCGGTAATCAAAGCCTGCAAAGAAACGTTCGCCAGGCATGGGATTCCGCTCAGGGTAATGAGCGACAACGGTCCTTGCTTTTACAGCCAGGAATGGTCTAATTTTGCACAATCTTACAACTTCCGTCACGTTACCTCCAGTCCCCACTACCCGCAGTCAAACGGGAAGGCCGAGAAAGGGGTCCATATTGTAACGCGGTTGCTGTGCAAAGCTGCAGACTCCGGCTCCGACTTCAACCTGGCGATGCTGGCATACAGGGCAACCCCACTGTCCACTGGGTTGTCTCCAGCGCAGATGCTCATGAATCGCACTCTGAGGACCACAGTTCCAGCCATCCATGTTCCAGACCTTGACCACCTCACGGTCTTACAGAAAATGCAGCAGTCACGGGCCCTACAGAAGGCCACATACGATGCTCATGCCACGGATCTACCCGAGTTGGCCCCAACTGATCATGTTCGTGTCCAGTTGCCTGAGGGTGACTGGTCAGCCACAGCTGTTGTAATCAAACAAGTGGCCCCAAGATCGTTCCTTGTCCGCATGGCTGATGGCTCCCTGCTACGGCACAACAGACGGGCACTGCAAAGAGTTCCACGCCCGCTACCTGACCAAAGTGCCCCGCCGCCTACGATGCTTCCTCCGGACGTAGCCTGCCACGAGGCCACCGATCTACCAGCAATCCTGCTGGCCCATGCGACCACCGCGATGGCAGCGATCCCGCCTATCCACATGCATGTGGCTCCTGATCCACCTCTGCGGCAATCGACAAGAATTCGTCGCCCACCACAAAGACTGAATCTGTAGACTGAACTTTTGTACATTTTGTGATTTCATCGATTTAACCTCTGTAAATATTGTTTTGTTTGCCATGTATCTGCACCATCGACACTTTCCTATGTATATACGTTCATTTAGACACCTTTTATATATATATATATATATATATATTATATATATATATATACGCACGCACACCTTAGTATTTACTTATCTAAAAAGAAAAGGGGGGAGCTGTCATAATATCCACTCATGTATATAATAAGATGCACTCAGGCATTGATTGACACACAGGATGACCAGTAAGCACACAACACAGTGCAGCCAATCACCAGACAGGACACTACCACTATAAAGTCAGAGGGCACTAGGTTTCCCGCGCTCTCGGGACCCAGCCACTGAGACAGTCAGAGTCCACGAGTAAGCAAGTGCAAACACCATGCGGTAGCTAGTAAGTCTGGTCAGGCTACTACAAGGTCTCCAGTCAGTTCAGTATAGTGTCGACCCACAGCTGAATATGTATATCAGTTCCATTGTTGAATAAAACAGTGTTAGATCTTCTCCGGTGTTAGACGTCTGTTTCTAGCTTCCCTGCATCGAGTGCAGTCCACATCGAACCTACCTGCCTAACACATCACCAGCCACCCAGATCCTTCTGTACCACTGCCATCTCTCTCCATTTAAATAAAGTACTGCTTTTCTAGTCTTTCTGCCAAAGTGGACAAGCTCATATTTTTCTACGTTATACTCCTGCTGCCAGATTGTTTCGAAATCACTTAATCTATCTATACCTCCTTGTAGACTCTTCACCTTCTCTTGTCAGTTTACTTTCCTACCAATCTTGATGCTTTTGACAAATTTAGTTACCAAACATTCAGTCCCTTCATCCAGGTAATTGATATAGATTGTAAATGGATGAAGCCCCAGCATTGGTCCCTGTGGTGTTTCACTAGTTACAGCTTGCCAACCCCCAAAAACTCAATTTATTCCTACTCTCTGCTTCCTGTCCGCTAACCAATACTTTATCCCCGCTAATGTGTGACCCCCCCCCCCCCCCCCACACACCTTGTGCTTTAATCTTATGTAGTAACCTTTGATGTGGCACCTCATTAATGTCTTTTGAAAATCCAACCACACCACACTGAAGTATGACCATGGAGACCTTGAGTTGTTTCAGACTGAGACAGTTGTAATACTTTGTTTGTGAATTGGCAGTTTTGAAGATTAGACAGTGCAGCAGACTTCAGGAAGGTATTACAGTGAAGTGGTGGCAGCAATCATGTGAAGACATAAGGGATAGTCATAATGTAACAGTGGAGAGTGAATAATAACAACACACCAGAACAGGAGACAGCAGTATGTAGGCAGTAATAGCACAACAGTGTAGCTGGAGTTGTAGCAGTGTAATTAGCACAAGATGATAAGGTGTAGGCAGCACGGTGACACAGTGGCTATCACTGTTGCTTCAGTGCCAGGGACCAGGGTTCAATTCTGGCCTTGGGTGACTGTCTATGTGGAGTTTGCACGTTCTCCCTGTGCCTGCATGTTTTTCCTTTGGGTGCTCCGGTTTTCTCCCATTGTCCAAAGATGTGCAGTTAGATGGATTGGCCGTAATAAAATTGCCCTTTAGTGTCCAGGGGTGCGCATGTCAGGTGTGGTTACAGAGATAGGCCGGGGGAGTGGGCCTAGGTAGAGTACTCTTTCACAGGGTCGGTGTAGAATCGATGGGCTGAATGGCCTCCTGCACTGTAGAGGTTCTATTCTATGATTCTATGAACAGTGTAAATGGGAACTTTTCAAAATCCCATTTACAAGCATGGATTAACACATGGATTCAAGGGACTCTAACCAAATATGGGGCAATTGCCAGGGTCCCCGAACAAATAAGGGTCTCACAGTAAAACGGAGAAATACACAAATAATGTAGAGAAACTGCATACATCCACATGATCAAAATAATTTAGTGTTTAAAATACTGTCAGAAGACAGTGAGTAAGAGACTTCAGATTCATGTTTTAATGGATCATGGGGAACTGTAGAGAGGGGCTTGGTGGAGCCACTGCTATAAGTGTTGCAAAGCACTATTACTTGGGTTAAGTGGTTAGATTACATCTAGAATTATATTAACAGTACATCAGAACATTAAATATGTACTGAGACTATTTGTCATTTGCAAGGCATTAAATTGCATTTTATTTGGTCTGATTGTTAATTGAAAACTGGTTGTATCTGAGATATCAGATTTCGAGTTACAGCTTATGTTTTATGTCAGAGTACAACAATCAATATTCAAGCACAACAAGACTTATATTTGATAGAATACTAGAAGCTGAACGTGAGCCTACTTTTAATGTAATTACTCTGCCCACTGCCAATTTTAAAAATTATCTTCAAATGAATCTGGCTTTTAATGGCTCAGATTTCTAACTATTCCGCAGACAGTTTGAGAGAATGGGCCAAGACTTAACTACATTGTCGATGAAGGTTCTGGCCATCTGTAATGATTGCTTCCCTACATCAGGAAGCCACATTGTCCCCTATTCCATAGCTGTAATCGTGGCATTGCAAAGCTATGGTTTAATATATGTCTATCGAAAACATGTTGCTATCAGCACCAAGTTTACCCTGTAGGGAAACTCCAAGATTCTTTCATGAAGGGGTGTGTTCATAAAGCAGGCCTTAAACAGAACAAACATCATCTTTTAAGATTAACCTCAAAGATTGCCAAGTTTGGGATGGAACAATTTGGGGAACGGCTTCTTTCGCAATTACACACTAAATATTGTCAGGATTCCTTCGGTTGCTATGTGTAAATATTTTGTGAGAATTTCCTCTGCATTGAGTCACTAGCGAAAATGTAAGCACGTTTAACAGAGCACATTTATTTTCTGGCACTAATATTCTGATGGGTGCATTGAAAGTCCAAGCAGTCAAAAATGTGTTCATGAAAAGCTAATTCAATTTACCAGATAAATGTTCTTTTCCATACAAGTTCCATTTGGTTTTTTTTGCAGGAGAAGCGCCAATAAAAAAGAGGTACCTGGGAGTTCGAATGATTACACTTACTCCTGCGTAAGTAAACCATAAACATATGCATGAAGGGCAGCACGGTAGCACACGTGGCTAGCACTGTGGCTATACAGCGCCAGGGTCCCAGGTTCAATTCCCTGCTGGGTCACTGTCTGTTTGGAGTCTGCACGTTCTCCCCGTGTCTGCGTGGATTTCCTCCGGGTGCTCCGGTTTCCTCCCACAGTCCAAAGACATGCAAGTTAGGTGGATTGGCCATGCTAAATTGCCCTTAGTGTCCCAAAAAAGTA
Source organism: Scyliorhinus torazame (assembly GCF_047496885.1). NCBI lineage: Eukaryota > Metazoa > Chordata > Chondrichthyes > Carcharhiniformes > Scyliorhinidae > Scyliorhinus > Scyliorhinus torazame. The sequence continues at coordinate 159,178,189 of NC_092722.1, read as the reverse complement.
TAGGAGGGGTTATTGGGGTAAGGGGACAGGGTGGAAGTGAGGGCTTAAGTGGGTCGGTGCAGACTCGATGGGCCGAAGGGCCTCCTTCTGCACTGTATGTTCTATGTCTATGTTATATATCTGTATAGAGTAAAGCCGTGGCAATGTGCTAGTTTTTGAAGAATGCTGAGTTTCCCGATATGAATCCTAAAATGTTTTGTATATCTGCTGCTTCATTGCCAACACGGCACAATACAATCGTCTTCTGGAATATGCAGCTACAAGTCACTTGATATCTTAAATGGTTGATGTAATATGAATACTCACCATTGATAGGCTATTTCCAGTTGGCAATGTGGTAAACTGATCACTATTTGGTTAAACAGGCAGCTCCTGTCATACTGACAGCCTTCCACCTCCCTGCAGCAACTGATATGGACATCTGCCAGTTTGGTTGTGTGCTGAGTTTTGTTGCTTAACCCCTCACCCTGCTGTATAAACAATCATCATACGGTTTGCATGAAACTACAGCAATTAACTGCAGACTGTTAGGATGTGACTGATGCTTGCGGTTCAACGCACATTAATTTCAAAATAGGTTTTGTGGGGGTACAAATGGAGAGATGAACTTGTGTCTTGCAGTTGTTAAGTTGTCTTACCAATCTAATTGATACTGGTGGCTGATGGGAAACTAAGTTCAAGAAATTTGGCGCAGAATTTGATTTGGATTTGTACAAGTGTTGCTGAGTCTTTGTTCTTTTCCAGCCTTGCAAAGGAACTGAAAATGAAGCATAAAGATTTCCCCGATGTCAATGCCGGAGCCTATATCATTGAGGTCCTTCCACGAACACCAGCTTCCAAGTAAGTGAACAAAATCCACTCCAGTTTCCTCCCACAGTCCAAAGATGTATAGGTCAGGTGGATTGGCCATTCTAAATTGCCCTCAGTGTCTGAAAAAGGTTAGGTGGCATTACTGGGTTAAAGGGATAGGGGAGGTATGAGTTTAGGTGGGGGTGCTCTTTCCAAGGACCGGTGCAGACCCGATGGGCCGAATGGCCTCCTTCTGCACTGTAAATTCTATGATTCTATGAAATAGTTTCCGAATGTTTTACATATGTTTTACAGTGTTTTACAGGGGCTGTTTAGCACAGGGCTAAATAGCTGGCTTTGAAAGCAGACCAAGGCAGGCCAGCAGCACGGTTCAATTCCTGTAACAGCCTCCCCGAACAGGCGCCGAAATGTGGCGACTAGGGGCTTTTCACAGTAACTTCATTGAAGCCTACTTGTGACAATAAGCGATTTTCATTTCATTTTCATATGGTGCTTCTAAGACCTTATTTTAGTCTTTCTGGAATGTTATTGGCCAGTTTTCCGTCCCAACTGGCTAGCTACCTTTGGAGATCGGGTTTAAATTTGGAAGCACATCTCCACCAAGTTAAGTTGCTGCTAATCTTCAGTTCGTTCCTTGCCAGCTACCCTTCTGGTTTGACATTATTTGTAAATTTGCCGTCACCTTCCCAATTCTAGTCATTAATTTGAATTAGATATAGGTTCAAACTAGGCAAAGAATCAGAAATTCCTTTTCAATACTATCAACGTGAAACTGATGCCATGCCAGAAAGTTCTCACTAGTGCAATGGGTGATCAACGTTTAGAATAAATTTCACAGTAGATGAGTGAAGTTTAAAACAAAAACGCTGCTAATAATTTAAGAAATCGTTGAAGACCATGTTGGGGAGAGCTGTAGAGACCCTTAGGATGAATGAGCTAAGATAGGCCGATTGGCCTTCCTCACCTATATTTGTCTTATCCAACTTCTCCTTCTAATGGCGGTAGAAACATTGTGCAGCGTAAGCAGATATAAAAACGTGTATAGAAGACGGTAAAATATTACTGAGTCTGTACGTATGCAAAATGCATCCAGAATAATGAGCCATTCTCTGCTTTTGTTTCTTCCAAGTGGAGGCCTGAAGGACCATGATGTGATTATTAGTATTAATAATCAGTTGGTAACTTCATCCAGTGACGTCAGCGAAGCCATTAAAAAGGATCCAAGCCTGTCCATAGTGGTCCACCGAAGCAATGAAGATGTAATAATAAATGTTATGACGGAAGAAATTGAACCTTAAAGTGAGCTGGATCTCCTTGCCTATGTGAACAAAACAACAAAGAAATTGATGCTCCATGGTTGAATGCAGTCCATAGATAATAGCTTAGAAACCGGTTGATATTTTTTATTGCACAGCACCATTGGGAGATATCTGCAGCTTGGATACATTTCTGTGTAGAATTACAAGCTGAGATGATCTTCAGTTGATTGCAAATGAAAATCGTTTTCTTCCATGCATTTCCTTAATTCATTTTTTTTCAAATTAATTTTATTGTAATCTACATTCCTTAAAATATCAGTGTGAACAGTTCATTCTGTGAGAATTTCAACTTTGTAGGATTAGGGGTTATCATTATTGATATTGGCACCAAATCTCTTAAAATGCGGTTGCTTACCTTCCACCATGTCAGAAAATATAAGATCCATGACATTGCTGGCAGATTTTAAATGTTGGCACAATTTTTTTTTTTGCCTCAAGATATCAGAGTGCATTGGCCAGACTGTCCACCATATGAGTAAGTGGACTATGAAGTAATTGTGAAAATGTTCTTGTCCACTTTCCCCAACCCCCAGTCCGTGTTTTCTCCAGACCAGACTTTTCATATGTTAAGGAAGCCAAGTTACTCCAGAGCTTCATCAAAGCCGGCGTTTGTATTTTTCATGATAGAGGCTCGAGGATGAACTTTCCTCTGATTTTCTCTCCCATTTTGAATGAGCATTTTTCCTTTTCCTCCATGGGTGTCAGCAGGGCATACTTCACACTTAATACAGTATTGTTCTGCAGGGATTATCTTGAGAGAATGGGGAGGCAGGGAGATTGTCCATCCAATGGGCCTGATTTAGCCACTTACTGATTTCCATGTCGCACTTCCTACTCCTGCTGGGAGATCCCCTGAGCCTAGATGGCATGTGTTACACTGCTAATTCCTAGTTAAAGAAAATTTTAGGTGAAGTTTGATGCACAGATTAGGAGAAAGAGCAGTACCAGGGCTAAGGCCAAGAGTAACTGGGAATAATTAGCTGAAGTTGGGCTTTATATGACCAAGGTTTAATACCATTAAATATTTTAAAGGAAAACATTTTTATACCAGGGTATAATTTTTCTCTGTCCTAAAGTAGCATCTCAAAAATGCATGCACCACAGAAACAATAGATACTATTCCTTTTCCACATTTTGTCCAGAACTGCACTGAAACTGAATGTCTTTGCTGATGTTTCAGGTAGCTGAATGTGGTGTTATCTGAATATTCAGAAATGTGAATTAACTTTAAATGAATTTCAGCAAGTTCAACTCAAAACCTTTTCTCTCTACTGGGACAAGATTGGGGAACTACTTTCCCATTAAAAACCAGTGCTACTGCCTCCTGATCTGCTGTTTCCATGACGTCTGGTTTAAGGGTCTTTCTCGCATTGCCAAGAAAGATCTTTATTGTTGATTCTTTGAATAAATATTTTTTCTGCTTCCATGCTTATTGCAGACTGCTGTTTATAATTTACACTTGGTGCTGGAGTCAGTGTTCAGTACTCTTGGGGGGAAAAAAAGAAGAAGCTTCGCATTCAATAAAGCAGCTTCCTCCCATTCCTGTGCTCCATTATTCATTGTGTTTACATTGCCTGTTTCTGTTTGCAGGGTTTGGCATTATGCTAATTATTAATGTCCCTCGGGGAAGGAAATCTGCCACCCTTAACAGCTCTGGCCTCCATGTGACTCCAAACCCACAGCAAGATGGTTGACTCTTAACTGCCTTCTGAAATGGCCTTGGGCATTTAATGATGGGCAACAAATTCTGGCCTTGTCACGGATGCCCACATCTCATGAAAAGATAAAGAAATAAGTGTTGCCGCGCTATCCCCATTGCCCTTCGAGATCCACTGGCCGACAGTGGTATTCTTCTAGTGACGCCGCGGTAGTATACACCCATTCACAGGAGATAGCACCTTTAAATAGATGTGAAGACCATTAATCCTTCACCCCCTCTCATGAGGCTTTCATTTGGTCTTTTACTTTAAGGCTTCTGAAGCCTTTATGAGCAATGCTGGGAGAGAAAGATCAAACAAATGTTTTATTTTGGGAGCAGATTAAATGCCAGTAACTGAGTGTTCCAGGCCTCGCGTTTTGGTGTTATGCTCCTTTTGGGTGGATTCAAAATCAACTTAATAATAATAATCGCTTATTGTCGCAAGTAGGCTTCAATGAAGTTACATTCCGGCGCCTGTTCAGGGGAGGCCGGTTCGGGAAGTAATCTTAACATTTTCAATGCTCTGTGCCACTTACATTGTGCTCCTTTACATTAACCAAATAAACAAAGTCAAAAATTGTGGGATAAATTAAAAATGCAGTTCCTTAAAGTGATACTGCATTAAAGTAAACAGAATCTCAAGCCAGTTGTTTTGTGTTTGAGCAGTTGAGCTGAATTGCGGTGAAATTGATACAGATTAATCAAAGGTTGCAAATTTCGAAGAACGCTTTCTCATTAGGATATATAAACATTATGCCGATGCATTAAGCCAAAGATTTTCAGTTAAATTCAGTTAAAATTTCTGCATGGAAGCTTATGACTTACCTTTCCAACTCGAATCCTGCCGTCAACATTTTAACCGAAGTTATGAGCTTTGCTGGCAAGGTCAGCATTTATTGCCCATTCCTAATTGTCTTTGAGAAGGTGGTGGTGAACTGCTTTCAACCACTGTAGTTTATTTGGCATAGGTCCACCCACAGTGCTGTTAGGGAGTGAGTTCCAGATATTGTCCCAGAGATGATGAAGGAATGATGATATATTTCCAAGTCAGGATGTTGTATGAATTGGAGGGAGTTTGCTGCTGGAGGGGTTCCCATGCATCTGCTCCATGCTATTTGGGCGCCTATGATATCAATAGGACCCTGATGGTATTTCAGTGACCTAATGTGAACCTGTCTGTATCGGCAGGAAGAATAAAAATGCAGGATACTATTTAAATGGAAGGAAGATTGCAGAACGGAGGTGCAGAAGGAAATGGGTGTCCTCGTACATGAATCCCAGGAAGTTAGTTTGCAAGTAGAGCAAGCAATAAAGAAAGAAAATGGAACATTGGGGTTTATCGTAAAGGGAATTGAATGTAAACATAGGGATGTTTTTTTGGAGTTGTACAAGGACCTTGATAAGACTTGTCGAATTTCTCCCCAAAATGGCAAAGTATCAGGTTCTGACTGAAAACTGGTGTGTTTTGCTCCAAGGACCTGATCTAAGCAAATGAGAACAGAGTCCCATAACAAGTCCGTTTAGCTCTGTGTTTCCATGAGCTCAGAGCGCTGAGAACAACCCTGCTATCTAATGCCCACCTGGTTAGATATGGGGCCTCAGTGGAGAAGAGCGCCCACGGCCACAGTCAGCCCCGTTTTCTCCTTAGCTCCTGACCCGACCCCCGAACCCTCCCAAGCCCCAACTCACTATAAGGGCATCTTAAGGCCTCCTGCACAGCCCCAGACCCACACAGTGTAACTCATCTCTGTACAAAAAATGCCAGCTTGGCACCTTAGCACTGCCAGCTTGGAAATGCCCCTGCCAGCTAGCATGCCACCTGGGTACTGTAATGATATGTATAGTACCAGTGTAATAAAGGGTTAACATCTGAAACTATATGTAAATCAAACACTAGATGGCGTTACTAATTCACTGTATATAAGACAGCATCAGCCAGTCATTAAAAAAATGCAACATTAACAAAGCATTCAGGAGAAATACTACAATCTTCATGCAACACCACTGGAACCACTGAATCCAGGTTATCAAGTGAGGATTCATGCTGGAGGATGGCCTGTTATAGCTAAGGTAATTCGTCAAGCAGCACCACGTTCATGCATCATTCACACGACTGAAGGTTCGAAGAAATTGAAGAGCACTTTTAAAAATTCGATTTTCCAGTACGATTTTTCCTGATCATCAAATTAATGAAAGATTATTTCATACTACATTAACATCTTCCAAGATACCAGAAGACTTCCAGAAGACATTCAAAACTTCTGATACTCCACCTACTGGGTTGAGAAGATCATCCAGAATAAGAAGGAAACCGGACATACTTAACTTGTGAAGAATCACAAATGAACTGTCTGATTATTTTTCTTTACTCACATGTTAAACTAATATACATATCATGTATTCTGGAACAATGTTATACATTTTTTTCTTTTAATCATATAGAAAAGAAATATCTTTAAAAAAAGGGATGTATTGATATGTATAGTAAAGGGTTAACATCTGAAACTATGTGAAAATCAAACACTAGATGGCGTTACTAATTCACTGTATATAAGACAGCATCTCTGGGAATTCTGAGAGAAGCTGAAGAGAACATGATGAGAGCAGAGTGAGAATTGAATTTAGAGATATAGCACAAGGTCAAGGATAGTGTAGTTTAATAGTTAGATAGAATATTGATTGCTGTACTACAGATTCAGTATCATTAGTTTAGTATCTGCAACTCAGTAGAGTGTGCAAACTTCATTTAATTTAGTAAAATAAATTTGTTTTGATTCAAACTTCAACACTACATATCTGGCTACCTTGGAGGAAAAGGCAAGGAATATAACAGGTACCTTGGCAGTACCAAGTTGGCACCCGGGTGGCAGATCTCATGAGGCTTAGCGAGCCTGGTAGATCCCTGGAGCGGAGTTCCCCCCATCATTTACCGGCCACGTTGAGCAGTGGCACACTGCTTTTTGGGTGCAGCATGGCCGGTAGATCTCTCCCAAGATCTTCTGATTCTATGTCAAAAAAAGCAAGGGCATGTTTTGTGTCATCACTTTGGCAGTGAGGTCTTGATAAAGCCTGGAAGTCCTGCTAGAGATCAAGGTGCCATTTAAAAAGTGTGTTCCAATCGCAAAATGCAGTTACCCCATCCCAGACATCCGTGCCTCCGGCAGAGAAGGGGAACACCTTCAGCCCTCAAATACAGAGGACCAACCTCCAACCAACCCCCCCCCCCCCCACCCCCACACTCCCTCCACCACGCAATGGTCGAGTTACCTCCTTCCCCTCCTCTCCCCCCATTTCACCTCAACACCATGCAGGCATCAGGGTGACCTGACCTTGTCTCCCCATCCTCACCTGCATTGGTGAAACCCTCATTTTCAATGGCCCCCCCACCCCACCATCGCCATGCAGACACAAACCTCCACTCCACCATTACCCTCACCCCCAAATAATGGAAACTTCCCACTGTGGTTCCCTTCAGACCTGCCCCCTGCACTGCTCCCTGGCAGTGCCAACCTGACAGTGCCCATTTGGAAGTGCACATTTGGAAGTGCCAGGGTGGCAGGGCATTGCCCCACCATGTCCCTTACCACTCGGGCTATACTCACCTCCATGCCCTGACTTGCGGCCATATAGGGATATGCGCCTGTGGCGAATGGGTCCTGGAAATCGCGGCCCACATCTGGAGTACAGTGTACAGTTTTGGTCTCCTTATTTGAAAACATGTATAATTACATTAAAAACAATTCGGAGAAGGTTTGCTTGATTCTTTCCTTATCTTATGAGGAAAGTTTGAACATTGAGACACAAAAGATCCTGAGGGGAATTGAGAAGATTAACATCAAGAAGATATTTATTCTTGTGGGAGTGTCTAGAGGACACAGCTTAAAATAAGAGATCAGGATAATTTCTTTCTCTCAGAGGGTCATTAGTCTGTGCAATTCTCTTCCCTAGAAAACACTGGAGATTGGGTCATTCAATTTATTCAAGGCTAATTAGATTTTTGAAGGATAGGGGAGTCAAGGGTTATGGCAGGCAAATGAGAAAATGGAGTTGAGATCACAATGAGAACAGCCATGATCTTCTCGTATGGTGCAGCAGACTCAAAAGACCAAATTACCCACTCCTGCTCCCGTGTCCCTAATGAATAGGCAATCTACGGTAGTAAAATCTGGCAGAGAGCAAGTGGAGGCTCTCTAAAGTCACGACAACCTTTCTATGTGAGTCCAGGAAGAGCAAGAGTGCTTCTCTGGTACCTTCAAGTGAATCTGTCATTTGCCCTGGACTGCCTAACCCCAACCACAACCTTTGCAAACTGAAAGATGGCCACAATCGTGCTTCGTGACTTGCTTTATTGCCAGTGGGTGGGTTCTTGGGTCCCTGTGATTTTGACCACCCTGAAGGCAGGCAGCCGCTTCTGCCTGCTCACCTCAAAGGGAATGGACCAGCCATTAATATTGGCCACTGCAGAAAGAAAATAGACTCACAGCATGTAAGTAAAGATAGTGGTGCAAGCAAAAGGTGTAGACCAGCTAAATCTGTATACAAGGAGTATCTGAAAGAACATATTACAATGCTTAAAAAGCAGAAGTTTTGATGTAAGCAGTATCAAGAAGAACAAAACCATCACTAGATGAGGACATAGGATCAACTGCGTCTTTATGCTGACTCACTGTAATACTTATTAAAGAAACCACTCGCATTGCCCACTTATTATTACCAGTCAGTGTTATAGTATGCAATCTGGATTTGATTCAACTTGGAGTACAATGTGATTGAAAGGGTTAAGATGTTCCCTGCACAAGGTGAAACAAAGTAAATACACTGACGTAATTGTCTACTAACAAGTTGCAGAGACAAAATACATCCCAAGATGGTTTCAGGTTAATATGTCCATCAATGTTGCAGAGACATCTAAACAGACTGAAATTAACAAAGGGCCCCCTTCATTGACATTGGTAAGGCATTCCTGCACACAACACATACAAGTTCCTTTTTATTAATTGCATGCTTTAGATCAGGAACCATTTCTGTTTCTTGAACAGAATCCGGATTGACAAAGGTGACAATATATGTTGGAGATATTTTCCTCTACTCAGCTCACGAGTGTCTGTCATTTATTGCTTCTCAAGCACAACAGAATAATTACTGTTCTTGAACTGCTTCCAACATGTTATAGAAATTAATTTTGAAGAGCCAACAAAAATGCTGATTCTGCTACACATTTCAACCATTGATGTCACAATATTACTTTGATGTCATGTTTCACAAATGCTATTATTGGGGGTGGATTTACTTTTGTTGTAACAGAGTAAAATGGATGTTAGTGAATCAGAAGCCCATTTTACATTTTTACTGATTTATATTCTATGGTCATTGGGTATTCACCAGGTGCCCAGGAGTCAATGTCAGCCCCTGCAAGGCCTCAACTGGGTGCTGTTCAGCACTAGTTTCCACAAATGTTGACCAGGCGCGATGGCACCTGGAGGGGTCTTCCGGGCCATTAGAGCCGCCCAGGGACTGGGAAGAGTGCTACCCTGTTACTTCCCCTTGCATTTGGAAACCTTGACACTGCCAGCCTGGCATTGCCAGAATGCCTAGGTGGCACTGCCAGGATGCCGGAGGCAGTGCCATGGTGCCCGGGTGCCAGGTCGGACCGTGAGAGACCTTTCCCATGAGAGGAAGGGTGAGAGGATTCCTGAAAGTGGGAGGGGGGCCTGAAAGGGGGGTGTAGATATCGGGGAAGTTGCTCAAAATGGCACTCCGATCTGCAGGAACCAGTCCTGCTGGCGAACTCAGCTCGCCAGTGCAGGTAAAGTGCTTAAGTGTGGCTTCGACGGGTGATACTCTCTGAGGCCCAAATAGCAGGGTCAATCTCAAAGCTTCAGCCGTTGAGCAATACCCCGCCAAAAGCACCTGAAAGCGGACCTAGAATTTCTTCCACTCAATCGTGCCCAGTATGTTTGCCTTCCTAATTACTTGTGGTAACTGCAAGCTAACATTTTGTGATTCATGCACGAGGACTCCCAGATCGCTCTGTGCTGCAGTATTCTCTATTTGAATAATATTCTGCTTTTCTATTCTTCCTTCCAAAGTGGACAACCTCACGCATTTCCCATATTACACTCCACCCGTCAGATTTCTGCCCACACACATAACCTATTTTCTATAATTTTGGTGGTTCTTTGTATCCTCGTCAGAACTTGATTTCCTACCTATCTTCTTTCATCAGCAAATTTGGCTAAGATACAGTAGATTCCTTCATCCAAATCATTAATATAGATTATAGGTAGATCAGGCACCAACATTCAGCCCTTTGACACTCCCATTAGTTTCAATTTGCCAAGTTGTAAATAATCCATTTTTCCAACTCTGCTTTTTGTTAGCTAACCAATCCTCTATCTAAGCTAATATATCACCTCAACATCATGAGCTGTTATATTGTGTCATAATCTTTTTTGTGGGCACCTTATAAAATGCCTTTTGTAATTCAAATACACTACATTGACTGGTCCCCCTTTATCGACCCTGCTTGTTATTCCTCAAAGAATTCTCAAACATTTGTCAAACATGTTGGGCTGAATTCTCCGCCGTCGGGATTCTCCGTTTTGCCAGCAGGCGGGGGTTTCCCGATGGCAGAGGGCTGCCCTACAATGGGAAACACCATTGACCAGCCGGCAAAACGGAGAATCCCGACGGCGTGCCACACCAGAAATCTGGTGCGGCGGGACAGAGAAACCCGCCCTTTGACTCTGCTTGGTTATATTATGATTTTTGAAATATCCTGCTACTACTTCCTTAAGTAATGGATTCCAGCATTTTCCCAATGGCAGATGTTAGGCTAACTGGCCTATAGTTTCTTGCTTTTTGTCTCACTTCTTCCTTGAATCAAAGTGTTATATTTGTGGTTTTTCAATAAGTTGGGACCTTTCCAAAATCTAGGGAATTTTGGAAGATTATGACCAATGAATCCATTATCTCTGCCACCACTTCTTTTAAGATCCTAGGATATAGGGTATCAGGCTCAGGGAATTTGTCAGCCTTTAGTCCCATTAGTTTTGCCTGTTACTTTTTCTCTGGTGATTGTCATTGTTTTAAGCTCCCTCTCTCTTTTACCTCTTAATGTTCTACTATTAGTAAGATCCTTTTGTCTTCAACTGTGAAGACAGCTTCCAAATGCTTGTTCAAAGTCTCTGCCGCTTCCTTGTTCCCCATTATTATTTCCCCAGTCTCACCCTCTAAGTGGCCACTTCAGAGGCTATAAATTAATCCCACAGTGGCTTCTTTTTTGTGTTATTTCCTAACTCCACCCAGAATTGTTCAACAACTGGATATTGCAAACCAAGATAATTTCTGCCAACTGCACTTATCAAATCCATTATTAATAGAGCTACCCCACTTCTTTTTTCCTTTTCTGCTGACCTTCTGAAATGAATATTTAAATCCCAGCTTCATCACCTTGTAACCACATCTCTTTATTGGCCATCAAACTCTCACCATAACAACAGCAGGATCTTGAGAGAAACCCCCAGAGAAATGAGAAAAATAGTTTTTTTTTAAACAGTTATGCTACTTTGGAGTTCCTCTGTTCCTCCCTTGGAGGTACAGTGAAAATCTACTCAGAGTATCGAATGCCCAGGTATGATAGTTAGGCTACAAGAATGGAAAATTTAGCGAAGTAAATTAAAATACAGTGATTCATGGGATGTTAATTTAAACATTTTTAAAATGTGTGCATTTAAGGAGCTAACATTTTGTACAAATAATGTCAAAAGACATTTCACTAAATCGATATATATTGAAATAGTAAATGGTACATACATGGTGAATTGGAATTCTATTTTAAAGCAAACCAGTATGACCAGAAGACATAGTAATATCAAATTGATATTAGAGATAATAGGTGAAATTCTCCATTTGGGAGATTTATGTTCTCCTGCTGGAGCTGAATTGCACCTGATTTGCGTTCCCACTTCAAACAGAAATGAATGCTTTCCAATCACCTCCCTTCAAGGTTGAGTGATTTTAAAGTGGTCAGCTAGAAATTGACAGCACTTAGCTCTGTTTGAAGTAGTCCAGGGTCTGGCAATCAATATTTATAAACATTGCAGTTAGAGCACTTCAGAGTTACTCAACCCTGTAGGAAGATGGATGGAACAATGCTGATAACTGGGGTATGTGGAAGCTGTCAATCACAGCCTCGTAAAATCAATATCAAAGAGGGGGTTTAAACCCAGCTGACTGGTTTTCTCTTTGCAGGAATTGACAAATGCTGCTTATTGTGTCTGAGCAGGTTTATTGTCCATTTAAGTGTTAAAACAGTATTTTTTTTCACTGCCTCTGTCTGGACTGTTCTCTAGCTTTCAGACAAGGTCTCTCTTCTGGGGGGAGCTTCCGGACAGGATTTTCATTTCTGGGGGTCTTCTTGTCAGGGGCCTCACTTCTCCGAGGCTTCCCAACAATATTCAATTTTCTGTGGGGCTTCCTGACAGGGATCTATCTCCCTTCTGGGGGGGGGCTTCCTGACATGGGTCTCTTTTCTGGGGGACTTCCTGAAAAGGGTCTCTTTCTTCTGGGGGGCTTCCTGACAGGGGTCTCTTCGCAGGTCTTGCATTGTGGATGGGCGGGGGGGGGGGGGGGGGGGGGGCTCAGATGGACTTCGGGGTCAACTTCCTTAAAGAGTAACCACCTTGGCCCACTGCATCAGGGCAACACTTGTCAGGACCAATTCTCACCCACGTGATTCCCATCCCAGAAGACCAGAGAATCATGTGGACCCAGAGAATATAGTACCTGGCGCACTAAATCGATTCAAATGCATCTTAATGACCCATTTACATCCTCCCACTGGAGCGTGGCACGAACCTCGATCCCAAGCACGGCAATCCCGTTTTCCTCATGGTGCTGGATTCTCCGCCTCATCGGTAACTCTGGTGGTGCAAGGAGGAAAATTTCACCCAATTTCTTCATTCAATGGGTGGTGAGTGTTTACAATGATTTTCCAGGAGGGTGGTGATGGAGACCTCAAATTTCTGTTGGGTTTCCTGACGCTCCCACGGTAGTTGTGGCTTAATATTCAGATAGTCAGATTATTTGGGTCCTAGCTTCTCCAAGAGTTTTTGTTGGAGAATCTCCATTCTCACACAAGTAAGGTCACCCCTGACAGAATGGGGGCTAAGTTTGAGCGAGGTACAATACAGCAAGAAGGTGAACCATTTGTTGGAGAGACCACAAGTGGGCCCCAACCTGGGGGTACGGTCCTGGACTTGGATGTTAGACCCATGGAGAAATGTAAACATTTTGTGTTGGGGGTGGATTGGGGGTGTGGCGTGAACGGGGAAATTAATTTCCAGAGCGCTCAGCCTCTGCCAAAATTTTTTAAAAATTAATTTACAGGACGTGGATGTCACTGGCTAGGCCAGCATTTATTACCCATCCCTAACTGCCCTCCATTTCAGAGTCAATCACATTGTTGTGGATCCGGTGTTACATGTAGGCCAGACCAGGAAAGGACGGCAGATTTCCTTTCCTAAAGGACATTAGTGAACCAGATGGGTTTTTATTTAATTCAAATTTCACCATCCATCTGACATGGAGGGATTTGAATCCAAGTGTCCAGGTCTTACCCAGTAGTCCAGTGACAATACCATTAGGTCACCGCCTCCCCTACTCCCCAGTCACTGACCTTTCAAGTCAGATGGATGTCGAAGATGCCTTCAAGGGGCAGTGATGGTTCAACAAGATGCATGATTTATAAAGGTCAGGGGTGGAGATCACTGGTAGAAAGATCTTAGAACTTAAACCAGGGAGTTCAGCCCGGAAACGTTCAACATTCAGCTGGATACCATGTTGAGAGACTTTGTGTGCTAGAGGAATAAACTAAAATGGATCAATCACCTTTCCTTACCTCTGGCCTACATTATCTTAATCTTCATAGAGGGTAAGGGATCAATTCTTGCTTACAGTGAAAAACATACAGGATTATTGCTCCCTCTCATTTGATACTATGGTACTTGCGTACAAGGATTTTCTGTAAATTATGATAGTTAAGCTAATAAGCATCTCTCCTTTATATGGTTAATAACATTAAACTATATAGATATTTTCTGAACCTATTTTTAAAATGATGCTATTTTAACATAAATAAAAAGCACAAATTGCATTGCTGGAAGAGAGCTGATCACTCAACATAAATGGAGAGGAGCGAAGGATCAATGCTTTGGGCCTTTGAAATCCTGGGCGTCATTCTCCGCCGGCGGGAGTCTCCGTTCTGCCGGCACCGGGGGGTTTCCCGACGGCGTGGGGCTGCCCCACAATGGGAAACCCCATTGACCGGCCGGTGTTACGGAGACTCCCGCCGGCCGGTCAGCGCAGAAATGTGGCGGGGCGGGTAGGAGAATTTCGCCCCCTGTTCTCCATAAATGCGGACTATCTTGCCGTGTGCTTCCAATAGTTTTTATTTTGCTCCCATTAACGCGGTGATACATTTCAATGTGCTTAGTATAATTGTGCCATGGATCTATGAACAAAACTGGAAAGTTTAATAGTTCCATGAATGATGTAATCCTTTTTAAAGTAGGACTGTAAGAAAATGTCAGATGTTTCCTCGATGACAGAAGAGATGGGAAGTTGGAAAACAAGTCACGCAAAACTACTCTCACTCACTTTCAGAAACTTGCCCCCTTGGGTAGGAAATGAAAAACAGAAGAGAGAAAATCTGCCGCCTTGGTAAAGAAACACTGAAAACAGTTTGCTTTTTCTAAGTGTTTTCCGGTGTTGTAATTCCCATTTCTGTGATGGGGGTGACACACAGAGTAACATGTGGATATTACATTGGTCATTACAGCTGAATAAACATTCCCTGATTATTAGTTAATAACTTAGTGTTGAGTGAATAGACTTATCCAAGTCAATACGTTGCTTCTTTGTGCCCATATCTCAACATTGTGATGAGTTCATGGGGCTCAACATGACTTCATTTTTCATGATCAAGTTATCTCTCACACTCAAAAGCCAGAATTTTCTGCTTGTTCTTGCCAGCGGGATAATCTGGGGAATCCCCACCGTGGGTTTCTGGTGGAAGGCTGCCACCGCTGCCGTGAAACACGCCACGTGGGGCACGGAAGATCCCGCCATACATTTTTTAAAAGTCAGGGATTTTTAGTTCTACCGTCAGCCTTGGCTGAGTGGTAGCATTATTGACTCTGAGTCAGAAGGTTGTGGGTTCAAGTCACATTTCAGAGACTTGAATGCATTTTCCAGATTTGGCACTGTCGTCAAATACTAAGGGAGTGTTGCAATATCGGAGGTCTCATCTCTTACTTTAGTCGATAAGCTAAGGTTCCATCTGCCCTGTCGGGAGAAAGGTAGCATTGTATCAGTCTAGAGCAATGAAATATTCCTGGCAATACTTAACCCTGAAGCAAAACCTAAGGTAGATTATCATGACCGCTTTGCTGTTTATGGTGTCTTGCTGTGTGATATTTGGCTGCTTCGCTCCTTTTATTGTAACAGTGACTGCATTTATTACATAGTTCATTGGATATAATCTGCTTCAAGAGAGCACGTGGGTGTGAAAATCATTACAGGCATTTCTATTCTTTTCCCATATTCTCCTCAAAAGCGAGTTGTTCAGATGTATAAATGCTGGTAGTCCTCTCATACCTCAGCTGACAACTCTTCCTGTGTAATTCTGCAATTAGCTTGTTGGTAGCTCATTCGAATGAGATGGAGAACACAGTTGAGCCCAACTGCTTTTCTTTGCCAGGTGCATGGCCTTTTTAATGCGGTCGCAGAAAATAACCGTGATTTTTGTTCTCCAGGGGCGCTGAAGTCAACTAAGTGTTTGAATAATGAGGTAATTCATTGAAAAGCTGGGACTGCGTCTGCAAACTCTCAGATCGCACAGATTAACATCATGCCACCAACTACCGAGTCTCAGAAAACCTTCAGTCAGAAATACTTCGCAAGATGCACATTACAGTCGATTTTTATAATAATCTTTATTATTGCCACAAGTAGGCAATGAAGTTGCCATACTGCAATGAAGTTACTGTGAAAAGCCCTGAGTTGCCACACTCTGGCGCCTATTCGAGTACACAGAGAGAATTCAGAATGTCCAATTCAACTAACAAGCACCTCTTTCCGGACTTGTGGGAGGAAACCGGAGCACCCAGAGGAAACCCATGCAGATGCGGGGAGAACATGCAGACTCTGCACAGATAGTGACCCAAGCTGGGAATCGAACCCGGGTCCATGGCACTGTGAAGCAACAATGCTAACCACTGTGCTGCCGTGCTGCCCTATCACGCTTCAGCGGCTAATGGTGGAGTGCTCCTCCCAGCGGAAAATAATTGGGAGCCATTGTGCGGCCTGGGCCTTATTTCGTTTAAACAGTGTGCTGTGGGGAATGGGGCTATCTATACCATTGGCAGCTGGGAGGGCACCTGACGAATAGAAAAGTAAGTTAGATCTGGATGCAAGATGGCAATGATGATGAAGGGACTAATGCTACTTGCTTTGATGGCTAGTTTGTTTACATTTGTTCTTCCAGACTTCTGAAAAAAGATTTGAAACAGTTCTCTTTCACAATGGGACAATGTGCAGACATGTTGTGTAGTCTGTAGTGCTGTGAGTAATATCTTTGTGCATTCTTTGTGTAATCTTTATGTCAAAACGTTTCCCACACACTAAATTACATTTTGAAGTGCAGGATACACTTTGCGTTGTGTGTCTAGTTTTGGTCATAAACAATGTAGAAAAAGGACTTTTGAAAAACGATTTCAAAGTAAATCAAGACATCAGAACAAGAAGACATGGGATAAACACGGAATTGGATTTGTTGTCAGGCACAAGAGTGAGCACCTGATCACCCTGTACCAGTTCTTGTTGAGATAAACATAGAAAACAGGAGCAGGAGGAGGCCATTTGACCCTTCAAGACTTCTCCGCCATTCATTATGGTCATGGCTGATCTTTCAACTCAGTAACCTCCCTTTTTAAATAGTGGGAAAATGTGAGCTGCCCTCCAATCTGGAGGAATTGTTCCAGAGTTTACAGATCTTGGAAGATGACCGCTAATGCAACCACCACTAGGGCCACTTCTTTAAGGAGTCTGGGATGTCGATTATCCGGCCCTGGGGATTTAGCGGCTTTCAATCCCATCAATTTCCCCAACACCATTTCCCTACTAATACTGATTTCCTTCAGTTCCTCCCGCTCACTAAACCTTGTGTTTCCCAACATTTCTGGTACATTATTCATGTCCTCCTTTGTGAAGACAGGACCAAAGTATGTATTTCGTTCATCAGCCATTTCTTTGCTTCCCATTATAAATTCCCCTGTTTCTGACTGTAAGGGACCTACATTTGTCTTTATTCTTCAGATACCAAGAGAAAATTTTACTGTCAGTTTTTAAGTTCCCTGCAAGCTTACTCTTTCACTCTATTTTTCCCTTCTTAATCAATCCCTTTGCCTTTCTTTTCTGAATTTTAACTGCTCCCAATTCTCAGGTCTGCCATTTTTTCTGGCCAATTTGTATGCGTCTTCCTTGAATCTAATATTATCTCTAATTTTCCTTGTAAGCCATGGTTTGGCCAGTTCTCCCATTTTATTTTTGGGCCAGACAACAATGAATAATTGTTGCAGTTCACCCATGTACTCTTTGAATGCTTGCCATTGGCTATCCACCATCATCTCTTTAAGTAATGGCCCCTAATCTATCATAGTCAACTTGTGCCTCATATCATCATAGTTTCCTTTAGTTAGATTCAGGACCCTAGTCTCGGAATCAACTACATTGCTCTCCATCTTGATATCTATCATATTACGGTTGCTCATCCCCAAGGGGCCTCGCACAACTAGATTACCAATTATTATTTTCTCATTACACAATAGCCAGTCTAGGATGGCCTGTAATCCAGTTCGTTCCTCAACATACTGGTCCAGTAAACCAACCTGCACACACTCCAGGAATTCCTCCTCTACGGTATTGTTACTAATTTGATTTGCTCAATCTATATGCAGATTGAAGTCGCCCATAAATACAGATGTTTCTTTATCGCATGCATCTCTAATTTCCTGCTTAATGCCATCACCGACATCACCACTGCAGTTTGGGGGTTCATATGCAACTCCCACTAACGTTTTTTGCCCTTCGGTGTTTCTCAGCTCGACCCAGACAGATTCCACGTCATTGGAACTAATGGGCAGGATTCTGCGGGAATCGGCGGGGCGGGCAACTCCGACGCCGAGGAGTGGCGTTAACCACTCCGGCGTCAGGCCGCCCCAAAGGTGTGGAATCCTCCGCACCTTCAGGGGCTAGGCCAGCGCCGGAGTGGTTTGCGGCGCGCCGGCCAGCGGGGACGGGGCTTGGCGCCACGGCAACCGGCGCCGAAGGGCCTCTGCTGGCCGGCGCAAGTTGGTGCATGCGCGGGAGCGCAAGCGTGTACTGGCGTCATCCCAGCGCATGCACAGGGGGTGATCATCTCCGCGTCGGCCATCGCAAAGGACCACAGCAGCCGACGTGGAAGAATAGAATGCCCCCACGTCACAGGCCCGCCCGCATATCGGTGGGCCAGGCCACCGTGGGTGCATCTCCCAGGACCTGATCCCCTGCGACCCCCCGAGGACCTCGGAGGACTCCCGCGCAGCCAGGTCCCGCCAGAAAATACCCGGTGTAATATACGCCGGCGGGTCTGGGCGAAAACGGGCAGCCACTCGGCCCATCGCGGGCCGGAGAATCACCGGGAGGGGGGGGGCTGCCAGCGGCCACCGACCGGCGCGGCGCGATTCCCGCCCCGCCAAAACCCCGGCGCAGGAGAATTCGGCAGCCGGTGGGGTCGGGATACACGGCGCACCCACCACCCCCCCCCCGCGATTCTCCGACCCGGCGGGGGGTCAGGGAATCCCACCCAATATCTTTCCTACTATTGCGTTGATTTCCTCTTTAACCAGCAATGCAACTCCACCGCCTTTTCCTTTTTGTCTGTCCTTCCTTTTTTGTTGCAGTTTTAAAAATTTAATTTTTTTAAATTTAGAATACCCAATTTTTTTTTCCAATTAAGGGGCAATTTAGCGTGGCCAATTCACCTACCCTGCACATTATTTTGGGTTGTGGGGATGAGACCCACGCAGACATGGGGAGAATGTGCAAACGTCACATGGACAGTGACTCGGGGCCGGGATCAAACCCGGTCCTCAGCACCGTGAGGCAGCAGTGCTAACCACTGTGCCACTGTGCCCTGTCTTTCCTGAATACTGAATACCCCTGGATGTTCAGTTCTCATCCCTGGTCACCCTGAAGCCATGTTTCAATAATCCCAACTATATCATAAACATTTACATTTATTTGCGTGATTAATTCATCCACATTATTGCGAATGCGCCGCACATTAAGGCACAAAGCTTTAAGACTTGTCTTTATAACATTCCCTGTCCTGTCCTGTTCCATTAATTTTCCCTGTTGCCCTGTTTGATTCTGGTGCCTGGTTTCTCTGCTATCACTTTTCTTGTTCCTCTTTCTGTCTTTTGTTCCCTCTCCTCTGACTCCTTGCATACGTTCCCATCCCCCTGCCATTGTAGTTTAAACCCCCCCCAACCATTCTAGCAAATACTCCCCGCGGACGTCAGTCTTGATCCTGCCCAGGTGCATCTTGTCCACTTTGTACTGGTCCCACCTCTCCCAAAACCAGTCCCAATGTCCAGTAATCTTAAACCACCCCCTCATGCTGTCTGTTCTACCATGTATTCATCTAATATATTGTGCTATTTCCTCTCTGACTAACATGTGGCACTTGCAATAATGCTCAGATCCCAACCTTTGAGGTCTGACTTCACAACTTTCTTCTTAACTCCCTGGGCGCAATTCTCCGCTCCCGCGACTAAGTGCCCACGCTGTCGTGAACGCCGTCGAGGTTCACGACGGCGCGAAACGGCCCCGATCTCGACCGATTCAGGGCCCGAAAATGGGCTAGGATCGGGGCCGTGAGAAACTCGGTGGGCGTGTCGTGAAAGCAGCATCGTCAGCGCGCGCCTGGCATTGGCGCCGCATAAAAGTGTCGCCGCGTCATCCGCCGCGTAACTGGCGTCACCCGCGCATGCGTGTGTTGGCCAGCGGCAGCCGGTGCCAACCCGCGCATGCGTGGTTGCCGTCCTCCCCGAGGCCGCCCCGCAAGAAGATGTCGGATGGATCTTGCGGAGGAAAGGAGGTCCTCCTTCAGAGAGGCCGGCCAGCCGATTGGTGGGCACCGATCGCAGGCCAGGCCCCTTTAGAGTCCTACCCCGGTGAAAGAACCCCCCTCACCCCCCCACAGGCCGCCCCCCGCCAGCGTTCCCGCGCTGTTCCCGCCGGCAGCGACCAGGTATGGATGGCGCCGGCGGGAAGCTGTCGTTTTGGGCAGGCCGCTCGGCCCACCCGGGCCAGAGAATAGCGGGCGTAGCGGAGAATCGCCATTTTGGGTGTCCCGGGCGATTCTCCGGCCTGCGCCGCACAGAACTCGACGGGGCCGTTCTCGCCGCTTGGGTGAATCGCGGGAGGCGTCGGACCGGCATCGCAGGGAAAAATGGCGCGGCAGGCAATTCTCCCAACCAGCGCGGGAGGGGAGAATCGCGCCCCCTATATTTGGCTTTTAGGATCTCATCCCTTTATTTAACATGTGTCCTTTGTACCAATGTGTATGGCAACCACTGGCTGCCTTCCCCTTACAATTGAATCACCCATAACTACTGCATTCCTACAAATTTTGCTTCTCTCCCTTGCATTAGAATCAACCATGGTGGAACAATTTGACTGTTGCTGCTTTCCCATGAGTGGCCATTCCCCCCAACAGTATTCAAAGCATTATATCTGTTTTGGGGAATGGCCACAGGAAATTCCTGCACTTCCTGCCTAGACCTGTTGCTCCATCTGATGGTCACCCATTCCCTTCCTGTCTGCGGATTCTTAGCCTACAGTGTGACTACTTCTCTGTATGTGCTATCCACGCTACACACCGCCTCGCGGATGCTCCACAAAGTTCCCAGCTAACGCTCCAGCTCTTAAACCAGCTGGCGATACTTCCTGCATACATGCTGGTCCGTGGCATTGGAAATGTTCTTGGTTTCCCACAAAGAGCAGGAGGAGCACACAACATCCTTTAAATGAAACCTTTTGGAACATACTTAAAATCAAATAATATCAATTACTCTAGGGCCATTTTCCCCTTGTCCTCATTACTGCAGAATATAGCCCTTACAAATTATAAACAACTTATAAAATAGTAGTGATAAAAGCAGTGAATATCTACCCACCTGTACCCACCTAATCAGCTACTTTCACTTGTTCTGCCTCACATTTGAACCCTGAAATCACCTCAGGAGCTCCAAACTCCAATTTCTCACTGCACTTTTCAATCTCCTCTCACATTCTCCTTTAGGTGCTGTCCTTGGTAAACAGCACGCAAACCTCATGCTGTCTTCTCATTTGAATGATTTCAACATGCAGTGCAGTGAAAACATTATATTGATTGACTGCACACTCCAAAGGAGGTCCAGAGGATAGTGTGACTAGCACATATTTTGACTCACCTGTACATCTTAAGGCAGCCTGCTCCTCTTACTGGGGAGCGACACGCATTATATAGAAAATGTTGGTGGCGGTGTTCTCTTACATTCTTTCACAGGATGTGGCCATCTCCAATTGGCCTTGAGAAGGTAGCAATGAGCGCTATTTTGAACTGCCACAGTACACTAGGTACGCGGTTCCATAGTGGTATTGTTGCTGGATTAGTAATTCTGAGAGGGTAATGATCTGGAGACCTGGCTTTGAATCCCAGCACGGCAGGTGGTGAAATTTAAACTCAATAAAATATCTGGGATTAAAAGTATAACGATGACCTTGAAACCATTGTCAACTGTGGTTGACCAAAACAATGGTTCACTAATGCCCTTTAAGGAAGGAAATCTGCCATCTTTATCTGGTTTGGTCTACATGTGACTCCAGATCCGCAGCAATGTGGTTGACACTTAACTGCCCACTCAAGGTCAATGAGGGATGGGCGATAAATGCTGGCCCTATCTACGACGTCCACATCCCATGAACTAATTTTTAAAACAGTGAAGGAATGTATTTCCAAATCAGGGTGATATGTGACTTGGAGGGGAACCTGCAGGTGGTGTGTTTCCATTCATCTGTTGTCCTTCTAGGTGGTAGTGATTGCAGGTTTGGAAGGTGCTGTTGAGGGAGTATTGATGAGCTGCTGAGGTGCATCTTATACATGGTACACACTGCTGTCATTGTGTGTTGGTCATGGAGCGAGTCAATGTTGAAGAAGGGAGCTGGGGTGCCAATCAACTGGGCTGCTTTGTCCTGAATGGTGTCAAGCCTCTTGAGTGTTGTTGGAGCTGCCCTCATCCAGGCAAGTGGAGAGTATTCCATTACACTCCTGACGTGTGCCTTGTAGATGGTGGCCAGGCTTTGCTGGTCAGGAAGTGAGCTACACATCTCAGAATTCTCAGTTTATGACCTGGTCTGGCAGCCACAGTATTTATGTAGCTGGCCCAGTTTAGTTTCTGGTCAATGGTAACCCCCAGGATGTTGATTGTGGGAGGGTTCAGCGATGGTAATGTTGTTGAATTTCAAGGGGCGATGGTTTGATTCTCTCTTGTTGGAGATGGCCATTGCCTGGTACTTGTGTGGCATGAATATTACTTACCACTGCTCAAGCCTGAGTGTTGTCCAGGTGTTGCTGCATTAGAGCATGGACTGCTTCAGTATCTGAGGAGTTGAGAAGAATGGAAGGTACTGAACAAAGTGCAATCATGAACATCCCCAATTCTGATCTTATAATGTAGGAAAGACCATTGATGAAACAGCTGAAGATGGTTCAGCCTAAGAGGTACCCTGAGGAACTATTGCACTGATGCCCTGGGACTGACCTGTACGCATGGAGGAATTGGCTACAAGGAGCAGCAGACCAGGTAGAGCAACATGCAAGAGAAAGGGCACTCAGTTTTTCCAGTGCTGCACGAATGTGTTAGTAAAACAGATCAAGAGGAGAAAGTCAGGTTTCTGCAACAAGATACACCAGAGAAAGGAATGGGAGTATCTGGCCAGATAAGCTATTTGCCAGGATATGGCCCTGGCAACCTGCCACAATAAGTCTAATGACCTCATGAGGATGGTCAAGGTCAGCAAATTCAGCATCAGAGGACATTTTCTGCGCACTATACCAGCAACCTCTCACACCACTAAATACACCATTATACCCATTGGCACTTTCTGGAATTCAGGCCTAGCATTTAGATACTAGATGAAGCTGGATGAACTTCGGATCATTCGAGAGGCAGAGGTGGTCATAGATAGAAGCTTCAGGGATGTAGTTACTCCGAAGAATAAAGATAGATGGAGACGGTGAGAGGGGCTTGGAGGAAGAAATCAGTACAGGGATCGCCTGTGGTCGTTCCCCTTAGTAACAAGTATACCGCTTTGGATACTGTTGGGGGGGGGGACTTACCAGGGGTAAACCATGGGGTGCAGGCCTCTGGCACAAACTCTGTCCCTGTTGCTCAGAAGGGAAGGGGGGAGAGGAGTAGAGCATTAGTCATTGGAGACTCCATAGTTAGGGGGATAGATAGGAGATTCTGTGGGAACGAGAGAGACTCGTTGGTGTGTTGCCTCCCAGGTGCCATGGTGCATGATGTCTCGGATCATGTTTTCGGGATCCTTAAGGGGGAGGGGGAGCAGCTCCAAGTCGTGGTCCACATAGGTACCAACGAAATAGGTAGGAAAAGGGATAGGGATGTAAAGCAGGAATTTAGGGAGCTAGGGTGGAAACTTAGATCTAGGACAAACAGAGTTATTATCTCTGGGTTGTTACCCGTGCCACGTGATAGCGAGATGAGGTACAGGGAGAGAGAGGAGTTGGACACGTGGCTACTGGGATGGTGCAGGAGGGAGGGTTTCAGATTTCTGGATAATTGGGGCTCATTTTGGGGTCGGTGGAACCTCAACAAACGGGATGGTCTACACCTGGACCAGAGGGGTACCAATATCCTGGGGGGGAAATTTTCTAATGCTCTTCGGGAGGGTTTAAACTAGTTCAGCAGGGGCTTGGGAACCTGAATTGTAGCTCCAGTATACAGGAGGTTGAGAGTAGTGAGGTCATGAGTAAGGTTTCAAAGTTGCAGGAGTGTACCGGCAGGCAGGAAGGTGGTTTAAAGTGTGTCTTCTTCAATGCCAGGAGCATACGGAATAAGGTTGGTGAACTTGGGTTGGTACCTGGGACTTCGATGTTGTGGCCATTTTGGAGACATGGATAGAGCAGGGACAGGAATGGTTGTTGCAGGTGCCGGGGTTTAGATATTTCAGTAAGTTCAGGGAAGGTGGTAAAAGAGGGGGAGGGGTGGCATTGTACTGTCAAGGACAGTATTATGGTGGCAGAAAGGACGTTTGATGAGGACCCGTCTACTGAGGTAGTATGGGCTGAGGTTAGAAACAGGAAAGGAGAAGTCACCCTGTTAGGGGTTTTCTATAGGCCTCCGGAAAGTTCCAGAGATATAGAGGAAAGGATTGCAAAGATGATTCTGGATAGGAGCGAAAGCACCAAGGTAGTTGTTATGGGGGACTTTCCAAATATTGAGTGGAAGCGCTATAGTTCGAGTACTTTAGATGGGTCCGTTTTTGTCCAATGTGTGCAGGAGGGTTTCCTGACACAGTATGTAGATAGGCCAACGAGAGGCGAGGCCATATTGGATTTGGTATTGGGTAATGAACCAGGACAGGTGTTAGATTTGGAGGTAGGTGAGCACTTTGGTGATAGTGACCACAATTCGATTACGTTTACTTTAGTGATGGAAAGGGATAGGTATATACCGCAGGGCAAGAGTTATATCTGGGGGAAAGGCAATTATGATGCGATGAGGCAAGACTTAGGATGCATCGGATGGAGAGGAAAACTGCAGGGGATGGGCACAATGGAAGTGTGGAGCTTGTTCAAGGAACAGCTACTGCTTGTCCTTGATAAGTATGTACCTGTCAGGCAGGGAGGAAGTGGTTGAGCAAGAGAACCGTGGTTTACTAAAGCAGTCAAAACACTTGTCAAGAGGAAGAAGGAGGCTTATGTAAAGATGAGACATGAAGGTTCAGTTAGGGTGCTCGAGAGTTACAAGTTAGCTGGGAAGGACCTAAAGAGAGAGCTAGGAAGAGCCAGGAGGGAACATGAGAAGTCTTTGGCAGGTAGGATCAAGGATAACCCTAAAGCTTTTTATAGATATGTCAGGGATAAACGAATGACTAGGGTAAGAGTAGGGCCAGTTAAGGACAGTAGTGAGAAGTTGTGCTTGGAGTCCGAGGAGATAGATGAGGTGCTAAATGAATATTTTTTGTCGGTATTCACACAGGAAAAAGACAATGTTGTCGAGGAGAATACTAAGATTCAGGCGACTAGACTAGAAGGGCTTGAGGTTCATAAGAAGGAGGTGTTAGCAATTATGGAAAGTGTGAAAATAGATAAGTCCCCTGGGCCGGATGGGATTTATCCTAGGATTCTCTGGGAAGCTAGGGAGCAGATTGCTGAGCCTTTGGCTTTGATCTTTAAGTCATCTTTGTCTACAGGAATAGTGCCAGAAGACTGGAGGATAGAAAATGTTGTCCCCTTGTTCAAGAAGGGGAGTAGAGACAACCCCGGTAACTACAGACCAGTGAGCCTTACTTCTGTTGTGGGCAAAATCTTGGAAAGGTTTATAAGAGATAGGATGTATAATCATCTGGAAAGGAATAATTTGATTAGAGATAGTCAACACAGTTTTGTGAAGGGTAGGTCGTGCCTCACAAACCTTATTGAGTTCTTTGAGAAGGTGACCAAACAGGTGGATGAGGGTAAAGCAGTTGATGTGGTGTATATGGATTTCAGTAAAGCGTTTGATAAGGTTCTCCACGGTAGGCTACTGCAGAATATACAGAGGCATGGGATTCAGGGTGATTTAGCAGTTTGGGTCAGAAATTGGCTAGCTGGAAGAAGACAAAGGGTGGTGGTTGATGGGAAATGTTCAGACTGGAGACCAGTTACTAGTGGTGTACCACAAGGATCTGTTTTGGGGCCACTGCTGTTTGTCATTTTTATAAATGACCTGGAGGAGGGCGTAGAAGGATGGATGAGTAAATTTGCAGATGACACTAAAGTCGGTGGAGTTGTGGACAGTGCGGAAGGATGTTACAAGTTACAGAGGGACATAGATAAGCTGCAGCGCTGGGCTGAGAGATGGCAAATGGAGTTTAATGCAGAAAAGTGTGAGGTGATTCATTTTGGAAGGAATAACAGGAAGTCAGAGTACTGGGCTAATAGTAAGATTCTTGGTAGTGTGGATGAGCAGAGAGATCTCGATGTCTATGTACATAGATCGCTGAAAGTTGCCACCCAGGTTGAGAGGGTTGTTAAGAAGGCGTATGGTGTGTTAGCTTATATTGGTAGAGGGATTGACTTTCGAAGCCATGAGGTCATGTTGCAGCTATACAAAACTCTGGTGCGGCCGCATTTGGAGTATTGCGTGCAATTTTGGCTGCCGCATTATAGGAAGGATGTGGAAGTATTGGAAAGGGTGCAGAGGAGATTTACCCGAATGTTGCCTGGTATGGAGGGAAGGTCTTATGAGGAAAGGCTGAGGGACTTGAGGCTGTTTTCGTTAGAGAGAAGAAGGTTAAGAGGTGACTTAATTGAGGCATACAAGATGATCAGAGGATTGGATAGGGTGAACAGTGATAGCCTTCTTCCTCTGATGGTGATGTCTAGCACGAGGGGACATAGCTTTAAATTGAGGGAAGATAGATATAGGACAGATGTCAGAGGTAGGTTCTTTACTCAGAGAGTAGTAAGGGCGTGGAATGCCCTGCCTGCAACAGTAGTGGACTCGCCAACACTAAGGGCATTCAAATGGTCATTGGATAGACATATGGACGATAAGGGAATAGTGTAGATGGGCTTAAGAGTGGTTTCACACGTCGGCGCAACATCGAGGGCCGAAGGGCCTGCACTGCGCTGTAATGTTCTATGTTCTTCTATGTTCTACTTTACCTCACCCTCACACATCTTCCAACACTGACTGCCTCACACTCGCCACTTGCTACTTTCACATGCACCCAGCTTTTCAACCATTATAGACATGTCACCAAAACACAGTGGACAGCATTTACCAACCACCCGCCGCGTATTTTATGGCGGCGGAGGTGGGCCCGCCAGCAGCATCTACCGACCCCGCCGCTGTCAACAGGATTTCTCGGTTCTAGCACCCCTCATTGCCGGGAAACCTGCGCGCCAGCGTGGGACCGGAATTTCCTTCCGTTAGGAAAGTTAGGAACTGTGAAGGAAAGGTGATGAAGGGATGATTTCTTATGGGAACTGGAGTCTCACAAACAGCCTGTCTAGAACAACAGAGCCCCTGATGCCTACTTCATATATATTTATAGCCCTTGATATTTTTAGTATCTAAAATCTATTGATTTCTGTTTTGAATACACTCAAGGACTCAGCTTCCACGGTCCTCTTGGGTAGAGAATTCCAAAGATTCACCACCCTCCTATAGAAGAAATCTCTCCAAATCTCAGTTCTATACAGTGTAGCTCTTATTCTGAGACCGTGGCCCCTGGTTCTAGATCCCCCCACCCCCCAGGGGAAACATTCTTCATGCCCTTCTTCCTCCTCCCTCCCCAAGGTGACCTCAGAAAGCCTTTTGGCGCCCTCATAACAGCTATGTTGTGGACATCCGGTCTGTGACTATGAGAGGCCACTCCCAACCCCCCCTCAAGAGGTCTAGACGGTGGAGCCATTGTTTGAGAACATCAGTGGTTTGCTCTTCTATGTTCCTTGTGGCTGTATGGCTCTTGTTAGAGTGCAGCATCCTCACATGATCAGGTGGAGGAAAAGAGTCAATGGGTCCATATTGGCAGAATGTGATTCAAATCAGCCTCAGAGGTTGTTTTATGATATGATCTGCACCCTACTGATGGCATGACTGTGCTATCATCCTTGGAAGAATGGCACACTGCACAGGCCATTCTGGGAGCATCAGGAATTGGTGTACCTGTGATTTACACTACAGCTACCATAACCCCGATTGCAGTGGGACAACGGAGCCAGATTCTCCAGCCCACATACTGATGGAACATTCTCCACAACAAAGCGTCATCATAAAAGTTCAGGTAAATCCAAACGGCAATTTATTTTAAGCCAAGAGAAAAGGCTGTAACATGGCATACAGCACAAAGGTCCCAACCGGGTCTACTGATCATGCCAGTCCCAATCCGGATATCTGGGTGGGTCCAACCCAGTTTGCAGCAATGAGTACATGGAGAGTTTTCAGGGCCCCAGCTGAGGACAGAAAGCTCCGTTGAAGAAATGCGACTAAAGTTAATTTTTGAAGGTTTCCTACATTTCATAGAAGGATCATAGAATACCAACAGTGCAGAAGAAGGCCATTCAGCCCATCGAGTCTGCACCGGCCCTTCGAAAGATCACCCTAACTAGGCCCAATCCCCCGCTTTATTCCTGCAATCGTACCCTGAGGGACAATTTCTAGGGCCATGTATAACACACCAGGTTAATGGTCTGAGAGTCTCTCCTCTTTTCTGTCTATTGGAATCCTAAATTAAACAATCGCAATATGAACCCAAAGCACAAAACGAGTCATAATTATAGACAGATTAGCACTGGTTTGGAACTTGCACACAAAGATGTTTGGAGTAGGGTTGACTACATCAAAATGTTTTATGCTCACTAAAAAATAAACTCTGATGCAGCAGGGGATGTTTTGATGAAGTTGTGGTTAAGGCATATGGAGAAAGCTTTCCTTTCTGTGCTATGCGTGGTGAAATTATAAACACATTTGTAAAAGAACATTGCTATAAATGCAAGGTTTCTAATGTTGTTATGTTTATGTATGTCTTGTTAGCTTAGGGTAAAATGGAGGAATTAAGAGAGGTCATGTGATCTGTGCCGAACTCTGCTGACAACAAGCCTGGGTGGCTCAGTCGCTAAAGGTTAAAAGGAGGCCCAGGTTGTTTTACGGGAAGAATGTTGTAAAAAATGACCAGAGTGGCTGGGCTGACGATGTTAGTCTCCAAGTCCCAGGAAGGTGTCAGGAGGGTCAGGTTTTGTAAACAGTAATCCTTTAACCTGTCCATTTAATTCCAAGGTAAAATAGAGTTGGGGTGTCTAGAGGGCAGCTAATTCACTCGCAATTCACCTGGACAGAAGACCCATGTGATTCATGTTGCCATGGAGATTGGCTTTGAGGGGGAAGAGGTCATCAGAAGCCATTGTACTATTGGGGATTACAGGTTTTCCGAAAGAGCCTGCAAGAGTCTGAGAGAGAGCAGAGAGATAGAGGCCACAATTCTCCCAAAATATTACTAATTGTGGTCTCTGGTAGGAAACTTTTATTGGACACATTCTCCCTGTGTCTGGGTGGGTCTCACCCCCACAACCCAAAACGATGTGCAGGGTCGGTGGATTGGCCATGCTAAATTGCCCCATAATTGGAAGAAAACAATTGGGTAGCCTAAATTTTGAAAAAAGAGACACTATTTTTGGAGGTGGCCGAGTTTCTCAATGGCACTTAGAGGAGCGGGGCCTAAACATGCCGGCAAACCCAGCTTCACCGAAATCGGGCTGGCCTTTTTAAATATCCAATATCCCTTGTAGACATTCTGATAATTATCAGACCCTAAGATTTGTAGGCTGGAAATTCAGTAGATTCAATGGATTCTGTCCATTTAATACTGACCAGACTAGAGTTGACAGTGTCTGTTTGAGGGCACCTCATTTACATGTGCTCGCTATGTGGTTACAGGGCCTGGGCCAAATCATACCTCCTGTTCAAAGAGGGAGGGGCTTTCCATGCCCAGGCCTTCACCCCAAGGCATGAGCAATCTTTCCTTTGGACTCTTGCCATGTGGAACAATGCAAGACATACCTCTTCAAATATTTTGGCCATGTCTTTAGGGTCCAAGGCATTCTTAGTGACCAAGGCATCATTCGAGATTGAGCTCCTTGTACCAGGCTCGAGTCCTGCACTGGGTCTGGGCTGAGGCAGAACAATAGGAACTTCTAGGGTAGGGAATTCCTTTCCACAGTTTTGGCTTTAGACCACTCCCAGAGTCAAGATGGTTCTGTAAAGGGTTGGTCGTGAAAGTAGCAGAAGGCCTGCTACATTTCCAGTGGCGTCTGTCAGACTTGTGTTGGAGCTATGCTGGGAATAAGGTGGCACCTCTGACTTACAATTATATTCTCACGGTCACAGCTGAAAGCTATTCATGCATTTGGAACGCAGTTACTGCTGTTATGCAGAAAAACACAACAGTCATGGGGATTCATCAATATTCCACTAAGGGCAATAAAATGATTCCCCAGTTAAGCTGTTTTTGCTCGTATTTGTTGCTGGAGGAATGTTGGTCAGAGACCAGCAAAATTCCTTGCTTTTTGAATTGAGCCATGTAATCTTTAATATCTAACTGAGGACGAGCAAAGAGAAATGCATGTATTTCAATTGGTAGGGCATTGGTCTCTGCGCCGGGTCTCCGGTTTGGAATCTCCTTTGCTTTCCATTTATATTTAATTTAGTCATAGGCACAAAAGGAATTCTATCAAAGTTTGTTGCTGATAACAATTTGGACTGCTTTTTTTTGGTGAAACCCCCCCCCCCCCCCCCGGGTACTTCTGCTGTCGGTTTCCTACGCTGTTCCCTGCAAGCGATTTTCTCCGCCGGGGGATCCCTGATCACCCCCCCCCCCCCCCCCTTGCCCATTTCAGTCTTCTCTGCTCTCCTTCCCGGCTGGCCCCCAGCCCGCCCCTTCTCCTACTCTCCCTGGTGCCCCCTGTCCTACGCTAGCTACGCTGACCCCTGCCTTTGGCGCCTGACTGTCTCCCGCCCAAGTGCTCGGGCCCTCCCCCCACGGACCCATTAACCTGATTGTATCTCCCCGTGCCCTTTCAAGTCCCTTAACCATCCCCTAGCCCATCCCCCCATCAGAGGCCCCGATCTCCCGCCAATAGATACCAAGTGCAGGGCCCCCCTTGCAGGCCCCCCCCCCCCCCTCGTTGCAATCTCCCAAAATTACCCTAAGCAGTGCGCCCTCCAGCCCCCGCTCACTGTCCAGGCTGAAAACAATCTTAGATAAAGCATTACAGAACAGGATAATTTAACAGACCACCGCCACACAACAGCTCTGCGAGCCCAGAGTCCTTTAGTTCAAGTCCAGCTTCTTCTTTTAATAAAAGTCCACTCCTAGTCAAAGCAAGTTAGGTTAACAGACCGCCGCCACTGTAGAGCACTGAAAAAACTAAGTGCCCATTAGTTCAAGTCCAGCTTCTTCCCTTTAATAAAGGCCCAAACCTGTTCTGGTGTCTCGAAGTAGTAATGAAGTTCCTCAAACGTAACCCAAAGCTTCGCAGGATACAGCATTCCAAACCTCACCTGCTTTTTGTAGAGGGCTGCCTTTACCTTGATGAATCCTGCACGCCTCTTGGCCAGCTCCGTTCCCAAGTCCTGGTAGATGCGCACCTCGCAGTTCTCCCATCTGCTGCTCCTCTCCGCCTTGGCCCATCGCAGCACACGATCCCTGTCAGCAAGCCGGTGAAAGCGAATCACCAAGGCTCTCGGTCAGTCACCCAGGGTCCTGGGCTTCCTTGCGGGGGCTCTATGCGCCCCATCCAACTCCAGGGGTCGAGGGAAGGCCTCCGTTCCCATCAGCGCCCCGATCATACCCATCACGTATGCACCCGCATCCGATCCCACACAGCCCTCGGGGAGGCCAACGATCCTCAGGTTCTGCCTCCTGGCTCTATTCCCCAGCTCTTCAAGCTGCTCCTGCATCCTCCTCTGGCAGGGGTTCAGCTGCTCCACCTCGAGCTCCAGCTCGGTTACCGTGTCCGCCTGGCTGGAGAGCTTCACCTCAACCTCCCTTAGCGCCTGCTCTTGGACCGCCTGCGCCTCGACCATTCGGTCCATCACCGCCCTCATCGGGTCCAACGTGTCCCTCTTCAGTTCGGTGAAGCAGTTCCTAAAAAACCCCATCTGCTGCTCCCTTGGCCAGTGAGCCTCCGCTCCCTGGTCCCTGCCGTCCGCCATGCTTCGCCGCCCGGTCTGGGGTCCCCGCTGCTCCTGCTTTGACCTTTGCCACTCCACTCGACCACTTCTGGTCCAACTGTCCATACCCCGGGGGGAAAATCTCTTCCCTTCGTCTCCTCCACCGATTATGGTCGTCAGGTCCCGAAAAAATCCTGTGAAACAGGTCCGTTTGCCCATCGCGGGCGGGAGCGATCCGACCTGCGACCTGCTTCGAGGGTGCCACCGGAAGTCCTAATTGGACTGCTTAGCAAACTGAGAGGAAGAATGTGTGGGATTGCATTTTATAATAAGGGTCAGACCCCTGGCTCTGCAGCCCCAGATTTCCTAGGCGGGATTCTCCAAGCCCACGCCGGGTCGGAGAATCGCCGGATGGGGGGGGGGGGGGGGGGGGGGGGGGCGCGAATCCCGTCACGCCGCTCCGGAGCCGGGCCGCCGATTCTCCATTGAAAGCAGACCCCATGGCGATTCCGCCGGCGTCGTTCGCGTATGGTCCTAACCGGCGAGACCTCGGCATTTTGGCTGCGGGGGCCGTCCTGGTGCGCGGGGCGGGGGGAGCTGACTCCGGGGGGGGGGGATCTCCACGGTGGCCAGGCCCGCTATCAGGGGCTACCGATTGGTGGGCACGCTCATTCCGGGGTGGGGGACCTATGTTCCTCCCTCCCGGGCCCCAGGAGGGCAGTGGCACCCAGGCGCGGACCCTCGCCGGCCGTGTAGGGCCGGCTTTCGGCGCCGGAGCAGCGCACAGCACTCTGGCATCGTTCTATCCCCCGAGGAAGGAGTGAATGACTGGGCCTGGAGGCCGGTTGACGCCAGTGTCGTTCGCACCGGGTTTGACGCCAGATTCCCGGCCTCTGTTTTCAGATTCCTAATGGACCAAAAATATTTTTTTAAAACAGAACCGGTTAAAACCAGCGGAGAACATGTGTAACCTCTCACTGCTTGTCCAGGACTGCCCTCTTGAGTTGATCTCCAAAGTTGTTTGGAGCTGAATGGGATCAAAAAGTCCAACGTCTACTGACAGGCCCATTGCTCCAGCTTCCCCTTGTGAGCTGGGCTGGCTTGTCAATCGTCGGTTGGGTCTTGCAATACTGTGAACCTGCCAGGCTGAGGTGTCAGATCACCAAGTCTGCCATGGAAAGCAGGCTTGTTCAGGCTGGTTCATTGCCAGACAGGTGGCATTGTTCCCAAAGATGTCCCACTTGTTCCTACAACACCTCCCCTTCCCCCCCCCCTCCCTTCACGCACACACATATACACTCAAACCATGCTTTCAAGGAGGCCAGTCACTAGTTGTTGAGCTTGATAATGGATAATAAATAATCCTTGGTTCATTTGGTTTCTCACATTTCTCAGAATCTTGAAAAGTTCTTTTGGTTTTCAATGAACCTTACAATTCCAGAATAAACACCAATGAAGCACTTTCATGTCTAGCTTCATGGAATAAATGAAAGATGAAGTCGAATTACTTTAAGTAACGGATATGAATATCTACACATCTGAGTCATTTTACCAAGTACTGGATTCAGGTCAAACTTTGGCCAAATGCAGTGAACGAAAATATATATTTTTGCATCCAACAAGAAAAAACACAGCTGCGAAGAAACCCAGGACTCACGTCAAAACTAAATTACTTAATCGTCTGTCATTGTCAACGGAAAACAGAACATGTTCATAATTATAATTTTAATCTTTTAAGTATTTAACCTAATGTCATATTAAAAGAGGAACTAAACCGATAATACAATTAGGATATTTTCTGACGAGTAAGGTGGCAATAATTTAAATAACCGCCTAATTCAGTTTCAAAGTGATTCATTGTAAGATATATAATCTCAAGTGAAACTTGATTAAAGTGACTAATTAGCTGCTTTTAGGCCATAGGACCATAGGCTGCTTTCCCCATTGAGAGAGAGCTGACTAGTGGTGATTTAACCTGTAGGTCACCACACCTCAGGCGAGGGGCAAGGCTGAGAAGGAGGGGCCTTCGTGAATAACCTTGTCCGATGTGGAAATTGAAGTCATGCTGTTGGTATCACCAAGCAGCTGACCAGCAACTGAACACCCCTCATTTCTATGCTGCGAAAAAGAAAGTTTGAATTATTGCCCGATGAGCTTCATCACTTCCCTTTCCTACCAATATAATCATCCATTTAAAAAAATTTGCTGAGACATTTCTTCTAGACTGGATTTTCAACTGGTTTTCCTGTGAAATCTTTGCGTATCAAAATACCCAGCTGTTGTTTCCCGAATGAATATGAAACTACCGTGACCTTTTATCGACTCTTTCCTCTGCTTTTTAGGCCCCGATTGTACGGCCTCATTGCGTCTGACTGGGTGACGTGACGAGGCCGGTAAAATTTACGACACTCGGGAGCCTCATGAGATCTACCAAGATCTTGCGAGATGTTGTGATGGGGACCTCGCCCTCAATGAGTGACATTCAGATTTGCATATTTAATTATGCAGTACGTGCATTTAAATATGTTCGCGCCGGAGTCTCCCAAGGTGTGGGATTGAACGAATCCTGGTAAACCCCGCCATGGCACCCTTTAGCACTACAAATATAGACCAGGTGTAACGGTGCATTGGGAGGTCTCCCGGGAGATCGGAGGCCCCCAGGTGGTCAGGTTCCAGGCAGGGTGTTATCCTGGCACCCATGTACCACTGGGCACCTTGGCACAGCTGCCCTAGCATTGCCACAGCTGGCACTGTCAGGCTGCCTAGTTGGCACTGCCACGATGTCAGGCTGGCAGTACCAAGGTTCCTGGGTGCCAATTTGCCCATGCTGGAGATCAGCGCCCGGGGTGCCCTGCCCTTATGACGGGTGGTTGGAGGACCCCCAGATGGGTAATTTGGGGCATTGGGTGGTCCGGTGGCCACATTTGGGGTCAAGAGGTCGGGGCCATTTAAAAATGAAGCTAAGTGCGACCTCGGCGGGGCTTTCCTCGCCGAGCCCCGAAAAAGAAACAGAGTCCCATTTAATAGCGGGGTCGTTCTCGGCGCTCCAGGTGCCAGAAAACACCATGCTAAATGTGCCCAAAATGGGACTTTGCTTTTTCCCCATTAAATCACTTAGTTTTATTTAGGGCGCGATCATCTGGCCACGCTGCGCCAGAAAAGCAGCTTCCTGCGGCGCAGCGTGGCCGGTGAAAGCCAGGAGACCCCGCTCCCGGGATCTACAAGGTTTGCTATGCCTTGCGAGATTCAACGCAATCTCGCGAGATGTTGCAAGGGGAATCCCGCCCACAATGGGTGGGATCAGTTTTTGGCAAATCTGCATATTAGAGTGAGGCAGTAAACCACACTCGAAAGTGCAGATTCCCAATGTATCTGAGGCTTTGGGATTCAATCCCTTCGCCTTGGGGAACTCGGGCAA
The DNA here is from genome assembly GCF_047496885.1 of Scyliorhinus torazame. Taxonomy (NCBI): domain Eukaryota; kingdom Metazoa; phylum Chordata; class Chondrichthyes; order Carcharhiniformes; family Scyliorhinidae; genus Scyliorhinus; species Scyliorhinus torazame. The sequence continues at coordinate 159,142,894 of NC_092722.1, read as the reverse complement.
GCGCCGTTTGGTACTAGTCTCCATAAACAGGGACTACATGGAACGGCACCTGTGGGGGCCTCCAAGGGGATTGGAAGCCCCCAGCTGCATGCCTTTTGGGCAGGGTGGTGCCTTGGCACTGCTGGTGTCACATGGGTACCTTGGCAGTGCCATCTGGGTGCCAACCTGGTATTGCCAAGGTGACCAGGCGGTTCTGGCAGGGGCACTGCCAGGGTGTTGGGGAACCTATGTTGCGTTAGGGCAGGGGGGGGGGTTGAGTATCCCGATCTCTTGCTACAATGGGAAGTTCAGGAGAGCACAGCTCCCTGTTGTATAAAATGGGGCTAAATTCCCGTTTAGGCCCCTTATTCAAAGTGAGGCGCGCTGAATAGCCATGGTTTTCAGCACAGCGAGTGCCGGCAAACACGCCGTTAAATGCGCTCACTCTGGGACTTTGTTCCCTTTTGGGAAGATTGCGCCCCAACTCTCCAAGGGGTCCGCTGGAGAAAGACAAGACCATCATTCTGTTTTAGAAGACCCTTGAGAATCTTCTTATGCCTGACTAAGCACATTTCTCCCTTAATACCCAAGACAAGTTTAAGGTAATTTGTAACAATTATACTTTTATACAGTAATATTCCATGACATTCTATGAAGCAATAATTATCATGTAAAATGCCAGAATTCTATAATGTATAAAATATTTCACCTCAGGGCATCCACAACGGTGATGAAAGTTCAAGTCCGTTGCCACTTTTGTTACTTGCAGATGTTTTTGGAAAGTTTTGAAATAGAGCCAGCAATTCCATTTGCAGGCGGTCCATTATGCTGCTTGCCCTGGAGCACAAACATGGGTGTGGATTCTGCTGCATTAAGACACCATCCATTTTAAAACCTGTCACACTTTCTGTCATCATTTCTAGTAACTCGGAGAAGCGGACGGATTAAACGTGAGGCAGTAAAGTCAAGGTGACATTGCATGCCCACGTTCCTTTTTTCTGCATCATTAGCACCAGTTCTGGTTGTCATTTGAGTTAAAATTATGTCCTGTTCTGTTTAGGTGCTGAAGACAAATCGCACAAGCCAGCAATTAAATTTGGAGGATATTTAGAAACACTGTTTTGGTATTTCTTCTTGTTTTTCTTTGTTGCTGCCAAACTATTATTTCACCTGGCTTCATGCTATTTACTGTAGGGCTACCATTTTCCACTGCCCCTCTCTCACTTCAATCTGAGCGCTATGGGTTTCCCATTGACAATTCCTGCCTATCTTTATTTTTTTGAAAGTAACGGAGAAGGACCTCAGACTGGGCTGGCCCCCTGAAGACACAAGATACTCACCAGCTTGCACCTCTCTTTCAACTTTTCTTCCCTTTGAAAAAGAGTGCAAAGGGTAGGAATTATTCATTCCCCCCGTAACATGCAGATAAATGCATAATAGGTGCAATGACAAGAAAATGTTTCAAGCAATCAAGTTTCAGGTCAGGGGTGACTGCAAGCAAGGATGTGAGTGAAGGAAGATTTCAGATGCAGGCTTGGGGGCAAAGGGTGCTTAATTACCTTATTTGTGGTAACCATGTCAGCTGCTTTAATACATTGTGAAAAGCTCTGTAATAACATGCTGATAAGAAACATTAAGCTTACTGCTCTTACCTTTCCTGACCTGGTAAAGTTGTGAAATGTTTTGGGGCGTTGAGTTGCAGTGCATGGGCTGTTGGAGTTGGCATTGACCACCTTGACCACTTCCCATCACAAGGACTCAAGTGGTCTTTTAGCTGCCCTATGCCCAATTTGCAAAGTGAGCTCCTCTCCTCTGTCCAATCTCTGCTGCAGTACTTTTGCAGCAGAATCCACAAAGTCGGTGGGGGGTGGGGGATTGGGGGGGGTTGCTTTCTGCCTGATACCTTGGGCGGGATTCTCCAATCCCACGGCAGTGTCCACGACGTTGTAAGCATCGTCGCGTTTTCCGATGGCGTGAACAGTCCGCTCCCATGTCTAATTCTGGCCCCTATAATGGGCCAGCACGGCGCTGGAGCAGTTTGCGCCGCTCCAGCTGCAGATCCCGGTGCGAACTGTGCGCCGCGGGATCCACGCGCAGTTGCACCAGCGCCAATGAGGACATGCGCAGTGGCGCCGGCGCCAGCATGCGCATGCACGGTGGCCTCCTTCAATGTGCCAGCCCCGATGCAACATGGTGCAGGGCTACAGGGGCTCGCGCGTAGGAAAGGTGGCCCCCACCCACAGAGGCCGGCCCGCTGATTGGTGGGCCCCGATTGCGGGCAAGGCCCTATCGGAGGCCCCCCCGCCGGGTCAGAGAATCGCCGGGGGCTGGTGTGAATCCACCCCCCCCGCCGGTTGCCGAAGTCTCCGGCACCGGATATTCGGCGGGGGCGGGAATCGCGCCGCGCCGGTTGGCGGGCCCCCCCGCACGATTCTCCGGCCCTTTTGGGCCGAAGTCCCGCCGCTAAAATGCCTGTCCCGCCGGCGTAGATTAAACCACCTACCTTACCGGCGGGACAAGGACAAGGGGGAGGGGCGGGGTGATCTGGCCCCGGGGGGGTGCCCCCACGGTGGCCTGGCCCGCGATCGGGGCCCACCTGGGGCGGAAATTCGTCCGGCGCCGGTCTAGCCCCTTAAGATTGGGGCTCGGCCCCCAAAGATGCGGAGCATTCCGCACCTTTGGGGCGGCGCGATGCCCGACTGATTTGCGCCGCTTTGGGCGCCAGTCGGCGGACATCGTGCCGTTTCTGGAGAATTTCACCCCAGATGTGGACGGCGCCGGTGGGTCTCTGCCTTTTTAGAGTGGCCGCTCGGCCCATCCGGGCCAGAGAATCAGCGGCCTAGGCGCATAGAGCGGTCCACGACCGGCGCTGCGCCAAATGCGCTGGCGCCAATGGCGGCTCGTGTGCCGGCGTTGGGGTGGCGTGGCGCGGTTGCGGGGACTCTCCGGCCCGACGCGGTGTTGGGAGAATCCTGCTCCTTACCTTATAGACACGCCTACACTGCTGCATTGACGGGCAGCTTTTTTACACTCTGCAGCAGAACATCATTTTCCACCTGATAAAAGATGAACTTGCCAACACTGGAAATTATTGTGATGTCAGCACTCGGACGTGGGATCCATTCTGCTCCATTTCTGGCCAGATTGTCTTCTGATTGGACAAAAGTGTCTAGACAGCAGATTTCACCAAAAAAAACACAGCAGTTTAATTTGAGCTGACATCCTTGCATTCAGCTTTGGATCATTACAATCCTATAGCAATACCAAAGGAACAAAGAATTGCGCGGCGATTTCAATCTGCATTGTTCCACCACTTGCTCACGTTAACCTTTTCAAACAGGTTGGACAGCGTGGCATTGTTCTCTCCTGTCAGACGGTAGCCCATCAAAATTGTTTTGAACATTCAAATAAAGCGTTTCTTGTTGAACCTGCTTATGGTAAAATAACTCCCTAAAGGCAATGTGGAATCCATATTTCATTTCAATCTGCTGCTATTTTTGGAAGTGTCTCCTTTTTCTAGTAATATTATAGAATTGTTATTCTGGAAGATCCAAACAGAATGTTCTTCTGACTATTTCAACAGTTTTGGCGACAATGATTTAATAGAAATTCCACACCCTCTTGTGTGGCTTTTTTCCAGGACATTTTGTTTAGGCACTTGCTGAGGTGGAGAGGGAATTGCCTCAAAAATGTTATGATATATGAGGTGAGATTATTTTCCATGTCCTGTCTCTCCAAATTTAAAATGCAGACCGGGATTCTCCGTTTTGCCGGCACCCGGGGGTTTCCCGTCGGCGTGGGGCTGCCCCACAATGGGAAGCCCCGTTGACCGGCTGGGGTAACGGAGAATCCCACCGGTCAGTCGGGGCAGAAATATGGGGCGGCGGGGTGGAGAATCCCGCCCGCAATTTCTGGGGCGGGATTCTCCGACCCCCCGCTGGGCCAGAGAATTGCTGGGGACAGCATGGATCCCGCCCCCGCCGGTTGCCGAGTTATCCGGCGCTGGGGTTTTGGCAGGGGCGGAAATCATGCCACGCCGGTCGGCGGCCGCTAGCAGCGGCCCCCTCGGCGATTCTCCGGCCCACAATGGGCCGAGCAGCCGCTGTTTTAGTCAGGTCCCGCCGGCATAAATTAGACCTGGTACTTACCGACGGGACCTAGCTCTGTGGGCGGCCTCCGGGGTCCTCGGGGTGGCGAGGGGGGGTGGGGTGCTCCCACGGTAGCCTGGCCCGCGACTGGGGCCCACCGATCCACCGGCGGGCTGTGCCGTAGGGGCACTCTTTCCCTCCGCACCGGCTGCTGTGGACCTCCGCCATGGCCGGTGCGGAGATGAACCCCCTGTGCATGCGCAGGGATGACGGCAGCAAACACTGGCGCCACGCTCATCCACCGGCTGGCAGAGGCCCATCAGCGCCGGTTGGCACGGTGCCAAGCCCCTTCCACGCTGGTTGGCGCGGCGCCAACCCCGCCAGCGATGGCCTAGCCCCTGAAGGTGCGGAGGATTCAGCACCTTTCGGGCGGCCCGACGCTGGAGTAGTTCACGCCACTCCTCAGCGCCGGGACCGCCCACCCTGCCGGGGAGAGGAGAATCCCACCAGATCTTGTTTTCAGGGATTGTGGTCTCCGTCCTCCAGAAGGTTCTGTATCTTTATTTACAACTAAGCCAGCGGCATTTTCCTGTGCTGCACACCCCCTCCGACAGCGGCACTCTCCGTTCTGCAGCCAGCCAATGGGGTTTCCCATTGTGGCCACCCCACACCGTTGGAAAACCCACGGCCATGGGTGCGCTGCCGGCGGAGAATTCCAGTGCCCACTGGAAACCTTTCATCTGAGATTTGCCAAGAACATATAATTTAGTATGCACAGAACATTTGGAAGTAATGAAGCATGTTCACTACCGAAGCCAATAGCGGTTAATACAGGTTTGAAGTTCCTTTCCGCAGGATAGCATTTGGCTGGAATTCTCCGTTTTTGAGACTAAGGGGGGATCTTGGGTCCTCTAGCTAGTAGAGGGATTCATGAGGCCCGGAGAATCGGGCATCGGGCAAAAAACGGATTTCACGCCAGCCTTCAAACCCACTGCACGTTTCCCAGCCAACCTTGCTGGGCGGGTCACCCCATCGACCCGGTGGGAACATGCAAAGTCCTCGGCGGGATTCTCCGTTCCTGAGACTAAGTGTTGACCCCAGGGCAGGATTCGTGGATTTCCATAACAACAAGATTGGTGCCGCACCTGGACTGATTCTGCTACTGTTGATGGGCTAGCTCCTGTGCCACGTGGAACACAATCGATTCTAATGAGAATCTGTGCCGGATTTGCAGGCTTCGCTATTGACAATCAGGAGGCTGACAAGCTGCAGCCGCATATACACACTTCACTCCCCACACACACCATCCCAGCCAACGAGGTGACACTGGTCGTGCTGGAGAGCGCTCATACCACTGAAAGGTTGGCTGGGGCCAGAGGGCACCTGGGGGGTGACCTTGGGGGGCACCCATACAACCCGTGGCCCTAGGTTCACAGTGGGCAGTCAGCAGCGTGTGCAGCTGCATGGCTGCCTTACAGACTGCGGCAATGGTGTTCCATGACTGTCCACCCCAACCCACAGCCCACGTCCTGACCACCCCCACTACTCTTCCCGGCCCTGGCAGAAGACTCCCCTGGTCAGTGGCACAATTGTCAGTAAACTATGCCGATGCTGGACACTTTTGGTACCCTCCCTCTCTCCCTCAGCTACCACCGCGCCTGTTTCACGATTTTTAAAAGCTCAAGTGAACCTCACTGCTGGGAATGTCCACCAGTGGAGGCGGAGAATCATGGATGCCCCAGAGAATACCGGGTCAGGCTCACTAATGATATGCAAACGATGTTTACTGTATGTGTGGAGCGGAATGCACTGACGCCTCTGTTGAGGCACCAAAGAATTGGGATTTGGCGCGAAACCGGCGCCAGCTGTAATTTCGACGTCGGAACCGATTCTGCATCCAAACTCGCTTCCTGATTTCTGCGTCAGCTGGTGGAGAATCTCACCCCTCATCTACATTCATTTGACTGTTCAAAAATCCATCTTTGACTTAAAAACATTTAACTATGTTATGGGCGAGGCGTTTTCAGAACCCCAAAATGTATGATGGAGTTCAACCAACCTCCCCCTTTAATGTATTTGTTGCTTTTCCTGGCACACGGCTTGTTCCCTAGGTGTGGGATTACAATTATGGACACGTGGGTTTTTATACACAAAACACCGTTTATTCCATGAACTCAACTTAACATCTTAAATAAACATTGGATCTCTTAACACCCCTTACTTCAAAGATAACTCCGAAAATATTACAACAGTAAATAATCCCTCAAAATGTTCCTTCAAACTTTCAAGAGACTTAACACATTCAAACAGAATCACATCAGGTTAAAGGCTTTCCTATTTTGAGTTTAAATCACCCAAATGATACAGAGATAGTCTTTCATGGCAGAGATCACAGCAAATCCAGCTCACTGCAAAACACGGACATTCCCCAAGCTCTTTTCCTCCAAACTGCAGCTCTCTGGAAACACACAGACACACACAAGCTGCTTTTTCAAACTGCAGCTCTCTGGAAACACACAGACACACACCAGCTCTTTTTCAAAAACTCAAACTTCAAAATGGCTGACATAAAACCCAGCTCCACCCACACTCTGACATCACTGCATTTTCTTAAAGGTACATTGCGTAAACATCCATTTCTTAAAGGCACTCTCACATGATAACTAGGTAGTCTGAACTGCTTCACTCGGCAGGGAATTCCACAGATTCACAACCCTTTGGGGGAAGACATTCCTCCTCAACTCAGTCCTAAATCTCTTCCCCCTTATTTTGAGGTGATGCCCTCTCATTCTAGTTTCACCCGCCAGTGGAAACAACCTCCTTGCTTCTATCTTATCTATTCCCTGCATAATTTTATATGTTTCTATAAGATCCCCATTATTCTTCTAAATTCCAATGAGTATAATCCCAGCCTACCCAGTCTCTCCTCATAAGCCAATCCTCTCAACTCTGGAATCAACCTAGTGAATCTCCCCTACACCCCCTCCAGTGCCAGTACATCCTTTCTCAAGTAAGGAGACCAAAACTGTCCTCTGCACACTTTATGCTACCACTCATCTTAGTGTCATCTGCGAACTTTGTTACATTACAATTGGTCCCCAACTCCAAATCATCTATGTAAATTGTAACAAATTGCGGTCCCAACACTGACCTCTGAGGCACACCACTAGCCCCTGGTCGCCAACCAGAAAAACACCCATTTATTTCCACACTTTGCTTTCTGTAAGTTAACCAATCCTCTGTCCATGCTAATACATTACCCATAATGCTGTGTACCTTTATCTTATGCAGCAGCCTTTTGTGTTGCACCTTGTTGAATGTCTTTTGTAAATCCAGATACACCACATCCACTGGTTCCCCGTTGTCCACAGAGCACGTAATGTCCTCAAAGAATGCCAGTAAATTAGTTAAACATGACATGCCTTTCATGAGCCCATGCTGCGTCTGCCGAATGGAACAATTTCTATCCAAATGTCTTGCTATTTCTTCCTTGATGATAGATTCAAGCATTTTCCCCACTACAGAAATTAAGCTAACGGGACGATAGTTACACACCTTTTGTCTGCCTCCTTTTTTAAACAGTGGCGTCGCATTTGCTGTTTTCCAATCTGCCAGACCCGCCCCAGAGTTCGGCGAATTTTGGTAAATTACCACCAACACATTTCTTATTTCCCTCGCTATCTCTTTTAGTACACTGGGATGCATTCCATCAGGGCCAGGAGACTTGTCTACTTTTAGCCCATTTAGCTTGCCCAAAACAACCTCCTTATTGATAATGATCATTTCTAGGTCCCCATCTGCCATTGCCTCCTTGCCATCAATTATTGGCATGTTTATTCTGTCTTCCACTGTGAACACCACACAAAATACCTGTTCAATATCTCGGCCATTTCCTCATTTCCCATTATTAAATCCCCCTTCTCATCCTCGAAAGGACCAATACTGACTTTAGCTACTCTTTTTCGTTTTATATATTTTTAGAAACATGAATTTACAGTGATAAACAATCATAAATAAGTCAAAATAACTGAAGTTCATTTGGAAACTTGTTGACTATGGACGCGATTTAGCGTCATAGTCATGCCCGACTTGGTGTCGGGATTGGGCCGTTAAATACTGCGAGAGGCCTATCGCGAGATTTGCGATGATCAAAATGCCTCACGAGATTTAATGAAACCTTGAGAGATGTCATAATCTGGAACTCGCCCTCACTGGGAGTGATCCAGATCTGCATATTTAAATGGCATATCAGACTCATTTAAATATACATTTGCAGGATTCTCCCAGCAACCGGGGCCCAGCGCCCAGAAAATGGTGACCTTGCCAGGGCACCATTTGGTACTGGTTTCCACAGGCAAGTGTTCCCAGAGGCCTCCCCAAGTTTGGGGGGGGGGGGGCTGTCAAAAACAGGGCTGTGGGATTAGATGGAGGCAGCCAGACAAAATGGCCCACCGATATGCAGGGAGCCTTTCCTGCTGGGCTTGCCAGCAGGAAATGACTCAAATGTGGCCTTGATGGAGAGAAACTCCCTGAGGCAAAAAAACAGCAAAGTGCCATTGAATAACGGCCGGTGTTTCTCGGTGCAGCAGCCGTGGAGAAACACCCCACTAAACGCGCCCATAACCGGACATAGATTTTTTTCCATTGAATCGCGCCCTACATGTGAAAGAGAAAAATCAAATGATGATAGCACAGAAGGTGGCCTTTTGGTCTGTTACGTCCATGTTGGCTCTCTGCAAAGGCAATTCAGCGTGTCCACTCCTAATGCTTTTACCACAGCCCTGCATTTTCTTTCCTCAGGTTAGTATCCAATTCCCTTTGGAAAGCCACAACTGAATCATATGCTCAGGCATGGTATTCCAGATCCTAACCAATTGGTACATAAAAAATGTTTCTTCAAATCACCTTTTGTTCTTTTCCCAACAACCTTAAATCTGTATCATCTGCCAATGGAAACAATTTCTCCCTCCCTGCTCCTCATGATTTCTCCCGATTTACCCCTCATGATTTTGAACAGATCTATTATATCTCCTCTCAAACCTCTCTTCCCTATGAAGAACCCCAGCTTCTCCATTCTATCCTCATAAATGGAATCGCTCATCTCTTGAATCATTCTTGTGGTGGTCACCACTAGTGGCATATTATATGTATTACGGCACTGCCCGTATATTCAGGGTACAAGGGTAAATCCCTGCCTGCTGACTCCGCCCAGCAGGCGGAGTATAAAAATGTGTGCTCTCCGATGCTGCAGCCATTCTGGTCCCAGCTACAGGAGGCACAACATCTTGCTCAATAAAGCCTCGATTGTTCCACCATTCTCGTCTTGTGGTAATTGACGGTGCACCAATTCTCTTAAAACTTTGTTACACCCCCGCTTTCACATCCTTCCTAAATTGTGGCGCAGAGAATTGGATTGAAGTTGTGGCTGAAAAAGCGTTGCAGAACCGATCATCATAACTTACTTACTTTCATTATTTATGCCTCAGTTGTAAAGCCCAGGATCTCATATGCCTTTTTATTCACTTTCTCAACCTGCCCACCATCACTTTCAATGATTTATGTATATATACCAAACGCCTCTCTGTGCAGCTCCTTCAGAATCGTCCACTTTAGAATATGCTGTCTCTCTTCCTTCTCCCTGCCAATATGTGTCATTTCACATTTCTCTACTCTAAATATCTTCTGCTCACCTGCCTTTAAATTCTGCCTGCCGATCAATATCCTCTTAGCCTTTCACTATCCCAGTTTTGTGCGATGTGCGGATTTTGCAATTGTGCCCTGTAGACCCAAGTCAAAGTCATTAATATAGAGCAAGAAAAACAGTAGTTCTTGTTCAGGACCCTGGGGAACACCAGTGTGTACCACCCTCCAGTCTGAAAAACAACTGTTCACCATTACTCACAGTTTCCTGACACTTAGCCAACAACATTAATTAATGAAAGAAATAACTTTTAATTACAGTTTCCCCCACTACAAACACCAAAGTTGTATAAAAGTTCCACCCCACAAAATTGATGATATGGTTTTGCTCGCCTGCTGCTAAATGACTCAGTTGTGATTCAGTCTCTGTTAGCAAGCTGTGGCTTTAAGTCACGCAGATTTCAACATTTAATAAAAGTAGGGTGCCAACTGACAAGGAAAGGAAGAAATGACCCAACAATTTAAAGTAACCAAAATATGTATACCGCTCATTTTTAAAACAAATTTGAAACAATGCCATATGAGGAATCAAGTTTTGCAACACTTGAAATAAAAATGATTTTGGTGAGTTGACTGTATAAGTAGATTTCTATCTTGTGAAATGACCTGAAGGTTTCTGAAAAGGCATTACCATACAAAGTGGGAAAGAATTGAAAACATCTTAAGGAACTGATCTGTGGTTAGAGTTTGTGCCAAAAAAGCAAAGATGGTTTTCAGAAAGAGCCTTCGGAAACTAGGGAAGGCTGCCTATTTAACTCTGTTGATACTGGAAAGATTTTACAAACCTATCAAAAGGCCATAAGGCATAGGAACAGAAGTAGGCCATTCTGCCCATCGAGTGTTCTCCACCATTCAATGAGATCATGACTGATCTGATAATCCTCCGCTTCACCTTCCCGCTTTATCCCCATATTCCATATTATCCCTTGATTCCATGACTGATTAAAAATCGGATTATCTCAGCCTTGAACATACTTAACGACCCAGCCTTCTACAGCCTTCTGCGGACAGGAATTCCATAGATTCACAACCCTCTGAAATTCCTCCTCATCTCTGTGTTAAATGGGCAACCCCTTAATCTGAGATTATGCCCTCTGGTCGTAGACTCTATCACAAGGGGAAACAAACTCTCAGCATCTAGCCTATCAAACCCCCTCTGAATCAATAAAGTCACCTCTATTCTTCGAAACTCCAATGAGTACAGGCCCAACCTCCTCAACCCCTCCTCATAAGAAAATCCTTCCATACCCAGGATCAGCATAGTGACCCATCTCTGGACGGCCTCCAATGCCAATATATCTTGCCTTAGACAAAGTGACCAAAACTGTTGACAGTGTTCCAGGTATGGTCTAGCTAATGCCTTGTATAGTTTTAGCAAGACTTCCCTATTTTTATACTCTATTACCTTTGCCTTCCCTATTACCTGCTGAACTTGAATGCTAACTTTTGTAATTTATGTACAAGGACACCCAGATCCTTCTGTGCTTCAGCTTTCTATAATAATCTTTATTATTGTCACAAGTAGGCTTACATTAGCTGCAATGAAGTTACCGTGAACAGCCCCTAGTCGCCACACTCCGGTGTCTGTTCGGGTACACACAGGGAGAATTCAGAATGTCCAATTCACCTAACCAGCACACCTTCCTGGACTTGTGGGAGGAAACCGGAGCACCCGGAGGAAACACACGCAGATATGGAGAGAACATGCAGACTCTGCACAGACAGTGACCCAAGTGGGAATCGAACCTGGGACCCTGGCGCTGTGAAGCAACATTGCTAACCACTGTGCTACCGTGCTGCCCATGCGGCCCATTCTGCAGTCTTTCTCCATTTAAATAATATTCAGCTCCTTTTTACTTCCTTCCAAAGTACATAACTTCACATTTTCCTACATTATATTCCATCTGTCAAGTTTTTTTCCCACTCACTTAACCTATATATATCCCTCTTTGTGTCATCCTCTCCCATTTGATTTCTCACCTAATTCTGGGTTACCTCCATACTTGGCTATAGTGCCTTTTCTTCCGGTCCAAGTCATTAATATATATTGTAAATAATTGTGGCCCAAGCACTAATCTCTGTGGCACTCCACTTATTGCAGGTTTTCATCCTGAAAATGCCCCTCTTATCCCAACTCTGTCTTTTATTAGTTATCCAATCTTCTATCCATGCTAATATGCTCCCCCCAACACCATGGGCTCTTATCTCATTAAGTAGCCGTTTGTCTGGTACCATATTAAAAAACATTGTCATGAGCTTCTTGGAAATCCAAGTATATTTATCAACTGGTTTCTCTTAATCTATCCTACTTGTTACCACCTCAATGAATTCAAATAAATTTGTCAGGCTTGATTTCCCCTTCATGAAGCAATGCTGACTCTGTTTGATAACATCATGTACATCTAATCATTGGGAGTTTTCCAATCCTCTGGGACTTATCCAGAATTTATGGACTCTTGGAAGGTTACCACCAGCATATCCACTAGCTCTGTAGCTACTTCCTTTAATATCCTAGGATGCAACCTATCAGGCCCAGTGGAGCTATCGGCCTTTAGTCCCCATTAGTTCATTAGTTTCCCTGGTACTTTTTCTCTAGTGATTGTTGTTGAGTTTGTTTCCTCCTTCTTCCCCCTTTGCCTCTTGATTATTTAATATTTTAAAAAATGCTTATAGTGTATTCTACCGCAAAGATTGAAGCAAAGTATTTATTTAACTTTCTTGACATTTCCTGGTTTCCCATTATTATTTCCCCAGGCTCATTGTCTAAGGGGCCTATGTTCACTTTGGCCTATCTATTCCTTTTTATATATTTAACAAACTCTTACTGTCCATTTTTATATTGCTTGCCAGTTTACCCTCATAGTTTATCTTCTCTTTCTTTTGGTCACCTTTTGTTGGTTTTTAAAATGTTCCCAATTCATATTCCTTTATGGTTGAGTAACTTAGAAGTTCTTTACTAACAATGCTTAACAAAATCAAGCTTTGATTGACAACCCCTGGACTACTTCAAAGAGAGTTAAGTGCTTTCCATTCATCTCCCTTCATGGTTGAGTGACTTTGAAGTGGTCAGTTATGAACCAACAGCACTTAACTCTGTTTGAAGTGGTCCAGGAGCTGTCAATCAGCATTTGATGTTTATATTGCAGCTAGTTTCACAGATGACCACGTCAAAGTTTCTCAACCATGAAGGGAGATGAATGGAAGAATGCTCACAGCTGGGCGTGTATCAATCACAGCCTATCAAAATCAATATCAATGAGAAATGTATGAATGGCTTGTAGATCAAAGATCTGAGCGGGTTTAAACCCAGCTGGCAGGTTTTCTCTTTCCAAGAATTGACAGGTGGTGCTTCCTCTGCCTGAGCCAGCAGGTGCAATGCCCAAGTGAGTGTTAAAGCAATGATTTTTTTCACTGCTTCTGACTGGACTGCTCTCTAGCTTCCAGACAGGATTCTCTTTTCAGGGGGCTTCCTGACGGGGTTTCTCTTCTGGGGGTCTTCCTGACAGAGGTCTGTCTTCTGGGAGGTCTGTGGAGGGGTTTCTTTATTTAGGGGGTCTCTGTGTGGGTGGGGGGGGGTCTATTTATTTAGGGGGTATGTGAGGATTGTTTCATTATATACGGGGTCCCTGGTGGGCGGTTGGTGGTGGGAGTCTGGTGAGGGTAGGGTGGGCAGGTGTTGCATTGTTGGGGGTAGGGTGGCGTGAGGTGGAGAATCCAGTCTATTGTTCATGGGATGGTCTACCATGAGTGAGAGTCAGCAAATGCACTCATGGAGTTAGCCACCGCTTCCACATTAGAGAGGATAGGTTCAGAGATCTGTGCCAAGTCCGGTGTCAAATTGGTGTTGAACTCTTCCACGCTCTTAGACAGTGACAGTAGGGTTTCTGGTATGTCCGCCAACATATAAAGCATTTAATTGTACACTCCCATCGACATTTTTCTTCACCACCTCCACAAGGTCCTTATCTAGGTCCTCAGTAGTAGAATATCTGTGTGACCTCATCCTCCATGAAACTGGCACCTGTGCAACAATTTTCCCCAATTCTGGCTGCAGGCCATTCTTGCCCTGTGACCATCTTTGTGCTGCCCCCTAAAGTAAGTGTCGATGGTGCTGCCCCCTAAAGTAAGTGCAGTGCTGTTACCTGAGTTAGTGGCTGTGAGAGTCAGATCAAATGATTTGGTCCTTCATCATTAGTCTCCAGTTCTCACTTCACGTTCTTGCACCATTGACTGGACAAGTGGCAGCTCTTGAGTATCTGGATGGAGCAAGTCACAAAGGTAAGGATGCAATGAGTGAAGGGATGAAGAAAGAGGTGCATTCTTACACCATTGAATGCCAAAAAAAGAGACATTGCCTTCATTCACCGAATCGGTAGGTGTAATGGCAACTAATAGGGGCATTGAAGAATATTTAATTACATTTTCACTTGAATTAATTCATGATTTTTCTCGATGAGGTGTGTTAAAATATATCAGAATGGAGAGTGAGATAAAACCTCAGAGGTTTATAGCACAGAAGAAGACCACTTGCTAAATGAATCTAAAACAAAACCAAAGAGTAAAATGCTGGAGATGCTGGAAATCGGAGATAAAAACAGAAAACGCATTAGCCAGTAGATCTGGCAGCGCCCTTGCACAGAAAAGCAATGCTATGATTCAGGTCAATAACCCTTTGCTGGAACTGGGAGTACTTGGATGTAACAATTTATAAGCAACCCATTGTCCTACATTCCCCATAGCCTTGTATCTTCCTCTGTATCAGGTATATAGACAGGTATATAGACAGTCCAAAGATGTGCAGGTTAGGTGGATTGGCCATGATAAATTGCCCTTAGTGTCCAAAGTTGTCTTTAGTGTTGGGTGGGGCTACTGGGTTATGGGGATAGGGTGGAGGTGCTGACCTTGGGTAGGGTGCTCTTTCCAAGGGCCGGTGCAGACTCGATGGGCCGAATGGCCTCCTTCTGCACTGTAAATTCTATGATCTATGATCTATAGCCAATCATCTCTTGAAAATATGCAATGGTATTTGGCTCAACCATTCCAAGTAGAAACTCACTACACATTCCTCTCTGTCAAGAAATGTCTTTTACCTCCTCTGCTCCCAATCACAATTGCTAATTGTAAATTGACTCCCTTGTCACTGACTTCAGACAAAATAACTTCCCCGATTCACTCTCTAAAAATCCTTCATAATATCCAAAAGGTCCATTAAATCCTCTCTTCTGCTCAAGTGAAAATAGTAAGAAGTCTTACACCAGGTTAAAGTCCAACCGGTTTGTTTCAAATGATGTTGGACTTTAACCTGGTGTTGTAAGACTTCTTACTGCGCTCGCCCCAGTCCAATCCCAGCATCTCCACATCAAGTGAAAATAGTCATTGCATTTCAAATCTCTCCTCATAATTATACTTTCCCAACCCTGGCAACATTTTGTGAATCTCCAATGTAGATCCAACCTACATTGTCTTATCCCTAAAAGGTAGATAAAATGGCACACATTAGCTGTAACTAAACAAAGGCTTGTACAAATTCATCATTACTCTTCTCTTGCACTTCTGCTCTGTTTATAAAACTGAAATTGCTGTTGACATTTTTATAGCTTTATTTAGCTGCATCTGACATTATGGTGGGAATTCTCCAGCCGTTTGCTGGCGGCAGGGTTCACTGGTTCTGCCGGCAGGTTTCCCGGCAGCATGGGTGGTTTCAATGGGAATTCCCATTGCCAGCAGTGGGAACTGATAATCCCGCTGTCAACGAAAAGTGCGCCATCTCCTGCCGCCAAGAAACATGCGGCTGGGAGGCCAGAGAATCCTACCCTATGTATTTGAAACCCTAAATAACTGTTCGTTCACATCTTTCAACATCATTCTATTTGAGTGTCAATTCCTGATACTTGTTTTTACTCCTAAGACATTGACCCAAATAGTATAATTTGGGGAGAGGCCTCTGACTCAACCTAGGTTTCTGAAAAGTGCCTGACCCCTGAGGAAGTCCCGACATACACACTGTGCACATCCGCAGTGTTTATGTTGGGAACTGGTGGTGTAGTAGTAATATTACTGGCCTACAATTCCAGAGGCCCAGGTTAATAATTGCGGACATTGGCTCAAATCCCATCACGGCAGTTGGTGGAATCTAAATTCAATTAAAAAAATCTGGAATGTAATGGTCACCATGAAACTATCATTGATTGTTGTAAAAACCCACCTGGTTCACTAATGTCCTTTAGGGAGGGTAATCTGCCACCCTCACCTGGTCTGGCCTACACGTGTGGCTGACTCTTAACTGCTCTCTGAAATGGCCGAGCATGCCACAAAATTCAAGGGCAATTAGGGATGGGCAGCAAATGCTGGCCTTGCCATGAAAGAATAAAGAAAAGTTGGTGATTTTACTTTGCCTGGCTTACTCTATGATTGACCAGAATCACAGAGGTTTTGGCTGCTAACGTTACACTCACCGTGGTTTTTTCATGGATTTACTTAGAGCTATTCATAGCAGGTATAAAGCCAACATAACTCTAAGTGAATCAGCTGGGGTGTCAACTGACTCCCGGCAATGTTCACCGTTCCCCACGCTCCCCCCTCTACCGTCCCCCCACCCACACCATCCTCCCACCCCCTCAAACCCCAATTGGCAATGTTCACCACCGCTCCCTCCCCCACCACCCCCGCAACCCTTCCCATTTTGGCAATGTTCACCCTTCCCCTCCCAGCAATGATACACCCTCATCCTCCAGCAATGTTCACCTGAACACCTTCTATTTACCCTCACTACCTCGCACCACCAGGTGGCGCTGACTCCCTCCCGCATCATCCTCTCCCAACGGACCTTCTGGAATCCTTGGCTCCTGTCTGGCTGATGTCAGAAGAATCAGCATTACTGGCGAGCCTGGGTGGTGGGTTTGAGTATTTTTGTGGGATAAGAGGGCTGAATATTATCATAGGGGTTTGGAAGGGGCTTGAACACTGTCAGATGGGGAGGGAAGGGTTTAAGCATTGTCAGGGGTTGAGGGGGGTAAGTACTGTCAGTGAGGGGCAGATGGTCAGTGTTGGGGTTGCCAGCTCCATTTTAAAACAATGAAAATCAATGAACTGAAGACAGATCTTAAGGGGAGTGTCTTTAGATCATAACAAGAAAAGGGGGTGTGGTTACACAGGAATCAAAGCTCAACAATTGGTTGTTTGACTCTGTTTACCCCTGTATCCTTGCTAGAGCAAGGTGCAAAGGCTCCAGTGCAAAATGGTTATCAGGCAGATTAAATTGTCGTCAATGTCACACTGACTGGAAAATCTGGGCCACTATCTTACAGGTCTGCACAATTGCCTGTTCGTTCTGCTTAGTTGAAACCTCCAACGGTCCATCAGACCCCCTGCTTTTGTGTCATCCTCAAATTTTGAAACTGTGGGTGAGATTTTCCAGTCACATCCACCCCGAGATCGAAAGTTCCCGCCTGAGGTCATCGGACCTCTAAATGGTCCATCAAATTTTCCGTCCCACCCATAGCGATTCTCACAACAGGCGGGGCGGGAAAATGTACTCCTGTGCACTTTTGTACACAAATCCAGATCGCCATCGAAAACAAAAAGGGAACCAGCATCCACCACTTGTCATACAGAGCAACATCCAATCATTACAGCCCTGTTTCCCACTCATGCTGCTTTATTTCCTCCTATACCAGGCACAGAATTCTTTTTTAATGAGCATCTTATGAGATACTTTATTAAGCTGGAATTCCATGTCCATCACTTCCACAGCATTCCTTTTTTCATTGTCCAGTCACTTCTGCAATTTGTTTAATGTTAATTAAATGTTATTAATTACATATTCCCTCCATGCTCATCTTTTAAAAAAAACAGTTTTATTAGGATTTATCTTTTTATACAGAGCAAACATGAATGTGAACATAGACTGAAACAATATACATTGGTTCTCATTCGTTATATACATCAGTTACAATTTCATATTTTTCAGCACGTGTCTAGTTTTAGCTAGATCTCCTGCTCCCATCTCCCCCTTTCCTCCCGATCCCCTCTCCTTCTTGTTGTTTGGCATCCCTCCTTTGTTCGTTGGGTATTCCAACCTGTACCTGTTGGGGTGGCATGGTGCTACATTTACTGTTACGTGTTGCATATGGTTGGGTTCTGTGCCTCTTTGTTCACCCTTCTTCCCCCTCCTGCCCCCACTCAACCCCCCCTCTCCTCGTCTTCCCCCCCCCCCCTTTTCATTTGTATCTGTGATTCTTCTGTGGTTCCCCTCTCCTATTGGCTGTTGGCTACAAACAGGTCTTGGAATAGATTGGTGAATGGCTCTCATGTTTTGTGGCAGCCCTCTTCTGAACCCTGGATGGCGAATTAGATTTTCTCCATTTGGAGAAATTCCGATAGGTGACAGCCAGTCTGCAGCTTTGGGTGGTGCTGCGGATTGCAAGCCGAGCAGGATTCTCTGGCAGGCGATTAGGGAGGCAAGGGCATTGGCCCTCCTCTCCATAAAGAGTTCTGGCTTGTCTGATAGTCCAAAGACTGCCACTCCCGGGCATGGCTCCACCCTCATTGCCACAACCTTGGACATTGCCTCGAAAAAGGCTGTCCAAAACCCGACAAGTCAATGGCAGGCCCAGAACATGTGGATGTGGTTGGCCGGGCCTCCTTGGCACAGTTCACATTTGTCCTCCACCATTGGGAAGAACCTACTCATTTGGGTTCTAGTTAAGTGAGCTCTGTGTACCACTTTCAGCTGCATTAGGCTTAGCCTTGTGCACGTGGAGGTGGAATTGACCCTGTGCAGTGCCTCTCTCTTGAGTCCCCACCCTATTTCAAACTCTAGTTCTTCCTCCCATTTTTGCCTTGT
This sequence comes from Scyliorhinus torazame, assembly GCF_047496885.1. NCBI lineage: Eukaryota > Metazoa > Chordata > Chondrichthyes > Carcharhiniformes > Scyliorhinidae > Scyliorhinus > Scyliorhinus torazame. The sequence continues at coordinate 159,124,282 of NC_092722.1, read as the reverse complement.
CTCGTCCAGTGGTGAACGTGCTCTTCCCAGTAGTCGCCCATAGATGTCCCCACAGTTTCCCCTCCCTAGGATGTCGGCTTCCTCTAATAGCAATTGTTGCGGTGGCTTTGGGTATCTCTTTGTTTCCCTCGGTAAGTTTTTGACCTGCTTTTATGTTAATTTGTTTCCCCCAGTCAGTTGGAGCCTCTCTGTTAGTCTTCTAATGTTGTCAGTCTGTCGTCTGTGTAGAAGTCCCTAACTGTCAGCGTCCCCTCGTCCTGTCTCTCGCCCTTGCTTCCCTCCCTTTCAGAGGTGAAGAACTATGGCAGCTGAGAGATACATGCTTTCAGTTAGTGACTGGGGTATATAGGAATGTGGTCAGAGTCAAAGGTCATCATCCTTCCTTCCACAATTTATTTTAGGTGCCTCTGAGATTGCCAGTGCAAGTCTGAGTGGACTTGGAGCATATTGGCCATTTGATTCGGATGTGGTGAAGTAAATAGCTAACTGCAACTTATAAAGCAATAACTCATTCAAATGTAGACATTATGATTTACTTGTCATGCCTCCAAGTTGGCCAGATACTTCACTTTTCCGAACAGCTGCTTTCCTCTCCCTCTATTGATTCAGCTGAGAATAATATAACACGATAAATATTGTTTGATTTCTGCCATTTGAACATTTAAGTGGACAACAGGACAGAACTTTTGTTGGCCATTGAGTCATGCTACTGATTCATGTGATATAAATTATAGTCAGCAGCTTCTGTGAAGGTGGAATTCCTCTGGGATTCTTCTCACTCTGCCAGTGTAAGATCGGCGAAATCCTGTTTAAGTATGCAGGCCAATTTTACACCCAGGTTGATGTGGCGGAACTGGAGAAACTCCGAGATAGTTCCCCACACCTTTCTTCCCACTTCCCCAGGTCTCATCTCCCCACCTGGTCATGGACTTTGGGACCTTGAATCGGGAGACTGCTACTGGTACTGCTGGGACTATATGACTGCTACATGGCTATTTGGATTGGCTGGCAGCTCTTTGAGATGGGATCCTGTCTGCGGGGTGTTGTCATATATGCCAGTAAACTAAGGGTTAATATATATACACAGAGAGCTACTAGAGGGAGCTAATCTCAGAGGTATATAAGAGAGAGGACAGAGCCTTTTGGGACAGAAGGTTGGAGCAGGAGCTGAGCTAGGAATACTGAAGGTAGTGAGAGAGCATGAGAATAGTTAATGAGTTAGCGAGTTAGATGTTAGATGGATATAGTTCATGTTTGTTTAATCAACTGTTAGTTCTTAGGGATATGTGTTGAATCCAATTGTAGTGTTAAATAGATAGTTTTGTTTGTTTCCAAACTCGTTGTTCTCTGCTCAACACTACACATCAAAGCCATCTGGTTAGAGGAAGGTAAAGAACAACATATGGGGCAGCCCATATTAGCGGGGGGTACCTTCCTTGCTGACTCTTCAGGGGCACAGCGGCCCTGGAGGGGAACACCATCATCCAAAATGCCCCGCCCAGTGAGCTGAAAAAAATACACTCAGTAAAGCTCTAAAAGTATGAATATTTCAAACTTTTGGGAACTCACAGGCATTATATAAAACTTCTGATAGTTTGTCACTGGAAAACATGAATTCACGACATGATAGCACACTGGAAATCGCTGGCCATTCATGCACAAGTAACAATTACTATAGTTATTTCTCCATTCAAACAATCACTCGAGTAATGCTGAATGTAGACAGCTGGCCACTCTAATCTATGGGTACGTTGTCAGCATAGAATCACAGAATTGTCACAGAGCAGAAGGAGGCCATTTGGCCCATTGGATCTGCACCGGCTCTCCAAACGAACATCATGGCTCAGTGCCATTCGCCTACCTTTTTCCCATACCCCCCAACAATCATCTAATGCCCCCTTGCACAAAATAGTGTTAGGAAGTGTGTACTCCAAACAGCCTCAGTGCGAACCGAGTGCACATGCTCAAATCTTCCTGGCGGCTGGCCAATGAGTGCCGGGGGTAGCATTACATTAAATGGATTAATCCATTTGCCAAAATGACAGACAGTGGAATGTTGCACAGACATTTTAAATATTGATCCACTGAGATTATGAAAAGTAGTTTCTAGGTTTTAAACTTTAACAGTTGGGAGGGGAGCATGTGAACAAATATGTGTAGGGGTGCCCCTGGGGCAGGAAGATTGCCATTTAGGTAGGCAGTATAAACAAGACGCTGCTTGACTCTCACTGATCATTGTCAAACCTGCAGCTTAAATACATAGGGGGGGAGGATGGGGAAATTAGTTTGAAGTGATAACAAATTGTTCACATTGCGCTTTCATGTGAAGACTAGTTTCATTCCTGGTGTTTTTATAAACACATTGTGAAGCAGCTCCCAAGGAAAAGAAGCAGTAAAAGTAATTCCAATGTCCTGCTCTCATGTTCCTAACCCACTACGACCATATGTGAGAAATTCGGGATTCAATTTTTGCAACTGTTTACATTAATGGTTAGAAATCATGAGGAACAAACCCCACGCTCCCATTCTGCCACCTGACAGTGACGGCTCCCCATCGTACGGTGAAGTCAGGAGATTACCCCGTAGAAGCTTGGCCTTGTTTTCTGAGGTTGACAATTTCCAAGCAAAACCTCAGGCAAAAGTATTCGGAGTAAAATCAGTTCAAGAATCCCTCTTCATATTTTCTTTCCACCAACACAACGTTGTAGCTTTGTGTGATTGCCAGTAACAACAACCACCAGTCCCCATTGTGAAGCTAATAATGCTGTAACGGGTTATAAAAACACTGGACAATAGTTCTCTTTCACTATCTGTTTTTAAACATCAATTCCCAATGTTGGAAGGTCAAGAACTGGCAAAGGTTTCTTCCGAGGTGACTACCGGTTTTAGCTGAATATACACTCTGTGTGAAAAAGCTTCCGGACTTCTCGTCCAATATTTTTTCCAATCATTTTAATGTCAGCTCAGCTATAATTGAACTGTAGGTTCTTTGATTTAAATAAATGTCAGATGAATAAGTTTTCATCATGACAAAATGCAACGGAAACAATTAACAAATTAGCATTCTGCTTTAAACTACAAGCATTTCAGAGTTAATTTACTCAACTGGAGCCACAGCATTTGTTTCTCTTTCTTTGCCAAATCTCTCCCCCTCCTTCTCTGTGTTTGACTTCCTTTTTCACTTATTTGCACTCTGATCGGTCCCTTTCAGTATATCACACCTTTTAAAGTATATTGTTTCGTTTATTTAGGAATGGATTTGTTAGTGTTGAATATTTTGCTGTTTCTTTTGAATTCTCTCTCTTGGTTGGGAATTTGGTAAGTTAAGCTGAGGCCACAATCAGTTCAGCCATGGTCTTATTGAACGAAGGAGTAATTAAGTAATTAATTAAGTAATTTGGACATTCTGAATTCTCTCGCTGTGTACCCGAACAGGCGCCGGAATGTGACGACTAGGGGCTTTTCACAGTAACGTCATTGCAGTGTTAATGTAAGCCTACTTGTGACAATAAAGATTATTATTATACTTAAATTGGAATTTGGGATTTAATTGTTCAATAGACTGCACCAAATATAAAGGAGCTACAGGGGGTAGTGTTGTTGAAGAAGTGATTGCTAAATGCACGAAAATTGGATTTGAAAGAATCAAGACCTTCTTTCTCATTCTTTTTGTAGTTACCATCGGAGATTAACAAGGCCGAATGGCCTGCTCCTACGGGTAATTTATATGTTTGTATAATTGGCTTTATCATCGTTTCATCTTTTCCTTCTGTAGTCGGTTATTCAGCACGTCTTGGGCCTGTTTATATTCATTCAGCAGCGATATTCCCTGTAAGCTGCTCATAGATACTGCTTGTCCACAGACGCTCTTTAAAGGTATCAGCTTCTTGAAATGAACAGGTTGTACGCAGCAAAGAAAATTGAGGACAATTGGTCAGTAACTGCAATTTGTTTGGAGGCACCACTTGCTGACTGAACAAAATATAGATAGGTTGAATTCGCTGGATAAGGGAATGATGTCTACTTATAAACATGAGCTCATCCAAAACTCTGTTGGCCATGTCATATCTTGCCCTAAGTTCTTTTCACTCATCATCCTGTGCTTGCTGAACTATATTGGCTCTTTCCTATCCCTGTAATCTCCTCCAGCTCGACAACATTCCAAGTTGTAGGTGTACAGGTCCACAGATCACTGAAAGGGGCAACACAGGTGGAGAAGGTAGTCATTAAGGCATACAGCATGCTAGCCTTCATTGGCCGGGGCATTGAGTATAAAAATTGGCAAGTCATGTTGCAGCTGTATAGAAGCTTAGTAAGGCCACACTTGGAGTATAGTGTTCAATTCTGGTTGCCACACTACCAGAAGGATGTGGAGGCTTTAGAGAGGGTGCAGAAGAGATTTACCAGAATGTTGCCTGGTATGGAGGGCATTAGCTATGAGGAGCGGTTGAATAAACTCGGTTTATTCTCACTGGAACGACGGAGGTTGAGGGGGCGACCTGATAGAGGTCTTCAAAATTATGAGGGGCATAGACAGAGTGGATAGTCAGAGGCTTTTCCCCAGGGTAGAGGGGTCAATTACTAGGGGGCAAGGTTTAGAGTAGATGTACGAGGCAAGTTTTTTACACAGAGGGTAGTGGGTGCCTGGAACTCGCTGCCGTAGGAGGTGGTGGAAGCAGGGACGATAGTGACATTTAAGGGGCATCTTGACAAATATATGAATAGGATGGGAATAGAGGGATACGGACCCAGGAAGTGTAGAAGATTGTAGTTTAGTCGGGCAGCATGGTCGGCACGGGCTTGGAGGGCCAAAGGGCCCGTTCCTGTGCTGTACTTTTCTTTGTTCTTTGTTCTTTATGTCCCTGTTCCCCCAATTAACGTCTCTTAGCTGTCAAGGCCCAATGTTCTGGAATTGCCTCTAAAACTCTCCTCCTCTCGACCTCTCATTTCTCCTTTGAGACTTTCCCCCAAATCAACCACTTTTGATCATCTGCTCCAAATGATTCAGTGTCTGTCATGATATCCACATCAGCATATCATAGTGCAATCACACACACACTGACGGACAGGCAGTTGGACCAAACAGCACACACATAACATCACAGGCAATCACCAGTGAGAGCACACGCACTATAAAACAGGGAACACCACAGTTCCCGCTCATTTTACCAGGGTATAGCTCAGAGCACTGAGATCACAGCGTGCCACTCAGACATACACCATGTGCTGAGTGCCTCTCTAAGATAGTGATCGGGCTGGGTCCACAGGTTAGCTGGTGAAGCACGTACCCAAGCCAATAGTTAGTTGTTACCGTTGATTAGATAATAAAACAGAGTTGTACCATCTACAGCCATGTTGGATCATTTGTGCATCAGAACACCCAACACGACATGGTACCAGAAATCCGCCATCCTGCTCCATGGAAAACATCAGCCCACCGCAGCCGCTCCGAATCGCTGGTAATCTCGGCGTAAACTGAAAGCTGTTTAAACAGCGCTTCCAGCTCTTCCTCGAAGCCATCGACGGGGGAATGCATCGGACACCAGGAAGATCGCCCTCCTCTGCTCCACGGCGGGGCAACACACCATCCACATCTATAACTCCCTGGCATTCGCGGAAGGCGAGGACAAAACAAAATATAAGACGGTGCTTCTGAAGTTCGATGAACACTTCGGCGTGGAAGTCAATGAGAGCTTCGAGAGGTATCTATTCCAGCAGCGCCTGCAGGGTAAGGATGAGCTTTTCCAATCTTACTTGACACACCTCCGTATCCTCGCGCAGTCCTGCGGATATGGGGCCACCTCCGACTCCATGATATGGGATCAGATAGCTTTTGGGGTCATCTCGGACACCCTACGCCAGCAGCTCCTTAAAATAAGGCGCCTCACCCTATCGACTGCCATCGGGACCTGCGTCCTCCGTGAGAACGCGACCAGCCGGTACTCCCAAATCCAGGCGGCTGAAACGGCACGGCACGGGTCCTACGAGGCGGAGCGGGTCCAGTTGATCGAGTTTCTCCCAGCCCACGGCCCGGACGAGGGCGGCCATTTCGCGTGCTTTCTGAAGCCTCCCCCGCTTGTACGCGGCAAAAGAGGGGACGTTGATGCAGAGGAACATGATGCACAGGCGCTCTCTACGCAGGACCGCACCGCGCATGCGCACTGGCGCAACAAACGCAACAAATGCCATGATGTCACGACGTGCAGCAACTGTGGCTCCGCCCACTTAAAGCGGCAATGTCCGGCCAAAGCGCGACAATGCCATCACTGTGGCAGGATGGGCCACCATGCTGCCTGCTGTCAAGCAGCTCAACCTGCCAACTCCCAACAATTCCGCCAGCCTCGCAGGGACGTGCGAGCGATTCAGCCCCCCTACACTGAGTCATGTCCAGATAGTATGCAGACCAGCGATATCGAAGACAGGGAGCCCTTTCGCGTTGCGGTAACCCACAAGAACCGGATGTCCCCAAGTCGGAACCGCCAGCTGCTGCCAGTGCACAGCACTGATCCGGGCGATGAGAGGTGTGCCACCCTAATGGTCAACCGATCCCAGATCGCATTTCGCCTGGACACTGGTGCCTCCGCCAATCTCCTTGCATGGTCAGCCTTCCAGACCTTGGAGGTTAAAACACCGATTCTGCCATCCCACTGTCAGCTGGTTGACTACAATGGAAACGTCATCCCGGCCACGGGGTCCTGCCAGCTCGATGTTACACACAACTCAGACAAAGCCACATTATCATTTGAAATTGTAGGATCCTTGAAGGACTCTGTTAGGCACACAGGCGTGCAAGATCCTCCACCTCGTTCAGCGGATACACACTCTGTCTCCAGAAGGCACGTCCGATTTCCCAGATGCAGACTTTAGGGCGCAGCTCCACTCACTCCTCGCGCACAACCAGGAGGTATTCGAGGGCATGGGCACACTACCCTACACATACAAAATACGGCTCAAACCGGACGCCACCCCAGTCATTCACGCACCTCGTAGGGTCCCAGCACCACTCAAGGACCGCCTCAAGCAGCAGCTGCAGGACCTGCAGGACCAAGGAGTGCTTTCCCGGGTCACAGAGCCGACTCCATGGGTCAGCTCCATGGTGTGTGTCAAGAAGCCCTCTGGCGAGCTCTGGATCTGCATCGACCCAAAAGATTTGAATCACATTATGAGGGAACACTACCCCATACCCAAACGAGAAGAAATCACGAGCGAGATGGCTCGGGCAAAAATATTCACCAAGCTTGATGCCTCAAAGGGCTTTTGGCAGATTCAATTGGATCAGTCCAGCAGGAAGCTGTGCATTTTCAACACTCTATTTGTCAGATACTGCTGCAATAGGATGCCATTCGACATCATTTCGGCCTCCGAAGTGTTCCATTGCATCATGGAACAGATGATGGAGGGCATCGAAGGGGTACGCGTCTACGTAGACGACGTTATCATCTGGTCCACCACACCACAGGAGCACATCAGTCGTCTCCAGCGTGTCATTGCACGGATATGGGATCAGGGCCTGCACCTTAACCGAGCCAAGTGCTCTTTTGGCCAGACTGAGCTAAAGTTTTTGGGGGACCACATCTCCCGGTCGGGTGTGGGCCGGATGCCGATAAAGTGGCAGCCATCGCAGCCATGCAGCAGCCATCAGACAAGAAAGCAGTGCTGCGCTTTCTCGGGATGGTCAACTTCCTGAGCTCAGGACTACTGTGCGTTCCATTCTGGCGCCCACAATCGACCATGCTCCAGGATTGCACAGGATGCAACTGCAGCGCGGTCGCCAGAAGAGGTCATATGACACACGGGCAACTGATCTTCTCGCCCTGGCCCCTGGAGATGAAGTCCGCATCCACCTACCAGAAGGTGGCTGGTCAGCACCTGCTGAAGTTCTCCGACGCCTGGCTCACCGCTCGTTCCTGGTTCGCATGCCTGACGGATCCGTTCATAGGCGCAATCGCCGGGCTCTTCGCCTGCTTCCACGCTCTCTACGAGAGCTTACACCGACACCGTGCCCTCCTGTTGTTCCTGATTTCGACTTTGTGGAGCTGCCTGCTACCATGCCCCTTCCGTCGTTGCCCGTGGCCAGGCCCGTTCATCAGCCGGTGGTTCCAGACCTACCCTTGAGGCAGTCAACCCGAATTCGTCACCCACCTGCTAGACTGGACTTATGAGACTGTATCTTACTGCAGTTCTCCAAGATCTTAATGAGACCACACCTGGAATATTGGGCGTCATTCTCCGACCCCCCGCCGGGTCGGAGAATGGCCGTTGGCCGCCGTGAATCCCGCCCCCGCCCCCGCCGAAGTCTCCAGTACCAGAGATTGGGCGGGGGTGGGAATCGGGCTGCACCGGTTGGCGGGACCCCCCGCTGGATTCTCCGGCCCAGATGGGCCGAAGTCCCGCCCAGAAATTGCCTGTCCCGCCGGCGTAAATCAAACCTGGTATTTACCGGCGGGACCAGGCGGCGTGGGCGGGCTCCGGGGTCATGGGGGGGGGGGGCGCGGGACGATCTGACCCCGGGGGGTGCCCCCACGGTGGCCTGGCCCGCGATCGGGGCCCACCGATCCGCGGGCGGGCCTGTGCTGTGGGGGCACTCTTTCCCTTCCGCCTCCGCTACGGCCTCCACCATGGCGGAGGCGGAAGAGACCCTCCCCACTGCGCATGCACGGGAAACTGTCAGCGGCTGCTGACGCTCCCGCGCATGCGCCGGAAAACTGACAGAGGCCGCTGACGCTCCCGCGCATGCGCCGCATTTCCGCGCCAGCTGGCGGGGCAACAAACGCCATTTCCGCCAGCTGGCGGGGCGGAAATCCCTCCGGCGTCGGCCTAGCCCCTCAATGTTGGGGCTAGGCCGCCAAAGATGCGGAGCATTCCGCACCTTTGGGCCGGCGCGATGCCCGTCTGATTGGCGCCGTCTTTGGCGCCAGTCGGCGGACACCCTGCCGTTGGGGGAGAATTTTGCCCATTGTGTGCAGTTTTGGTCTCCTTATCTATGAAACAATGGGCGCAATTCAGCGGACCTAAGTTAAAATCTGTTGTACGGCACGTTTAGCGGATGTTTTCCCTAGAAAGACCCAGTTCAATGTCACTTTGCCATTTTTTCTGGCCTCGGTGAGGAACTCTCTTTCGAGAGTCATTTCAAATCATTTTTTCATCAGTGCAGGAATGGAGCGCCATTTTAAAGGCAGCCCTGATCGTTCGACCCCATCAGCCCCCCCACCACGGCATCCGGAACCAGTGTCCTCAAACCCTGCTTCACCACACCTTGGCAAGGCCTTCCCAAGCCCGAACCTTGGCACGGTACCTTGGCAGTGCCAGCTTGAAAGTTCCACCCGGGCATCTTGGCAGTCAGGTGCCTGGATGGCGCTGCCAAGATGCCAGACTGGCAGTGCCTCAATGCCCAGGTACCATCTGGAGTGCCAGGGTACCATCCTGCCCTGTCCCCGACCACCCGGGGTCTCCAATGGCCTGTGAACCTCCCCTACAGGTGCTGTTACGATTGGTCCATGTTTGTGTGAACTGGTACTAAACAGGGCTCTGGCGCGGTTTCCCAGGTGCAGACTGGGCTAAATCGCTGGCTTTGAAAGCAGACCAAGGTAGGCCAGCAGCACGGTTCGATTCCTGTAACAGCCTCCCCGAACAGGCGCCGGAATATGGCGACGAGGGGCTTTTCACAGTAACTTCATTTGAAGCCTACTTGTGACAATAAGCGATATTAATTTCCCAATGCCGGCATGTTGCCTCCTCTGACTGGAGGGTCACAGTTTTACGATACAAAATAGGCCATTGAGGACTGAAATGAGAAATGTCTTCACTCTGAGGGAGGTGAACTTATGGAATTCTCCACCACAAAAGGCTGTGGAGGTTAAGTTATTGAATATATTTCACAGGGAAATCGATAGATTTCTTGACTCTAAAGGTGTCCAGCAGTAAGAAGAGAGCACTGGAGCATGTTGTTGAGATGGAGGATCAGCCATGATCATATTGATGGCGGAGCAGACTCGAAAGGCTGAATGGTCTACTCTTGCTCCTATTTTCTTTGCTTCTTTGTCCACCTAACATCTGATAGTCATCATCACAATCTTCAGCCTACTTTGGAAAATCCAGTGGGGCAATGATACCATTGACCCCTGTGGTCAAACCTAGCTCTTATACGATCAAGAGTTTACTTTTGCTATTCAATATCTAAACGCGTGAGGAATTTGGAGGGATGTAACAATAACACTACCTTGTGGGGGTGGGGGGGGGGGGGGGGGGATGGAATTTTATAGGAGGGCTGAAAGTTGGGGAGGAAGTCTGCCCTCCATCAGTCCTGGGAGCACCAAGAATGTATTAGTGGCCACTTCTGGAACTGCAAGACGAGGAGTAAGAAGGCGGAGTGATTCATGGGACCGATAGGTCTGGGGTCTTGGGCAGTGAGAGTTTTGGTAGGTCAGGGAGGGATGAGGAGTGGAGGGACTGTTGTTTTAAGGCTGCGGGAGGCTAAGAAGAAAGGGCTGGTTTGACCTTGGGCGATGAGGGGAAACAGCAAAGGGCACCCTCCCCCCCAAAAGATCAACCCCCTTCCATTCTGCCCTTTGAAGGGTGTATTTAAAAATTGGGCTGTCCAGCTGCCCATGCCAAAATGTTTCCTGGTGTGGGCAGCATAACGTTGGGGTTAATTGGTTTGGTAACAAGCCTAATTGACCCTTGATGACCTATTTGAATATGGTGCATGGGCAGCATGAGTGTATGGGTTTCAGACGCTAACCTGCCCCCATACCATGGGGTGAGCTTGAGGGTGGGTGGGAGGGAAGCTGGTGGGGCGGGTGGCCCATTCATGGGGTGGGTGGCCTACATTATTTTACATGCCCCCTCCTCTATTTTACTTGTCTCTCCACTGAAAACACGCACAGTACATCATGTAAAATGCAGCATCTTGTTATATGAACTGGATAGGCTGATTATTACTTCCTGAGGAACATGCCCCTCACCTTTGTCATCTGTGCCTCTGGGCTGGCCTTAGCTTGTCCTGTGATCAGCATAAGATATATTGTGTACAGTAAAAACCTGCCTCTGGATTTTCTCAACCCAATCCCCCCAGATACACAAAGTCCAGGTGGAAGTCCTGTAAGGTTTAACCCAGCCATAGAATTTCAGGGAAATTTGCAATGGGCTGAATCCTTGGCCATTGGGATGTTCTACACCATGTGGTCACAGAGATGCCACAGGTCCAATGCTGGACCGTGATTCCATTCAGCCATCTTGAACCTGGTACACAGAAATTGCAGGATGACTGGTGCATTCTTATCAAATGGTTACGCTTAGATGTGAGCTTCTTTTATTTTCAGGCAATTATTCTTCTAGTTTCCCAGCAACTAAAATGGTCATTTGCCTCATGGAAGGTGGGTGGGTGGGGTGATTGGGTAGGGGAGGGTTGCAACTTGTTATTATTTGAACTTTGAGTTTATAATTCATGAACATTAAGGTACAACTACTCTATGTGGTTGTCTGAAATGACTTTGTCATTATGTTAATATGCGTGCTTCCCCATTTCAATAAACAAGTGGCAAAGAAATTGGATAGGAATGCATTACTTGAGTGAGCTTTGTTGTGCATTCTCCCCCACAACAGTTTGTCAGCTTTGACAAAGAGTCATCCAGACTCGAAACGTTAGCTCCCTTCTCTCGCCACAGTTGCTGTCAGACCTGCTGAAATTGTCCAGAATTTTCTGTTTTTATTTCAGATTCCTGTATTCGTGGTAATTTGCTTTTATGTTGTCATTCTCCCCACCTGATTTTTGGCTCCGAATTGCAAACCAGGAACAAAAGACAAAAATCTTTCTTATGAGTGCGAGAAAGATGGAGAAATTATTCATGAGAGAAAGCTTGGATATCAATGTGGAGAGGTGAATGTATGATAAGATGTGATAGAGTTAGGTTCTGTATCCTGGTTAATCGAGACTGATGTCTCCAAATGATCAATTTTATGACTGCGTGACCTCAGAGAATGGGTTTCATGACAGTTTAGATAAATATTAACAGATATACACAACAATCAAGATGAAAGTAAATTACAAACAAGCCTGGGAAGAATGTCATACTGAATTATTAATAAATACATATGTTCGGGAGAAGTTATAAAAGAGTACAATTGAATAATACAAAAACATTGCGCAGATACAAGCATGAGACTATCTTCTTAGATAACAGTGCAGAGAAAAACACAATAACTTCCTCTCTAAAAATACAATACCACAACCAGCTACCACTGGTTTCCTCCGGGTGCTCCGGTTTCCTCCCACAATCCAAAGATGTGCGGGATAGGTGGATTGGCCACTATAAACTGCCCTTAGTGTCGAAAAAGATTAGGTGGGTTTACTGGGTTACGGGGATAGGGTGGTGGGTGGGGTGCTCTTTCCAAGGGCCGGTGTAGACTCGATGGGCCGAATGGCCTCCTTCTGCATTGTAAATTCTATGATTTTATTATTTTATCCTGGTTTTTGACAGAGTCACCAGACTTGAAACATTAGCTTCAATCTCAATCTTATGGGCAGCACGGTAGCATTGTGGATAGCACAGTCCATGATAAATTACCCTTAGTGTCCAAAATTGCCCTTCGTGTTGGGTGGGGTTACTGGGTAATGGGGATAGGGTGGAAGTGTTGACCTTGGGTAGGGTGCTCTTTCCAAGAGCCGGTGCAGACTCGATGGGCCGAATGGCCTCCTTCTGTACTGTAAATTCTATGATAATTCTATGATCTCTCTCCACAGTTGCTGTCAGACCTGCTGAGACTGTCCAGCATTTTCTGTTTTGTTTCAGATTCCAGCATCCGCAGTAATTTTCTTTTACCACTATCCTGGCTTCTATTTGTCACAATATCATTGCTGTTATTGACCTGCAGAACAACTCTTTTGTCCATGTGGAACTCTACATTTCATCTTCCCTTACATTGTATATGCAGTATAGTTTGGATACTGTGAGGTTATTCACTTTGGAAGCAAAAACAGGAAGGCAGGTTACTACTGAATGGTTGTAAATTGGGAGAGGGGAGTGTGCAGCAGGATCTTGTGCACCAATCGCTGAAGATAAGCATGCAGTGCAGCAGGCGGTAAAAAAGGCTAATGGTATGCTGGCTTTCATTGCGAGCGCTTTCGAGTATAGAAGCAGGGATGTGTTGCTGCAGTTATACAGGGCCTTGGTGAGGCCACACCTGGAGTATTGTGGGCAGTTTTGGTCTTCTTCTCTGCGGAAGGATGTTCTTGCTCTCGAGGGAGTGCAGCGAAGGTTTACCAGACTGATTCCAGGGATGGTGGAACTGTCATATGAGGGGAGATTGACTAGTTTGGGGTTGTTCTCGCTGGAGTTCAGAAGAATGAGGGTGGATCTCATAGAGACTTATAAAATTCTAATGGGACGAGACAGGGTAGATGCAGGGAAGGTGTTACAGATGATCGGTGTGTCCAGAACCAGGGGTCACAGTCTGAGGATCCAGAGTGAACCATTTCGGACAGAGATAAGGAGACATTATTTCTTCATCCAAAGAGTGGTGAGCCTTGTTGACTTCTTTATTTCTATGTGAACCACGAGCTGTTTCTTATATTGACTGAATGACCACACAACCAGTATATTAGTTCAAAGACAGTTTATTAACAAACATACTTGTTTCTATATGCAATGATTCACGTGGCTACGCACTAAACTAAACCTAATAACTAAGATGACCTTTACTTATCTTCGGGGTGACTGGCTCTGTGCGGGAGATAAGGCCTTTATCTGTGTCCACGTGGATGTTGTCTATATGGACTTCAGTAAAGCGTTTGACAAGGTCCCTCATGGCAGACTGGTACAAAATGTGAAGTCGCACGGGATCAGGTGTGAGCTGGCAAGATGGATACAGAACTGGCTAGGTCATAGAAGGCAGAGAGTAGCAATGGAAGGGTGCTTTTCTGATTGGAAGGTTGTGACTAGTGGTGTTCCGCAGGGATCAGTGCTGGGACCTTTGCTGTTCGTAGTATATATAAATGATTTGGAGGAAAATGTAACTGTTCTGATTAGTGAGTTTGCAGACGACGCAAAGGTTGGTGGAATTACAGATAGCGAAGAGAACTGTCAGAGGATACAGCAGGATTTAGATCGTTTGGAGACTTGGGCGGAGAGATGGGAGATGGAGTTTAATCCAGACAAATGTGAGGTGAGGCAATGCATTTTGGAAGGTCTAATGCAGGTAGGGAATATACAGTGAATGGTAGAACCCTCAAGAGTATTGACAGTCAGAGAGATCTAGATATACAGGTCCACAGGTCACTGAAAGGGGCAACACAGGTGGAGAAGGTAGTCAAGAAGACATATCGCATGCTTGCGTTGATTGGCCAGGGCATTCAGTATGTTGGCAAGTCATGTTGCAGCTGTATAGAACCTTAGTTAGGCCACACTTGGAGTATAGTGTTCAATTCTGGTCGCCACACTACCAGAAGGATGTGGAGGCTTTAGAGAGGCTGCAGAAGAGATTTACCAGGATGTTGACTGGTATGGAGAGCATTAGCAATGAGGAGCGGTTGAATAAATTTGGTTTGTTCTCATTGGAACGACGGAGGTTGAGGGGCGACCTGATAGAGGTCTACAAAATTATGAGGGGCATAGACAGAGTGGATAGTCAGAGGCTTTTTCCCAGGGTAGAGGGGTCAATTACTAGGGGGCATATGTTTAAGGTGCGAGGGGCAAGGTATAGAGAAGATGTACGAGGCAAGTTTTTTACACAGAGGATACTGGGTGCCTGGAACTCGCTGCCGGAGGAGGTCGTGGATGCAGGGATGGTAGTTACATTTAAGGGACATCTTGACAAATACATGAATAGGATGGCAATAGAGGGTTACGGACCCAGGAAGTGTAGAAGATTTTAGTTTAGATGGGAAGCATGGCTGGCATAGGCTTGGAGGGCCGAAGGGCCTGTTCCTGCGCTGTACACTTCTTTGTTCTTTGTTCTTGTTCTTCAGGTTTGTCTCGGCTGGGCTCGTCCTTCAGGTAGCGATCGCGGGTCATTGAACTTGGCTGGTTGATGTGCTGCAATTGGTCACGTGTAGGCCGGTCTAAGAGAGGCCGATCCTTAGTGTGCAGGTCTTCTTATCCTTCTTCTCTTTCGCACACTTTTGGGCGGTCCTAACTCCAGATCACATAAAACCATTCTGAACGGAAAGTAACGCTGGAGCTTATCTATCTTTCATTGGTATTTAGTGTGGTCAACTGTGTTCTGCCTTTGTTCTTTAGTGGACTGGTGGAGAGCTCTTAAAGCTGCCTATAAATCGGCGCATTTTTTTGTTAACTGAGTGACCTGGTGTTCAGTCTCCTCTCTTACCAAGACTGTGCGCTGTGTGGCTTGATAGGCCTTGCGTACTGGGTTCAGAAGCTGCTAAGGTGTACTATGCAAGACTGGTGGGAGCGTTTTACATCGGCGATTTCCCTGTCTTTAGGGGCTAACTTCTCCCGGAGTTCCTCAATACTTTTCTCGCTTTCCTTACTGTTTCCCTCATTCTCCTCTTCCTTCTCTACTAACTGACGGCAGAATGTCTCGACGACCACCTCGGTGCCTCGCAACTGTGCCAAACAACACATTATTGCCATTGGCTTTCTGAACTTCACTGCGTTTTTCTTATAGACTTCACAAAAAGTCTCCCACCAAGTTTGTCCTATCTTTCCTGGATCCGACTCAGTATTTGCAGAAAAATTCGACCAAAGGGGCCATCCTTTCCTCTTTAAATACTTTCTCAACACATCCTCCCATATGGGGCACTGCTCTGATTTGTCGACTACTGCGACCTCGGGTTGCTGTAGTGGATTCTCTAACATTTGCGCTGCCACCTCTTCTCTGCTTATAATTTGGAACAGGGGGAATAAGGAGTCGATCGAACAACGGGTACGGCTTACGGCTATATTCAGGTTCACAATCTATCTAGATTTGCATGCAAGTCTGACGAGTTTACCTTACCCTTCCCTGTTAGTTACGCATGCGGTTAGTGCACACTTCCGAAATTCGGTTATTTGGTCGCAATGAAACTTACTCTTGTGGTTCGTTTTTCTTTTCCCAATTCAATTCCAAGCTGTGGGCTCTCTCTCGGAGTAACAAAGTCACTTCTAATCAAGATCCCGTCAGAGTCGCCAATAAATGTTGACTTCTTTATTTCTATGTGAACCACAAGCTGTTTCTTATATTGACCGAATGACCACACAACCAGTATATTAGTTCAAAGACAGTTTATTAACAAACACACTTGTTTCTATATGCAATGATTCACGCGGCTATGCACTAAACTAAACCTAATAACTAAGGTGACCTTTGCTTAACTTCGGGGTGACCGGCTCAGTGTGGGAGATAAGGCCTTTATCTGTGTCCACGTGGGTCGGTTGGAAGTCTTCAGGTTCATCTCGGCTGGGCTCGTCCTTCAGGTAGCGATCGCGGGTCCTTGAACTTGGCTGGTTGATGTGCTGCACTTGGTCGCACACAGGCCGGTCCAAAAGAGGCTGATCCTTAGTGCGCAGGGCTTCTTATCCTTCTTCTCTTGAAATGAAATGAAAATCACTTATTGTCACAAGTAGGCTTCAAATGAAGTTACTGTGAAAATCCCCTAGTCGCCACATTCCGGCGCCTGTTCAGGGAGGCTGGTACGGGAATTGAACCGTGCCGCTGGCCTGCCTTGGTCTGCTTTCAAAGCCAGCGATTTAGCCCTGTGCTAAACAGCCCCCTTTTGGGCGGTGCTAACTCCAGATCCAATGGATCGATAAGGATCCTGGCCAATTAGGGGCCGGATACCTCGGTGGCTCGGCGGGTCGCAGCTGTAATTGTTCTAGGCACATAGGCCTTTCCAAATAAGGGGAAGTGGCACCGGTTAGTCTGCTCCTGTTGTAGTTTCTTGATTCGAACTCGATTGTCCTGGGGGAAATGGTGATTGACTTTTAATGGGTGCAAGTTTCGGTCAAGTCTGGCATCTTTGCACAATACACAGAGGCTGTGTACTTGGCTGTGTCCAAGTTGACCATAATTCCCATGGTCCTTTGCAGGTGGCCATTTTAGATGGCTACAGCCTTGTGAATTCATTACCATAGGAAGCAGTTGATGCTAAAACATTGAATATATTCAAGAGGCGGTTAAATATAGCACTTGGGGAGAATGGGATCAAAGACTAGGGGGAGAAAGCAGGATTAGGCTATTGAGTTGGATGATCAGCCATGATCGTGATGAATGGCGGAGCAGGCTTCAAGGGCCAAAAGGCCTCTTCCTGCTCCTATTTTCTATGTATCTATGTATCTGTGTAATCTTCTATTCCTGCTACTCTTTCCATGCCGGCCTTCCTGAACAGGTGCCGGAATGTGGAACTAAGGGCTTTTCACAGTAACTTCATTGAAGCCTACTTGTGACAATAAGCGATTATTATTATTATTATTATTATTATTATTATGCTCCATACCGACAGCTGCTATGACAGAAATCTGAGCCAGGCTTTCATGGGGAAGGTGTGACTGGAAAGACTGGGTTGCGAAAGTCCTGCCGAACCTCAGATATTTTTTAGCTTCACTTCCCACCCTGTAGTAAATGGACAGGCTAACTGATGACCGAGCGGGTACACCGATATCAGGAGTCTGTAACTAGAGGTCATTGGGGATAGTCCCCGGTAATCAGGAGAGGGACACAGGCCATGAACCAGGATGAGTGAGAATGGTTGTCATTCAGAAAGGGGAAAGCTCTATCGGGAACAACGACAGAGGTTTCAATTAGCAGGAGAGATAAGGTTGGACAATTTGGAGGGTTGAGTGGGACTAGCTGGTGATCAGGGCTGGGGAGACTGAAGGCTTCCTTGATGGTGTGGGAAAGACGCTCCTATCTCCAGGCCACAAGGAATGTTGAGACATGTCCATGGCTGGAGTGTGGGTGAGCACCACGGGGAGGGGACCAGTGCCCAGACCAGGTGACGTTACGAGCGGGTGTCTGGGGTGCAGGGTCTGGGGTTCTGTGAGGGGACCCGCTGCAGCCAGGAGTGCGTCGGGTGGGGAGGGGGAGGGGGGGATCAATGGGGGAATGGAGGGTCCCGGGGTGGGAGCCACCGCTGTTTGGTGGTCTAACACTCTCTCCCAGGGCCTTACAGATATTGAACGCTATGGCAGGGATTTTGGACACAGATGTTGCCCTAGTGGTGTTGCTGGTAGTCTGAGTGGTCAGACACAAGAGACGGCGGAAGCAGCAGCGTCTGCAGATGCACGAGGCGGTGGCCCATGTTCCGGTCCCTGCCCCACACCCTGAGGACCCAGCCACCCATCAGGGCAGGAAGGGACCCAGATGGGGAGTCCTGCAATGGCCCAGGGTGTACAGGCGTTGCTGTTAGTTCAAGCAGATGATGGACAGCGCCTCAACAAGGAGATGGTGCGACATCTGTGCCATGTCCTCACAGACTTCACGTCGCTACAACACTTAGATATTTTCCTGAGAATTGCACCCATAGCTTCTGTGGTAAACCACTGTTGCACCTCTATTAGGTGATGTATGGTAGGACCTGTACTTTGGGTACATTGGTAGTCCCTGCCTGCTGGCTATGCCCAGTAGGCAGAGTATAAATATGTGTGTCCTCCATGCTGCAGCCATTTCGCCAGCTGCTGTGGGAGGCCACACATCTTAGAGCAATAAAGCTTCAGTTGTACCCAACTCAAGTCTTTGTGCAATTGATCGTACCTCAATTTATTGCTCTAAGATTTTCAAAAGATGGACCTCCGTATCAAACCAGATCGCCTGCAGCTGGATCCGCATTCAAGCGACGCCAAAAATGACTTTCAACATTGGCTAGCTTGCTTCGAGGTGTACATCAACTTGGCGTCTACCCCTGTCTCGGAGGCTCAGAAGATACAGATCCTGTACTCAAGATTGAGCTCCAGCGTCTTTCCGCTAATCCAGGACGCGCCGAACTACGCCAAACCCATGACGCTTCTCAAGGAGAATTACGCACAGAAGACAAACACGCTCTTCGCCAGGCACGTACTCGCCACTCGCTCTCAACTCCCTGGTGAGTCCATAGAAGACTTCTGGCGGGCCCTAATCCATCTCGTCCGGGACTGTGACTGTCAGGCCGTTACGGCCACTGAACATTCAAACTTCCTTATGCGGGATGCATTTGTTACGGGGATTGGGTCGGACCTCATACGCCAGTGAATGTTAGAGGGGTGAGGCACGATCAATTGAACAAAGACTAGAGTTGGATACAACTGAGGCTTTATTGCTCTAAGATGTGTGGCCCCCCACAGCAGCTGGCAAAATGGCTGCTGAATGGAGGACACGCATATTTATACTCCGCCTACTGGGCGGAGCCAGCAGGCAGGGACTACCGGCGAACCTGTAGTACAGGTCCTGCCTTACATCACCTAATACAGGTGCTACAGTGGTTTACCACATTCACCCCCTGTTAAAATTGAGTCCGGCGGGAGTGGTGGAGAACTATATACAGCAATGAATTTATATTTACAGTATTTGATCAGAAAAAAAGGTCTTTTGAAGTCCGGTGCCAGTCAGAGAATTAACCGGTCTGGTGCCTTGATGTTCCGCTGGGAGCGAGGTAGCGATGGCGGCAAAGTCGATGCTGGCCTGATGCTTGGTGACTCCGGGAGCATGCCGAAATCCTCTTCATCCTCGGGCGTGGGCAGGGGACGAACGGATGGTCCTGGTGGGGTTAATGTTGTGAGCGCCGGGGGAGGGGAGGGTGGCGCCGGGCCGTAGGCACGTCCGCCTCCACAAGGCGGACCCGTTGGTGGAAAGGGTGCAATTGCTCCATGCGAACCCCCAGTATGCCTACGTGGCGTACCCCGATGACTGCCAAGATACTGTCTCCCTCAGGGACCTGGCACCAGCAGGTTCCACACACACACACCTCTCCGGCCCGGGGGTACTGTACGGACTGAAATATTTTTGTTAAATCGGGCCCAAGATTTCGGATGACATTATTACTTAAAAAAATGTTTTTTTTAGCGTACCCAATTAGTTTTTTTCCAATTAAGGGACAATTTAGTCTGGCCAATT
Source organism: Scyliorhinus torazame (assembly GCF_047496885.1). Classification (NCBI taxonomy): domain Eukaryota; kingdom Metazoa; phylum Chordata; class Chondrichthyes; order Carcharhiniformes; family Scyliorhinidae; genus Scyliorhinus; species Scyliorhinus torazame. The sequence goes on along the minus strand of NC_092722.1, from coordinate 159,104,260 downwards.
CACCTGCGCTGCACATATTTTGGATGTGGGGGTGAGATCCACACAGGTGTGGGGAGAATGTGCAAACTCCACACGGACAGTTACCCAGGGCCAGGATCGAACCCGGGTCCTCAGCGCTGTGAGGCAGCAGTGCTAACCACAGTGCCACTGTGCCGCCCCGTGATGACATTATTACGAACAAAATTTAACTGTGAATAAACCTATGATTTTTTCAGATTCTTGTATTACTTCATTTTTGCTTTTAGCTCAATGAAACAACTGACTTCAAAAGCTTCTGATGTACTTCCTATAAAATCTTGATCAACTTGTTGTCCACTTACTAAATGAGCCATTGGATGATATTGGATCCTGTGTGAATGAGGGCATGGTCTCAATGTAGTGCATGCTCCACACGCCTTGAGGTCAGCAGCCAAATCTGTTAAGGTCCTGCCATCTTAGGTGCGATTCTCCACTCCCACGCCGGTTGGGAGAATCGCCTGGGCCGCCAAAATCTCCGGGGACGCCGGTCCGATGCCCTCCCGCGATTCTCCCAAGCGGCGGGAACGGCCCGGTCGAGTTTCGTGGGCCGCAGGCCGGAGAATCGCCGGAGATACCCAAAATGGCGATTCTCCGGCATCCCCACGATTCTGAGGCCCGGATGGGCCGAGCGGCCAGGCCAAAATGGCGGGTTCCCCCCGGCGCCGTCCACACCTGGTCACTGCAGTCGTGGGCGGTGCGTGAACGCTGGGGGCGGCCTGTGGGGGGGCGAGGGGGGATCCTGCACCGGGCTTCACCTGCAATGTGGGGTGGCCCGCGATCGGTGCCCACCGATCGTCGGGCCGTCCTCTCTGAAGGAGGACCTCCTTCCTTCCGCGGCCCCGCAAGATCCGTCCCCCATCTTCTTGCGGGGCGGATTTGGACAGGACGGCAACCACGCATGCGTGGGTTGCCGCCGGCCAAACCGCGCATGCGCGGATGACGTCCGTTATGCGGCGCCGGCCACGTCATCTATTCGGTGCCGCTTTTACGCGGGCGACAAGGCCTGGCGCGGGTAGATGACGCGGCCCCAATACTGGCCCATTGTCAGGGCCTGAATCGGTCGGGACCGGGGTTTTCCGCGCCTTCGTGAACCTCGACGCCGATCACGACGGCGCGGCCACTTCGGCGTGGGGGTGGAGAATCCCGCCCCAGGTCTTTGAACAAATTCAAACAAACTTTATTGCAAAGTTATGCACACTGCCCAGAGTAACATTGTTTAAATTCTAAGTTTAAGTGCCAGATAGCACAGATTAACAGAAAATAATATAAATATAACATTGAATAAAACAAACTGCACAATTAAAAGCAGGTGACTTGATAAAAGGTAAATTGCACATGTAGCAGTTTTGCGGTCTGTTTAGATTAAACAGAACATGCAATTTTTAAAAGGTTTATTACCTTTAAAAAAATAATGACAAGGTGTTCATATTCACAGACAATAAAACAATGCTATCATGGCCAATGCCAAATATGCATATCAGCTTAAAACATCATAAAATACCATTTGTGATATTTACACGGCTATATTTGACATTAACAAACATTGCAGTTTGCACTCTGAGTTTATTGGCTGCTGTTTTGGAAAGTATACACATTCAATAGGGAATAGTAAATTATATTACTTGATGTTATAGAAGTTTGTAACACACCCATCCCATTGGGTATAAATGAAAGGTGCTGTTCATATTCTTGTAACATAGCAGAAAATGGCATCCAAAGCAAGAGTTATTTTGCATGTCTTTCTCATAACCTTTGCTTACGCTGAGGGTTACGGTAAGTGAGAAAATATTTATTATTACTGCGCTTAATGTTGCATGGTTCAAAAGTGACACTGACAAATTATTATTTTAAAAGAACTAAAGTGATTTGCAAAAGAAGCAAGTGTGAGGTGAGAAGAAGCTTTTTCACACAATGAGTGGCTCGGGTCTGGAATGCGCTGTCTGGAAGTGTGCGGAGGCAGGTTCAATGAAGACATTCAAGGGGACATTAGATGACTAATTGAACAATAAACAATGTTCATGGGTATGGAGAAAAGGCAGGGGAATGGCACTGAGGCATGATGCTCGTTTGGGGAGCCAGTGCAGGCACGATGGGCAGAATAGCCTCCTTCTACATCATAACAATTCTGTGATTCTGTGAATTGAAGGAAAGGCAGTTCATGATATTATGAATTTGGTCACTTGAGCACATGTCAGCTCTGAAAAACAGATAATTATAAAGTAAAGAACAATGATGCCACATTTTGATTTATATCAATGTCAGCACGTTTTTGAGTGATAAAAATTGAACTGAATATTAAAAGTTATTCAGGCACAGACAGCAGCAAGTATTCAACCGGCATCACCTCTTGCTGATAAGAACATAAGTGGCGGATGAAAATCAAACGTTAAAATCAGATTAACTATGGGAAATAATTTTTTATGAGGTGAAACTTTTTAATATTAACAAACACAATCCTGCAAGAACATGTAATAAAAATATTTAAAATTCAAAACTGTTTTGTGCATGACTATTGTGTGCAATGCTGATAAACTTGTCATTCATATGGGAACTGAACATCTAAACATTTGGTATCAGTCCCTGCACTTCAACCAGGAAAGTTAGATGACAAACTTGAAAGGTAAATGTCAAGATTTGCCCATTATGGAAGAGCTGATGCTCATCTATACCTTGTCCATAATAAGAAAGCAGAGACAAACAATTCTCTTTTATCTTCCATTGTAAGATAAAGATTAATCAGACTCCACTGGCAAAATAAATCCTTACAAGAGATGGATGGACATGGGTCGAAAAATCAACTCATTTGCACAATTTGTAGCAAAACTCCATTTTCCAAACTAAGACTTTGGAGTGAGAAGCAAGTCCACCTCAAGCATTTTACAAACTTAATTTGAGTTAACGTTGGATTATGGGTTCCATATGGATTCCACAAACTCCAGCAAGGCACCTCACTCAGACAAGAAGGATGACAACAGATAAGATGAACGCTACTTTCAAGTGCTTTTCATAGAATAATTATTGTCCTTTCAGTTGCTGTTACAGTCTAGTTTTTTGACAGTGCATTAAACATGGTGCACATTTTAAATTCTTTCTGCACTTCCTCTTTTTCACTGAAGTCTTCAGTCCGCTAAACCGCATTTTAGTCTTATCACGAGCTAGCGAACAAATTTGAATTTGCAGGCTGAGCTTTTCCAGCATTTTATGTTTTTAGCTCAGATCTCCAGCATCCCCAGTATTTCCCGATTCTTTTGAAATGGTAAGGAAAGCCAATTTTGCACAGTGAGTGCGTTGCCCAATAGTGTGGTAGAGGCAGGTTCAATCATTGCTTCCAAAAGGGAATTGTACGAAAACCTGAAGAGAAATGATGGCCATCACTTTACAGCCTCTATTTATGAAATCCAGGATCCCTTCCCCCCTTTTTTTAAAACAGTTTCCTCTTCCTTGGAGAAGACAAATTCAAAGTGCTCATTTAGAACCTCAGCCATGCCCTCAGCCACCATACATAGATCCTATTTTAGTCCATACTTGGTTTCATCCATCATCCTAAATCTTAGCTCAGTGAATACATATTCATTGCAAATATTAAACATTTACAATGAGTTTTGGGTAGATCCAGGACAATCCTTATATTTGGAGCAGCAATGAGAGAGGAATCAATTTCCTTTATTCCACCCAAGTGTAAATATTTTTTATCTTACTAACACTTTTTTGCTTTTATTCAGCTTTCTATCCCTTTTACGTGGAGCAAATGATGTTGTGTGTTTATTAAGATTCCAATGGGAAATGTCAATCAAATTCATAGGATCATAGAATCCCCACACTGCAGAAGGAGGCCATTTGGTCCATCGAGTCTGCACCCATCCTCCAAAAGAACACCCCACCTACGGCCACTCCCCCATCCTATCCCTGTAACCCCACCTAATCTGCACATCCTTGGACACTAAGCAATTGAGCATGGCCAATCCACCTAACCTGCACATCTTTGGACTGTGGGAGGAAACCGGAGCACCCGGAGGAAACCCACGCAAATTCCACACAGACAGTCACCCAAGGTCGGAATTGAACCTGGGTCCCTGGCGCTGTGAGATGGCAGTGCTAACCACTGTGCCACCGTGCCACCATTCTCTCATGAAGATGGCAGAGACATTGGGCGGGAGTCTCCGTCCCGCTGCCGGTGGCGGGGTTCTTGGTCTCACCAGCCGGCCAATGGGGTTCCCCACGCAGCCCCACACCATCGGGAAAATCCCCGGGCATGGGTGCACTGCCGGCACAATGGAGAATCCCGACAGCAGAGAATCCAACCGATTATACTTCAAGGGGGGGATTCCCCGTTGCCGACGCCGATATCATAATCGGTGATCGGGCGGAGAATCCTTGTTTATGACTGAAACGGGGGCAGCGCCTGTTTTCGGATGCTCCGCCCCCTCTAAAATGGCATCATCGTGGAGTACGCCGCACGCCGTTGGGACCGCCTCAGGACTTTACCTGAAAGCCCTCCCCCGATGCTCCGTCCCCGATGGGCCGCGTTCCCGATGGCACAGGACACGTGCTCTCAGTTTTCGTGCACCCGGTGTGGCGGCTGCAGACTGTGTCCAGTGCCGCCACAGTCGGGAGGGAGCTGTGCCGCTGGCCTGGGGGGCTTTGGCAAGGGTTGGGGGGACTGATGGGGGGTGGCCCAGAGGTGGGGAGGGGGTGTCCAGAGGGGCACTATCTGGGCGGAAATTTTCTGGCCGTTTATTTTGTGAAGGCTGTGTGTTTTACGTGCTAGCTAGCCCCTCACTGGTCGGAGGGTCGGTCCTGGGGCCTCGCCAATTTTTTCATCATAAAACTAGACACTTCCTCCGGACATCCTTCAAATTCGGAGAATCCAGCCCCGTATGTTTGGCTGGAAAATCCATATTACCAGGTTACTAAAGGGCCAAAAAAAGGAGTTTGCAGTCTTAACATCCCATTAGCCTCAACATTCAGCCTGCTGTCATTTTCAATGGACATTTAGCTTGGTGGCCACCATACTGCCAAATTCTTTCAGGCAGCCCTTTTTTAACATGCAAATTGGTGTCCTTGACTGCACATTGGTCGCTGATTTCCATTTTAAAAGAGAACTAATTGAATTGCGCACTGTGCCCTCTTCACAGAGAAAGTCTTCTGGCGCAGTGGGTAGTGACCCTCTCTCTGAGCCAGAAGTGTCTTGTTAGAGTCCCACCTTAGAACTTGTTGGCCAAGGAAGGTGCATTCATAATGCGGCCAAGCAGGTTGATTATGATCCTGCAAAATCTTTCCAGCATGCGAATTGGTAAGTGGTAAGAGCGGGAGAGACTCCTGGTCAGCCATTCTTGATATGGAGTGGTGTCCCTCTGGTGACAGACAAGCACCCTGATCCATGAATTTGTGGGCGGAATTCTCTGATAATGGGACTATGTCCCCACGCCCGGGAGAAAACGGGCGCGATTCACCGGAGAAAGTCCAGAGTGATTCTCCGTTTTGAAGGGGGCCAGCAGGGCCCCGGAGTAGTCCTCGCAATTTCAGCTGCCGATATGGGGCCCTGCACTTCTGGCCACGGGTCCGCGCATGCGCGCGGTCCCTGGAGAATCACGGGAAGGCTGTTGGTCTGACGCCCCATTCTCTGCGCCGAGCGCGATTGCGGCGCAGAGGCTCGGAGAATCCCAGCCACTAGCTATTGAACTGATGAAAGTCTACCGAAAGGGCGGCACGGTGACACAGTGATTAGGACTGCAGCCTCACGACGCTGAAGACTCGGGTTCGATCCCGGCCCCAGGTCACTGTCCGTGTGGAGTTTGCATATTCTCCCCGCAACCCTAAAGATGTGCCGGGTAGGTGGATTGGCCACGCTAAATTTCCCCTTAATTGGGTACTCTAAATTTATTTTAAAAAAATGAAAGTCTACCTTAGTGCATCATTAGGTGCAGGAAGAAGGCAACTCTCCAAAGGCAATAGTGCAGAAAGAGACATCAAAGATACAATTTTAATTTATTTAAAACAATTATGGACCTGGCCTGACCACTGATGATAATACAATAAACAACTCTTCTAAAATACAAACATTCATGTTTATTTTCAAGTTGTAATGAGTAACCTTATTAGAAATGGAGATATTTTCACATCTAAGCTTACATTTACTGTACAACAGGATATGGCTCCTGCAGATACAACTGTGGAGGATATTCTTCAGACTGTTCCTGTGATTACAACTGTTGGAACTATGGCAATTGTTGCTCTGACTTCTGTGATCACTGTTCCTACATGAGTTATGGTAAGAGAACTTTCGGAAAATAAACCAATCTTTAAATGTATGTTCGAGTTAAAATATAAAATGATTAACGGATTGTCAGAATTACCAATCAGATGTTATTGAAGGTTATTGTGAATTAGCGTAGCTGAGTCCTGATAATGTTAGACATTTTTCTGTGGTGTCGGATTTGATCCTTAGGGTTATTGTCAAGACAACTCTGTGCTTATACTAATTCAAATATCAAAATTGATTCAACCTGAAACAGTAACTCAGCTCAGTTACTCATGTCCGGCTTTTTGATACACCTTTCACATTGGTGAGTTTATTGTTGTCTTCACTGTTTTGTGGTGAGAAAAGGAGAGATCAATAGTAATTTAAAGAGACTAAATACTGACAGTGTAACATTGTGAAGGGGAGAGGCATAATGTTACATCCTGAGATATTTACAAAACCTAAAATTTCAAAAATGATTAATGCTGTAATATGTAAGGTTATTCATTTTATTCACATTGAGATTCTGGAGGAATGGAATCTGAGGAAAAGGAAGATGACCTGTTGCTCTGGGGGACGAGGTTACTAGGCTGCATTCTACCACCCCTCCCACCACAAGAACACCAGGGGCGATACGCAGACAATGGAAAGTCCATTGACCTCGGGTGGGTTTCTTCTGTCGCCGGGCGGACGTGGCCGGAGAATCCCGCCCACAGTCTCATGTTGTAAAAAAGCCGAATTCTCCGGCTCCGGTTTTTTGGCAGGGGCGGGGATGACTTCGCGCTGGTCGAGGGCCATTCGCAGTTGCCCCCCGGCGATTCTCCGGGCCCCGATGTGCCGAGCGGCCGCCCGTTTTCGGCCGGTCCTGCCAGCGTGAAATACACAAGGTCTACACCGGCGGGACCTGGCTCTGAGGGCGGCTTGCGGATTCCTCGGGGGGGGCGTGGGCGGATCCGGCCCCGGGGGGAGCCCCCACAGTGACCTGGCCCACGATCGGGGCCCACCAATCTGCAGGCGGGCCTGTGCCGTGGGCGCACTCTTTCCCTCCGCACCGGCCTCTGCAAAGCTCCACCATGGCTGTCGCGGAGAAGAAACTCCCTGCTCATGCGTAGGGATCACACCAGCGGTTCTGCGTATGCACCAGATCACGCTGGCGCCTCCGCGCATGCGCCATCCCGCGCTGGCTGGCGGAGGCCCTTCGGTGCCAGTTAGTGTGGCACCAACCACTCCAGTGCCGACCTAGCCCCCGGAAGTGCAGAGGATTCCGCAACATTCGGGCGGCCCGACGCCGGAGTGGTTCACGCATCTCATTTGTGCTGGTGCGGCCCGCCTGCTGGTTGGGGGAGAATCTCGGCGGTCTACTCAATTTGCCATTGAACAACAAGAAAAGAAACATACTGCTCTCAATCTATCTCACTGTGGGAGAATTGTGGACTCAGGGTCAGGCAGATCAGAATTCAACTCCTCTCTCCAGAGTTTCTCCACCAACTGCCTCTCTGCATTCAAAATCTCTCTCTGCCTTCCTTTGATCCACCCAATAATGACTCTTCATCTCCCCAAGCTGAAGAACAAATTATCTCATCTCTGCAGGCTGCAAAGCACATTGACTCCCCAGGGACTTACCGAGTCAAATCGCAGTCCATTAGCCTAGACTGAAAAATGCATGCCATTGTCAATTTCACCTCTGGCTGCTAAAAACACCCGTTCTGTAAAACAGAATTATTTAAAAAAGAAACATGACCATTGCAGTCAAACACACTCTAACCCCAGGCTTTCAACTCTTACATTGCCCAACACCTAGAATCCAATATCCCTAAAGTCTTCCTGTCATCATACCATGGACCAAGCCCCCTGGCTCAACATAAAACATAGAACATACAGTGCAGAAGGAGACAATTCGGCCCATTGAGTCTGCACCGACCCACTTAAACCCTCACTTCCACCCTATCCCCGGAACCCAATAACCCCTCCTAACCTTTTTGGTCACTAAGGGCAATTTATGATGGCTAATCCACCTAACCTGCACGTCTTTGGACCGTGGGAGGAAACCAGAGCACCCAGAGGAAACCCACGCAGACACAGGGAGATTGTGCAGACTCCGCATATACAGTGACCCAGCGGGGAATCGAACCTGGGACCCTGGCGCTGTGAAGCCACAGTGCTATCCACTTGTGCTACTGTGCTGCCCAAGTGAACAACGATTTGCCGAAGACCTTCAAACAGCAGCTGGGCCTGTTTTGGCGGAGGTGAAATCACTTCAGACCAAAGGTTGCTCCTGAAATGCAAAATACAGGGCAGGAGGCACCACCTGGATGGGTTTTAGCCGAAGAAGGATTTTCCATATTTCTTTCACAAATTGCCTGAGATTTTATTTTATTGTATTTCCAGATGGGGTAGTGGCATATTGTGTGTGACAGGCTGTCTGCAACAGGGAGACTTTTCCTGTCCATTTATTCATTAAAAAAATTAATAATATCTAATGTTAATTATGTCTTTTGACATGTTATATTAATATTTGTGTGAGATGGATGCTAGAAGATTCTTCAAAAACACTTAACAAAGTGAATAAGTTGAATGTTTTCCTCTACAGGAAATTGCAATTATTATTCAACAACAGGTCAGTAATATTTAAGCTCATTTTCCGTTCATTTGTCAGGTTGCACATTTGCTGATCCTGTATCAGTCACAATTAATCTTAACGGCTATACTCAAGCGAATCACATCATTGATTTGGTAAAGTCTTTGCAAACAGCAGTCTACAATCTGCACAATATCTCTGTAAACCTGAGGCCATCCAAAACTCTGCTGTCCATTCACTATTTGGCAGTTACACTTGGCCGTAAGTCATAAGCATCTAGGGAGACTGATCTCACTACCATGTCAAATTAAGTTTGATGCTTGAACAAATATAATAAATATTCTTGTTATTATGCAACTCAATTTATTATTTTGACAGAGACAAGCTCAGTACGGGCAATAGATATGAAAAATGTCCTCCAGAAAATTCATATCAAGTCCTGTCCAGTCTGAAGACATTAGTTTTTGTTTCCGATTAACAGGCAGCAACGAACATCTTTTGGACAGCAAGATGTAACTGTCCTCTGTTCATAGATTCTCCTATTTAGTCAAAATGTCGGATAAGGGATTTCCTTGTCGGTGCCACTGATGGTGGTAAGAAGGGAACAGAATAGGAATTTACAACAGGCTGCACAAAGATTTATCAAGCCTGGTCATCCTTTATTTAATTCTGTTTAAAAGGATCAAATCAGATATGAAGCTTGAAGGGGTTTGTTATGGGCCAGGGTTCAGAGAACCCCAAAGTGTATCATGGAGTTCACCTGACCCACAACTTGTATTAGATTGTGATATGGGGAGCACACGGCCCACTCTACAGGTGTGGTAGAGCAGAAATGGAAAATATTTTTAAAAGAAAAACAATGTATTTTCTATGAACTCAAGTTAACCGTTTTAAAATATACAGTGAACATCTTAGCAACCATTAATTCAAATACAACCCCCAAAGAATACAACACTAAGTAATCCTTTTAACTTTCCTTTTAACATCCTTACGACTTAAAACACCTTTTACCAGAAGCACATCAGGTTAAAGTCACTACTGTTATTAGTTTTAAATCACCAGGATTGATTTACAGTCTTTAGGTTACAGAGAGAGACTCTAATACACCTTCTGGCTGTGACTGCAGCTATCCAGCTCTGAAAACGAAACTAAAACACACCCTGCAGCAACAGCATAAAACAAAATTAAAAAGCTAACAGACAGCCCAGCTCCACCCACTCTCTAACATCACTGCAGTAATAAACACCCATTTCGTAACGTTACTCTCACTACAGATACTTATATACATACCCATTTATACACACCCATTTCATAAAGGTACTCTCACATGACACCTCCCCCCAAGAAAAAAAAATAAACCATCAACTTCAAGATGGTTTCATTTTTCACCTTTTCACTTTCCTTTAAGAAATGCACACAGTAAATATACTTTTTAGTTTCAAAAAACAACACATGCGAACAGATATAATAATGTAGTCCATTTTTTTTTTCTTCCTCCAACTGAAATCCTTCTCGATTGACTGTCTCTTTGAACAAGGAGGTCTCTGCACAATCCGTCCATTTCTCTACGCCTCGGCATTTCGCTTTAAAGTCAGACACTTTAGTTCAATCTGTTCACAAAGTCCCTTGTAATTCTCCAACACAGGAGCATTGGTTATCACAGCTTTCAGGCAGTCGAATGCCTGTTGACACTCCGCTGTCCACTGGAATTTGTTATGCTTCTTCAGCAAGTCCATCAGTGGAGCAATCACGCTACAAAACTTTTGCACAAATATTCGATCAAATCCACTCATGCCAAGAACTCGCATTATTTCCCTTCGTCTTGAGGGTATCGGAAACTCCTCAATAACTGTTGGTTTCACATCCCGTGTGACCATTCGACCCTATCCAATTGTATGGCCAAGGAAAGTGACTTGGGCTTTTCCAAATTCTCTTTTGGCTAGGTTTATCACCAAACCCGTCTCCTGAAATTGATCGAATAACTCCATCAGATGTTTTAAATGTTCTTTCCATGCCTGGCTGAAATTTACCAGATCGTCGATGTATACCGCACAATTGGGTAATCCTGAAACGACTTTGTTAGTTGTCCGTTGAAAAGTGGCTGGGGCGTTTTTCATGCCAAATGGCATAACTTTGAATTGGTATCTGCCATCTGGAGTCACAAAAGCTGAAATCTCCTTCGCCCTTTTGGATAAAAGCTGATTGTCCCACTTTCTCAATGCAATCCTCCAAACATGGGATAGGATAAGAGTCCGCTCTGGTAACTGCATTAACCTTTCTATAGTCCACACACAACCATTGGGTACCGTCTGGTTTAGGTACCATCACTATGGGTGAGCTCCATTGGCTGCAGCCCACTTCAATTATACCATTTTTAAGCATACTCTCAATCTCTTTGTTAACCTGTGCCAATTTTAAAGGGGTACGTCTGTATGGATGTTGTTTGATTGGAACAGCAATTCCCACATCTACATCATGTGTAGCCATTTTAGTACTTCCCAATTTATCTCTACAAACTTGCCCACGTGATATCAATAACTCTTTAAGGTCAGTCCGTTATTCCTCTGGAAGGTAAATCAACAATTTATCCCAATTTTTAAGAACATCCTCATTTTCCAATTTAATTTGAGGTATGTCAAATTCACCGTCATCTAGATTTGGTTTGTCACTTTGAGTTAGAATCATTAAAACCTCCTCATTTTTCTCTCCTTCCCTTTCAAAGTACCTTTTAAGCATATTCACATGACACACTCGGTGAGTCTTCCTTCTATCTGGTGTTTTTACCACAAAATTCATCTCATTTAATTTCCTTTCAATCTGATCAGGTCCACAAAACCTAGCTTTTAAAGGTTCACCTACCACTGGCAAAACTAAGAACTTTGGATTTCTTGTCCGCTACCCGTTTCATCACATTTTGTGCAACTTTTAAATGTTGTCCAGCCAATTCACCTGCTCTATTTAATCATTCCCTGAAATGTGACACATAATCCAATAATGTAATTTCTGATTTCTCATTCATCAATTTTTCCTTAATCAATTTAAGTGGTCCTCTTACCTCATGACCAAAAATTAGTTCAAAAAGACTGAATTTGTTTGATTCATTAGGTGCATCCCTAATTGCAAACAATATGAATGGAATTCCTTTATCCCAATCCTCTGGATACTCTTGACAATAAGCCCTCAACATTGTCTTTAATGTCTGATGCCACCTTTCTAACGCTCCCTGCGATTCTGGATGGTACGCAGTTGATTTAAATTATTTTATTACTAAGCTTTCCATAACTTCTTTGAATAACCTTGAGGTAAAATTCGATCCTTGACCCGATTGTATTTCTGTGGGTAGTCCATATCTAGTCCATATTATTTAAGTAACTCCTCCACAATCTTTTGAGCTGTAATATTATGTTCTGGGATGGCCTCTGGAAACCTAGTAGACACATCCACTATAGTCAAAAGATAATGATTCCCACTTTTTGTTTTAGGAAGCGGTCCTATGTAATCAATTAGGACCCTTGCAAAAGGTTCCTCAAATGCTGGAATGGGCATTAAGGGTGCTAGTTTTATCACTGCTTGAGGTTTCCCTATCACTTGACATGTGTGACATGCTTGACAAAATTTAACTGCATTTTTATGTAGTCCAGGCCAATAAAAATATTTCTGGATTTTAGCTTGAGTTTTCCTTATTCCCAAATGACCTCCCACTGGTACCTCATGTGCAACACCTCCTTTCTATACCCTACCGACAATACTACTTGATGAACTTCTGCCCACTGTTCATCCAACTGCATATGTACAGGTCTCCATTTTCTCATCAAGACATCACTTTTACGGTAATAACACTCTGGTATACACTAAGATTCCTCTTCTATGTAAGCTTTCTGATACATCCGGTTTATTTCTATATCTTTTTGTTGTAACTCCGCCAATTTTCCTGGACTAAAAATATCCGCGCCCATCCTCCACCTGTTCTTGTTCTTTTTCAACCATCTGATCAAAAATCATTTCTGATAATTGCACTTCAACGTTATCTTCACTGTTTGATTTCTCCTCTTGTCTTAACCTGTGCCTTTGCGACCTTGTTACTATACAATCCGGAAAAATCCCAGGATATTTGTCCTTCATAACTTCAGTTGTTTGATTTTCCACTGGCTGATCAACCACAGTAGGCATCACTCCCACCTGCGATCCAGCTATATCATTACCGAAGATAAACTGTATTCCTGGACAAGATAGTTTCTCTATTACTCCTACTATCACTTCACCACTTTTCACTGAACTTTCCAACCTTACCTTATATAATGGAACACTACTCCTCTCACCCTGAATTCCACATATTACCACCTTTTCTGGCAACATTCTTCCCAAACAACATAATTCCTCATCTCTTACCATTAAAGATTGACTAGCTCCCGTATCTCTTAAAATTGTGAAATCTTTACCTGCTCCTCCTGATACACATGAGTAAACTTTACCCACACAAATAAATTCTTCAAAGAGATCTGGCACCTTCTTATCAATCATCTCTTGATCAGGCTGTACAATATTTTGCACCTCCTTCGCTTCACTTGGGCTTTCCTTTACCACTTTAACAAACCCCACTGTCTTATCCTGTTTTCTCACATCAGCCTTCCCAGTGCTTTCTTCAACCACCAACACTCTGACTTTACTTGGCCTAGTTTATTACAGTGAAAACATTTGAAACTTTTCATTTCTTTTCCACCCTCCTGGATTTCTTTTTTAATCTGAGGTACACTCTCCTTATTATCTCCCATCAGATAACCTTTACCTTTACCACTTGAGTATTTCTCATGTCCCCAGTTTCTATCCCTCACAGGCTGAAACTGATGTCAGAAACCAAGCTTTGATTTATGAACTAATTCATAATCATCTGCCATTTCTGCTGCTAATCTCGCAGTTTTAACCCTCTGCTCTTCCACATGAGTTCTCACTACATCAGGAATTGAACTTTTAAACTCCTCCAAAAGTATAATTTCTCTGAGAGCTTCATATGTTTGGTCTATTTTCAAAGCCCTTATCCACCTATCAAAATTACTCTGTTTGATCCTTTCATACTCCATGTGTGTTTGACCAAATTCTTTCCTTAAATTTCTAAACCTTTGTCTGCTGGCTTCAGGCACTCGTTCATATGCACCTAAGATGGATTTTTTCACCTCCTCATACGTCTCAGATACCTCCTCCGGTAGTGATGCAAAAACTTCACTAGCCCTACCTATCAGCTTTGTTTGAATCCGTAATACCCACATTCTTATGGCCATTTCATTTGTTTAGCTACCCTCTCAAATGAAATGAAAAAGGCTTCCACCCCCTTCTCGTCAAACCTTGGCAATGCTTGGACATTGTTAAATAGATTCCCACCAAGCCGTTGACTATGACGCTCTTTCTCACTATCCTCATCACTATCCACCAATTGTACGTTTCCCTTTACGTCTGCCAATTTTAACTGGCTGTCATGTTTCATGGCCATTTTCTGAAGTTCAACCTCTCTCTCTTTATCTTTTTTCCTGATCAGTATCTCCCTTTCTCTTTCTTTTTGTTCTGGTAGGACTATTCTTTCTGTTTTCCTTTCTTCTCTCCCTTTTTCCTCTCTCTCTCTTTCTCTTTCTTTTTCCTCTTTCTCTCTTTCAAATTCAAGCTGCTTTAATACTTTCTCACGTTCCATTTGTTTAATTTATAACTGAATGTTTGCTATTTCCAATGAGTCAAACTGTATCTCAGGCAACTTTAAGTGCTCAGCCACTGCCATAATGACCTCATCTTTTCGCATTTTGTCAGGTAATGTTAACGGCATTGTTTTTGCCAAATCTGACAGTCTGCTTTTAGTCTCTGTCCGTAAGATACTGCGCGTGACCGTCTCCACCCCCAAAAACTTCAGAGCCTCTGCAAGAGCAATTGTCCACAACACACTCCCCACTTAAACTAAAATACCACACCTGAAAAGCAACAAAAATATGCTCACCCCTCACTGTCTTTAAGTTCACTAAGCCAATCCAATAGATAGATTTTTATCCCGGACGAGCCCCCAATTTGTTGTGGGCCAGGGTTCAGAGAACCCCAAAGTGTATCATGGAGTTCACCTGACCCACAACTTGTACTAGATTGTAGTATGGGGAGCACATGGCCCACTCTCCAGGTGTGGTAGAGCAGAAATGGGAAAGTATTTTTTAAAGAAAAACAATGTTTCTTCTATGAACTCAAGTTCACCTTTTTAAAACATACAGTGAACATCTTAGCAACCATTAATTCAAATACAACCACCAAAGTATACAACATTAAGTAATCCTTTAAGCTTTCCTTTTAACATCCATAAGACTTAAGACACCTTTTACCAGAAGCACATCAAGTTAAAGTCACTACTGTTATTAGTTTTAAATCACCAGGATAGATTTCAGTCTCTAGGTTACAGAGAGAGACTCTAATAAACCTTCTGGCTGTGACTGCAGCTATCCAGCTCAGAAAACGAAACTAAAACACACCCTGCAGCAAACAGCCTAAAACAAAAGTAAAAAGCTGACAGACAGCCAAGCTCCACTCCTCTCTGACATCAATGCAGTAATAAACACCAATTTCTTAAAGGTTCTCTCATTACAGATACTTATATACACACCTATTTATAAACACCCATTTCTTAAAGGTACTCTCGCATGGCAGGTTTGGAAAATATTCTTTTTACTTTAACATTTATTTATTTTTTTTACAGAGATTTCTGAACCTCCATCAATAGGTATGGAAAAAAATCTTTAAGTGAATATATCAATCACTTTTGAATGATAGAATTTCATATCTCATCTTTGGAAATTTTAATCTACAGTATTCTTCACAATCAACATAACTTCACCATGAGAAGGAGTAGGAGCAGGAGCAGGCCATTTGGCCCATGAGGCTTATTCCATCATTCAATAAGATCAAGGCCGACCTGATTGTGGCCACATCTCCATTTTTCTGTTTGCAACCCTTTACTCCCTTTGTGACCAAAAACCTGTCTAACTGAGTCATGAGTACATTCAATGACTCAAACTCACTGTTCTCTGTGGTGGAGATTGCCAAAGATTAATGTATTAAATGTGAGTTCCCAAATTCACAAACTGTGCAGCCTAATACGAAGATAGAATAATCCCGGCTGAATTTTACGGGTCACCCACAGGTGGGAAATGAGATGAGTGGGCACATCAATGCAGGCACTGGGCCATGGGTGGTGTCCCGCCTACCTGCCTAAACCCATCCTGGATTGATAGGTTGTGATTGAGATGTCGGGGGCAGTATCTGCCTGTGGCTCTATGGAGGCCTTTAAGTTGGCAGTTAATGCACGATTAAATGTCTCATCCCACCGCTGCTCGGAGTTAATAGGCAGCGGGACATGTAACATGTAGCCCAGCAAGTTTAACCCTGTGGGCTGACGCTCAGTGAATGGGAGGGTATGCCTTCACAGTCCCCAATTGGGTGGGACAACACGCACCTGGTTCCAGTCTTCTCTATCTAATTATAGCCACAAAATCACTTGCAATAATTCCTCATCCTGCTCCTGCACGGTCTCCTCTCGTATCCCTCAATATACGTATAATTTACATAGAATTTACTGTGCAGAAGGAGTCCATTCGGCCCATCATGTCTGCATCGGCCCTTGGAAAGAGAACCCTACCTAAGCCCACACCTTCACCCTATCTCTGTAACCCAGTAACCCCACCTAATTGTTTTGGACACTAAGGGCGATTTAGCGTGGCCAATCCACCTAATCCTACACATCTTTGGACTGTGGGAGGAAACTGGAGCACCCGGAGGAAACCCACGCAGATACGGGGAGAACGTGCAGACTCCGCACAGACAGTGACCCAAGCCGGGAATTGAACCTGGGACCCTGGAGCTGTGAAGCAACTGTGCTAACCACTGTGCTACCATGCTGCCCTTTGATGTGTCCTTAGACTGTCTCGTATTTCTCACCTACCTGCTGCCCCTCATTGACATCAACCGAATGCACAGTGTTATTTTTCAGATGTTAATTGATGTGTCTCAGGTCTACATCACCAACAACTCTCTCTCGACCCCTTCACTGTTGATAAACTATCAGACAATTTATCCAACACCCAGTACTGGGTGATCTGGGGCGGGATTCTCTTCTACCCGGCGTGGCGGGGGGTCCTGGTGCCGAGGAGTGGAGTGAACCACTCTGGCGTTGGGCCGCCCCAAAGGTGTGCAATCCTCCGCACCTTCAGGGGCTAGGCCGGCGCCGGAGTGGTTTGCGCCTCGCCGGCTGGCAGGGAAGGGGCTTGGCGCCATGCCAACTGGCGCCGAAGGGACTCCGGCAGCCAGCACGAGTTGGCGCATATGCGGGAGCGCCAGCGTGTGCTGACGTCATCCCTGCGCATGCACAGTGGGGTTTGTCTCTGCACCGGCAATGGCGGACCGCTACAGCCGCCGGTGCGAAGGAATAGAGTGCCCCCACGGCACAGGCCCGCCCGCGGATCGGTGGGCCCAGATTGTGGGCCAGGCCACCGTGGGGGCACCCCCCGGGGACAGATCCCCCCGCGCCCCCCTCGTGGAGCCCGGAGACCGCTCGCGCAGCCGGGTCCCGCCGGCAAATACTTGGTGTAACATATACAGGTGGGACTGGCCGAAAATGGGCGGCCACTCGACCCATCGCGGGTCGGAGAATCGGCGGGGGGGGGCGCTGCCAGGAGTCGCGGACCGGCGGGGGGGTCGGAGAATCCCGCCCCTGAAATTTTCTTCAATTAAATATTGGGAAGGCTGATGCCATTGTTTTGAAAGCATCACTTCAAGATGCAATCTCCGCTTTTGAATGATACATTTCTGTTTAAATGTTTAATCGCAGCTTGGTTAGCAATGAACACAATTTCAGATCTAACTCGACATTTACTGTATAACAGGACACGGTTCCTGCAGATACAACTGTGGAGGATCTTCTTCAGACTGTTCCTGTGATTACAACTGTCAATATTATGGCAGCTGTTGTCCTGATTTCTGTGATCACTGTCCAAACATTAATTATGGTAAGAAAACGTTCGGATCATAAACTAATATTTAAATTCATTCTGTTAGTATATTATAATTAAAATGATGACTGCTTATTTTAACTCAACTGAAGACCATATTTCTCATTGTGAATCAGTGTAGCTGAACCTAAGATGATGTGAGATTTTTTTCTGCAGTCTGTGCTGTGATCGGTGACATTATGGCCTGGACAGATTTGTGCTGTACTTTTCAAATGTTAAAACTAGGTCAGTCTGAAGTACAGTGTCTGCAAAATGTGTTTCCATGGCGCCCATATTTGTCAGTGACACATGCTAGGCCTGATTTTAGCAAGTGCGTTGGTCGCTCATAAGGACTGTGCAGTGGAAGTATGGAGACTGATCATGACGTTGTACAGTGTGACACTGATTTGAGGCTCACCCTGGCATGTCCGACCTCATCATTCCAGATGATGCCCCCTCTTAACCTCGCACAGCTGGACATGTATTCAGGAGCAGGAAGGACCACCCATCAACGCGATATAAAAGAATCATCAACTACTTCTATGTTACTGCCAAATTTAGATTTCAACAGAGTTTTGCTGACTTTAAAAAGTTTTGTGAGGTTTCCACCAACGTTTAAAGTTATTAAACTTTGCAGGGCATAGTGTCACACATGATGAAGTTCTTTGTTCTCACTTCAAGGTTTCAGCTCAGACCACTTGCACTCATCCATGGGTGATTTATTTCCCAGCATCCCTGGCCGGCATAGATTGAGCAAACACAGCCCAAGAGAGGAGAATGGGGAGAGGAAGGGCCCTGAAAACAATGCTGAATGAAACTGTTACCTTCAGGGAGTCAATCACTGAGCCCAACCTCACTAAACTGAATGGCGTGAATCTTGTTGAGGCATCAATGCTGTTTTCTGCCAGATGGAGAGACAGAGTGAGACCCGATGATTCTCCATACGGGAAGGTCCATAAAACCACAGGCCAATCAGGCAGTGGTGAGGCCTGTGGCATTCCGTTCCCTGTAATCCAGAACCATGTGCGCTGGTCTCACCTATTGAGAGATGGCAGCCAATCAGTGGCTGTGATCTCTTCTGCTCAGCAGAACCAATGGGAGACAATAGCTGCCTATGGAAGGACAGATGCTGGAGTCCAAGGAACATGGAGTGACCCAAGCCACATATAAGCAGTGTTGGGTGGTATGGGGGTTTTGGCAGGTTGACCGTCTTGTAAGATGCATGCAGGGCGGTCAGTGGCAATGCCAAGGGGGCTGTCTCTCAACACACCCACTACAACCCAATGTCCAGTTCCAGGGACTGAGTACCTTGAGCAATACCTCTTCCCCTGTTGATGGTGACAAGCTCGTCAATGAGCTTTACTTGTCCTGTATGTTGCATGGAGACATGACCGTCTCCTGTTTGATTAATGCCAGTGGTGGCAGGAAGCTACCCAGAAATGGTCATCATTTGTTCACCCAAGGGCCTTAGTTGACAGAAGGGTGGGGTGACTGAACATGGGCCTTCCCCTCTGGAAATTCATTCCAGAGGAGGTGGGAGGGGGTGGGTTTTTACGCCAACATTCTGCCTTAGTAAATATGCTTCGCACCTCAATCTCGCCAATAGTGAGAGCAGAAGATTCCAGCCAAGGTGTGTGTCATTTCTGTCTCACAAAGCAGCTGCACATTGAAATCTTTTGCACCTGGGAGGCAGAGTTGCATTCCCAGAGTAGGACAAGGATGGCACTTATCGTGAATGTGACCACAAACTGCCTCTCTCAGTTTGCTGACCATTGCGATATTGGAGGTGACAGATAGTCAGTGGTCCAAGACGGGAGAATTCAGTTTCTTCTCTCTTGTGACCGTATAATCAGGATAGTGGCTTTCCCCATTGTGCAGAGTGTCATTGATGCATACAAGTGGCTTTGTAGATTCTGTATCTGAACGCAGAGATGTACCCCAACCACAAAGGTTTCCACTCTCCGAATGTGCAGTGGAGCGAGGCCATTCTCAGCACATTGTCTTTTATTTCTGGATGGGGATGGGTTGTCTATTCTGTGTGTGACAGGCTGGCTTTGTTCCTTTCTTCAGAAAAATGTGAATGATCTCTGATGTTAATAATTTATTTTTGTAATGTGATGTATTCATGTTTCTGAGTATGAATGGTAGATGATGCTTCAAAAACACTTGACAAAGTGAATAAGCTGAATTTTTTCCTCTACAGGATACTGCAGTGTTTCTTCAACAACAGGTCAGTAATATTTAAGTTAATTTTCAGTTAACTTGGCAGTTTGTATATTTGCTGATCCTGTTGCAGCCACCAAAATTAATCTTAATGGCTGTACTGTACTCATTGTTCATTGGGTTAAATTTTTATAAATAGCTGTCAAACGCCTGTGCAATATCTCTGAAAACCTGAACTCTGCTCCTCATTCACTATTTGGGAGTTACAATTGGACATCGGACATAAGGATCCAGTGAGACTGCTCTCTCCATCATGTCTAAAGGTGATGGGTCATTGGCATTTACCGAGAGTGTTAAATCTCTGCCGCGTTTGCAGCAGTTTACACAGGCACGACCCTACAGTGATCAAATGGAGGTTGAGGTTTGAATGGGTTTGCAAAATGTTCTTAATACTTATACATTCATTTTTATTATTTTACAATGGGACCTACAGATATGGAAAAGACCTTCAACAAAATATACCCATCCACATCTGAATGATAGAATTTCATGATGTGTCTGGAATTGGTACTCTGCAGCCTTGTTTACAATCAACATAACTTTACCATGAGAAGAAATAGTAGCAGGAATAGGCCATTTGGTCCATCAAGCCTGTTCCATCATTCAATCATAGCACTCCTTCTGAGGCTCTGATTGACCACCTGGCTTATCTACAGGGGGGACTTTGCAAGAGCGTGTGCCATGTGGTCATCAATGGAAACAGCTGGTAGCACAGTATGTCCCAGCGGAAGTGCACATGGTGTGGGGTATGGGAGAACAGAAATAGAAGCAGATTAGTGTTCTGTTCTTTGGGTCTTAAGTAATGCATTTCAGTCAGACTTAGAGAGCCATTTCAGTTCTCCCTAGACTTGTAAATACAATCAACATTTCCTATATGTTTACGTGGGGGATGTGGTGGGAGGAAGAACAAGTGGCGAGTGTGGATGCCCTTGTCCACCACACCTGACCATGTGAACTTTACTCAGCTAAATGACGGCATGGTGGCACAATGATTAGCACTGCTGTCTTACAGCGCCAGTGATCCGGGTTTGATTCTGGCCTTGGGTGACTGTGTGGCATTTGTTAGTTCTCCCAGTGAGTGCGTGAGATTCCACTGGGTGCTCCGGTTTCCTCCCACAGTCCAAAGATGTGTAGGTTAGGTGAATTTGCCATGCTAAATTTCCCCTTAGAGTTTAAAATGTGCCGGTTATGTAGGGTTACAAGGATAGGGTGGGGGAGTGGGCCTTGGTAGGGTGCTCTTTCACGGGTATGTGGTGACTTCATAGGCCAAATGCTCTCCTTGTGCTCTGACGGCATTCTATGGATCCATGTAATTCTATGGAATGGCAGATTTCATTGGGGAAGATTTCACCTTTTTGGGTGCTTTTCTGACCAATGATTCTGGTTCTCAGTTTTACGTACATTTGATGTTTGTTTAATTCGGAAAGTTAATTGTGGCTTTTTAAATTATTTTGTCTGACATGACTGGACCAAAAGGCGCAAATGCCTTCAAGTTGACAGATGTCCTTTGCAGTCTATAAATAATGTTTTGGTCTATTAGCCGGTAGCACTGAGCTTCTTTTCTGCAGCAAGTTTTACCTGGTCCCTGTTCATAGGTTTTCATAATTTCCCAAAAGATCGGAGTTCCTTGTTGGTGCTCCCTGTGGTGCTAAGGAGGGAAAGGAGTAGGAATTTACAAGGAGTGGTACAAATCTATATCAGAGCTGGTAATTCTTTCTTTAATGCTGTTGAAAAAGATCAAGCTAAGTTTGAGGATTGAATGTGTATGAAAACTATTCTTTTTACTTACGTGTTTATTTCCATTATTTTGATAGAGTCTCAGTCAGAAGTATCAAGAGGTATGGAAAAAAGCTTAAAGAAAATGTATTGATTTGATGTTGAATGATAAAATTTCATTACATTTCTTTTTAAATGTGTAATCGCAGCTTGGTTAGCAATGGACACAATTTCTGATCTAACTTGGCATTTACTGTATAACAGGACACGGTTCCTGCAGATACAACTGTGGAGGATATTCTTCAGACTGTTCCTGTGATTACAACTGTCGGTATTATGGCACCTGTTGTTCTGATTTCTGTGATCACTGTCCATACATTAATTATGGTAAGTAAACGTTCGGATCATAAACTAATATTTAAATTCATTCTGTTAGTATGTTATAATTAAAATGATGACTGCTTATTTTAACTGAAATGAAGACCATATTTCACATTGTGAATCAGTGTAGCTGAGCCTAAGATGATGTGAGATTTTTTTCTGCAGTCTGTGCTGTGATCGGTGACATTATGGCCTGGACAGATTTGTGCTGTACTTTTCAAATGTTAAAACTAGGTCAGTCTGAAGTACAGTGTCTGCAAAATGTGTTTCCATGGCGCCCATATTTGTCAGTGACACATGCTAGGCCTGATTTTAGCAAGTGCGTTGGTCGCTCATAAGGACTGTGCAGTGGAAGTATGGAGGCTGATCATGACGTTGTACAGTGTGACACTGATTTGAGGCTCACCCTGGCATGTCCGACCTCATCATTCCAGATGATGCCCCCTCTTAACCTCGCACAGCTGGACATGTATTCAGGAGCAGGAAGGACCACCCATCAACGCGATATAAAAGAATCATCAACTACTTCTATGTTACTGCCAAATTTAGATTTCAACAGAGTTTTGCTGACTTTAAAAAGTTTTGTGAGGTTTCCACCGACGTTTAAAGTTATGAAACTTTGCAGGGCATAGTGTCACACATGATGAAGTTCTTTGTTCTCACTTCAAGGTTTCAGCTCAGACCACTTGCACTCATCCATGGGTGATTTATTTCCCAGCATCCCTGGCTGGCATAGATTGAGCAAACACAGCCCAAGAGAGGAGAATGGGGAGAGGAAGGGCTCTGAAAACAATGCTCAATGAAACTGTCATCTTCAGGGAGTCAATCACTGAGCCCAACCTCACTAAACTCAATGGCATGAATCTTGTTGAGGCATCAATGCTGTTGTCTGCCAGATGGAGAGACAGAGTGAGACCCGATGATTCTCCATACGGGAAGGTCCATAAAACCACAGGCCAATCAGGCAGTGGTGAGGCCTGTGGCATTCCGTTCCCTGTAATCCAGAACCATGTGCGCTGGTCTCACCTATTGAGAGATGGCAGCCGATCAGTGGCTGTGATCTCTTCTGCTCAGCAGAACCAATGGGAGACAATAGCTGCCTATGGAAGGACAGATGCTGGAGTCCAAGGAACATGGAGTGACCCCTGCCACATATAAGCAGTGTTGGGCGGTATGGGGGTTTGGCAGGTTGACCGTCTTGTAAGATGCATGCAGGGCGGTCAGTGGCAATGCCAAGGGGGCTGTCTCTCAACACACCCGCTACAACCCAATGTCCAGTTCCAGGGACTGAGTACCTTGAGCAATACCTCTTCCCCTGTTGATGGTGAAAAGCTCTTCAATAAGCTTTACTTGTCCTGTATGTTGCATGGAGACATGGCCGTCTCCTGTTTGATTAATGCCAGTGGTGGCAGGAAGCTACCCAGAAATGGTCATCATTTGTTCACCCAAGAGCATTAGTTGACAGAAGGGTGGGGTGACTGAACATGGGCCTTCCCCTCTGGAAATTCATTCCAGAGGAGGTAGGAGGGGGTGGGTTTTTACGCCAACATTCTGCCTTAGTAAATATGCTTCGCACCTCAATCTCGCCAATAGTGAGAGCAGAAGATTCCAGCCAAGGTGTGTGTCATTTCTGTCTCACAAAGCAGCTGCACATTGAAATCTATTGCACCTGGGAGGCAGAGTTGCAGCCCCAGAGTAGGACAAGGATGGCACTTATCGTGAATGTGACCACAAACTGCCTCTCTCAGTTTGCTGACAGTGATAGTGGCTTTCCCCATTGTGCAGAGTGTCATTGATGCACACAAGTGGCTTTGTAGATTCTGTATCTGAACACAGAGATGTACCCCAACCACAAAGGTTTCCACTCACCGAATGTGCAGTGGAGCGAGGCCATTCTCAGCACATTGTCTTTTATTTCTGGATGGGGATGGGTTGTCTATTCTGTGTGTGACAGGCTGGCTTTGTTCCTTTCTTCAGAAAAATGTGAATGATCTCTGATGTTAATAATTTATTTTTGTAATGTGATGTATTCATGTTTCTGAGTATGAATGGTAGATGATGCTTCAAAAACACTTGACAAAGTGAATAAGCTGAATGTTTTCCTCTACAGGATACTGCAGTGTTTCTTCAACAACAGGTCAGTAATATTTAAGTTAATTTTCAGTTAACTTGGCAGTTTGTATATTTGCTGATCCTGTTGCAGCCACCAAAATTAATCTTAATGGCTGTACTGTACTCATTGTTCATTGGGTTAAATCTTTATAAATAGCTGTCAAAAGCCTGTGCAATATGTCTGAAAACCTGAACTCTGCTCCTCATTCACTATTTGGGAGTTACAATTGGACATCGGACATAAGGATCCAGTGAGACTGCTCTCTCCATCATGTCTCAAGGTGATGGGTCATTGGCATTTACCGAGAGTGTTAAATCTCTGCCGCGTTTGCAGCATCTTACTCAGGCACAACCCTACAGTGATCAAATGGAGGTTGAGGTTTGAATTGGTTTGCAAAATGTTCTCAATACTTATACATTCATTTTTATTATTTTACAATGGGACCTACAGATATGGAAAAGGCCTTCAACAAAATATACCCATCCACATCTGAATGATAGAATTTCATGATGTGTCTGGAATTGGTACTCTGCAACTTTGTTTACAATCAACATAACTTTACCATGAGAAGAAATAGTAGCAGCAATAGGCCATTCAGTCCATCAAGCCTGTTCCATCATTCAATCATAGCGCTCCTTCTGAGGCTCTGATTGACCACCTGGCTTATCTACAGGGGGGACTTCGCAAGAGCGTGTGCCATGTGGTCATCAATGGAAACAGCTGGTAGCACAGTATGTCCCAGCGGAAGTGCACATGGTGTGGGGTATGGGAGAACAGAAATAGAAGCAGGTTAGTGTTCTGTTCTTTGGGTCTTAAGTAATGCATGTCAGTCAGACTTAGAGAGGCATTTCAGTTCTCCCTAGACTTGTAAATACAATCAACATTTCCTATATGTTTACGTGAGGGATGTGGTGGGAGGAAGAACAAGTGGCGAGTGTGGATGCCCTTGTCCACCACACCTGACCATGTGAACTTTACTCAGCTAAATGACGGCATGGTGGCACAATGATTAGCACTGCTGTCTTACAGCGCCAGGGATCCGGGTTTGATTCTGGCCTTGGGTGACTGTGTGGCATTTGTTAGTTCTCCCAGTGAGTGCGTGAGTTTCCACTGGGTGCTCCGGTTTCCTCCCACAGTCCAAAGATGTGTAGGCTAGGTGAATTGGCCATGCTAAATTTCCCTTTAGAGTTTAAAATGTGCCGGTTATGTAGGGTTACAAGGATAGGGTGGGGGAGTGGGCCTTGGTAGGGTGCTCTTTCACGGGTATGTGGTGACTTCATAGGCCAACTGTTCTCCTTGTGCTCTGTCGGCATTCTATGGATCCATGTAATTCTATGGAATGGCAGATTTCATTGGGGAAGATTTCACCTTTTTGGGTGCTTTTCTGACCAATGATTCTGGTTCTCAGTTTTACGTACATTTGATGTTTGTTTAATTCGGAAAGTTAATTGTGGCTTTTTAAATTATTTTGTCTGACATGACTGGACCAAAAGGCCCAAATGCCTTCAAGTTGACAGATGTCCTTTGCAGTCTATAGATAATGTTTTGGTCTCTTAGCCGGTAGCACTGAGCTTCTTTTCTGCAGCAAGTTTTACCTGGTCCCTGTTCATAGGTTTTCCTAAATTCCCAAAATATCGGAGTTCCTTGTTGGTGCTCCCTGTGGTGCTAAGGAGGGAAAGGAGTAGGAATTTACAAGAAGTGGTACAAATCTATATCAGAGCTGGTCATTCTTTCTTTCATGCTGTTGAAAAAGATCAAGCTAAGTTTGAGGATTGAATGTGTATGAAAACTATTCTTTTTACTTACGTGTTTATTTCCATTATTTTGATAGAGTCTCCGTCAGAAGTATCAAGAGGTATGGAAAAAAGCTTAAAGAAAATGTATTGATTTGATGTTGAATGATAAAATTTCACTACATTTCTTTTTAAATGTGTAATCGCAGCTTGGTTAGCAATGGACACAATTTCTGATCTAACTTGGCATTTACTGTATAACAGGACACGGTTCCTGCAGATACAACTGTGGAGGATCTTCTTCAGACTGTTCCTGTGATTACAACTGTCGGTATTATGGCACCTGTTGTTCTGATTTCTGTGATCACTGTCCATACATTAATTATGGTAAGTAATCGTTTGGATCATAAACTAATATTTAAATTCATTCTGTTAGTATATTATAATTAAAATGATGACTGCTTATTTTAACTCAAATGAAGACCATATTTCTCATTGTGAATCAGTGTAGCTGAGCCTAAGATGATGTGAGATTTTTTTCTGCAGTCTGTGCTGTGATCGGTGACATTATGGCCTGGACAGATTTGTGCTGTACTTTTCAAATGTTAAAACTAGGTCAGTCTGAAGTACAGTGTCTGCAAAATGTGTTTCCATGGCGCCCATATTTGTCAGTGACACATGCTAGGCCTGATTTTAGCAAGTGCGTTGGTCGCTCTTAAGGACTGTGCAGTGGAAGTATGGAGACTGATCATGACGTTGTACAATGTGACACTGATTTGAGGCTCACCCTGGCATGTCCGACCTCATCATTCCAGATGATGCCCCCTCTTAACCTCGCACAGCTGGACATGTATTCAGGAGCAGGAAGGACCACCCATCAACGCGATATAAAAGAATCATCAACTACTTCTATGTTACTGCCAAATTTAGATTTCAACAGAGTTTTGCTGACTTTAAAAAGTTTTGTGAGGTTTCCACCGACGTTTAAAGTTATGAAACTTTGCAGGGCATAGTGTCACACATGATGAAGTTCTTTGTTCTCACTTCAAGGTTTCAGCTCAGACCACTTGCACTCATCCATGGGTGATTTATTTCCCAGCATCCCTGGCCGGCATAGATTGAGCAAACACAGCCCAAGAGAGGAGAATGGGGAGAGGAAGGGCTCTGAAAACAATGCTCAATGAAACTGTCATCTTCAGGGAGTCAATCACTGAGCCCAACCTCACTAAACTCAATGGCGTGAATCTTGTTGAGGCATCAATGCTGTTGTCTGCCAGATGGAGAGACAGAGTGAGACCCGATGATTCTCCATACGGGAAGGTCCATAAAACCACAGGCCAATCAGGCAGCGGTGAGGCCTGTGGCATTCCGTTCCCTGTAATCCAGAACCATGTGCGCTGGTCTCACCTATTGAGAGATGGCAGCCGATCAGTGGCTGTGATCTCTTCTGCTCAGCAGAACCAATGGGAGACAATAGCTGCCTATGGAAGGACAGATGCTGGAGTCCAAGGAACATGGAGTGACCCCTGCCACATATAAGCAGTGTTGGGCGGTATGGGGGTTTGGCAGGTTGACCGTCTTGTAAGATGCATGCAGGGCGGTCAGTGGCAATGCCAAGGGGGCTGTCTCTCAACACACCCGCTACAACCCAATGTCCAGTTGCAGGGACTGAGTACCTTGAGCAATACCTCTTCCTCTGTTGATGGTGAAAAGCTCTTCAATAAGCTTTACTTGTCCTGTATGTTGCATGGAGACATGGCCGTCTCCTGTTTGATTAATGCCAGTGGTGGCAGGAAGCTACCCAGAAATGGTCATCATTTGTTCACCCAAGGGCATTAGTTGACAGAAGGGTGGGGTGACTGAACATGGGCCTTCCCCTCTGGAAATTCATTCCAGAGGAGGTAGGAGGGGGTGGGTTTTTACGCCAACATTCTGCCTTAGTAAATATGCTTCGCACCTCAATCTCGCCAATAGTGAGAGCAGAAGATTCCAGCCAAGGTGTGTGTCATTTCTGTCTCACAAAGCAGCTGCACATTGAAATCTATTGCACCTGGGAGGCAGAGTTGCAGCCCCAGAGTAGGACAAGGATGGCACTTATCGTGAATGTGACCACAAACTGCCTCTCTCAGTTTGCTGACCATTGCGATATTGGAGGTAACAGATAGTCAGTGGTCCAAGACGGGAGAATTCAGTTTCTTCTCTCTTGTGACCGTATCATCAGGATAGTGGCTTTCCCCATTGTGCAGAGTGTCATTGATGCACACAAGTGGCTTTGTAGATTCTGTATCTGAACGCAGAGATGTACCCCAACCACAAAGGTTTCCACTCACCGAATGTGCAGTGGAGCGAGGCCATTCTCAGCACATTGTCTTTTATTTCTGGATGGGGATGGGTTGTCTATTCTGTGTGTGACAGGCTGGCTTTGTTCCTTTCTTCAGAAAAATGTGAATGATCTCTGATGTTAATAATTTATTTTTGTAATGTGATGTATTCATGTTTCTGAGTATGAATGGTAGATGATGCTTCAAAAACACTTGACAAAGTGAATAAGCTGAATGTTTTCCTCTACAGGATACTGCAGTGTTTCTTCAACAACAGGTCAGTAATATTTAAGTTAATTTTCAGTTAACTTGGCAGTTTGTATATTTGCTGATCCTGTTGCAGCCACCAAAATTAATCTTAATGGCTGTACTGTACTCATTGTTCATTGGGTTAAATCTTTATAAATAGCTGTCAAAAGCCTGTGCAATATGTCTGAAAACCTGAACTCTGCTCCTCATTCACTATTTGGGAGTTACAATTGGACATCGGACATAAGGATCCAGTGAGACTGCTCTCTCCATCATGTCTAAAGGTGATGGGTCATTGGCATTTACCGAGAGTGTTAAATCTCTGCCGCGTTTGCAGCATTTTACACAGGCACAACCCTACAGTGATCAAATGGAGGTTGAGGTTTGAATGGGTTTGCAAAATGTTCTTAATACTTATACATTCATTTTTATTATTTTACAATGGGACCTACAGATATGGAAAAGACCTTCAACAAAATATACCCATCCACATCTGAATGATAGAATTTCATGACATTTCTTTGGAATTGGTACTCTGCAACCTTGTTTACAATCAACATAACTTCACCATGAGAAGAAATAGTAGCAGGAAAAGGCCATTTGGTCCATCAAGCCTGTTCCATCATTCAATCATAGCACTCCTTCTGAGGCTCTGATTGACCACCTGGCTTATCTACAGGGGGGACTTTGCAAGAGCGTGTGCCATGTGGTCATCAATGGAAACAGCTGGTAGCACAGTATGTCCCAGCAGAAGTGCACATGGTGTGGGGTATGGGAGAACAGAAATAGAAGCAGATTAGTGTTCTGTTCTTTGGGTCTTAAGTAATGCATGTCAGTCAGACTTAGAGAGGCATTTCAGTTCTCCCTAGACTTGTAAATACAATCAACATTTCCTATATGTTTACGTGAGGGATGTGGTGGGAGGAAGAACAAGTGGTGAGTGTGGATGCCCTTGTCCACCACACCTGACCATGTGAACTTTACTCAGCTAAATGACGGCATGGTGGCACAATGATTAGCACTGCTGTCCTACAGCGCCAGGAATCCGGGTTTGATTCTGGCCTTGGGTGACTGTGTGGCATTTGTTAGTTCTCCCAGTGAGTGTGTGAGTTTCCACTGGGTGCTCCGGTTTCCTCCCACAGTCCAAAGATGTGTAGGTTAGGTGAATTGGCCATGCTAAATTAGAACATAGAACATAGAACAATACAGCGCAGTACAGGCCCTTCGGCCCACGATGTTGCACCGAAACAAAAGCCATCTAACCTACACTATACCATTATCATCCATATGTTTATCCAATAAACTTTTAAATGCCCTCAATGTTGGCGAGTTCACTACTGTAGCAGGTAGGGCATTCCACGGCCTCACTACTCTTTGCGTAAATAACCTACCCCTGACCTCTGTCCTATATCTATTACCCCTCAGTTTAAGGCTATGTCCCCTCGTGCTAGCCATTTCCATCCGCGGGAGAAGGCTCTCACTGTCCACCCTATCTAACCCTCTGATCATTTTGTATGCCTCTATTAAGTCTCCTCTTAACCTTCTTCTCTCTAACGAAAACAACCTCAAGTCCATCAGCCTTTCCTCATAAGATTTTCCCTCCATACCAGGCAACATCCTGGTAAACCACCACTGCACCCGCTCCAAAGCCTCCACGACCTTCCTATAATGCGGTGACCAGAACTGTACGCAATACTCCAAATTCGGCCGTACCAGAGTTCTGTACAGCTGCAACATGACCTCCTGACTCCGGAACTCAATCCCTCTACCAATAAAGGCCAACACTCCATAGGCCTTCTTCACCACCCTATCAACCTGGATGGCAACCTTCAGGGATCTATGCACATGGACACCTAGATCCCTCTGCTCATCCACACTTTCAAGAACTTTTCCATTAGCCAAATATTCCACATTCCTGTTTTTCCTTCCAAAGTGAATCACCTCACACTTCTCTACATTAAACTCCATTTGCCACCTCTCAGCCCAGCACTGCAGCTTATCTATATCCCTCTGTAACCTGCTACTTCCTTCCACACTATCGACAACACCACCGACTTTAGTATCGTCTGCAAATTTACTCACCCACCCTTCTGCGCCTTCCTCTAGGTCATTGATAAAAATGACAAACAGCAACGGCCCCAGAACAGATCCTTGTGGTACTCCACTTGTGACTGTACTCCATTCTGAACATTTCCCATCAACCACCACCCTCTGTCTTCTTTCAGCTAGCCAATTTCTGATCCACATCTCTAAATCACCCTCAATCCCCAGCCTCCATATTTTCTGCAATAGCCTACCGTGGGGAACCTTATCAAACGCTTTGCTGAAATCCATATACACCACATCAACTGCTCTACCCTCGTCTACCTGTTCAGTCACCTTCTCAAAGAACTCGATAAGGTTTGTGAGGCATGACCTACCCTTCACAAAGCCATGCTGATTATCCCTGATCATATTATTCCTATCTAGATGATTATAAATCTTGTCTCTTATAATCCCCTCCAAGACTTTACCCACTACAGACGTGAGGCTCACCGGTCTATAGTTGCCGGGGTTGTCTCTGCTCCCCTTTTTGAACAAAGGGACCACATTTGCTATCCTCCAGTCCTCTGGCACTATTCCTGTATCCAATGATGACATACAAATCAAAGCCAATGGTCCAGCAATCTCTTCCCTGGCCTCCCAGAGAATCCTAGGATAAATCCCATCAGGTCCCGGGGACTTATCTATTTTCAGCCTGTCCAGAATTGCCAACACCTCTTCCCTACTTACCTCAATGCCATCTAATCTATTTACCTGGAGCTCAGCATTCTCCTCCACAACATTATCTTTTTCCTGAGTGAATACTGACGAAAAATATTCATTTAGTATCTCGCCTATCTCTTCAGACTCTACACACAACTTCCCATCCCTGTCCTTGACTGGTCCTACTCTGTCCCTAGTCATTCGCTTATTCCTGACATACCTATAGAAAGCTTTTGGGTTTTCCTTGATCCTTCCTGCCAAATACTTCTCATGTCCCCTCCTTGCTCGTCTTAGCTCTCTCTTTAGATCCTTCCTCGCTACCTTGTAACTATCCATCGCCCCAACTGAAACTTCACACCTCATCTTCACATAGGTCTCCTTCTTCCTCTTAACAAGAGATTCCACTTCTTTGGTAAACCACGGTTCCCTCGCTCGGCACCTTCCTCCCTGCCTGACCGGTACATACTTATCAAGAACACGCAGTAGCTGATCCTTGAACAAGCTCCACTTATCCAGTGTGTCCAAAACTTGCAGCCTACTTCTCCACCTTATCCCCCCCAAGTCACGTCTAATGGCATCATAATTTCCCTTCCCCCAGCTATAATTCTTGCCCTGCGGTGTATACTTATCCCTTTCCATCCTTAACGTAAACGTCACCGAATTGTGGTCACTGTCCCCAAAGTGCTCACCTACCTTCAAATCCAACACCTGGCCTGGTTCATTACCCAAAACCAAATCCAATGTGGCCTCGCCTCTTGTTGGCCTGTCAACAAACTGTGTCAGGAAACCCTCCTGCACACACTGAACAAAAAACGACCCATCTAATGTACTTGAACTATATCTTTTCCAGTCAATACTTGGAAAGTTAAAGTCTCCCATAATAACTACCCTATTACTTTCGCTCTTATCCAGGATCATCCTCGCCATCCTTTCCTCTACATCCCTAGAACTATTTGGAGGCCTATAGAAAACTCCCAACAGGGTGACCTCTCCTTTCCTGTTTCTAACCTCAGCCCATACTACCTCGGAAGATGAGTCCCCATCTAGCATCCTCTCCGCCACCGTAATACTGCTCTTGACTAGCAGCGCCACACCTCCCCCTCTTTTGCCTCCTTCTCTGAGCTTACTAAAACACCTAAACCCCGGAACCTGCAACATCCATTCCTGTCCCTGCTCTATCCACGTCTCCGAAATGGCCACAACATCGAAGTCCCAGGTACCAACCCATGCTGCCAGTTCCCCTACCTTATTTCGTATACTCCTGGCATTGAAGTAGACACACTTCAAACCACCTACCTGAACACTGGCCCCCTCCTGCGACGTCAAATCTGAGCTTCTGACCTCTATACTCTCATTCTCCCTTACCCTAAAACTACAATCCAGGTTCCCATGCCCCTGCTGCATTAGTTTAAACCCCCCCAAAGAGCACTAACAAATCTCCCCCCCAGGATATTTGTGCCCCGCAGGTTCAGATGTAGACCATCCTGTCTGTAGAGGTCCCACCTTCCCCAGAAAGCGCCCCAGTTATCCAGAAATCTGAATCCCTCCCGCCTGCACCATCCCTGTAGCCACGTGTTTAATTGCTCTCTCTCCCTATTCCTCATCTCACTATCACGTGGCACGGGCAACAACCCAGAGATAACAACTCTGTTTGTTCTAGTTCTGAGCTTCCATCCTAGCTCCTTGAAAGCCTGCCTGACATCCTTATCCCCTTTCCTACCTATGTCGTTAGTGCCAATGTGGACCACGACTTGGGGCTGCTCCCCATCCCCCTTAAGGACCCGGAAAACACGATCCGAGACATCACGTACCCTTGCACCTGGGAGGCAACATACCAAACGTGAGTCTCTCACGCTCCCACAAAATCTCCTATCTGTGCCCCTGACTATAGAGTCCCCAATTACTAATGCTCTGCTCCTCTCCCCCCTTCCCTTCTGAGCAACAGGGACAGACTCTGTGCCAGAGGTCTGTACCCCATGGCTTACCCCTGGTAAGTCCCCCCCCCCCACAAGTATCCAAAGCGGTATACTTGTTTCTCAGGGGAACGACCGCAGGGGATCCCTGCACTGACTGTTTTTTCCCCGTCCCTCTTACAGTTACCCATCTATCTCCAATCTTTGGTGTAACTAATTCCCTGAAGCTGCTATCTATGACCCCCTCTGCCTCCCGAATGATCCAAAGTTCTTCCAACTCCAGCTCCAGTTCCCTAACTCGGTCTTGGAGGAGCTGGAGATGGCATTACTTCCTGCAGGTAAAATCAGCAGGGACACTAACGGCATCCCTCACCTCAAACATCCTGCAGGAGGAACATTGCACTCCCTTCCCTGCCATTCCTCTAACTTTCTACCAAGATCTGGCTAACAACTAAATTAAATTTTTTTATATATTAAAAAAAATTATTAATAACAATAATAAAATATGGTACTTACCTCACACCAAAGGGTTTTATTATTAGGTTAGAGGAGGAGGGTGGGTGGGAGACACTACACGTGTAGTGTCTCGGGTTTCCTCTCCACCAGAATTTATTTGTGAGGGTCTTCCCAGAAGTCCGCGGGTCGACTTCCTGTTCCCACCTAAAACACTAGAATTTTTTTTTTAAAAATGTATTTAAAGGAGAAACTTACCTCCCAGAAATCACTTCCGCACTGCCCCCACTGAAATGGACTAGCCTGCTCCGCTCCTGCTGAAATCGACTTGGCCTGCAAGGTAAGCAAGTTGTTAATCTGCGCTTTTTCAAAATTCCCGCGCTGATTCTAAGGTCCCAGCTCTCACTCCCGAACTCAACAGCTGACCTGCAAGGTAAGTAAGTTAATCTGTACTCACCTCACCACAGACAGCGACCTTTTAAATTTCCCCTTAGAGTTTAAAATGTGCCGGTTATGTAGGCTTACAAGAATAGGGTGGGGGAGTGGGCCTTGGTAGGGTGCTCTTTCAGGGGTATGTGGTGACTTCATAGGCCAAATGCTCTCCTTGTGCTCTGACGGCATTCTATGGATCCATGTAATTCTATGGAATGGCAGATTTCATTGGGGAAGATTTCACCTTTTTGGGTGCTTTTCTGACCAATGATTCTGGTTCTCAGTTTGACGTACATTTGATGTTTGTTTAATTCGGAAAGTTAATTGTGGCTTTTTAAATTATTTTGTCTGACATGACTGGACCAAAAGGCCCAAATGCCTTCAAGTTGACAGATGTCCTTTGCAGTCTATAGATAATGTTTTGGTCTCTTAGCCGGTAGCACTGAGCTTCTTTTCTGCAGCAAGTTTTACCTGGTCCCTGTTCATAGGTTTTCCTAATTTCCCAAAAGATCGGAGTTCCTTGTTGGTGCTCCCTGTGGTGCTAAGGAGGGAAAGGAGTAGGAATTTACAAGAAGTGGTACAAATCTATATCAGAGCTGGTCATTCTTTCTTTCATGCTGTTGAAAAAGATCAAGCTAAGTTTGAGGATTGAATGTGTATGAAAACTATTCTTTTTACTTACGTGTTTATTTCCATTATTTTGATAGAGTCTCCGTCAGAAGTATCAAGAGGTATGGAAAAAAGCTTAAAGAAAATGTATTGATTTGATGTTGAATGATAAAATTTTATTACATTTATTTTTAAATGTGTAATCGCAGCTTGGTTAGCAATGAACACAATTTCAGATCTAACTCGACATTTACTGTATAACAGGACACGGTTCCTGCAGATACAACTGTGGAGGATCTTCTTCAGACTGTTCCTGTGATTACAACTGTCGGTATTATGGCACCTGTTGTTCTGATTTCTGTGATCACTGTCCATACATTAATTATGGTAAGTAATCGTTTGGATCATAAACTAATATTTAAATTCATTCTGTTAGTATATTATAATTAAAATGATGACTGCTTATTTTAACTCAAATGAAGACCATATTTCTCATTGTGAATCAGTGTAGCTGAGCCTAAGATGATGTGAGATTTTTTTCTGCAGTCTGTGCTGTGATCGGTGACATTATGGCCTGGACAGATTTGTGCTGTACTTTTCAAATGTTAAAGCTAGGTCAGTCTGAAGTACAGTGTCTGCAAAATGTGTTTCCATGGCGCCCATATTTGTCAGTGACACATGCTAGGCCTGATTTTAGCAAGTGCGTTGGTCGCTCTTAAGGACTGTGCAGTGGAAGTATGGAGACTGATCATGACGTTGTACAATGTGACACTGATTTGAGGCTCACCCTGGCATGTCCGACCTCATCATTCCAGATGATGCCTCCTCTTAACCTCGCACAGCTGGACATGTATTCAGGAGCAGGAAGGACCACCCATCAACCCGATATAAAAGAGTCATCAACTACTTC
The DNA here is from genome assembly GCF_047496885.1 of Scyliorhinus torazame. NCBI lineage: Eukaryota > Metazoa > Chordata > Chondrichthyes > Carcharhiniformes > Scyliorhinidae > Scyliorhinus > Scyliorhinus torazame. Next base: position 159,068,620 of record NC_092722.1, on the reverse strand, counting down.
TATGTTACTGCCAAATTTAGATTTCAACAGAGTTTTGCTGACTTTAAAAAGTTTTGTGAGGTTTCCACCGACGTTTAAAGTTATTAAACTTTGCAGGGCATAGTGTCACACATGATGAAGTTCTTTGTTCTCACTTCAAGGTTTCAGCTCAGACCACTTGCACTCATCCATGGGTGATTTATTTCCCAGCATCCCTGGCCGGCATAGATTGAGCAAACACAGCCCAAGAGAGCAGAATGGGGAGAGGAAGGGCTCTGAAAACAATGCTCAATGAAACTGTCATCTTCAGGGAGTCAATCACTGAGCCCAACCTCACTAAACTCAATGGCGTGAATCTTGTTGAGGCATCAATGCTGTTGTCTGCCAGATGGAGAGACAGAGTGAGACCCGATGATTCTCTATACGGGAAGGTCCATAAAACCACAGGCCAATCAGGCAGTGGTGAGGCCTGTGGCATTCCGTTCCCTGTAATCCAGAACCATGTGCGCTGGTCTCACCTATTGGGAGAAGGCAGTCAATCAGAGTCTGTGATCTCTTCTGCTCAGCAGAACCAATGGGAGACAATAGCTGCCTACGGAAGGACAGATGCTGGAGTCCCAGGAACATGGAGTGACCCAAGCCACATAGAAGCAGTGTTGGGAGGTGTGGGGTTTTGGGTAGCTTGAGGGTCTGGGAAGATGCATGCAGGGTGGTCTGTGGCAAAGGCAAGGGGGCTGCCTCTCAACAGACCCTCTGCTACCCAATGTCCAGTTCCTCAACCAGGCACGGAGTACCTTTGAGTACCCCCCCCCCCAACCCTTATTGAAAGTGACAAGCACTTCCGTGAATTTTACATGTCCTGTATGTTGCATGGTGACAGGGCCACCTCCTGTTGGGTTAATACCAGTGATGGCAGGAAGCTATCCAGAAATGGTCATCAGTTGGCCACTTAAGGACCTTAATTGACAGAAGGGTGGGGTGACCTAACATGGGCTTTCCCCTCTGGAAATCCATTCTAGTGGGGGCAGGAGGGGCGGGTCCAACAGTCCTCCTGAGTAAATATGCTTAACACCTCCAATCCCTCCGATCGTGAGAGCTGAAAATTCCAGCCAAGCACATTGCACAAACAGCTGCACATTGAAATCTATTGCATCTGGGAGGCAGAGTTGCAGCCCTAGAGCAGGTCAAGGATGGCACTGTTACTGAATGTGACCACAAACTGCGTCTCTCAGTTTGCTGACCACTGCGATATTGGAGGTGACAGTCAGTGAAACGAGGTGGGAGAATTCATTTTCTTCCCTTTTGTGACCGTAGCTTCATCGGGACAGTGGTTTTCCCCATTGTGCAGAGTGTCATTGATGCACACTCGTGGCTTTGTAGATTCTGTATCTAAATACAGAGATGTACCCAAACCACAAAGGCCACTGCCTGATTATCCAGTGGAGCGAAGCCATTCTCAGCACGTTGTCTTTTATTTCTGGATGGGGATGGGTTGCCTATTCTGTGTGTTGTGTATAACAAGCTAGCTGCAACAGGCAGACTTTTCCTGTCCCTTTGTTCATGAAAATGTGAATAATCTCTGATGTTAATAATTTATTTTTGCAATGTGTTACATTAATATTTCTGAGTATGAATGGTGTATGATTCTTCAGAAATACTTGACAAAGCGAATATACCGAATGTTTTCCTCTACAGGATACTGCAGTGTACATTCAACAACAGGTCAGTAATATTTAAGTTAATTTTCAGTTAACTTGGCAGTTTGTATATTTGCTGATCCTGTTGCAGCCACCAAAATTAATCTTAATGGCTGTACTGTACTCATTGTTCATTGGGTTAAATCTTTATAAATAGCTGTCAAAAGCCTGTGCAATATGTCTGAAAACCTGAACTCTGCTCCTCATTCACTATTTGGGAGTTACAATTGGACATCGGACATAAGGATCCAGTGAGACTGCTCTCTCCATCATGTCTAAAGGTGATGGGTCATTGGCATTTACCGAGAGTGTTAAATCTCTGCCGCGTTTGCAGCATTTTACACAGGCACAACCCTACAGTGATCAAATGGAGGTTGAGGTTTGAATGGGTTTGCAAAATGTTCTTAATACTTATACATTCATTTTTATTATTTTACAATGGGACCTACAGATATGGAAAAGACCTTCAACAAAATATACCCATCCACATCTGAATGATAGAATTTCATGACATTTCTTTGGAATTGGTACTCTGCAACCTTGTTTACAATCAACATAACTTCACCATGAGAAGAAATAGTAGCAGGAAAAGGCCATTTGGTCCATCAAGCCTGTTCCATCATTCAATCATAGCACTCCTTCTGAGGCTCTGATTGACCACCTGGCTTATCTACAGGGGGGACTTTGCAAGAGCGTGTGCCATGTGGTCATCAATGGAAACAGCTGGTAGCACAGTATGTCCCAGCAGAAGTGCACATGGTGTGGGGTATGGGAGAACAGAAATAGAAGCAGATTAGTGTTCTGTTCTTTGGGTCTTAAGTAATGCATGTCAGTCAGACTTAGAGAGGCATTTCAGTTCTCCCTAGACTTGTAAATACAATCAACATTTCCTATATGTTTACGTGAGGGATGTGGTGGGAGGAAGAACAAGTGGTGAGTGTGGATGCCCTTGTCCACCACACCTGACCATGTGAACTTTACTCAGCTAAATGACGGCATGGTGGCACAATGATTAGCACTGCTGTCCTACAGCGCCAGGAATCCGGGTTTGATTCTGGCCTTGGGTGACTGTGTGGCATTTGTTAGTTCTCCCAGTGAGTGTGTGAGTTTCCACTGGGTGCTCCGGTTTCCTCCCACAGTCCAAAGATGTGTAGGTTAGGTGAATTGGCCATGCTAAATTAGAACATAGAACATAGAACAATACAGCGCAGTACAGGCCCTTCGGCCCACGATGTTGCACCGAAACAAAAGCCATCTAACCTACACTATACCATTATCATCCATATGTTTATCCAATAAACTTTTAAATGCCCTCAATGTTGGCGAGTTCACTACTGTAGCAGGTAGGGCATTCCACGGCCTCACTACTCTTTGCGTAAATAACCTACCCCTGACCTCTGTCCTATATCTATTACCCCTCAGTTTAAGGCTATGTCCCCTCGTGCTAGCCATTTCCATCCGCGGGAGAAGGCTCTCACTGTCCACCCTATCTAACCCTCTGATCATTTTGTATGCCTCTATTAAGTCTCCTCTTAACCTTCTTCTCTCTAACGAAAACAACCTCAAGTCCATCAGCCTTTCCTCATAAGATTTTCCCTCCATACCAGGCAACATCCTGGTAAATCACCACTGCACCCGCTCCAAAGCCTCCACGACCTTCCTATAATGCGGTGACCAGAACTGTACGCAATACTCCAAATTCGGCCGTACCAGAGTTCTGTACAGCTGCAACATGACCTCCTGACTCCGGAACTCAATCCCTCTACCAATAAAGGCCAACACTCCATAGGCCTTCTTCACCACCCTATCAACCTGGATGGCAACCTTCAGGGATCTATGCACATGGACACCTAGATCCCTCTGCTCATCCACACTTTCAAGAACTTTTCCATTAGCCAAATATTCCACATTCCTGTTTTTCCTTCCAAAGTGAATCACCTCACACTTCTCTACATTAAACTCCATTTGCCACCTCTCAGCCCAGCACTGCAGCTTATCTATATCCCTCTGTAACCTGCTACTTCCTTCCACACTATCGACAACACCACCGACTTTAGTATCGTCTGCAAATTTACTCACCCACCCTTCTGCGCCTTCCTCTAGGTCATTGATAAAAATGACAAACAGCAACGGCCCCAGAACAGATCCTTGTGGTACTCCACTTGTGACTGTACTCCATTCTGAACATTTCCCATCAACCACCACCCTCTGTCTTCTTTCAGCTAGCCAATTTCTGATCCACATCTCTAAATCACCCTCAATCCCCAGCCTCCATATTTTCTGCAATAGCCTACCGTGGGGAACCTTATCAAACGCTTTGCTGAAATCCATATACACCACATCAACTGCTCTACCCTCGTCTACCTGTTCAGTCACCTTCTCAAAGAACTCGATAAGGTTTGTGAGGCATGACCTACCCTTCACAAAGCCATGCTGATTATCCCTGATCATATTATTCCTATCTAGATGATTATAAATCTTGTCTCTTATAATCCCCTCCAAGACTTTACCCACTACAGACGTGAGGCTCACCGGTCTATAGTTGCCGGGGTTGTCTCTGCTCCCCTTTTTGAACAAAGGGACCACATTTGCTATCCTCCAGTCCTCTGGCACTATTCCTGTATCCAATGATGACATACAAATCAAAGCCAATGGTCCAGCAATCTCTTCCCTGGCCTCCCAGAGAATCCTAGGATAAATCCCATCAGGTCCCGGGGACTTATCTATTTTCAGCCTGTCCAGAATTGCCAACACCTCTTCCCTACTTACCTCAATGCCATCTAATCTATTTACCTGGAGCTCAGCATTCTCCTCCACAACATTATCTTTTTCCTGAGTGAATACTGACGAAAAATATTCATTTAGTATCTCGCCTATCTCTTCAGACTCTACACACAACTTCCCATCCCTGTCCTTGACTGGTCCTACTCTGTCCCTAGTCATTCGCTTATTCCTGACATACCTATAGAAAGCTTTTGGGTTTTCCTTGATCCTTCCTGCCAAATACTTCTCATGTCCCCTCCTTGCTCGTCTTAGCTCTCTCTTTAGATCCTTCCTCGCTACCTTGTAACTATCCATCGCCCCAACTTAAACTTCACACCTCATCTTCACATAGGTCTCCTTCTTCCTCTTAACAAGAGATTCCACTTCTTTGGTAAACCACGGTTCCCTCGCTCGGCACCTTCCTCCCTGCCTGACCGGTACATACTTATCAAGAACACGCAGTAGCTGATCCTTGAACAAGCTCCACTTATCCAGTGTGTCCAAAACTTGCAGCCTACTTCTCCACCTTATCCCCCCCAAGTCACGTCTAATGGCATCATAATTTCCCTTCCCCCAGCTATAATTCTTGCCCTGCGGTGTATACTTATCCCTTTCCATCCTTAACGTAAACGTCACCGAATTGTGGTCACTGTCCCCAAAGTGCTCACCTACCTTCAAATCCAACACCTGGCCTGGTTCATTACCCAAAACCAAATCCAATGTGGCCTCGCCTCTTGTTGGCCTGTCAACAAACTGTGTCAGGAAACCCTCCTGCACACACTGAACAAAAAACGACCCATCTAATGTACTTGAACTATATCTTTTCCAGTCAATACTTGGAAAGTTAAAGTCTCCCATAATAACTACCCTATTACTTTCGCTCTTATCCAGGATCATCCTCGCCATCCTTTCCTCTACATCCCTAGAACTATTTGGAGGCCTATAGAAAACTCCCAACAGGGTGACCTCTCCTTTCCTGTTTCTAACCTCAGCCCATACTACCTCGGAAGATGAGTCCCCATCTAGCATCCTCTCCGCCACCGTAATACTGCTCTTGACTAGCAGCGCCACACCTCCCCCTCTTTTGCCTCCTTCTCTGAGCTTACTAAAACACCTAAACCCCGGAACCTGCAACATCCATTCCTGTCCCTGCTCTATCCACGTCTCCGAAATGGCCACAACATCGAAGTCCCAGGTACCAACCCATGCTGCCAGTTCCCCTACCTTATTTCGTATACTCCTGGCATTGAAGTAGACACACTTCAAACCACCTACCTGAACACTGGCCCCCTCCTGCGACGTCAAATCTGAGCTTCTGACCTCTATACTCTCATTCTCCCTTACCCTAAAACTACAATCCAGGTTCCCATGCCCCTGCTGCATTAGTTTAAACCCCCCCAAAGAGCACTAACAAATCTCCCCCCCAGGATATTTGTGCCCCGCAGGTTCAGATGTAGACCATCCTGTCTGTAGAGGTCCCACCTTCCCCAGAAAGCGCCCCAGTTATCCAGAAATCTGAATCCCTCCCGCCTGCACCATCCCTGTAGCCACGTGTTTAATTGCTCTCTCTCCCTATTCCTCATCTCACTATCACGTGGCACGGGCAACAACCCAGAGATAACAACTCTGTTTGTTCTAGTTCTGAGCTTCCATCCTAGCTCCTTGAAAGCCTGCCTGACATCCTTATCCCCTTTCCTACCTATGTCGTTAGTGCCAATGTGGACCACGACTTGGGGCTGCTCCCCATCCCCCTTAAGGACCCGGAAAACACGATCCGAGACATCACGTACCCTTGCACCTGGGAGGCAACATACCAAACGTGAGTCTCTCACGCTCCCACAAAATCTCCTATCTGTGCCCCTGACTATAGAGTCCCCAATTACTAATGCTCTGCTCCTCTCCCCCCTTCCCTTCTGAGCAACAGGGACAGACTCTGTGCCAGAGGTCTGTACCCCATGGCTTACCCCTGGTAAGTCCCCCCCCCCCACAAGTATCCAAAGCGGTATACTTGTTTCTCAGGGGAACGACCGCAGGGGATCCCTGCACTGACTGTTTTTTCCCCGTCCCTCTTACAGTTACCCATCTATCTCCAATCTTTGGTGTAACTAATTCCCTGAAGCTGCTATCTATGACCCCCTCTGCCTCCCGAATGATCCAAAGTTCTTCCAACTCCAGCTCCAGTTCCCTAACTCGGTCTTGGAGGAGCTGGAGATGGCATTACTTCCTGCAGGTAAAATCAGCAGGGACACTAACGGCATCCCTCACCTCAAACATCCTGCAGGAGGAACATTGCACTCCCTTCCCTGCCATTCCTCTAACTTTCTACCAAGATCTGGCTAACAACTAAATTAAATTTTTTTATATATTAAAAAAAATTATTAATAACAATAATAAAATATGGTACTTACCTCACACCAAAGGGTTTTATTATTAGGTTAGAGGAGGAGGGTGGGTGGGAGACACTACACGTGTAGTGTCTCGGGTTTCCTCTCCACCAGAATTTATTTGTGAGGGTCTTCCCAGAAGTCCGCGGGTCGACTTCCTGTTCCCACCTAAAACACTAGAATTTTTTTTAAAAAAATGTATTTAAAGGAGAAACTTACCTCCCAGAAATCACTTCCGCACTGCCCCCACTGAAATGGACTAGCCTGCTCCGCTCCTGCTGAAATCGACTTGGCCTGCAAGGTAAGCAAGTTGTTAATCTGCGCTTTTTCAAAATTCCCGCGCTGATTCTAAGGTCCCAGCTCTCACTCCCGAACTCAACAGCTGACCTGCAAGGTAAGTAAGTTAATCTGTACTCACCTCACCACAGACAGCGACCTTTTAAATTTCCCCTTAGAGTTTAAAATGTGCCGGTTATGTAGGCTTACAAGAATAGGGTGGGGGAGTGGGCCTTGGTAGGGTGCTCTTTCAGGGGTATGTGGTGACTTCATAGGCCAAATGCTCTCCTTGTGCTCTGACGGCATTCTATGGATCCATGTAATTCTATGGAATGGCAGATTTCATTGGGGAAGATTTCACCTTTTTGGGTGCTTTTCTGACCAATGATTCTGGTTCTCAGTTTGACGTACATTTGATGTTTGTTTAATTCGGAAAGTTAATTGTGGCTTTTTAAATTATTTTGTCTGACATGACTGGACCAAAAGGCCCAAATGCCTTCAAGTTGACAGATGTCCTTTGCAGTCTATAGATAATGTTTTGGTCTCTTAGCCGGTAGCACTGAGCTTCTTTTCTGCAGCAAGTTTTACCTGGTCCCTGTTCATAGGTTTTCCTAATTTCCCAAAAGATCGGAGTTCCTTGTTGGTGCTCCCTGTGGTGCTAAGGAGGGAAAGGAGTAGGAATTTACAAGAAGTGGTACAAATCTATATCAGAGCTGGTCATTCTTTCTTTCATGCTGTTGAAAAAGATCAAGCTAAGTTTGAGGATTGAATGTGTATGAAAACTATTCTTTTTACTTACGTGTTTATTTTCATTATTTTGATAGAGTCTCCGTCAGAAGTATCAAGAGGTATGGAAAAAAGCTTAAAGAAAATGTATTGATTTGATGTTGAATGATAAAATTTTATTACATTTATTTTTAAATGTGTAATCGCAGCTTGGTTAGCAATGGACACAATTTCAGATCTAACTTGGCATTTACTGTATAACAGGACACGGTTCCTGCAGATACAACTGTGGAGGATCTTCTTCAGACTGTTCCTGTGATTACAACTGTCGGTATTATGGCACCTGTTGTTCTGATTTCTGTGATCACTGTCCATACATTAATTATGGTAAGTAATCGTTTGGATCATAAACTAATATTTAAATTCATTCTGTTAGTATATTATAATTAAAATGATGACTGCTTATTTTAACTCAAATGAAGACCATATTTCTCATTGTGAATCAGTGTAGCTGAGCCTAAGATGATGTGAGATTTTTTTCTGCAGTCTGTGCTGTGATCGGTGACATTATGGCCTGGACAGATTTGTGCTGTACTTTTCAAATGTTAAAGCTAGGTCAGTCTGAAGTACAGTGTCTGCAAAATGTGTTTCCATGGCGCCCATATTTGTCAGTGACACATGCTAGGCCTGATTTTAGCAAGTGCGTTGGTCGCTCTTAAGGACTGTGCAGTGGAAGTATGGAGACTGATCATGACGTTGTACAATGTGACACTGATTTGAGGCTCACCCTGGCATGTCCGACCTCATCATTCCAGATGATGCCTCCTCTTAACCTCGCACAGCTGGACATGTATTCAGGAGCAGGAAGGACCACCCATCAACCCGATATAAAAGAGTCATCAACTACTTCTATGTTACTGCCAAATTTAGATTTCAACAGAGTTTTGCTGACTTTAAAAAGTTTTGTGAGGTTTCCACCGACGTTTAAAGTTATTAAACTTTGCAGGGCATAGTGTCACACATGATGAAGTTCTTTGTTCTCACTTCAAGGTTTCAGCTCAGACCACTTGCACTCATCCATGGGTGATTTATTTCCCAGCATCCCTGGCCGGCATAGATTGAGCAAACACAGCCCAAGAGAGCAGAATGGGGAGAGGAAGGGCTCTGAAAACAATGCTCAATGAAACTGTCATCTTCAGGGAGTCAATCACTGAGCCCAACCTCACTAAACTCAATGGCGTGAATCTTGTTGAGGCATCAATGCTGTTGTCTGCCAGATGGAGAGACAGAGTGAGACCCGATGATTCTCTATACGGGAAGGTCCATAAAACCACAGGCCAATCAGGCAGTGGTGAGGCCTGTGGCATTCCGTTCCCTGTAATCCAGAACCATGTGCGCTGGTCTCACCTATTGGGAGAAGGCAGTCAATCAGAGTCTGTGATCTCTTCTGCTCAGCAGAACCAATGGGAGACAATAGCTGCCTACGGAAGGACAGATGCTGGAGTCCCAGGAACATGGAGTGACCCAAGCCACATAGAAGCAGTGTTGGGAGGTGTGGGGTTTTGGGTAGCTTGAGGGTCTGGGAAGATGCATGCAGGGTGGTCTGTGGCAAAGGCAAGGGGGCTGCCTCTCAACAGACCCTCTGCTACCCAATGTCCAGTTCCTCAACCAGGCACGGAGTACCTTTGAGTACCCCCCCCCCCAACCCTTATTGAAAGTGACAAGCACTTCCGTGAATTTTACATGTCCTGTATGTTGCATGGTGACAGGGCCACCTCCTGTTGGGTTAATACCAGTGATGGCAGGAAGCTATCCAGAAATGGTCATCAGTTGGCCACTTAAGGACCTTAATTGACAGAAGGGTGGGGTGACCTAACATGGGCTTTCCCCTCTGGAAATCCATTCTAGTGGGGGCAGGAGGGGCGGGTCCAACAGTCCTCCTGAGTAAATATGCTTAACACCTCCAATCCCTCCGATCGTGAGAGCTGAAAATTCCAGCCAAGCACATTGCACAAACAGCTGCACATTGAAATCTATTGCATCTGGGAGGCAGAGTTGCAGCCCTAGAGCAGGTCAAGGATGGCACTGTTACTGAATGTGACCACAAACTGCGTCTCTCAGTTTGCTGACCACTGCGATATTGGAGGTGACAGATAGTCAGTGAAACGAGGTGGGAGAATTCATTTTCTTCCCTTTTGTGACCGTAGCTTCATCGGGACAGTGGTTTTCCCCATTGTGCAGAGTGTCATTGATGCACACTCGTGGCTTTGTAGATTCTGTATCTAAATACAGAGATGTACCCAAACCACAAAGGCCACTGCCTGATTATCCAGTGGAGCGAAGCCATTCTCAGCACGTTGTCTTTTATTTCTGGATGGGGATGGGTTGCCTATTCTGTGTGTTGTGTATAACAAGCTAGCTGCAACAGGCAGACTTTTCCTGTCCCTTTGTTCATGAAAATGTGAATAATCTCTGATGTTAATAATTTATTTTTGCAATGTGTTACATTAATATTTCTGAGTATGAATGGTGTATGATTCTTCAGAAATACTTGACAAAGCGAATATACCGAATGTTTTCCTCTACAGGATACTGCAGTGTACATTCAACAACAGGTCAGTAATATTTAAGTTAATTTTCAGTTAATTTGGCAGTTATGATATTTGCTGATCCTTTCGCAGCCGCAATAATTAATGTTAATGGTTGTACTGATTGTTCATTGGGTGAAATCTTTATAAACAGCTGTCAAAAGCCTGTGCAATATCTCTGTAAACCTGGACTCTGCTCCTCATTCACTATTTGGGAGTTACAATTGGACATCGGACATAAGGATCCAGTGAGACTGCTCTCTCCATCATGTCTAAAGGTGATGGGACATTGGCATTTACAGAGAGTGTTAAATCTCTGCTGCATTTGCAGCATCTTTGACAGGCACAACCCTAAAAAGATCAAATGGAGGTTGAGTTTTGAACGGGTTTGCAAAATGTTCTTATTACTTATACATTTATTTTTATTATTTTACAGAGCGACCTACAGGTATGAAAAAAACCTTCAACAAAATATTCCCATTCAGATCTGAATGATAGAATTTCATTTTATTTCTTTGAAAATTGTAATCTGTCACCTTGTTTACAATCAACATAACTTCACCATGAGAAGAAATAGGAGCAGGGGGAGGCCATTCGGCCCCTCAAGCCTGTAACATCATTCAATAAGATCAAGACTTATCTGATTGGGCCACATTTTCATTTTCCTGTTTGACCCCGATAACCCTTAACTCCCTTTTTGAGCAAAAGCATGTCTAACTGAGCCTCAAATATATTCAGTGACTAAATCTCACTGTTCTCTGTGGTAGAGATTTCCAATGATTAATGACCCTCCGAGAGAGGAAAGTCCTCCTCATTTCTGTGTTAAATGGGAGGTCTTTGGGTTGTGGGGGTGAGACCCACTCAGACACAGAGAGAATGTGCAAACTCCACAGGGACAGTGACCCAGGGCCAGGATCGAACCGGGTCCTTGGCTGCATGAGGCAGAAGTGCTAACCACTGCGCCACCGTGCCGCCTGTGTTTGCTGACCGATATTGCCTTCCAGTGAATCTATGTTTTGTTTTTCAAATTTTCAGCTTTTTAGTCAGATCGCTCCATGGTCTCGCTCTTTTCGGTTTCTGTAATTCTGTCTTGCCCCACAACACTCGGAGTTATCTACAGTTCTCTAACTCGGGCCCCTTGCGCATCACCAATTTGAGTTTCCCCACCATGGGTGACCATACCCTTAGTTGCTTTGGCCCTGAGCTCTGGAATATCCTCCCTACACCACTCTGCCTCTCTACTTCACTTTACTCCCTTAAGACAGTCCTTAAAACTTAACTCAATGGACAAGCAATTGATCATCTGACCTAGAACCAGATTTTAGTTACTGAGAACGATATCTCTGTCTGAGCAGCCTCAGGGAAAGAACCACAAAACGTATGTTTGTTGGGTGGCTGTACCGAGTGGCACGGTAGCAGAGTGTTTAGTACTGTTGCTTCACAGTGCCAGGGATCCGGGTTCGATTCCCGGCTTAGGCGACTGTCTGTGCGGAATTTGCACGTTCTCCCTGTGTCTGCATGTGTTCCCTCCGAGTGCTCTGGTTTCCTCCCGTAATTCCTGAAAGAGCTGAATGTTAGTTGAATTGAACATTCTGAATTCTCCCTCACTGTACCCGAACAGGCGCCGTAATGTGGCAACTGGGGGATTTTCACAGTAACTTCATTGCAGTGTTAATATAAGCTTACTTGTGACACTAATAAAGAATATATTTATTATTTTGGGGGTGTTGGTGCGAGGTAGTGTCGGACCCAATGGGCCTGGAAGGAAGCCGGACATGCCGATGGGGGCTGATGAGTGCTGATGTGGGCTGGTTAGATGATCCATGTTGGTTCTCTGGCTCTTTGTCCCAGATGTTCTACAAGGTGTAAGGTCCTCACTTTCACACTCCCTCACCCCCAGCTCACTCCCACATGGCTCAAACCATCCATGTCACCTCCACAGTAACTTACACAGTATCCAACATGTGCAGATTCAGGAGCCACTTGGAGATGAAAGAATATAAAATTCTAACAAGCCAATAAAGCTCCAACTACTACACACTTGATAGTGAAGTAACAACCATTTATAACATCCATTAAAAACTATTAAATATTCTAAATTGGTTAATTGGTCTTCTTCAAAATAAACCTCTTTCAGATCCAAGATCAGAGCAAGTTAAGAATCTAATAGCCTCTTTAAGTTGTCAGTTTACTGTGGACTCAAAGTCCTGTTGCTGCAATTGTACCTTTTTAAACTCAACCGAGCATCTATAATGCCACAGTGATAGCCCTTGTAGAAATGTTCAAAAAATCTGCATTGAAACATAGAATATACAGTGCAGAAGAAGGCCATTCAAACAAAGAACAAAGAAAAGTACAGCACAGGAACAGGCCCTTCGGCCCTCCAAGCCACTGCCGACCATGCTGCCCGACTAAACTACAATCTTCTACACTTCCTGGGTCCGTATCCCTCTATTCCCATACTATTCATGTATTTGTCAAGATGCCCCTTAAATGTCGCTATCGTCCCTGCTTCCACCACCTCCTCCGGCAGCGAGTTCCAGGCACCCACTAACTTCTGTGTAAAAAACTTGCCTTGTATATCTACTCTAAACCTTGCCCCTCGCGCCTTAAACCTATGCCCCCCAGTAATTGACCCCTCTACCCTGGGGAAAAGCCTCTGACTATTCTCTCTGTCTATGCCCCTCATAATTTTGTAGACCTCTATCAGGTCGCCCCTCAACCTCCTTCGTTCCAGTGAGAACAAACCGAGTTTATTCAACCGCTCCTCATAGCTAATGCCCTCCATACATTCTGGTAAATCTCTTCTGCACCCTCTCTAAAGCCTCCACATCCTTCTGGTAGTGTGGCGACCAGAATTGAACACTATACTCCAAGTGTGGCCTAACTAAGGTTCTGTACAGCTGCAACATGACTTGCCAATTCTTATACTCAATGCCCCGGCCAAAGAAGGCAAGCATGCCGTATTCCTTCTTGACTACCTTCTCCACCTGTGTTGCCACTTTCAGTGACCTGTGGACCTGTACATCTAGATCTCTCTGACTTTCAATACTCTTGAGGGTTCTACCATTCACTGTATATTCCCTACCTGCATTAGACCTTCCAAAATGCATTACCTCACATTTGTCCAGATTAAACTCCATCTGCCATCTCTCCGCCCAAGTCTCCAAACAATCTAAATCCTGCTGTATCCTCTGACAGTCCTCATCGCTATCCGCAATTCCACCAACCTTTGTGTCGTCTGCAAACTTACTAATCAGGCCAGTTACATTTTCCTCCAAATCATTTATATATACTACAAACAGCAAAGGTTCCAGCACTGATCCCTGTGGAACACCACTAGTCACGGCCCTCCAATTAGAAAAGCACCCTTCCATTGTTACTCTCTGCCTTCTATGACCTAGCCAGTTCTGTATCCACCTTGCCAGCTCACCCCGATCCCATGTTACTTTACCTTTTGTACTAGTCTACCATGAGGGACCTTGTCAAAGGCCTTACTGAAGTCCATATAGACAACATCCACGGCCCTACCTGCATCAATCATCTTTGTGACCTCTTCGAAAAACTCTATCAAGTTAGTGAGACCTGACGTCCCCTTCACAAAACCATGCTGCCGCTCACAAATATGTCCATTTGCTTCCAAATGGGAGTAGATCCGGTCTCGAAGAATTCTCTCCAGTAATTTCCCTACCACTGACGTAAGGCTCACTGGCCTATAGTTCCCTGGATTATCCTTGCTACCATTCTTAAACAGAAGAACAACATTGGCTATTCTCCAGTCCTCCGGGACATCACCTGAAGACAGTGAGGATCCAAAGATTTCTGTCAAGGCCTCAGCAATTTCCTCTCTAGCCTCCTTCAGTATTCTGGGGTGGATCCCATCAGGCCCTGGGGACTTATCTACCTTAATATTTTTCAAGACGCCCAACACCTCGTCTTTTTGGATCTCAATGTGACCCAGGCTATCTACACACCCTTCTCCAGATTCAACATCCACCAATTCCTTCTCTTTGGTGAATACTGATGCAAAGTATTCATTTAGTACCTCGCCCATTTCCTCTGGCTCCACACATAGATTCCCTTGTCTATCGTTCAGTGGGCCAACCCTTTCCCTGCCTACCCTCTTGCTTTTTATGTACATGTAAAAAGCCGTTGTTCCTTAACCCTATTTGCCAATGACTTTTCGTGACCCCTTCTAGCCCTCCTGACTCCTTGCTTAAGTTCCATCCTACTTTCCTTATATTCCACACAGCCTTTTAGCCCTGACAAATGCCCCCTTTTTTTTGGACGAGGCCTACAATATCTCTCGTTTTCCAAGGTTGTCAAAAATTGCCGTATTTATCCTTCTTCCTCACAGGAACATGCCGGTCCTGAATTCCTTTCAACTGACACTTGAAAGCCTCCCACATGTCAGGTGTTGATTTACCCTCAAACATCCGCCCCCAATCTAGGTTCTTCAGTTCCCGCCTAATATTGTTATAATTAGCCTTCCCCCAATTTAGCACATTCACCCTAGGACCACTCTTATCCTTGTCCACCAGCACTTTAAAACTTACTGAATTGTGGTCACTGTTCCCGAAATGCTCCCCTACTGAAACTTCTACCACCTGGCCGTGCTCATTCCACAATACCAGGTCCAGTACAGCCCCTTCCCTAGTTGGACTGTCTACATATTGTTTTAAGAAGCCCTTCTGGATGCTCCTTACAAACTCTGCCCCGTCTAAGCCCCTGGCACAAAGTGAGTCCCCGTCAATATTGGGGAAGTTGAAGCCTCCCATCACATCAACCCCGTTGTTTTTACTCTTTTCCAAAATCTGTCTACCTATCTGCTCCTCTATCTCCCGCTGGCTGTTGGGAGGCCTGTAGTAAACCCCCAACATTGTGACTGCACCCTTCTTATTCCTGATCTCTACCCATATCGCCTCACTGCCCTCTGAGGTGTCCTCCTGTAGTACAGCTGTGATATTCTCCCTAACCAGTAGCGCAACTCCGCCATCCCTTTTACATCCCCCTCTATCCTGCCTGAAACATCTAAATCCTGGAACGTTTAGCTGACAATCATGCCCATCCCTCAACCAGGTCTCTGTAATGGCAACAACATCATAGTTCCAAGTACTAATCCAAGCTCTAAGTTCATCTGCCTTACCCGTAATACTTCTTCCATTAAAAAATATGCACTTCAGGCCACCAGGCCCGCTGTGTTCAGCAACTTCTCCCTGTCTGCTCTGCCTCAGAGCCATACTGGCCCTATTCCCTAGTTCTCCCTCAATGTTAACTATATGTTTCCTAGCACTAGATTTCTACTATAAATGAGAAAGTTAAATACAGTATTCTCCGATCTCTGGCTTAGATTCCCCTCTAAATCATAATTAAGTAATTATGTTTAATTAGTTTACCAATGCTTAACTTTTTTAATTTAGTGTAGATTCCCAACCAGCCAATCAGGCCACAGCTTTTCTGTGATGTCACTTCAGTCCCCCCCTAAAGAGTTGGAAAATTAAAAAACTTCCAACTACATCAGTTCTGTGGGCCATATCCATCCTTCAACAGCGTTTATATCTTCTCAGTAAATTCATGACACTCATGCTGTGGGTTATGGCCCACGCAATATCCAAAATGGGTCTGTTTGAACTCAGTAATGAGTGCCCATCTTACAGCTCACTGTTTGCTCTTAACTATTAGTTCTCTGGACCTGTGAGGGTCCAAAGTCGGCAATCTGCCATCTTAGCAATTGGTGGAACCATGTGCCTTGAACATAGCGCTCCTTCTGAGGTTGTGATTGGCCACCCGGCTCACCTACAGGGGGGACATTGCAAGAGTGTGTGCCATGTGGGCATCAATGGAAACAGCTGGTGGCACAGTATGTACCTGCGGAAGTGCACATGGTGTGGGGTGAGAGAACAAATATAGAAGCAGATTAGTGTTCTGCTTCTTTGGGTCCAAAATAATGCATGTCAGTCGGACCTAAGGGGGCGTTTCAGCTCTCCCTAGATTTATAATAATAATCTTTATTTTCACAAGAAGGCTTACATTAACACTGCAATGAAGTTACTGTGAAAAGTCCCTAGTCGCCACACTCCGGTCGGCCTGTTCTGGTACGTAGAAGGAGAATTCAGAATGTCTAAATTCCCGAACAAGTACATCTTTCGGGATTTGTGGGAGGAAACCGGAGCACCTGGAGGAAACCCACGCAGACACAGAGAGAACGTGCAGACTCGGTACAGACAGTGACCCAAGCCGGGAATCGAACCTAGGAACCTGGATCTGTGAAGCAACAGTGCTAACTACTGTGCTACCGTGCCCAACCATCATTTCCAGTATGTTTGCATGAGGGATATGGTGGGTGGAAGAACAAGGGGCAAGTATGGATCCCCTTGTCTGCCACACCAAGCTAAGTTTGAGGGTTGAATGTGTATGAAAATGATTCTTTTTACTTACGTGTTTATTTTCATTATTTTGATAGAGTCTCAGTCAGAAGTATCAAGAGGTATGGAAAAATGTTTAAGAAAATGTATTGATCTGCTTTTGAATGATAACATTTCATTACATTTCTTTTTAAATGTGTAATCGCAGCTTGGTTAGCAATGAACACAATTTCAGATCTAACTCGACATTTACTGTGTAACAGGACACGGTTCCTGCAGATACAACTGTGGTCGATATTCTTCAGACTGTTCCTGTGATTACAACTGTCGGTATTATGGCACCTGTTGTTCTGATTTCTGTGATCACTGTCCATACATTGATTACGGTAAGAAAACGTTCAGATCATAAACTCATATTTAAATTCATTCTGTTAGTATATTATAATTAAAATGATGACTGTTAATTTTAAGAATGGAACTCAAATGAAGATCACGTTTCACATTGTGAATCAGTGTAGCTGAGCCCAGATGGTGTGAGATTTTTTTCTGCAGTGTGTGCTGTGATCTGTGGCATTATGGTCAGGACAGATTTGTCTCTTGTGCTCAGCAGCCCCAATGGGAGACAATTGCTGCTGTTGGCAGAACACATGCTGGAGCTCCAGGAATGTGGAGAGACCCAAGCCACATACAAGCAGTGTTGGGAGGTGTGGGTTTTTTGGCACGTTCAGGGTCTGGGAAGATGCATGCAGGGAGGATCAGTGGTGTTGGCAAGGGGACTGTCTCGCAACACGCCCGCACCCAATGTCCAGTTCCTCAACCAGGCATTGATCGAGCGATTTCCCCCTCCCCTGTTGAAGACAACAAGCCCTCCACACAGTTTTATTTGTCCTGTATGTTGCATGGAGTGGTGTTATTACTAACAGTGGCAGGAAGTTGACCGGAAATGGTCATTATTTGGTCACTTAAGGGCCTTAATTGACAGAAGGGTGGGGTGACTGTACAAAGGCTTTCTGGCCTAGAACTAAATTCTAGTGGAGGTGGGAAGGAGGCACGTTTCTGGTATGCTAACATTCCACCTTAGTAATTACACTTTGTACCCCTAATATCAGTAACAATGAGAGCCGAAACTTCTGGGCAATTTCTGTGAGATTTCTGTTTTACAAATATGATGCGCGTTAAATCTATTGAGTCTGGGAGACAGAGTTGCAGAGCCAGAGTCGAACAAGGGTGGCTTTCTTGGGGAATGTGGCCAAAACCTGTACAGCCATTCTCTGGCCGTGTTGGGTCTGGCATAAAACCCACTATGTCAGGAGAGTTACGGGAGACCCACAAAACAGGATTTGTGCTGGACGTACAGCATTTTCCGATACTCCCGGCCTGCTCCAGCTGGCGTGATCAGGACCTCATGCTGTACCACAACGTCTACCGACCGGTGGCCCTGACGCCTGTTATCATGAAATGCATCGAGCGGCTAGTCATGAGACGGATCAACGCCAGCCTCCCGGACGGTCTCGATCCATTGCAGTTCACCTGTCGCCCACCGTAACCGGTCCACAGCAGATGCTATCTCCCTGGACCTACAATCAACATTCAAACCCCTCGACAACAAGGATACCTACATCAGACTGCTGTTCATAGACTACAACACCATTATCCCGACAAGACTAATAACCAAACTCTGTAATCTTGGACTTGACCCCTCCCTGTGCAGGTGGATCCTTGATTTGCTCACCAACAGACCGCAATCTGTCAGGATAGGTAACAGCACCTCCTCTACAATAATCCTTAACACTGGCACCCCGCAAAGATGTGAGCTCAGTCCTCTACTGTACTCCATATACATACACTACTGTGTGGCAAGATTTAACTCCAATTCGATCTATATGTTTGCGGATGATACGACTGTGGTGGGTTGGTTCTCAAGCAACGACGAGTCAGACGACAAAAGGGAGGTAGATCACTTGGTTGCACGGTGTATCGAAAACAACCTCTCTCCAAATGTCAGCAAAGCCAAGGAACTGATCATCAACTTAAGGAAGCACAGTACGACACGCCTCCATCTACATAAATCACTCCAAAGTGGAGATGGTCGATAGCTTTAAGTTCCTGCGGGTCACTATCACAACAGTCTGTCCTGCTCCACTCACGTTGACACAACAGTCAAGAAAGCCCAACAATAGGTTGGATTCTCTGCAGCCCGATGCTGTAATCGCGGCCAACGCTGGGGCAGACAATCCAGTTTGACGCTGAAATCGGGCCCGGTGCCGATCCGGCGATTCTTCGGGCACCAAAAATTGGCGTCACCGTGGAGTACACCGCGCTGCCGGGGGCCCATTGCCAGAGGACCGCTCATCAATCCTCTGCTCCCGACCGGCCGAGTTCCCGACAGCGTGGAACTAACCACCTATTGCCGGTCGGGATGCTCATGGGTCGGGCGTGGGTAGATCTGAGACCAGGGGGGCCTTATAGGCGGCCGGCGATTAAATATGCGGGGCTTGAGGGTCGGGCGGGTGGCCGATCAGGGGGTCTCTTTCTTCGGTGTGGCTCTGCCATCTGAGTCCGCCATGGAGCACGGTGCAGCCGCTGGAGGTCGCCGCCGTATGCATGTGCGGCCTCTGACCCAGAGGTGTGGGGGCCCGTATCTGCAGCAAAATCTGCGAAATTCACTCCGGGTCCCTGCTAGCCCTCTACAGGGCTATGAATTCATTGAACTTGCAGGAATTTCTGGGGTAAAACTCCAGCGTTTTTACACTGGCACGGGGACATAGTCTCATTTAGGGAGAATCCAGTCCAACGTCTCTACTTCCTACGGAAGTTAAAGAAATTCACCATGTCTGCCATCTACTCTCACAAACCTCTACAGATGTGCCATATAGATGCCTCCTATCCGGCTGCATCACAGCTTGGTATGGCAACTGCTCAGCCTAAGATCGCAAGCAACTGCAGAGTGTGGTGAACTCAGCCCAATGCATCACACAAGCTTGCCACCCCCATATTTATTCTGTATACACTTCCCGCTGCCTCGGGAAGGCAGACAGCATTGTAAGGGACCCCTCCCACCCAGGCTTTGCCCCCTTCCAGACCCTTCCATCAGGCAGTAGGTACAGAAGTCTGAAAACCCGCACATCCAGACTTAGGAACAGCTTCTTCCCCACAGCTACAAGACTCCTCAACGACTCCCCCTCCGACTGATCTGTTCCCTGTAAGACACTATTCACAACGCCCTATGCTGCTCTTGCTCACGTATTTGCTTTGTTTGGCCCTTGTTCCGCACTGTAACCAATTACTTATTTGTCGATGTACTTTGTTGATTATTCTTTTTGTCTACTGCGTACGTACTGTGTATGTCCCCTTGGTCGCAGAAAAATACTTTTCACTGTACCTCGGTACATGTGACAATAAATCAATTAATCAATCTATCAATCGAAAGGTTGAAAAACTGATCACAGCACATTCGCATTCATTTAAATCTCATTAGTGAGATTTAGTTAGTCGAATGCAGCGATCTCCCGGATTCAGCCCCTCCCCCCACAGCGGGAAGTCACCCGGGCGTAAATCACTACTGGTCCTTAAAAGAGGGACCAGGTGCCATGGCCTCTGAGTGGGTGCAAGAAGGTGAGTATCCCTCCCCACTCACCTCTAGGGAGCACAAAGGCACAGCAGCCGCTGGCCAGATGCCATGGGCAGGCCCTTGAAGGGAGCTGGGATTTGGGGACTCGGGCTTGGCAGCAGGGGGCCAGGTCAGGGGTCTCCAACAGGATGGGGGTTGCTTTGGGTCTGGAAACCTTTAAGCCTGCTTTCTTTCACCCCATAACAGAGCAAAGCACAGCTGCAACCTGTCTATCCTAAAAGTGTCTCACAGGACAGAGCCATTCTGCAGCTTGTTTCTTGGAGAAATATTTCACTCCCCTTGAAGTTTCAGTAGACTCTATGGTTTCACTGTTGCAGTGTGCCTTCTTTTATCCCTGTTTACTTGCTTGTTTATATTCCATTTCACTTCCTTGAACTTCCAATAGGGTTTGTGGTTTCAATCTTGCAGTGTGTCTTCTTTTATCCCTTTGTACTTGTTTTTTTACATTGAATTTCGCACCATATTGACTTTTACATGCCCCTCAATTGACAGCTGAAGGTTACCTCGAAGGAGGGTTTTGCTTTGTTTGCTTTTAGCACTTTGCTGTCCGTTAACTCTGAAGTGCTCCCTCTTTTAACCAGTTGTCCTGTCTGACCGCATTTTCTCTGTAGTGAATTTTTTTAACGCTTAAGTGCTTCCCACAAAGATCAGGTGCTCTGTCCGAGTGCTTTTTATTCATAATGGAATTTTTATGACTCTGAAGTGTTGCTGCTTTTTCATAGTGGGCTTGTTCCTAAAAAGTGCAGGTGTTCTGCTGATTGCAATTTTTTAGAGTGGATCTGTTTCAATCTCTGATTCCGGGGACGGGGAGTGGGGGGTGACTTGGAGGTCATCGTAGCCCGCAGATGGTCACGGACATGGCTAGATAGTGCCCTGGCACTGCCCTGGCATACTGGTAGTGCCAACTTGGCAGTGACAACATGGAAGTTGAAGGTTGGCACTAGCAAGGCGTGGGGGCTGAAGGGGGAACTGTGCGGAGCCTGAAGGGGGAGGGCCTGAACGGAGGTCCCTGAAAGGGGGGGCCTTTGGCAACCCAATAGCAGGTATCGCTGATTTTGGTTTGGGATGGCCTGATTGTGGGGGTGGGGTGGGGGGGGTGGTTTGCCTGTGAGAAGTGGGGCCTGTCTGTAAAGTTATTCAGAGATGGGAGGGTGTCCCAATCTCCGAGGATCAGGTCTTGATGGCGCTTTTGGGTCCCAGACATCCCATTATTGGCACTAATCACCCAAATAAAAGGCCAAGTGTCGGTGGATTGTGATCTGGATCACACCGATCCACCCAGTGGGAATCACACTCTGTGTAGCACTGCAGACCACACTTGAATTTTTTGGACAATTTGCACCCTGCATCTCTCAGTTTTCTGTCCACTGTGATATTGGAGGTGACTGGTCATCAGTAGTCCCAAGTGGGAGAATTCATTTTCTTCTCTCCTGTGCACCGTACCTTAATTGGGATAGTGGTTTTCCCCATTGTGCAGAGTGTAATTGATGCACACTCGTGGCTTTGTAGATTCTGTATCTAAATGCAGAGATGTACCCCAACCACAAAGGTTTACACTCACCGAATGTGCAGTGGAGCAAGGCCATTCTCAGCACATTGTCTTTTATTTCTGGATGGGGATGCGTTGTCTATTCTGTGTGTTGTGTGTGACAAGCTGGCTGCAACAGGTTCGATTCCGGCTTGGGTCACTGTCTGTGCGGAGTCTGCACATCCTCCCTGTGTGTGCGTGGGTTTCCTCCGGGTGCTCCGGTTTCCTCCCACAGTCCAAAGATGTGCAGGTTAGGTGGATTGGCCATGATAAATTGCCCTTAGTGTCCAAAATTGCCCTTAGTGTTGGGTGGGGTTACTGGGTTATGGGGATAAGATGGAGGTGTTGACCTTGGGTAGGGTGCTCTTTGCAAGAGCCGGTGCAGACTCGATGGGCCGAATGGCCTCCTTCTGCACTGCAAATTCTATGATAAACAGGCAGACTTTTCCTGTCCCTTTGTTCATAAAAATATGAATAATATCTGATGTTAATAATTTATTTTTGTGATGTGTTATATTAATATTTCTGAGTATGAATGGTGGATGATTCTTCAAAAATACTTCACAAAGCAAATAAGTTGAATGTTTTCCTCTGCAGGATATTGCAGTGTTTATTCAACAACAGGTCAGTAATATTTGCGTTAATTTTCAGTAAATTTGTCAGTTTGTATATTTGCTGATCCTGTAGCAATCACAACAATATGTCTTAATGGCTGGTCTCAGAGAATCACATCTTTGATTTGGTTAAGTCTTTTTAAACGGCCGTCAAACGTCTGCATAATATCTCTGTAAACTTGAGGACATCTAAATCTCTGCTGTCCATTCATCATTTGGGAGTTACAAATGGCCATCGGATATAGGGATTAAGTGAGACTGCTCTCTCCATCATGTCTAAAGGTGATGGGACATTGGCATTTACCAAGAGTGTTAAACCTCTGCCCGCATTTGCAGCATTCTTGACAGGCACAACCTTGATGGACATCAAGAAATGACCTGCTTACTCTTCTTTCCTTACTCCTGTTCCAACACATCAAATGTAGTTTGAGGCTTGAATAGATATGAAAAATCTCCTTGTTACTTATGCATTTAGTTTTATTATTTTTGTTGGGCCGAGTGAAACTACATCAACCTGTACAACACGGCATGGTGGCACAGTGGTTAGCACTGCTGCCTCAAGGGACTCAGGTTCGATTCTGGCAGTGGCTGACTGTCTGTGTGGAGTTTGTGTGTTCTCCCTGTATCTCTGTGGGTTTCCTCTGGATGCCTGGGTATCCTTCCACAGTCCAAAGATGTGCAGGTTAGGTGGATTGCCCCTCCCTAATTGCCTTCCATTTCAGAAGGCATTTGAGAGTGAAACACATTGCTGTGGATCTGGAGTCACATGTAGGCCAGACCAGGTAAAGATGACAGATTTCCTTCCCTGAAGGACATTCTTAAATCAGATATTTTTTAAAAATGACAATCAACGATGGTTTCATGGTCATCATTGCAGTTTTTATTGAATTCAAATTATGGATATGGCAGGCTTCGAAAATGGGTCCCCACATCTTGCCCTGGGCAAAACAGATGAGATCACAGGGTGATAAAATGTTTAACATTTTGAATTTAAAAAAACTTCTTTCATGGAGTATTGCCAGCAGGATCAGCAAGTGTTGGTCACTTTTAATTGCACTTGAGAAGATAGTGTTGAACCACCTCTTTGAAGCCCTGGTATAGGTGCATCCACAGTGCTGTTAGGAAAGGTGTTCTGGAGTTTATGACCCAGTGACAGTAAAGGAATGCTGATATGGATCCAAATTGAGATGGTGTGTGTCATAAAGGGGATCCCATCCATTTGTTGCCCTTGTCCTTCTAGGTGGATCAAAAAGAATGGATAGAAATAGACTGTTCCCAGTACTTGAGGGGTCTAAAGCTACAAATAAAGTTGCTGAAAAACGTGACATACTGTCAAAGTTTTTCATCTTGCATTGATCAGCATCAATTCGCAAGAATACCAATTCTAAAAAGAACAACAATTTATACTGTCAAAGAAGAGAGTGGTGATTGGTTAGCAAGTGGACTATGATTGGTAGAATTGGTATTCTTTCGAATCTGCAATGATGAATGGAAGATGAAAAACTTCAACAGCATACCCCTTCTGAACAATACTGAGTTTCAGTACCTCAAATAGCTATAAAATGAAATGTATTTTATTTAGAACAGAAGGCAGGGGTCACTTCCTTTCACAAAGTTATGAGGAGGTTCAATTTACTTCTCAGAAGAATGTACATCAATGTTCAAGATTAAGTTGAATAGGTAGAAAAGTGGATGAAGGGATATGATAACAAATTGTAAATATGAAAGAAGTATTTACATCCATGGTGGGTAAATATTAACATGGGTCTGTTGGGTAGAATAGTCTGTTCCAATTTCTATGCTTTGTATCTGTTATCTTTTACCTGGCAAACATATTTTATCATTATTTGTTTATGATTAACTGAATCATGTTCCTAATTATAATCTACACATTTCTTTTTATCTTATCAGCACAAGCACCAGGTAACTACTTTTAAATATTCCTAATCTTTTTCTTTGAACATAATCTTCCAACCAACGAGATTCCAAAATTAGATATATAAGGGCTGAGTTCTGAACAATTCTGGCTGCTTCAATATTTTCCTTTCAAACATTTTCTCATGACCTTCCATTTCACAAACATTGTGAGTAGGCTTGGGTACAGTTACATACAGCTCAGCAACCATCTGCTACTTCAATATGTTGTCGCTTTTCATGTATGACCCTGAAGTCTGTGGGTGAGCTGATCAACAGGGGAACGTGGGCATGGTGGAGATGCCATTTATCTGCTGCCCTTGTCGTTCTCAATTTGGTTGTCATGGGTTTGTAAGGTGCTGCTTTCGGAGGCTTGGTGAGATCCTGTAGTGGATCTTAGAGACGGTACACACTGCTGTTACTGTGCGTCAGTGGTGGAGCGAGTTAATGTTTGTGGAAGGGGTGCAAATCAAATGAATTACTTTAGCCTGGAAGATGTCAAGCTTCTTGAGTGTTGTCGAAGCTTCACTCATCCAGGCGTGGAGAGTATTCCATTACACTCCTGACTTTTGCATTGTAGATGGTGGACAGGCTTTGGGGAGTCAGAATGTGAGTTACTCACCGCAGGATTCCTAGCCTCTGCCCTGGGTCAGACTTCTCCAGCTGGTGCGATTCATCTCTTCTGTTGGCAGCGCACCCACAAGTTCCTGGCGGCTTGGCATGGCTTCAATGGGAGATCCCATTGACAAGCAGCGGGAGTATAGAATCCCACCACTAGCAAACTGTGCGCTGCTGAGAAACATGCGTCTGGGGGGGCCATAGAATCCAGCCCCTGCGCTTGTAGCCACGGTATTTATATGGCTAGTCCATTTATGTTTCTAGTCAATGGTAACCCCCAGAATGTTGATAGTGGGGGATTCAGTGATGGCAATTGAATAGCTATCAAATGTTAAGGGGTGATAGTTAGGTTCTCTCCTGTTGGAACTAGTCATAGTCTGGCACTTTTATGGTGTAAGTGTTATTTCAGCCCACACCCTGTTATTGTCCAGGTCTTGCTGCATTTGGACATGGACTGTTAGGTATCTGAGGAGCTGCAGATGGTGCTGCACATATTGCAATCGTCAGTGACCATCCCCTCATCTAACCTTATGATTCAGGGAAGGTCACTGATGAAACAGCTGAAGAAGGTTGGACCTAAGGCACCACCCAGAGGAACTCCTGCAGTCATGTCCTGGATTGACATCCAACCACCATAACCATCATATAAAAAGTCAAAATTTTTGTAATGCTGTAAATATTAGTTAGAGAAATGACATTAAAATACAAAAATCTAACGGTCTGCAGAAACGTAGACCATCACAAATCATTGAAGATTGGGCAGTGTAGACTGGATTTGATTAGAAATTTCAGTGTTGCAGAGTTGCAGTTCTTCATTTGCAGTTCTTCACATTCAGATCTAAAAATCACAAAGATCACCATTTTATGAATGAGGGCAAAAACATCCATGCATTGACGTGTGGAATATTTTGCGTAACTGGCCGTTCAGAATCAAATTCTTATGTAAGTTATTTTGTTGAGTTCTACATATTAGAAAATGCATGACCGTACCAAACACTCTGAAAGTTTATTCAGTTAATAGCTGGACCAGACAAACAGGAAACCTCCAGGTCTGATTGCCAATTAGGTCATCCTGGCCTTAGCCAAGACAACAGAACGGCTGCATTGGCCTCATTGCCCAGGTAAGCTAGTAAAGTCAAACAAAGCGTCAAATCAGGCTCCTCACAAACTGTCATTGCTAGATAGTGTGTATGGACATCCGGTGAAATCCGAATCAGGATCATCTGTGAGGGCCCAACAGTTAGCTTGTGAGCATTCACTGCCAAGGCAATCAACAGCGACATAAAACATTGTGACTGGTTTCCACATGGTAGCTGTGGAACTTTATAGCAACAACGAGTGAATGGGTGTAAGAGATCCTGAGAAAAGGAAGGTTATCCATGATCACAATGAATGATGAAGCAGGCTCGAGGGCCTGTATGGCCTACTGCTGCTTAGATTTCCTGTTCAGGAAAATTGGCAAAGAATTTTGGGAAATAATGAAGAAATAGATTGCTATTTTCTGATGTATTGCACCAGGTGAACTTATCCATTTCCTTACTGTTAATAGATGGATCTTGTGGAGGATATCTTGACGATGTCTATGGTTCTGTTCACAGTCCCAATTATCCATCCTCCTATCCAAATAATGCACAATGCATTTGGTATATAAGAGGGGGCATAAACCAAAGAATAAAGCTGGTGTTCACTGACGTTGAGTAAGTAAAAATATTTCCACTTTCATATTTATTGTGAAGAATGACAGGAGTATTTGTTGTTAGTTAACCATTGTATTCACTTCACTGAACATCAATACTCTTGGGAGAACATAATCTGATGTTGAGCATCGTAAATCTTAGGCCCCATACTTTAAACTGAAATATACCCTTCAGCAAACAGCAAGGAGATATTTTGCATTTTGTCAATATTATAGAAAGCCGTTAGGTTGCATATTGAAATAAAATCCATGTGACTGAAGCATCAGGTCAGAGATCTTTGCCTGTCTGGTTGACACTCCGTAGAATAGAATCAACATTCTGCTGTTAGAAAATGTACTCATATGATCAGGTGACCAGTGTAAGACAATATGACTAATTCATTTATGTGTGCTTTGCGTGAAGGCTGGTCCTTGGCTTATTGTCTGCTGATGCTTCATGCAGAGCTTATTTTCTTGTGAGTGGTGGCTTGCACTTACACTTTCGTGGGCAAGACAAGGAGCAGGTTCCCAATCTACCCCAGTCACAACAGGAAATGAACCTACGCTGTTGGCATTATTCTTGAACCATGTGCTATTGTCCAGCCATTGAGCTAACTGCCTGCAATCTGAAGTGATATCAACCAATCAATCAGAGAGCGAGAGGAAGATGGGCAGATCTTATTGAGATAAATTCAAGTTAATGAAATAAAAAGAAAGCAGAGGACTGGAAGGTTAATGTTACTGAAGTCAATGTAGATTATATATGCCAAGAGGCCATTGGTAACCATGGACTTTTATTGGAATGGTCCAATGATGATTGACAAAGTACTGCAGTGTTTGCTATACGGCTATGTAGGAAACAGGCCCATTCTTACCACTACCATCAGATTTTCCGGTTGAAATTCAACTGTTTGGCCATGTTATCTGCTCACCTTCTGTGGCCATCAGTTGTGGGACTTGAATCCGGAGCTACTAGCTCAGAGATAAGGACGCTACTACTGTAACATAAGACCATTCAGATAGATATAAGCTAATGCAATTAAAACAAAAAATACTGGATATATCAGTAAGTCTGGGAACTTCTGTGGAGCAAGTGAAACAGAGTTAACGTTAATTCTGCTGTTCACTACACAGAGACTGCCAGACTTGCTGAGTATTTCCAGAATTTCCTGATTTTATTCAGGTTTCAAACATCTGCAGTATTTTGCTTCTGTATATTAATAAATATTGAAATAAGATAGGTAACCCCTATGTATACAACAAAGGAATGCTCATTTACAAAATTGGTAGAACCAAAAGGTATAATTGTTAATCATTCGTCGAAAGCACTCTACTGGAATAAGATTTTCCCTTATCTCTCGCTCATAGATAATGTCTCCGTCCGGTTGAATGAATATAAAAAAATGTTTATTTCTTTAAGAGCTCATTTTGGTACATTCACACAAAATTAAATCGAAAGACTTTTTTCTGCGTGCCTTGAAATGTCCTTGAGACATCAACTAGTGAAAGCAAAAATTTCAAGATAAAAGTGACTCCAGATTTACAAAGTTAAAAGTTATTTCAACAAAAGGCCTTAAAGTAATTTTTCCGAATGCTTCAAGGATTCCCCAAAGGCTAAAATTCCTATCCAATCAGTCAAACAGATCACATTCTTAAGGGATTCCTTGTCTGCGTTTAGCCCCTTACTTAGTTTCATTGGTTCTAATTCTCAGCTGAGACCCACTTGCTTCATTCAGGGAAGTGTCAGTCACTTAAGAGGTGATTGGTTAATTAGACATTAATCAATTACTCCAAATTAATTATCTTTCCCACCGCTCTTATCCCACGTTCAAACTCCCTAGGTCACGTCTGGTCTCAGTTACGAGATTGTTTCAAACTCGTTGAATATACCCTCATATCAGTCAGAGTACTTGCAGTACATTATTCGTAACATTTGAGACAGCCGTGGTCATTCAAAAGATTAGCCAATTTTATAATTTACTCATATTTCGAAAAATTCAATAATTTTCAAGAATCATTTTATTTTCCAGTATATTTTAGCTAATATTTTAAAGGACCCTTCTCTATAATTGTTGAATCCAACAGTCAATATGAAGTTACTATAGCTCCAAGGGCAATCAAGTACTAGAAACATCTCAAAGACATTTAGTTACAAGTCAAAATTACCACGTATCAAGGACAGTAATTGTGTAGGATCTAGAGAGGAATGGCAGGACGTAAGCTGGGAAACTCCTCTAGTGTGTCCCAATTTTGCTGCTGTATCTGTAATGTTCACTCAGTCTGTCCGATGTTCCTGAATATCCTACGCTGAAGCTGCAGAAATTCCTTGCATTCATTCTTAAATTATGAAGAAACTTCACAGAATCAAACTAGGTCTTAACTGGGGAAATTCTAAAGCAAACACACTCAGGATGTTTGAACGGCATTTAATTTGAATTGGGAGCAAAACTGCTGAACATACATGTTCAAAATTATTATAGGTGGGAATAAACAGCCTGAGTTGAACAATGGAAGTTGAAACTAGATAGATATTCAAGTAAACTGGGGTCGGTTAGCTTAGACGGTTGGTTCGTGATACGGAGTAATGCCAACAGTGTGGGTTCAATTCCCGTATCGGCTGAGGTTAGCCTTCTCAACCGTGCCCCTCACCTGAGGTGTGGTGATTCTCAGGTTAAATCACCACTAGCCAGGGGAGAGCAGCCTATTGTCCTCGGGGACTATGGTGGATTTCATTTTGTTCAAGTAAAAGAAAAATACTGCAAATACTGGAGATCTGAAATAAAAATCGAAAGTGCTTGGAAAAATTTAGCAGGTCTGGCAGCTTCTGCGTAGAAAGACACAGATTTAATATTTTGAGTCCAATATGACTCTTCTTCGAAATGGATACTGTCAGATCTGCTGAGTTTTTCTGGCACATTCTATAGATATGCAAGTATACCCTTGATAATCTTGTAAAGCTAGGAGAGAATGTTTAGATAAATTTGTTTGAGTATTTACTAAGGCGAATCACACCAATTTGATTGAAAGAACAGGCTGGATGGATTAGGCAGCTTATGCAGGGGCTCAGTTGGTAGCACTTTTGTCACTGAATCCACAAGATTCTAGGTTCAAGACCTACTCCAGGGCTTCAGCACAAAAGTCAAGACTGACATTCCAGTGTGTGAGGAAACTCTGGGTTGATGGAGGTGATGGCTTCTGGATGAGATGTTGAACTGAGGCCCTGTCTTCCTGCTTAGGTAGATGTGGAAGATCCCATGGCACTATCTCAAAGATGTGCAGGGGAGTTATTCCTGGTATCTTGGCCAATCCCTCAGCCAGCATTACAGAAATAGAAATTTGCTGCTGCAACTTGACTGTCACTCTCCCTATTTTACAATGGTGTCTAAACTGCCAAAGTATTTAATTGGCTGTAAAATTACTTAATATTTAATTGTATTAAGTATTTAATTGGCTGTAAAATGCTTTGAGACACCTGATGGTTATGAAACGTGCTATATAAATTCAAACTTTTTTTTAACATGTCTAGTGGGGAGATGATGAGTAGAGTAGTAATGTCACTAGACTAATAATCCAGAGGCCAAGGGTAATTCTCTGGGTTCATAGGTTCAAATTCCATCATGGCAGCTAGTGGCATTTAAATTCAATACGTAATTCTGGAATTCAAAACTAGTCCATGAAACTATCATCAATTGTTATTTAAAAAAAAACACCCATCTGGTTCACTGATGTCCATTACGGAGAGAAATCTGCCATCCTTTCCTGATCTGGCCTACATGTGACGCCAGACCCACAGAAATGTGGTTGACTCTTAACTGTCCCCTGAAATGGTCTGGCAAGCCATTCAGTTCAAGATAAATAAGGGATGGAAAACAAATGCTGGCCTTGCCAGAAAAGCACGCATCCAAAGGAATTTAAGCAATATTTAATGTCCTTTGTTTAGGTCCTGAAATGTCTTTTAGTGATGCTTAAGCTTGAAGACATATATATATATATAATGATCTGATTTATTAAGTAAGTTAATTTTTTAAAAAAGAGAATGGATTGCTGCAGCATTTATTTTGAAACTATGATACTTGTCTCAACAGGCTGGAGTTTACATCAACCTGCTCGTATGATTATATTGCTGTTTACGATGGGCCCTCAACCAATTCGCGTTTGCTTTCTAAATTCTGTCAAGGATCAGATCAGATATTTAACTCATCATCGAACAGTATGACCATTTATTTTAGATCTGATTCCAGTGTTACCAGACGGGGGTTTACTGCAACCTACTACATTCTGCCAAATGATGACGGTGAGAATTATTACATTTCTTGTCTCAAAATTGCAACTTTAAGCGAGAAGAAATGTAGAGAAATGGGGCTTGGTCGATGTAACACATTTGAATTTCAATTCAAAAATCTTTATCCGTATGTTTAACTAGAAATAGAACCAAAATATTGAAATATATAGATTTCCAACTTACCACCCACGTATAATACTGGTCATACAGTCAGGCAACCATTATAGAAGCTGCCTGATATGATTTGTAAATGATTTATTGACATCAATCACAACACAAGTTTTATACAGCATCGTCAAGCTGAAAATCTATCCCACCTTTTCAAAGTAGTTGTAGTCACGTTTTGCCTTTTCATATGGACACTTTTGCAGGCTTTCTTGTTGATTTACTTACAAAGCTAGTTTAAAAAGGTGTATCCTCTGAGAAAAGGTGGATGTGAAGATACGCTAAAAAAAATGTTAGTTAATTCAACTCTTTCATGCACCACCCCCCTTCCCTGGCCCCCCCTGGATATCTGTGGACCCCCTTCCTAATGGAAAAGGCACCCCCAGGGCCCGGCTCCTGGTAGTGCAAATCTGACACATGGTTACTATGGCACTGCCAGCCTGGCACTGCACCTGGCACCCAGGCAGTGCCACCCAGGTGCGAAGGGTGGCACTTCCTAGGTATCCTGGTGGAAGTACCAAGTTGCCCGTTTGCCAAGGGAGTGCCAGGGCACTACTTTGCGCTGCCCCCAACCACTTTGGGGTCTTTAGTGGGCTGCGAGACCCCCTGAGGTACCATCACACCTGGTTCACGTTTGTAGAAACCAGTGCTAAGCATCACCCGGTCGAGGTCCCCCTGGCGTGGCTGTTGACTCCCGGGCAGCGGGTGAAAGCAGTGCCCGGATTTTTAAACGAGCCACTTAAATATGCTGATTTGGACCATGCCCAGCGAGGGCATGATCCAGACTGCGGCAGGCAGAGCAAGTCAGTTGACTTGTGATCGTTTCGGTGCCCAGCGGGGAGCCAGATTTGGGGCTCTCGTGGGATTCACCCATTGCGACCGTCTATACGCAATGCAGTA
Organism: Scyliorhinus torazame; assembly: GCF_047496885.1. Lineage (NCBI taxonomy): Eukaryota > Metazoa > Chordata > Chondrichthyes > Carcharhiniformes > Scyliorhinidae > Scyliorhinus > Scyliorhinus torazame. The sequence goes on along the minus strand of NC_092722.1, from coordinate 159,036,515 downwards.
GCTGAATCGCGCCCCTGAATTCCCAGTTTCAACTCAAAGGGTTGCAAGTTTTTACATTTCCATACTTTTACTGAAACAAACCAATCAAGCTAAAATCAATCAGTCAACCAATCAATCAAACTAAAACCAATCAAACTAAAATCAATCAAACTAAAATCAATTCTGGCTAAACATTACTTAGTAGGCAATTAATACTTCAAACTACAGAAAACATATCTCCCCATTATTTCCCAACACGGCCAAAAACAACACACTGTATTTATGTTTCACACTGCGCTCTCCGCAATCTATACAGGAACCACTCTAAACTTCCAGCTTCCAACAGGCTTGTTTTCCCCCCCCCATTTTGCTAAGCTGTTGAGGCATGATCAATTTGACTGGAGACGAAGTTGAATCCAAACTGAGGCTTTATTAGTATCAGATGTGTGGCCTCCCACAGCAGCTGGCGAAATGGCTGCGAGCTGGAGGCCTGATAACATCAGAACCAATCCCAGTTACAAAAGCGCCCCGCATAAGGAGATCTGAGTGCTCCTTAGCTGTAACGTCCTGGCAGTCACAGTCCCGAACTAGTGGGATCAGTGCCCTCCAGAAGTCCTCGATTGCCTCACCAGGTAGTTGAGTACGCGTTGCGAGCGTGTGTCTGGCGAAGAGCGCATTCGTCTTCTGTTCATAATTTTCTTTGAGTCGAGTCATGGCATCAGCGTAATTGGGCACATCCTGGATCAGCGGGAAGACTTTGGAGCTGAGTCTGGAGTACAATATCTGGATCTTCTGAGCCTCTGGAACAGGGGTCGGCACTGCATTGATATACGCTTCAAAACAAGCCAGCCAGTGCTGGAAGTCCTTTCTGGCGTCGCTTGCGTGTGGATCCAGCTGCAGGCGATCTGGTTTAATCCGGAGGTCCTTCTTCTGAATCTGATACTAATAAATTGAGGCACGATCAATTTGACTGGAGACGAAGTTGAATCCAAACTGAGGCTTTATTAATATCAGATGTGTGGCCTCCCACAGCAGCTGGCGAAATGACTGCGAGCTGGAGGCCACGCATATTTATAACCCGCCTCCTGGGCGGAGCTAGCATGCAGGGGCCACAGGTGAACCTGTAGTGCAGGTTCTACCGTACAACCTCTAATATCAGAACACAGTGGTTTACCACAGCTGTTATATCCAGTGTCAGCCAAAAGTTGTTTCCCTCAGTCTTCTGAGAATCCCTGAACCGGTTTCCAGCAGTAAGGCCCACTCTGGTGACTTCTTCACCTGGCCACACCACGACAAATCATCCAATGTTCTTAGATCTTGATAAAACCTGACTTGTCAACCAATGAATGTGCTCCCACCTGCCCAGTAGCTAACAGCCTTTTTCCCTGCTATTCACAGTAGCTACTGTTTCCATGTCTCTTTCTCTTTCTTCGGGATCCTTTCTCTATTTCTCTGTCCATGATGTCTAATTCAGTAATCCTGCGACTCCGTATGTTTACCCATAGCAAAGTCATCTGCTCTTTTCTTTTGTGTTCAGCTGTTAAAGCTATCACTTGGGTATCAGTAGATCTGGACCTAGGTGCCCCATGGAGGGCATGGGCAGCATAGTTGTTAGCACTGTGGCTTCACAGCGCCAGAATCCCAGGTTCAATCCCCTGCTGGGTCACTGGCTGTGCGGAGTCTGCACCTTCTCCCCGTGTCTGCGTGGGTTTCCTCCGGGTGCTCCGGTTTCCTCCCACAGTCCAAAGACGTGCAGGTTAGATGGATTGGCCATGCCAAATTGCCCTTAGTATCAAAAAAGGTTAGGAGGGGTTGTTGGGTTTGGGGAATAGGGTGGAAGTGAGGGCTTAAGTGGGTCGGTGCAGACACGATGGGCTGAATGGCCACCTTCTGCACTGTATATTCTATGTTCTTGTTCTGTGAAATCAGGTAGTTTTACCTTGAATTAAATAGACAGTTTAAAATATAGTTATCTTATAAACAAATAACAAGTGAAATGCAGTAAAATGACACATTGTAATACTGGCGTCGGTACAGATAATCATTGTCTAAGACAAGTTCATTTCTGACGTTTAGGATTCATTAAGCTTTGTTTTCCCCCTCAGATATTTTAACTTGTTCAACAGATTATATGGAAGCAAAAATTAATAGGTCCTACCTCAACCTTCTGGGTTTTAATGAACACAATCTTTATTTGAATGATCGAAACTGCCGGCCATCAATAACATCTAATGACGTAGTGTTCAAAATACCACTTACTAGGTGTGGTACAGAACGACAGGTAAGGAAACAGCAATGGGATGGTTGGCTCCACAAAATACAAACAACTATTTTTCCGTTTTCCATGATGATATAATTGTTGAAACATTCAAGCTGCACCTTCTTACCCTTTCAACTACTCCAATATTGCCCTTGCATAAATACGTTCTAAAGATATTGTGCTCAAATAATGTACCACCTTTGGTTTTGACATAACCATTCTGCTCTCAGACACTATAATCTTTGTTAGCGATTGTGCTGTCTTCAAAGCCTCAGATATGGTTTGGTAAAATGTCCTTCTAAACTATGGCCTCCTACCTATCTTCTTCACCACTTCTTTCATCAATTGATTTTTTGCTGCAGTTGAAGTCATTCTTTGACTTGTTTTCCATTTTCCACCATCTTCCCATGGACTGTCCTCTCCTCCTTTATTTCTTTTCTGTATCAGTGAGCTTGTGCATCTTCTTGCTTTACATTCCTCCAGATCACTCGCCATCACTAACCTTCGCCACTCTCACATTCTACGATGGTCTTTTGTATTCATGCAATGAAAGTCTTGTTTCTTTCAATTCTTCACTTTAATTATGTCTCTCATTGGGCCAACCAACAGTTCCGGTCTCTTATCTTTGATGTTCTACCATTAGTCCTTTCTCATATATTGATGTTCTTAGCCTCAGGATCTCAACCTCTTACTGCCCCATTGCAAAGGTCACCTCCAATGAAGAGGGTATTTTTTTGTTTTCATGGTGGAAAGTTTATTTTTTAAGAGCTTTTAAATTTCTGAAAAGAAAATGTGTCCAAGATGTAGAGGAAGGTTATTCTACCCTAACCAGCATTCCCCATGATTTTTTGCTGGGGATAATGTCATTTCGGATAATAAACCCTGATTTTTCACTTTATGACTTTGAAAATATTAATTTATTCAGTGATCGCTGTCATCTCTCGTGCATCAAAATGTTCATCCTGTAAAAGATTTCAATTCTCATGTGCTTTCTATTCTCACAGGAAAACAGTGGCAGCATCATATATTCAAACACCATCCGAACTTCACCTGCCGACTCAGTTATAACTCGGGAAACAAACTTACAGTTCAACATTGGCTGTGAGATGCAACAGGATACAATGTTTAAAATAATGTATGTGACAAATGAAAGCTTGACAGGTGACATAGTGGACAACATAACGGAATCTGGCCGCTATAATGTCAGCATGACATTCTATGACTCGTCATCGTTTAGCTGGCCAGTGCTGGATTCACCTTATTATGTTGATCTGAGGCAAAACCTCTTCCTGCAAGTGAACCTACACAGCTCAGACCCGTATCTCGTGGTGTTTGTGGACACCTGCACTGCATCACCTTACAGCTATGACTGGATATCAAGGACCTATGATCTAATAAAGAATGGGTAAGAAATGTTAACCCTTCATCAAAATATTCCTAACTGACTGAGATTTATCGGAATTTATCCAGAATACCTTAAATCACAATTGCAACAGTCACTGTGATCTTCTGTATGTGGTAGTATGCCATAAAAGGGGGTTTAAAAGTTTCAAGCGGAATTCTTCTCAACTAACATTAGTACTCGAGGTGTGAACAATCTTTTTTATGAGCTATTGATGTGCTGTGAGAATTATATGTTTAAAAATGAGCTGCTTTCTCTTCATTGCTTTAACTGCTAACATCTAATGAATGTTACTCATGAATTTTAAAAAGTCATGAACTGTGTACAGAAGCTTAAAATAATTCCTCCCATAATTCTTACATGTCTTTTGAAGTGTTCTAGAAAGCTATCAGGTTTCTAGGAAATAGAAAATAAATGTTGGAGTTGGGTCAATGGGCATGTGAGTGTCAGAGCTTGGCAGAGGAGGCATGAGGGGTGCAAGGGGGTGAATGGTGCTGCAGAGCTTGGCATAGGGGGAATGAATGGTCAGAGGGGGTGGACTCTGGTGCAGAGCTTGGCATGGGGGGAATGAAGGAACACAGGGGGTGGATGGGTGGGGTGGGTGGAAAGGCAGAGTCTGGCATAAGAGGCCTGAAGGAATGGATTGGGCACAACTTGACATTGAGGCATGAGGAGAACTTGGGCGGGATTCTCTGTCGACCGATGCTGGAATCAGGAACGCGATTGGGTGGAGAATCGGTTTTGACGCCAAAATCATAGCAGGTGCTTGTTTCACGCCAAATCGCAACTCTCTGGTGCCTCGACAGCGGCGTGAATGCGTTCCAGAACGCACGTATGGTAAACGCCGTTGGTATATCATTAGTGGGCCTGACCCGGCATTCCCTGGGGTCTCCACGATTCTCCACCTCCACTGAGGCAGATTCCCAACGGTGAGGTTCACTGTGCATTTACAAATTGTAAAACAGGCGCCGGGGGCTGCTGAGGAGAGAGGGGGTACGAAAAGTGTCCAACATCGCCATAGTTTCCTGATGGTCATGTCATTGGCCACGGGTCTTCTGACAGGGCTGGGGGGAGTAGCGGGGTGTGGCCAGGAAGTGGGCTGTGGGGTCAGGGTGGATGGGCATGGAGCACCATTACCGCGGTCTTTGTGGTGCACAATCTGGTGAGCTCCACACAGCTGCTGATGTACATCAGGTGGAGGCAGGAACACCCAGGCGAGACAGCAGTCAGAAGTCTGCTGGATCCCAGGACCCAGCTGGGTCCCAGCCTGATGCTGAGCCTGTGGTACAGAGATACTCGGAGCTGATGGAGATGATAGGGAGCTGGCCAGAATTGATGGGGGAAGGAGCCTAGCAGAGAAGACAGTGGAACAGCAATGGCAGGAGTTTTGGGGGTTATGAGGGAGGTACAACAGAAATTCATCCCAAAGAGGAGGAAACATGCTAAGTGGAGGGAGGACAAGGCATCCATGGCTGACGAGGGATGTCAAGGACAGCATAAAGGCTAAAGAAAAAGCATACAAAGTGACGAGGAGTAGTGGGAAACCAGAGGATTGGGAAGCCTTTAAAAGCGAGCAGAGGATAACTAAAAAAGCAATAAGGGGGAGAAGATGAAATACGAGTGTAAGCTAGCTAGTAATATAAAGGAAGATTGGAAGAGATGTTTTCAATATATAAAAGGTAAGAGAGAGGCAAAAATAGACATTGGACCACTAGAAAATGTGGCTGGAGAAGTAATAATAGGAAACAAAGAAATGGCAGATGAACTGAATAGTTACTTTGCATCAGTCTTCATGGTGGAAGACACCAGTGGGATGCCAGAGCTCCAGGGGAACCAGGGGACAGAGGTGAGTGCAGTGACCATTACTAAGGAGAAGGTTCTGGGAAAACTGAAAGGTCTGAAGGTGGATAAGTCACCTGGACCGGATGGACTACACCCCAGGGTCCTAAAAGAGATAGCTGAGGAAATTGTGGAGGCATTAGTGATGATCTTTCAGGAATCACTGGAGGCAGGAAGGGACCCAGAGGACTGGAAGGTGGCTAATGTAACACCACTGTTTAAGAAGGGAGGGAAGCAGACGATGGGAAATTATAGGCTGGTTAGCCTGACTTTGGTCATTGGTAAGATTTTAGAGTCTGTTATTAAAGATGAGATCGCGAAGCACTTGGAAGTGCATGGTGAATTAGGACTGAGTCAGCACGGCTTTGTCAAAAGGAGGTCATGGCTGACAAATCTGTTAGAGTTCTTTGAGGAGGTAACAAGCAAGTTAGACAAAGGAGAATCAGTGGACGTGATTTATTTAGATTTCCAGAAGGCCTTTGACAAGGTGCCGCATAGGAGACTGTTAAATAAGTTAAAAGCCCATTGTGTTAAGGGTAAGATCCTGGCATGGATAGAGGATTGGCCGACTGGTAGAAGTAAAAGAGTAGGGATAAAGGGGTCTTTTTCAGGATGGCAGCCGGTGACTAGTGGTGTGCCTCAGGGGTCTGTGCTGGGACCACAACTTTTTACAATATACATTAATGATCTGGAAGAAGGTACTGAAAGCACTGTTGCTAAGTTTGCAGATGATACAAAGATCTGTAGAGGGACAGGTAGAATTGAGGAAGCAAGGGGGCTGCAGAAGGACTTTGACATGCTAGGAGAGTGGGCAATGAAGTGGCAAATGAAATACAATGTGGAAATGTGTGAGGTAATGCACTTTTGAAGGAGGAATCTAGGCATAGACTATTTTCTAAATGGGGAAATGCTTCAGAAAGCAGAAGCACAAAAGGACTTTCACGATTCTCTTAAGGTTAATGTGCAGGTTCAGTCGACAGTGAAGAAGGCAAATGCAATGTTAGCATTCATGTCAAGAGGGCTAGAATACAAGACCAGATATGTACTTCTGAGGCTATATAAGGCTCTGGTCAGACCCCATTTGGAGTATTGTGAGCAGTATTTTGGGCCCCATATCTAAGGAAGGATGTGCTGGCCTTGGAAAGGGTCCAGAGGAGGTTCACAAGAATGATCCCTGGAATGAAGAGCTTGTCGTATGAGGAACGTTTGAGGACTCTGGGTCTGTACTCGGTGGAGTTTAGAAGGATGAGAGGGGATCTTATTGAAACGTACAAGATACTGCGATAGCGTGGATATGGAGAGGATGTTCCCACTTGTCGGAAAAACTAGAACCAGAGGACACCATCTCAGATTAAAGAGACGATCCTTTAAAACAGAGATGAGGAGGAATTTTTTCAGCCAGAGGGTGATGAATCTGTAGAACTCTTGCCGCAGAAGGCTGTGGAGGCCAATTCACTGAGCGTCTTTAAGACAGAGATAGATAGGTTCTTGATTAATAAGGGGATCAGGGGTTATGGGGAGAAGGCAGGAGAATGGGTATGAGAAAATATCAGCCATGATTGAATGGCGGAGCAGACTCGATGGGCCAAGTGGCCTAATTCTGCTCCTATGTCTTATGGTCTTCAAAATAAGCTGTTGACATGGGTTTATCTCCAGGCAGATTCAGTGTAAAGTCACATGGGCTTATCTCCAGGCAGATCCTATATGAGGTCCCAACCACCTCTCCAAACAACTCAATTTTACCTTGAATTAAAGGAGACAGTTTTAAACATAACTGTTTTATAAAGTCCAGCATTCATAACAGCTGTAACATAGCAATGCATTTACATTTACAGCAAAACTCTAGTTTGGACTAGGATTTTATGTTCCAGTATTAACACTAAATTTATTTTATAGGTGTGCGAGGGATGGGACATACGAGACGTATCCTTCACCAGCTAATGGTGTTGCACGATTCAAATTCAACGCTTTTAAATTCCTCAACCTTCATCCTTCAGTCTACTTGCAGTGTAAAGTTGTGGTCTGTAAAGCTTATGATTATTCTTCTCGCTGTTACCGTGGGTGCCTATCTCGAAAGAAAAGGGCCACGTGTTCTTCGAGAGGAAGCACTGATGTTCTCATCGGACCCATCGAACTGAAGAAAACTATGAAGGTGGAGGTGAGCCAATTGTGTTACTTACTGATTACATCACCGAAAGCATGGTTAAATTGGAAACTTGGGTGGGATTCTCCGCAAACGGCGTGATGTCCACCGACCGGCGGCAAAAACGGCGCGAATCAGTCCGACATCGCGCCGCCCCAAAGGTGCGGAATCCTCCGCATCTTGAGGGGCCGAGCCCTCACCTTGAGGGGCTAGGCCCGCGCTGGACTGATTTCCGCCCCGCCAGCTGGCGGGAAAGGCCTTTGGTGCCCCGCCAGCTGGCGCAAAACTGACTTTGCAATGCGGCGCATGCGCGGGAGCGTCAGCGGCCGCTCACAGCATCCCCACGCATATGCAGTGGAGGGGGTCTCTTCCACCTCCGCCATAGTGGAGACCATGGCGAAGGCGGAAGGAAAAGAGTGCCCCCACGGCACTGGCACGCCCGTGGATCGGTGGGCCCCGATCACGGGCCAGGCCACTGTGGGGGCACCCCCCGGGGCCAGATCGCCCCGTGCCCCCCCCCAGGACCCCGGAGCCTGCCCGCGCCGCCTTGTCCCACCGGTAAGAGAGGTGGTTTGATTCTCGCCGGCGGGACAGGCATTCCAGCAGCGGGACTTCGGCCCATCGCGGGTCGGAGAATCGCTGGGGGGGGCCCGCCAACCAGCGTGGCCGGATTCCCACCCCCGCCGAATATCCGGTGCTGGAGAATTCGGCAACCGCCAGGGGCGGGATTCACGCCAGCCCCCGGCGATTCTCCGACCCGGCGGGGAGTCAGAGAATCCCGCCCCTTGAGTTTCAATGATGCGCTGTAATTTAGTAGCTCCCGCTACTGATAGTCATTGTTGAAAAATGCGAAATTGTTTTTAATATTTTTCAGGGCTTGGAATAAAAAAAGTGGGAGGAGCTGATGAGCCAACTAGCCAATCCAGTTTTCAATTTCTTCTTTCTCTGTTGCGGTTGGTTAAGTTTTGGTTGCCACGGTGTTAAAACTACACAGCAGTCAACAGAGGGACTCTGCTCGTGAGCAGCTTGGAGCCAATTTTCCAAGTGTAGCTGCTCACCAAATGGAATCGTCTGTAGAATTCTGCTCTGAAGTGATTCTGTCAACCAATAATCAAGATGATTATAAATTGAACACTGCTTACCATTCCATATCGAACTTACTGCATGGACAAAATTCAAGAGTTGATCAAAATGAATTGAAAGATTATCTGAAGTAACTAACTTAGCTGCTGGGATCAAGTTAAAATAAATGAGAATGTGTTATCTGTTGTGCCTCAATAATCGCTAATTGGAATACAGCAATATTTGAATGTATTTGCTCAATTGTTTCTGCTTTCATTAAATCTGTTGCAAAAAATACTTGTTACCTGCAATTAATAATAATGCAATAAAATATTTTCTTCTGCACATCATTGTTGTACTTTATTAAGTTCTCGCAAGAAGATGACTTTCACATACGAAGAAACCATGAAACTTTCTTTTATCACAAAATGTTTTAATCTTTTGGACCTTACTACTTCCTGTCGCCAGGCTCGAGGGTGAAGAAAACAAAATCAGAAACAAACAGACTTTTTAGAAGGGCAGGCATTAGTTTCCGGTTCAATCAGAATTGGAAAAAATCAGAAGTGTAAGAGGATTTAAGCAAGTAGACAGGGAAAGGGGGAAGGGGAGGAAAGAACAAAAGGGAAGGTCTATGTTAGGGTGGAGGGTAGGAGAGCTTAAATAACAAAATGGAGGATGCTATAAAATGAGTGGTAATGGGGCAAGAAAAGAAACAAAGATGGGTCGTGAGGAGGTGGAAATGGCAATAAAAGCATCATTGCCAATTGGTGCTGTGGCAGGACTGTCACAGCTATTCGACTATAGTGTTCCTCACTCCCCAACTGAACAGCCGAGCTGTAACAGGGGAGCTAAACATCCACCCGCTCTCTGATCAAATACAATACAGAGCAATTATACTGTTGCTTTTCTTCCAAGTAATTGACATGTACCAATCAAAAGAACACATTTGTACAGGAATTATCTGTATCCATTCAGAACTAATAATTAGGATTACATAATGGATAATTTATGAGTATAAAAATAATAATAATCACTTATTGTCACAAGTAGGCTTCAATGAAGTTACTGTGAAAAACCCCTAGTCGCCACATTCCGGCATCTGTTCGAGGAGGCTGGTACAGGAATTGAGCCTGCCCTGCTGGCCTTGTTCTGCATTACAAGCCAGCTGTTTAGCCCACTGTGCTTACCAATTGTAATCTGGGCACGTATACTTATTTAGAATATCACCAAGCATGTATTTGTCTCAACTTACCCAATAACTGCTGGACATGAGTAAGACAAAGATATGCTTGGCCAATGTGTACCATACTCCCCTTCCATTGTCCTGTGTGTTAGTGGACACACATGAGTTGCAGCTGCATAATGATCAAGTGAATTTTCTGAGTTTGAGCTGCCTCCCTAGAATTAATAGAGCAAGGGTTCTTGACTCTCTGCAGATAGTCTGAGCTGAAGTAACTAGTTTTCTGTCTTTGAGAATTTAGCAGCTAGTAACTTGTTTTCAAACCTGTATGACCTTTAAACCCTTTCAGTGCTGTCTGATAAAAAGGGAACAGTTGTTATGATCTGAAATCATTAAATTCATTGTTGATTCTAGGAGGCTGTAACATGCCTAACTGAAAGGTGATTCCCTCAAGCTTCATGGGAACAGTGAAGGAGACCAATTGGGACCTAGAACTCAGAGTGAGAGGGCACTGGAAAACTAAAATGATAGGCGAAGAAACTCAAGGTCATGTGTGCAGAGGTGTTTTGCGGAATAATCACCCAATCCATGTTTGATCTTCCACATGTAGAGGAGGCTGCTGGGACCACATGGGCTTTGGATGTTCTTTGCTGGCATCACTGCCCCAGAATTGTATTATCAGTTTAAAACCTGAGAATGGGTGTGATTGAGCGATCTTGTCGCATGCAACTTGGTGACGCACGAGGCTCTTAAATCTCGCAAGAGGCCTCTCGCCTTGCTTGATCTAACGAGATTTTGTGAGATGTTGCGATCTGAGTCTTGCCTGCTATGGGCGAGATCCAGATTAACATATTGAATTGATCCATTAGGTTCATGTAAATATTTCTTCCGAGGCCCGGGAACTAACAGCCACGTCTGGGAGACCTCACTATGGTACCGCTTAGCAATGGTTTCCACGCAAACATGAACCAGGCATCATGGCATCTGAGGAGGGGGGGTTCTCCCAGGATCTTTGAGACACCTGGTGGTTAGAGACAGTGCAGGGTGGCACCCTGCCTCTCCCTCGCACCCGTCACGGCCACCCTGGCACTTCCAAGGTGCCCGAATGGCACTGCCAGAGTGTCTGGGTGGCAATGCCAGGGTACCTGGGTACCAGGATGGCACTGCCATGTGCTGGGGCCTGAGGGAGGCTATGCCTATGAAAGAGAGGATGAGGGGATGAACGGCGGGTATGAAGAAGACTCCTAAAGATTGGGGGTGTGAAGGGTGGGGGTCCTGAAAGGGGGAGACCTGAAAGGGGTGTGGGAGGTCTGAAAAGTGGGGGTCCTCAGCGATCCCATAGCACGGTGTCCTCACTTGGGGATGGGTAATGCCCATGTGTGTGGGGAGGGGGGGGGATGGGTGACATTGCCCATGGGTTAGGGTGTGGGGTCCCTCAAGCTCACTTAGAGATCCAGGCACCCTTTCAAAATGGAGTCCTGATCTCTGAGCAGCTGGTCTCTCTGGCGAGTTCAGCTCCCTATTGAAGGGCATGATTTACTGATTGCATCTATCTCACTGGAACCAGAACAGGATGTGGTCGGTAAATTCGGGAGAGGCACCTGCTGACAGTCGTTACATCTCGTGAGATCTGGACAGATCTTACGACGCATTGTTATCTGGATCCCGCCCACATTGGGTGGGATCTAGACTCGCATAGATAAGTGAGCTTAAAAGCCCACTTAATTATGTCTACACTGGATCGAATGGCCAACCGGCATCTCCTGGCCTTGCCGAGGAAACCCCAACCGTGTGCCGTTTAGCACTGGTCCCCAAAAATGGAGACCAGGTGGAATGGCACTTAGGGGGAGTCTCCTCTGGCCAGGCCGACATGCTGGCACTGCTGGTGCCGCCTGGGCACCTTGGCACAGTCAGCCTGGCACCCTTGCGGTGAAACCTGGCACCCTGGCAGAGCTTCCTGAGGGCCATCCAGGCTGGCAGTGCCAAAGAGCCAGGCTGGCATTTTGCCCACACTGGGGATTGGACTTGGGAGTGCCCTGCCGGTATCTGGTGGGGTGCAAGGTGTCTCAAGAACCCGCTTTTTGGTGAGTTGGGGTATTAGGGGGAGGGCCAGGGATTGCTTGAGAGTTGATAGATCGGGGAGCCATTTTTAAATGGCGGCCCAATCGCCTCCTTGAGGCCAAAATAATAACAATGTGCTGTTAGATAGCGAGGCAGTGCCGAATGACTCCACTATTCCCGCCCGGAAGGATCTCTGATTTTTTTGATTAAATCAAATAATAATTGTGGATTAGACCGAGGAACTGCCCAAAGCAGAATAGAATGATTAAGGGTGCGACCTAATGGCCACATTGCGCCCAGCATGGATCCGTGAAAGGCAGTTTGATCGTGGTAGAGGCTGAAATCGGGATCAGCGTCGGGTGTCAATCAGTTTCCAATCTAACCGGCCCACTCCCGTTGGCGGGTTCTGGTTCCCAACTGACTGGCAAGGTTCCAATTGACGCCAATTGAGAGAAAACTCCATATCATTAACGGCATGGACAGCTTCTCGAGACCTACCTGGTTCCCCAGCAAGCGGTTACGTGGGTGCCCTTTAGCACACCTATTTAAAAATGGGAACCTGGCAAAATGGCTGCTGAGGAGAGGAGGTGAGTAGCCATCTTTGAAGTTGGGCCTGCAGCCCGGGGGCTCTGGAGCTGCTGCCCCAGTAATTAGTGGGGGGTGAGGGGGAGGGTGGGGGAGCCCCTGGGGGGGGGGGGGGGCGAGCCTGTGGCCACCTTCATCGATACTGAGGCGCCGCATCCGGGCGGTGGCCTGTACACTCTCTGCCTCGTGGGAGGCAAGTTGTTCATGTTCTGCCGATTTAAGATGGGAGTACCGACTTTTCGCCGGTTCATGCACTTTACATGTCTCGAGTGCGACTGGCAGGGTCATGTTTTTTATTTTTAGGAGCTGCTCCCGCAGGGCGTCGGAGTGGACCGCAAACACGATCTGATCCCTGATGATGGAATCAGCGGTGTCACCATAGTTGCAGGACTGCGCTAATATATGGAGGTGAGTTATAAAGGATTGGAAAGTTTCATCCTTACCCTGAAGGTGTTGCTGGAAGACATAGCGCTCAAAGCTCTCATTCGTTTCGGCTTCACAGTGACTGTCGAATTTAGCTAAAACGGTCCCGAACTTGGTCTTGTCCTCGTCATCGGCAAAAGTAAGCGAGTTGAAAATTTGGATGGCTTGGTCCCCCGCAGTTAATAGGAGCAGCACGATTTTTCTGGCATCGGACACATCCTCGAGGCCCGAGGCCTCAATGTAGATACTGAACTTCTGCTTGAAGACCCGCCAGTTGGCGCCGAGACTGCCGGAGATCCGTAGCTGTGGAGGGGCCTGGATCTTCTCCATGCTGCTGGAAGGCACTTGCTGGTTGTCACCGAATCACTCAAGGGTTTATCACTTAGATAAAGTAGACTAATGGTACCATGTCGTGTTATTCACCCTGGGGTAAAACGGACTGCAACTGGATGCAGTTGTACTGGAAAGTAAGACACCAAACTTAGACGTTGGTTCAATACGATTTATTGAACTTCTGTAACAGTGCACATAGCTTGCTGTGCGTTGACACTAATCTAAGTGTGCTAACTATAACTAACTAGACCAGACTAGCTCTGAGCCACGTGTACAAGGTGCTAACTGATATATACACCTTGACTGTCACTACAGTTGTCACCAGTGGAAAGAGGCAGAGTGCTGATGCGTTGTGTGCTTTATAGTGGGAGAACCCCCCTCTAGTGTTCTGTCTGGTGATTGGTTGTGTTCTGTCCTGTGTGTTGATTGACTGTATTGGGTGTCTGTCACTGCCTATCTGTATCTCATTATGTGCATGAGTGCATATCATGACAGGGCATGCAGCCTGGGGGCTCTGGAGCTGCTGCCCCAGTAATCAGTGGGGGGTGAAGGAGAGGGTGGGGGGGGAGGGGGGGGGGCAAGCCTGGTCCCTAGTCAGTGGGGCTGGGTGCCATCGGTGGGCAGGTGCCCCTCAGAGGGCACCCAGCACCTAGAGGTCCCACAGGACCTCAGGCCTCCCTCCTGATTATGTATCCTCATAACAGTGGCAACTTCAGCTGCTGCCTGTCCGTCCTCCTGAACACACCCACCCATGGTAATATTGTGAGGGTCACTTTAACTCCCTCTGCCTGTGAGCAGCCTATAGCTGTACAGCTGAAGGTTATTGCTAATAGGGAATTTGGATTGTTAGTTATTTGAGTACTCCACAGCTCTCGAGTGGAATCCCGTGGGTACACCCGTCATATCCCAGGCGACTGTTCCTGCCTAGCTTCCCAATCAAACTGTGAGGACTGGCTGCTTTTTCCTAAACCCTGGAGACGTCAACACCACAGAGGCAGCAGTCAACAATCAAACTCCCTAAATCTGGCCTTCAGCACTGGCGATATCCCCGTGGCCAGAGGTTGAGTGTGTGTAGATTTAGGGAGGGAGCCCGAGCCCGGTCAAAGTAATGTCCTCGGCAGGGGTCTGGGGTCCAGAGTCTGGGGCCCGGTGTCTAGGGCCCTTGCCGTTGTCGGGGTTGTCTGTGCAGGGTGAGGTCCCCCAGCACAACCAGCTCATTGCATGGCACCCTGAGAGAAGATGGCGAACGTATGGGTGGGAGGCTTGGGAGAATGCGAGGGTCCAGGGGTGGAGGCCATAACTGATTGTTGGTCTCGCACCCTCTCCAATTCCTTACAGACATGACATTATGGATGGTATTGTAGACCGTGCAGCAGCTGCCCACACGGTGCTTGTGGCAGCCCAGGCAGCCAGACCCCAGAGAAGGCAGCGGCAGCAGCATTGATGCAGGTTCGAGGTGGCAGCCCATGTACAGGGGGCTTCCCCACACTCTGAGGAACCAGCCATCCATCACACTGGGGATGGACGCAGAGGGGGAGGCGGACAGATGTCGTTTGTCATTTGAGGAGATGTCGGACAGCATGTGCCACAGGAGGCTCAATCTCAAAAAGGGGATGGTGCTGCACCTGTGCCACGTCTTCGCAGATTGAGGAGGATACCCTCTCCCAGTTGCCGTCAAGGTCATCGCAGCCCTGAACCTTTACTCCTCAGGTTCATTCCAGGGCTCAAGCGGGGACTTGTGCATCATTTCCTAACCTACAGCCCACAAGTGCATCCATGTAGTCACTGATGTCCTGTATGCCTGGGCAGCAGACTATAGAAATGGCGAGCTCGACCAAACCCACCAGGATGCCCGGGCAGCAGGATTCTCCGCCATCGCTGGGATGCCCCAGGTCCAGGGGGTAATTGATTTCATGCATGTTGCCTTGTGCACACCAGGGCAAATGCCCTTCATTTGCAGGAATGGGCTCCATTCTCCAAATGTTCAACTTGTTTGCGACAACCTCCGGATGACGCATGTGTGTGCACGCTCCATGGAGCAGGATGAAATGTGCTCGTGTTTCTTCTTCCTAAATGTGCACAGAGAAACCTCTGTGATAAGCAGCCTGAGGGAAGAAGACAGCTCAGTAAAATCATTGCAGTCTGATATCCTGAGGATCAGCAAATCTTTTTATGCTGAATTGTGTGATCTGAAGCCAACAGACAGCATGGCTTCCCAGTCTTTCCTGGTGTCTATCATGGAGGTCTTAGACGCCAGCAAGTGGGAAAGCCTGGACATTCCGCTAACTCTGGAGGAGCTGACAAAGATCATCAAGCCCTTTGAGACAAGTAAAACACCCAAAAGTGACGGGTTTCCTCCAGGTGCTCCGGTTTCCTCCCACAATCCAAAGATGTGCGGGTTAGGTGGATTGGTCATGCTAAATTGCCCCGTAGTGTCCAAATGTTAGGTGGGGTTGCTGGGTTACGCGGACAGGGTGGAGGTGTGGGCTTAGGTGGGGTGCTCTTTCAGGGGCCGGTGTAGGCTCAATGGGCCGAATGGCCTCCTTCCGCACTGTAAATTTTATGATGCTATCCACCCTGAGCAGACCTGTGCTGTACCAGGCAGGAAGATCTCTGATAGCCTCGCGTTACTCAAGGACACAATTGCCAGCCTCGCGTTACTCAAGGATACAATTGCCTACATGCAGGACAGGAGGGTGGACACCTGCTTCATTAGCCTGGACCAGGAGATGCATCCATCTACATGATGGATGTGCTCTCCAAAATGGGGTTTAGGGAGAGAATCTACAATTGGATCCAACTGCTCTTTTCAAACATCTGTAGCATAGTCTCAATCAATGGATGGGAACCAGAAAGCTTTCAGATGAAATCTGGAGTCAGGCGGGGATGCTCCCTCTCCCCTGTCCTGTTTGTGTGTTGCACAGAACCTTTTGCTGAGTCAATCAGGAAGGATCAAGACCTGAGGTGTGACGATCCCAGGCAGCGGAGGCATTCAGGTCAAAGCCTCCCAGTACATGGATGACATTGCCTTCTTCTGCTCAGATCCGATAATAGTGCGCAGGCTCTTCAACGCATGTGACCAGTTCAAACTGGCCTCAGGAGCGAGGATAAACCATGGCAAGAGTGAGGCGATGTTCTTTGGGAACTGGGCTGGCCGGTCCTTTATTCCCTTCACCATCAGGTCAGATTATCTGGATTCTGGGGCTATGGTTTGTAGCGGTTGTGGCGTGCACCAAAAAGTGGAAGGAGCATAATGCCAAGGTAAGGCATAAACTATGGGCAGCACAGTAGCATAGTGGTTAGCACAATTGCTTCACAGCTCCAGGGTCCCAGGTTCGAGTCCCGGCTTGGGTCACTGCCTGTGCAGAGTCTGCACATCCTCCCCGTGTGTGTGTGGGTTTCCTCCGGGTGCTCCGGTTTCCTCCCACAGTCCAAAGATGTGCAGATTAGGTAGATTGGCCATGATAAATTGCCCTTAGTGTCCAAAATTTCCCTTGTGTTGGGTGGGGTTATTGGGTTATTGGGATAGGGTGGAGGTGTGGGCTTGGGTAGAGTGCTCTTTCCAAGAGCCGGTGCAGACTCGATGGGCCGGAAGGCCTCCTTCTGCACTGTAAATACTATGATTCTATAAACTGGGCATATGGGAGCAACGCACTCTCTCCATTGCAGGCAAAAACCTGGTCATCAGGTGTGAGGTACTCTTGGTGTTGCTGTACATGGTGAAGCACTGACCCATACCCCAATTATGTGTCACAGCAGTCACCCGAGCCATCTTCAAATTCATCTGGAGATTCAAGATGGATTGAATCTGAAGGGACACATGCACAGGGAGGGAGAAAAGTACTCAGTGCTGCCCTCATCCTGATGGCCACCTTTCTGTTTGGCGGCATCAAGCTGTGTGTGGACCCCTGGTATGTAAACACCAAGTGTCACTGAGTACTGTGGTTCTATCTGTCCCCGGTGTTGCGAAGTATGGGTCTGGTCATGTGGACGCGGAAGGCTCCAAGTAGTTGGACTGTGCTGTATCACCTGTCTCTCGTGGAACAATTTTAAAATAGTGTAAATAAACTAGCTTTGTTTGAAATACATAGCTTGATGTTCTTTGTCAGCATCAATAATAATAGTAATAACCTTTTATTGTCACAAGTATGAAGTTACTGTGAAAAGCCCCTAGTCACCACATTCCGGTGCCTGTTAGGGTAAGATGGTACGGGAATTGAACCTGCGCTGCTGGCCTTGTTCTGCATCACAAACCAGCTGTCTAGCCCACTGAGCTAAACCAGCCTATTGCGACTTTTAGCTACATTGAGGAACTCAACGGAGACCATCACATGGTACTAGGAATGCTTACTAAAGTATTGTAGCTAGAATTAGTCAGAATCTAAAAATAACGTGCTCCGCTTCCGATTGCAAGCCTGTTGCATCTGCTCATCCAGCCAAGTCGAGACCTTATGGAGAAACTGCAGACCACAAAACAGATCCGGACGTCTGGTAATATTGATGCTAATTGGAAAACTTTTTACCGATCTGCCTCCAATGTAGAAGCAGCTAGCGATCAGCAAAAATTTGCGTTGTTTTTAACAATGGCTGGAACGCAGGCAATTGAGCGATATAATTCCTTCCATTTCTCCACTAATGATGAGAAAACAAAATTTAATGTTGCACTTGAAAAATTCGACCTTCACTGTAAAGCTCAGATCAATGAGACCTATGAGCGATATTTGTTTAGAAAGCAGGTTCAGAAACATGGCAAATCCATTGATTGTTTTATTACCGATCTGAGACTAAAGGCGCAGAACTGCAACTTTTCGATCCACCAGACTCTCTGTTGTGGGACCAAATTGTTTTTGGCATTGAGAATGAAAATTGCGAGAACGTTTACTTGGACAAAAGAATGTCAAAACTTGAAGAAGCAATCGAAAGGTGTACGAGTGAACTTGCACAAGATCAGTACTCAGACATACTGATTTGTGAAAGTGTTGCAAAAAGACAAAATGTAGCTGACGGCATTGAAGCTGTTGCGTACTCAAGAAAACAGCGCGCTACAGTTGGTGGCCATTTTGTCTATGACACAAGCAGCGTCATGATGTGCAGATGTGTGGATACGCCCACCCAAAGAAAAAATGCCCGGCTCTCAGTAAACAGAATCATTTCGCTGCACAGTGCCATTCAGTGACAAAAGGGCCACAGTTTACAAAATCGATTTCATTCAACAAAAATATGAATGTTCAGATTATCAATACAAATAAAGATACAGCAAAAATGGTGAAACCTGATACTGTTACACATGTCTATTATCTTGAAGATACTTTCTTTGCTGGCATTGTTGAAAAGTACCAGACAACTTTGAAGTGCAATTCTTATCCACAGATAGTGCATCCAATACGATCCACCAACTTGCAGGATGAATGGAAAATTCCATTACAAGTCAATAGATCCAAGATTGTGTTTAAACTTGACACTGGTGCAAATACTCATTTAATTAACAACTTTGATTTATCCAAACTACTTAGGAAGCCTCATGTTCAAGACACTGACCGGCAGTTACGTGACTACAATGGTAACACGATTATTTCTTTGGGTTCTTGCTATCTCGTGGTAAAAAACAAAGACACAGAGATGCCTTTGCGATTTGAAATTGTTGACGCGAGACGTTCGTCACTATTAGGTGTACAAGCGAGTCAAGACTTAAACTTAGTGAAACAAATTCACTGCACCAACAAACTTCCTGCCCCTGTGCAAGAAGACATTGAGGACATACTAGCAAAGTTTCCAGATGTATTTCAGGGAATGGGTACTTTGTTCTTTAAGTATAAAATTCAACTCAAAGCAAATGCCAAACTGGTGGTGCACCCTCTAAGAAGAATTCCTGCTCCGTTACGTTACCGTCTTAAGCAAGAACTTTTTAAAAAAATTATTTTTATAAATTTAGAGTACCCAATTAATTTTTTCCAATTACAGAGCAATTTAGCGTGGCCAATCCACTTACCCTGCACATCTTTGGGTTGCGGGGGCAACAAGGAGAGGACGTGCAAACTCCACACGGACAATGACCCAGAGCTGGGATCGAACCTGGGACCTAGGCGCCATGAGGCAGCAATGCTAACCACTGCGCCACCATGATGCCACAAGAACTTGCACGAATGCAACACTTCAGTATTATTTCCAAGGTTACAGAACCTACAGATTGGGTCAACTCAATGATTTGCATTAAAAAAAACAATGATGACCTCAGGATTTGCCTCGACCCAAAAGATCTGAATATGAACATCAGATGGCAACACTATCCCATACCGAAGCGTATGAAATAACTAGTGGAATGGCTCATGCCAAGATCTTCTCCAAGCTTGATGCTTCAAGAGAATTCTGGCAACTGCAACTAGACGACTCAAGTAAAAAACTGTGTACTTTCAATACTCTGTCTGGTCATTATGGCTTCAACAGAATGCCCTTTGGTATCATCACAGCATCTGAGATCTTCCACTGTGCCATAGAACAGATGACAGAAGGCATAGATGGACTTTGTGTTTATGTCGATGACATAATAATATGGGCTTCTAATCGTGAAGAACACAACGCAAGGCTTTTGCAGGTGTTACAAAGGATACACAAGTACAGATTAAAGCTTAATCAGACCAAGTGTCAGTTTTGCATCTCAAGTTTAAATTTGTTAGGTGTCCAGATCTCTGCAAATGGTGTGCATGCCGCTATCCAGAAAATATCCATCCCAAAGGATAAGAAAGCAGTTTTGAGATTGCTTGGTGTGGTGAATTTTCTCCCCAACCTTGTTGCACGAAATACTGCTTTGAACAACTCATGAGGAAGAACAGAATCTTTTTGTGGAATGCAGAACATCCTGGAGAGTGATCTGATTTGAAGTCAGCACTGACCACCATTTCCTTGTTTTCTTTGACCCTGGCAAGAAACAGAAATTTCTACTGATGCGAGTCAAGATAGCATTGGGGCAGTTCTCCTTCAAAAAAATGCTGATGCGTTATGGCGACCCATTGCATATGCATCCAGAGCCATGACGCCTATGGAACAACGTTATGCTCAAATTGAGAAAGAAGGTTTAGGCCTTCTCATGAGTATACAGAAATTCCATGACTATGTGTATGGACTCCCGATGTTCACGGTAGATACCGACCAATTGTGCATATTATCAAGAAAGATGTGAATGATATATCTCCAAAACTGCAGAGAATCATTATGAAACTCAGAAGATATTTCTTTCAACTGGTGTACACGCCAGAGAAACATCTTGTGGTGGCCGACGCATTGTCTCGTGCTGAAGCAAATGAGCAGCAGCCTGAGATAGTTCAACCGTAGAAGCTTAAGCGGAACTTAAGTGGAAACTCTTCCTGTCTCCAATGAAAAGCTCCAGCTCATCAGAGCAGAAGCTGAAAAAGATGCAATGTTACAATGTGTGATCAGCCATATGAAGAATGGTTGGCTGAAAGGAAGTTGTTCTGATTTCAGAAATATCAGATCTGATCCAAGTGTAATAGATGGATTTCTACTTCGTCTTGATCATGTAGTAATTCCTACAAAGCTTCGACGCATGATCCTGCATAAGGTTCATAAAGGTCATTTAGGTGTCGAATAGTGCAAACGTCGTGAAAGACAAGTAGTAAATAGGGCTGCAATAAATGCTGACATCACCAACTTTGTGTTGGAGTGTGACACATGCCAGCATCAGCAGTCGATAGAGAAAAGAGAAGCTAACAACAGGCAATCTAGAGAAGATTCTGTGGTCGAAAGTTGGTATTGATTTCTTTCATTTTCATGGTCAAGATTATATATTGATCATTGACTACTTTTCTAACTACCCAGAAGTTATGCGATTGTATGACTCTACTTCCAAATCCATGATCAAAGCCACTAAAGAAGTGTTTGCTCATCATGGAATACCTCTCAAACTCATGACGGACAACGACCCTTGCTTTGATGGTAGTGAGTGGGCAGAATTTGCTTGAATGTATAATTTCACTCATATCACATCTCGTCCTCTTCATCCGCAATCCAATGGCAAGGCAGAAAAAGGTGTTCACATTGTGAAGCAACTTTTCAAGAAAGCACTTGACTCCGGCTCATTTGTTCTTCGCATTGTTGAATTATAGAGCTACTCCTCTCACAACAGGTTTATTTCCTGTACAGTTGTTGATGAATAGATCATTGCGTACTAGTCTTCCATGTTTACAACTAGCTGATCATGATCTTCAGCAAGTCATAGAAAGAATGCAACATCAAAAATATCTCCAGGAGAAATACCACAACGAACATGCAAAATTGCTGGAACCACTTGATCCAGGTGATCTAGTGAGAATACAGATTCCCACTCGAGGATGGTCTGACTTAGCTGAGATGATTAGTCAGGCAGCACCTCACTCGTATGTTGTGAAAACGACAGATGGTTTTGTTCTAAGAAGGAACAGACGTGCTCTTTTAAAAGTCATATCTCCTCAAACCTTATTTCCGCGTATTGAGTTTGATAGTCACTTACTCAGGTTGAATCTTACTACCACAATATCTGATGACAGACAAGATGACTTCCAGAAGAAATAGGAAACATCTGAATCTCAGTTGACTGGATTGAGAAGATCATCCAGAATCAGAAAGAAACCTGAAAGACTTAATTTGTAAACGTTAACATATTTGACTCACTTGTTAACTGTAGGGTATACATATCAATGTACTATGTAATGCCATTGCTTATATTCTACTGTTTGTTACTGCACAAATGTTTCAAACAAAGGGGGATGTAATGATATGTATAGTGTAGGGAGTGTAGGGAGATGATGTTCATGTATCTCGACACTAGTAGTCATATAAATATACAGTGAATCCTGAGATTCTGGGAGAAGGTGTTAGTGGCAGGTTGAGATAGGGGGCTGGATTCTCCGATCGCTGACACCAAAATCATGTTCGGCGATCGGACGGCGAATCCCCATTTACACTGGAATCAGGGGCGGCGCTGTTTGTGGGATGCTCCTCCCCGTCAAAAACGGCGTACACGGGAAGTATATTGCACGCCGTATGGACGGCCTCAGGATGTCACCTGAGGCCCTCACCCGATGCTCTGCCCCCGATGGGCCGAGTCCCCGACAGCGTTGCTCGCGTGTGCTCACACCGTTCGGGCATCTCGCGTGCCGGCTGCGGACTGAGTCCAGCGGCGCCACAGTCGGAGGGGGGAGCCATTCTGCTGGCAGGGGGGGTTTCGGCAGGGCTAGGAGGACTGGTGGGGGTGGCGAGGATAGTTACAGCAGGCAGTTTTTTGTGGTCTGGATCCGCGCACGGCTGGTGCCATGATGCTTGGTGCAGCCGCCGCAGGCCGCCATCGTGCACATGCACGGCCACGGACCTGGCCATTCTCTGGCTTTATCCGCAGGTAAAGCCGGTGGCTTTACGCTGTGCGGCTGCTAGCCCCCCACCGGACGGATGATCGGTACGGGGGCAACGCCGACCTTCTGATCATAAGACCAGACGAATCCTGCGGTCATAGCCACAGGATCGGAGAATCCAGCTCAGGGTGTTAATTGTATTACAGAAAGTTTAGACAGCATAGTTAGATATTGTAGATTTCCATAGCATAGATTTAATACTGTAATTTTCTTAGCTATTAGGAAGTAAGTGTGCCAATCATTTTAAAGTAGTGTCAATAAACTAGCTTTGTTTGAAATACATAACTTGCTGTTCTTTGTCAGCACTATGACGTTTAGCTATCTTGAGGGACTCAACAGAGAACATCACAACATGGTAGTAATAGGAACATTCAGTTTGAATGTTTATTTTGCAGATACATAATCTTGAATCTCTGGAGAAACTTGTGAGTGTCACAGCAGCCCAAACCTCTATCACGCTTTGTCTGTGATTTGCCTGTTACTCTTTATGGCTCCTGGGTTAAATAGAAATGAGACTCAAGGTCCAAGGGGCAAAGTAATTTGTAGACCCTGGAGGCTAAGTGATAGTAAGAAGGGTGGCTAAATATTGGGCCAAAGAGAAGGGATTTTATTGAGAGTTTAAAGGAAGCGGGAGATGGAAAGTTTTAGGGAATAGGGTTTGGGAGTTCAGGACAAGCACGGCCGAAGGCACAGCCACTAATAATAATGCAAACTGTCCGCCCAGGATAAGCTTTGTGTAAAATAAAGTAGACAATTAATGTGTCAGGAAACACATAATTTATTGTTGTACTGGCAAAGTTAGCAAGCTATTTCAAAACAGAAGTTTTTTTTCCATCGAAGGTCATTCATGATTAAACAAACTAATTCCAACCATTGTATTTTGTTCTCAGTACAATTCCACAAAGGACCGTTAAGGCAGCATGATTGAGACACTGCACATTTGTGAACTATTCCCATTCAGTTCAACTTAATTACACTATCATTGCAAAACATTTCAGAATCATAACATGTGTAAACGAGTTTTAACAATGATCAGTTTTTTACATGATTAGTAAAGTGTTAAATTTGATAATTTCATGACCGTTTGCTAAACTCACTTCATAAAGGCAAAGGTGCAGGATTTGTCAGTCACATGCAGTAATCAGCCCCTCTCTCCAAAATACACAGTAATCAGCCCCTCTCCCTTCACATGCACAGTAATCATCCACTCTGCCCAAAAGATACAGCAATCATCCCCCTCCCCAAAAGATACAGCAATCATCCCCTCTCCCCAAAAGATACAGCAATCATCCCCCTCCCCAAAAGATACAGCAATCATCCCCTCTCCCCAAAAGATACAGCAATCATCCCCTCTCCCCAAAAGATACAATGATCAACCCTTTCGCAAACACACACACTGCATTGTGCAGCGGAATATGGCATATTTATCTTGCAGAATTCCAGTTCGCAAACATTCACACAGTTTGTCACAGTCGTCATGCAGGCTGTTCCTTGATTAATAGCATGCTGCAAGATATGCATCTAGAACATGAACCAGTGGACAGAGTACAAGGAATTAATTAAACCTCCTGGAGAGTGCATATGTGAAGGTGTGTGGGTTGGGGAGAGTGGTATTTGACAGATCCTTTTTTGGTGATTGCTTTGCTGAGAATGATGCCTCACAGCCATTGATAACAATGTCTTTGCTGTTGGTTCTTGTACAGTTTTAGTGAATGTGGCCAGAAGCATCAACGGCAGGAAAATGGAAATCTGGGGCGAGATTCTCCGACCCCCCGCCGGGTCGGAGAATCGCCGGGGGCTGGCGTGAATCCCGCCCCCGCTGGTTGCCGAAGTCTCCGGCACCGGATATTCGGCGGGGGCGGGAATCGCGCTGCGCCGGTTGGCGGGCCCCCTCGTGCGATTCTCTGGCCCGGATGGGCCGAAGTCCCGCCGCTAAAATGCCTGTCCCGCCGGCGTAAATTAAACCACCTACCTTACCGGCGGGACAAGGCGGCGCGGGCGGGCGCCGGGGTCCAGGGGGAGGGGCGCAGGGCGATCTGGCCCCGGGGGGTGCCGGCACGGTGGCCTGGCCCGCGATCGGGGCCCACCGATCCGCGGGCGGGCCTGTGCCGTGGGGGCACTCTTTCCCTTCCGCCTCCGTCACGGTCTCCACCATGGCGGAAGCAGAAGAGACTCCCTCCACTGCGCATGTGTGGGAAGCTGTCAGCGGCCACTGGCGCTCCCGCGCATGCGCCACCCGGAGATGTAATTTCCGCGCCAGCTGGCGGGGCACCAAAGGCCTTTTCCGCCAGCTGGCGGGGCGGAAATTTGTCCGGCGCGGGCCTAGCCCCTCAAGGTTGGGGCTCGGCCCCCAAAGATGCGGAGCATTCCGCACCTTTGGGGCGGCGTGATGCCCGACTGATTTGCGCCGTTTTGGGCGGCAGTCGGTGGACATCGTGCCGTTTCCGGAGAATTTCCCCCCTAGAATCAATAGTTATCTTCTAAGTAATGTAATATTTATTAGCCCTGCAAGATAAAGAAATATATTTTAAAAACACTTGATACATATATTGTATTTTCAAATAACTAAATTAATACAATATTAATAAATAAATTCATTAAGCTAATTTCTAATGACAAAGCGGCTAAATAATCACAAACTGAAAGTTAAGCAAGTGAGGTAATAGTGCTTTAAAACACAAAACAGTACTGTACATTCTACAAATTTGGTTTCTTAATTTGCTACCCTTTCTGATTACATAATCATATATGTTGATATTGATATACCTTTGGGCGATTATTGGAAGACCACGAAGCAAGTTGTTAAAATGTGCTTTACTCAGTGTGCAAGTTAAACAGGGGTTTGCAGCAATAGGCATACAACAGGCTAGCCACCAAAGACACATTGTTCCCCCAATCAGTGCACTGCTCTCAGTCTACTGCCCCACCTAGCAGAATCATCTGCTGATAGAATATCTTTGGGAATCAGGACCATCTCCGGGTCCTGACTCCACGAGGATCTGCAAATGACCCACAGTGATGTCAGGCTGGTAGCCCTACCTGGAACATGGGTGTTTCAGTTGCAAGAGTGGCCTTTCATCTCCGCAGTCCTGTCATTGGAGCATGAGACCTTTGGTTCTGATAGCACCTGGCTTGTTGCTGACAGGTTGCCTCCCTGGAGTTGCTGCCATCAGGAGGGCTTCACATCAAAGCTGGGAAAATCCTGGGAGAGTTCACACTATTCCTCTGCATTCAGCACTTCATTTGCTAAATTCCTTGCTGTTATTCTCCCAAATTTCAGAGTTTGTTTCTGCTAACCACTGTGCCACCCGTGCCTAACACTCCTCACATTCTTGTTCTGGTTATGTGCTCCATTGCTTCAGTAAATATGCTGCATTACAACCATAAGTAAACTGCTATCCCATCTTCCTCCAATCACTTTAAAATTATGTCCCCTCGTGACAGCCATTTCCGCCCTGGGGATAAGTCTCTGGCTATCCACTTTATCCATGCCTCTCATCACCTTGTACACCTCTATCAAGTCACCTCTCTGCCTTCTTCACTCCAATGAGAAAAGCCTTTGCTCCCTCAACCTTTCTTCATAAGACATGCCCTCCACTCCAGGCAGCATCCTGGTAAATCTCTTCTGTACCCTCTCCAAAGCATCCACATCCTTCCTATAATGAGGCAACCAGAACTGTCCAAGTGTGGTCTAACCAGGGTTTTATCAAGCTGCAGCAAAACCTCGCAGTTCTTAAACTCAATCCCCCTGTTAATGAAAGCCAACACACCATATGCCTTCTTAACAACCCTATAAACCTGGGTGGTAACTTTGAGAGATCTATGTACGTGGACCCCAAGATCCCTCTGTTCCTCCACACTTCCAAGAATCCTGCCTTTAACCCTGTATTCAGCATTCAAATTCGACCTTCTAAAATGAATCACTTCACATTTATCAAGGTTGAACTCCATCTGCCACTTCTCAGCCCAGCTCTGCATCCTGTCAATGTCCTGTTGTAACCTGCAACAACCCTCAACACTATCTACAACTCCCCCAACCTTTGTGTCATCGGCAAACTTACTAACCCACCCTTCCACTTCCTCATCCAAGTCATTTATAAAAACCACAAAGAGCAGAGGTCCCAGAACAGATCCTTGCGAGACACCACTGGTCACCGACCTCCAGGCGGAATACGTTCCATCCACTACCACTCGCTGTCTTCTTTCGGCTAGCCAATTCTGTATCCAGACAGCCAGATTTCCCTGTATCCCATGCCCCCTAACTTTCTGAATGAGCCTATCATGGGGAACCTTATCAAATGCCTTACTGAAATCCATATACACCACATCCACTGCCCGGCCTTCATCAATGTGTCTCATCACATCCTCAAAGAATTGAATGATGCTTGTGATGCATGACCTGTCCCTCACAAAGTCATGCTGACTATCTTTAATCAAACTATGTTTTTCGAAATAATCATAAATCCTACCTCTCAGAATCCTTTCCAATATTTTGCTCACCACAGATGTAAGACTGACTGGTCTGTAATTCCCAGGGATTTCCCTATTCCCTTTCTTGAACAGGAGAACAACATTCGCCTCCCTCCAATCATCCAGTACTACTCCAGTGGAGAGTGAGGACGCAAAGATTCATCGCTAACGGCGCAGCAATCTCCTCCCTCGCTTCCCGTAGTAACCTTGGGTATATCCCGT
This sequence comes from Scyliorhinus torazame, assembly GCF_047496885.1. Classification (NCBI taxonomy): domain Eukaryota; kingdom Metazoa; phylum Chordata; class Chondrichthyes; order Carcharhiniformes; family Scyliorhinidae; genus Scyliorhinus; species Scyliorhinus torazame. The sequence goes on along the minus strand of NC_092722.1, from coordinate 159,009,155 downwards.
CAGGCCCAGAGGACTTATCTATCTTGATGCTTTTCAAAATTTCCAGCACATCCTCCTTCTTAATATCAACCTGTTTGAGTCTATTAACCTGGTTCATGCTGTTCTCATGAGCAAGAGATCCCTCTCTCTAGTGAATACTGAAGCAAAGTATTCATTTAGGGCCTCCTCCATCTCTTCAGACTCTAGGCACAAGTTCCCTCTGCTATCCCTGATCGGCCCTACTCTCACTCTGATCATCCTCTTATTTCTCACATAAGTGTAGAACGCCTTTGGGTTTTCCCTAATCCTTCCCGCCAGGGATTTTTCATGCCTTTTCTAGCTCTCCTCCATCCATTTTTGATTTCCTTCCTGGCTACCTTGTAACCCTCTAGAGCCGAGTCAGATCCTTGCTTCCTCAACCTTATATAAGCTTCCTTCTTCCTCTTGACTAGAAGCTCCACTTCTCTTGTCATCCAAGGCTCCTTCACCTTACCATTCCTTCCTCGTCTCAGTGGGACAAAACTATTCAGAACTCGCAGCAAGTGCTCCTTAAACAACAGTAGTGGACTTGCCAACATTAAGGGCATTTAAATGGTCATTGGATAAACATATGGATGATAATGGAATAGTGTGATGGGCTTTAGATTGGTTTCACAGGTCGGCGCAACATCGAGGGCCGAAAGGCCTGTACTGCGCTGTAATGTTCTATGTTCTATGTTCTATGTAATCCCCACCTTACTGTTGTGCATTTGCCCAAGAACAATTGTTCCCACTTTATGCTCCTCAGCCCCTGTCTAATAGCACTATAATTTCCCCTCCCCCAATTAAATACCTTCCCATACTGTGTGTTCCTATCCCTCTCCATGACTATGGTAAAGGTCAAGGAGTTGTGGTCACTGTCACCGAAATGTTCTCCACTGAGACATCTGACACCTGGCCTGGTTCGTTGCCGAGCACCAAGTCCAATATGGCCTCCCCCCTAGTCGGCCTCTCTACATATTGAGTCAGGAATCCTTCCTGTACACACCTAACAAAATCTGCTCCATCCAAACCATTTGCACTAAGGAGGTTCCAGTCAATATTAGGGAAGTTGAAGTCACCCATGACAACAACTCTGTTACTTCTGCCACCCAATCTGTTCCTCTATCTCTCTGCTGCTATTGGGGGGATGATAGAAAACTACCAATAAAGTGACTGCTCCTTTCTTGTTTCTGACTTCCACCCATACTGACTCAGTGGACAAACCCTCCTCAACTACCTCCTTTTCTGCAGCTGTGGTGCACTCCCTAATTAACAGTGCCACTCCCCCTCTTCATTTACCTCCCTTCGTATTCTTCTGAAAACATCTAAACCCTGGAACATCTAACAACCATTCCTGGTGTTTTAAGATCAGATGTTCCGAGGGTACGAAGTGTCAGCTAGTGGTTTAGGGAGGGTTTGGGAAATTGAAAGGTGCAGGCTGTTGCCAGGAAAGAGATGGTAACTTACCCTTGCAGCTCATTGGACGTCGTTCATCTTCTTCCTACCTTGGCCGTCCTCTTGGCCATGCTCTCTGTACTCACTGCAGCTGCCTTTGCCTCCCAGGTGGCATTGCTCACCCTGCTGCTGGTTCTCCGACCCCCTCGGGGGAACAGGGTGCTCATCCACTACATCGAGAAGCCTGGCCAGGTCGGTATCTCCAAAAGAAGAAGCAGGTCTCCACACTGCCATCTTGACTGGGAATGTAAGTGTTGAGGGAGCGTTTAAAAACCATTCCCCCTTGTTAGCGGCGAGCAGCTGAGGAGCGAATCAGGCGAATCAGACGGCGAGGGAGCCAGGCGAGATTCAAGTGGGGGCTTATTTTTTTGCACTGTGTGGGTGAATAAATGTCATTATCTCGCCATTACAGCCGATGTGAACCACCCTGCCAAACACGGCCAGAATTACATATTTTCGGGTGAATCGCGCTCAAAGACTTCAGTTTAAATGTATTCTCCTGGAACATTGATAACTTCTAATTGAAACCATCAGGAATAGTTTAATGAATAATAGATCTGCCTGACATTATTTAAAGTTAAAATGGGTAAATCGAAGCTCGATTACTTACCTAATTTCAATGAAATCCAACTTTATTCTTTGGTTATTGTCCACACGTATAAAACAGATGCATTCCACATTATTTGGATAGTGGTGTGGATAATTAGGACTGGCAAAAGATCCATTGTTAACTACAAGAAATCCTCCACAATGTATTCCCACTAAGAACAAGAAAATAGGCATAATTTACTTCCAATAATTTCACTTCCTGTCTTCCGATTTTAATTCTGGCTGAGATATAGTTTGAGGGGCAATGGTCACACTCTCAAACTTCACTGAATTAGCTGATAGTTTAACTTATGCTTTGACAGTGTTTCCTGAGCTAGTGTTGGACATGATGCAGCTGAGCATGATTTTGTTCTTCTCTAACATTCATGCATCAGCAGTCTCAGCAGTTTCCATTGTATGCACATCAGAAGAGGAAATCCTCCTGAAGAACATAAACACTAGGAGCAGGAGTTGGCAATTCAGCCCCTTGAGATTGCTCCGCCATTCAATACGATCATGGCTGATCTTATCTCGGCCTCAATTCCACTTTCCTACCCGTTCTCCATAACGCTTCAATCCATTACTAAATACAAATCTGTCTGTCTACTCTTTAAATTTACTCAATGTCCCAGCATCCGCCGCAACCTAGGGTAGTGAATTCCACAGATTCACAGCCCTTTGAGAGAAGTAATTGTCATGATAGCCACATCAGCATATCATGGTGCAATCACACACACACTGATGGACAGGTAGTTGGACCAACCAACACACACACAACATCGCAGCCAATCACCAGTGAGAGCACACGAACTATAAAACAGGGAACACCACAGTTCCCGCTCATTCTACCAGGAGATAGCTCAGAGCACAGAGCTCACAGCGTGCCACTCAGACATACACCATATGCTGAGTGCCCACTAAGATAGTGATAGGGCTGGGTCCACAGGTTAGCTGGTGAAGCACGAACCACAGCCAGCAGCTAGTAGTTGTTATTGTTTAAGACAATAAAACAGAGTTGTACCATCTGCAGCCGTGTTGGATCATTTGTGCATCGGAACACCCAACACGACAGTAATTTCTCCTCATCTGTTTTAAATCTGCTACCCTTATCCTAAAAACTAAGACCTCTCTTTCTAAATTGTCGCACAAGTGGAATTATCTTTGATGTCCTTCATTCATCCCAGAGATGTTTTATGTCTCTCACCTACTTTTGGGAAGTGGTTACATCCTTCCTGGGGCTTGATTCAACAAGCATGAATTGGCCTTCAGCACTTCACCCCTGTTTTCATTCTTCTCAAGGTAGACTTCTGAACAATTTACTCGATTGATACCTGGAATGAGTGGGTTGTCTTACGAGGATACTTTTGGACAGACTGGGTTTGTTTCCACTGGAGTTAAGAAGAGTAAGGAGTCACATGATTGAAATAAATAAGATCCTGAATGGTGTTGACAAGATGGATGTGAAAAGGATATTTCCTCTTGTGGGTGAGTCCAAAACCAGGGGACACAGTTTTAAAATTAGGGATTGCCCTTTAGGACAAAAATCAGTAGAATTATTTTCTCTCAGAGGGTTGTGCGACTTTGGAACCCTCTGCCTCAGAAGGCAGTTTAGGCGGTGTCACTGAGTACTTTAAGGTAGAGTTTGATAGATTCTTGCTTGGTAAGGGAATCAAAGATTATTGGGAAAGGTGGGAATGCAGAACTCTAAACACAAACAGATCAACCATGATCTTATTGAATGGTGCAGCTGGCTCGAGGGATCGAATGGCCTACTTCTGCTCCTATTTTGTATGTTCGTATGTGTAATAACTTGACTGCAAAATAGTAGTCAAAAAATGCGTTATAAGTTCATCTTCATTAATATATAAAAATAACAAGGTTTAAATCACAGTATGGACTCAAAAATGGAGCAGCTCTTTAAACATTGAAATAACAAGAGCAGAATAGAATTAGAACTAATGGCAGTTAAGTAGGAATATACACAGGTAACAACAACTAATGATGTCACAGCACTTACTGATGGCATCAGCAATGGATTTAAATATGAAGATGCATAATAATAACACTTTATAACACTTTCCCCCCTTAACCTTTCATCCTCCTTAAATACAGAAATACAATGAAACAAATGCTTTAATTATATGTCAGTCTTCAGGAGCTTTGCGACTGCGTTGCGATCTGCGCAGTAACACTGATGACTCTGTCAAGCCCTCCTCCACTTTGCTTTTCATGGCATAGGGCACAGTCTTTGGTTTGAAAAAGCGAGGAGTAGCCTGAGGATCTACAAATAATTTAATTGCAGTGCCCTGCAATGTACCCTGTTCATCTTTGAAAATCTCAGGATATTTGCGAATCACATCCTCCGTCACTTCTGTGTGCTTTATCTCAACCCAGTTCAACTGATTTTCTTGACCCATTCACACCATAGTAGACTCGGCTGATTCCCTTTTATACCAGGAGCCGTGCTCTTGCTTCTTGGCTGTTATATGCAATGCCCATCTTTAACGCTCCAAGCAATGGTATAGTCTCATCGGTGTGCATCCAAAACTTGATTCCTGCGTGAGAAATGGCTGGTGCCTGTTTAGAGCCCTCACTGATTACTACTGATTACTGATGCAAAGGCTCCTGTGTTCACTTCCATCTTGATTGTCTGTCCAACGACCTCTACTGTAGTATAAATATGCTCTGCAAAACACTCACTCATATTAAACAGGCATAATATTTCTCCTCTGCCTGATCTGAGCTTTCCAAGCGACACGCCATCAACTGAGGTTTCCTTGCATTGAAGTTCCTTGCTCAGCCTTTGACTTTCTCTTAGCATCCCTGGTACCTCTTCGCTAAATGCCCCTTCTTGTTGCACTGGTGACAAACAGCATCCATAAACTTACAATGATTCGCATAGTGTGACCGTCCACAACCTAAAACACTTTACTATCTTCACCTTTTTACTTGAAGCTTCCTTCTCTACTTGGTGCAGTGCACCTGCCTGCATGCCACCATTGGCCTTCTTAATATCTCACCAAGTCCGTGATATCTGAGTCGAGACCAGGCCACCAGATGTAGCTCCTGGTGAGCATTTACATTTTCAATACTCCAGGGTGGTCGTTATGTAGCTCCATAAGTATCGGAGTCCCTGAGTGAGGGACAACTACTCGGGACCCCCAGAGAATGATACCATCCTCAACACTGAGCTCGACTTTCAGATAGGGTGTCATTTCTTCTGAGGGTTGTCCTCAGAATCCACCATTCAGGATCATGTACTTTAGTTTAGACAGTATTGGATCTTTTTGCATCAAGGCGTTAATTTGCCTTGCGGGTGCCGGCAAAGTCGTTAAGAAAATTAGGGCCATTGCGACCTTTTCCAATGATGGTAAAGGAGCCAGGTTTGTGCACAGCGGGAGACGATTCGACGCATCAGCGTTAGGTATCCAGGTTCCAGGGTGGTGTCTAAAAGGTGTTCAGAAGCTGCAAGTAACAAGGCCCAACAATATATCTGGGCAGTAGCAAAAATATTCAGCATCAGAGTCGACTAAACCTTGGCTTTGGCTCCTCTTATTTTCCCAAGTTCTTCCTGTAAAACTTCAGGGTATTTGCCGATGGTATCATGCAGTCCTCTCTCACAAACCATATTGATGTTCGTGGGGGGGGGTGCAGTTTTGTTTATCGAATGGAGTGAAATGATAGTGTAACAGATAATACAGACTATTTATTAAATTGAAGAAAATACAGATACAAACAAACAAGACTACACTACTCGAAGACAAATAAATATATGAACCACTAAACACACACACAGTTTATGCAGAACATATGCCTTGTTCGAAAATATAGCTATGATCCCTAAACTCCTTAAGGCTTCCCCTTTTCCCAAACAACATCCAAATTAAATAGATCTATAAATTAAATCCAGCTTATAATTACAAGATGGATGATCAAATCTGGAAAACACCGTTTCCTGGCCCAGTGAACTTAATTAAACTCCTTTTGAGAAGGTTGCTGCACTGGCTTGGCTCTAAGGCTAAGGGGCTGTTAGATGCAAAAATGGCCTCCAGGTCTGCCTTGCTTCTGACGGTACTGGCAATTATACCTTTGTTCCCCTTTGATTATGTATTCTGTGTATTTGGCTGCCTGCCTCTATCACATTCCTTGTCTCAGAAATTAGCATGTGTATAATTTATTAATCCCCTTATCTCCTGGGCAGCACGGTAGCATAGTGGTTAGCACAGTTGCTTCACAGCTCCAGGGTCCCAGGTTCGATTCCGGCTTGGGTCACTGTCTGTGTGGAGTCTGCACGTTCTCCACGTCCAAAGATGTGCGGGTTAGGTGGACTGACCATGTTAAATTGCCCTCAGTATCCAAAAAGGTTGGGTGGGATTATGGGGATAGAGTGGAGGTGTGGGCTTGGATAGTGTGCTCTTTCCAAGGGCTGTTGCAGACACATTGGGCTGAATGGCCTCCTTCTGCACTGTAAATTCTATGATAATCGTCTAGGTTTCTACTAATCGACGATTCACACCTGATACTATCTGGTTGTCTGGTAGTCTCATTCTGGGAAAGATGCATCTCATCCGGCCTTTTGAATTCTAGCTGCTGCTGTTGTTAGGCAGATTTCTGTGGTGATATGCCTATGGGCTACAGCATTGATGCATGATGTGCGACCTCCAACCAGCAGGTGGCAGTACAAACATACCATGCAGTCTCTAGACCAAGATCATGTGACCTGTGACTCCCATATAAGGGGAAACACATCTGGCCATCTTCAGAAGAAGATTGAGAGGGTAATACATGTGAATGGTCAGTGCTAGGTGCAAGTTCCAGAGTAATTAGCAGACTCCATGATAACGTGTATCAGATTGCTATCTTACCACACGAGACTCAATAAAAGATTCTGATTTGGACAAGTCGAAGTGTTTGGTGGATGTCTTTGTGAGACCAAATACAACATGGTACCACGAGTGCTTAAGATTTAAAGATAGCGATGGCAGTGACAATGTTAGGTAGTTGGCTGGAAGACCGGTCTGGTGAACTGCAGCCTGAGGCGACCTAACGAGTAAGGAAATTATGAAACTCGAGATGGATGGACTGAGGGCCCAGCCAGCGGCAGAGGTCCAGTAATGCAGGTGAGAACTGGCGGCTGTTCAAACAGCAGTTCGAACTTTATGTTTCGGCAGTGGGCCTATAGGCCCAGCCTGATGAAAGGAGAATCGCGTTGCTGCTAACAGTGGTAGGTCCACAAGCGCTTGAACTGTATAACTCATTTGTGCTTGATAATCAGGAGGATCACAAGAAATTTGTTGAAGTGATGAAGCACTTTGATAAGCATTGTTCCCCTCAGAATAATGAGACATTTGAGCGCTATATGTTCCGTATGTGTACCCAGGGACCTGGCGAATCATTTGACAGTTTTGTCACCTAGTTGAGGCTGAAGGCCCAGTCATGAAACTTCAGTGACCTGAAATTTTCGTTAATCCGTGACCAAGTTGTCTTTGGTTTAGTTGAACACAGAAGAGGCGCACTCTGCTCAAAACATTTTGCCGCCATCATGGAAGAAGAAGCCAGCGGCATTAGTGCTGTGACGCATGTCATGAAGAAATGTGGTCTCAGTCCGGGTGGCCATTTTAAGCGGCCGACAGGAGCAGCCATCATGTGCCAAAAGTGTGGCACTCGACATTCCCCACGGCAATGTCTGGCCTATGGAAAAGTTTGTTCCAGGTGCGGCCAAGTTGGGCACTTTGCAAAACAATGTTTTGTGAGTTCTACCATGGATCATGCATGGGCGGTGCATGCAGTTGATGAGATAAACACTGAAGAACAGTTTTTCATTGATCTCATAACGGCGAGAAAACAGAAGACCCTGAGAAACTAGATGAAAACAAAATTGTAAGAAAGAATGAAGATAATACGAAAGCTCCGAAAACATTTACATCCGTACTAAAATCAATGGTAATGCTGAATGATGCTTTCACTGGTTGTGACTTTAACCCTAAAGTGACGGCTAACCTCGTGAGTCGAAATGCTTTGCAAAAGCTAAACGTGCAGTGGTGCCTGGCTGACCAGCAAGGGCTGATGATAGACTTCAGAACAAGAACTCTGGAGGCCTTTGATGTTTGTGAACTAGTGCTCTCAGTGGCAGGCATGAAGCACACACTGCTCTTTCACATTGTAGACATGGAGGTGGGCTCAGTACTTGAGGATAAAATCATGCGAACTCTGAATCTAGTCGAATGGCTAAATATCCTAGAAGCTAGCTGGTCATCTGAACACAGTAACACAGTGAATCCCTGCAAGACATTACAGTGTGCACGGTGTGTGAGAATTTGGAAGAAATCCTCGTGGAGGACAACAAACCAGAGAAGGGGACGGAACTGCCGGTGAGCATTCCACAATTCTGGTTAACAGTCTTGAAGAACGTGCGCAGGTTCAATGGCATGATACGAGAACATGATGAACCTGTAATACAGCATCTTCGAGATGTGAGTGTTAAACGGACAGAGCATGGGAAGCCGTGGAGCTTCACTCTGGAGTTTACAATCGGGCCGAATGAGTATTTCACGAATGAGGTGATCACTAAAGTATATCAGTTGGACTCATAGCCGCTTAAATCATTCTTTGCTGAACCACAAAACATCGCCTGGACACGCTGCACAATCGACTGGAGGGAGGGCAAAAATGTAACAATAAGAACATTCTGAACTAAATCAAAGTACAAAGGTCGGATTAGTACTTCTCGAACAGCGACAATAACTATACCAAATAAATCGTTCTTCAATTTCTTCAGTCCCACTGAGATTCCACAGCATGGAATTTTAAGCCAAGGTTCGGCGGCCAAACAAAAGGCTGATTTTGAACTTGGTGCTCTATTTCGTGAACAAATAATACCACATGCGATGTTATATTTTTCAGGTGAAATCACTGACGGTGATGCTGAATCCGAGGACGATTAGTGTGAATATCTGCTCGAAGCTATCACGATGGTGCAGAAAGTGATGGCATGGAAGGTAGGACACATGACAAACACTATGAGCTGCTTGCAGATCTCTTCTCCAGCAGCACAGGTGAGGCTCCAGCAGCACGGCTCCGGTTGTCTGCAAGCAATGATGAGGTGGTCACGGGGGACGCCCAGAACACACTGGACTCTGTAGAGAATGGGAGTTTGGAGATGGCACATGTAGAAATTGAAGCTGCTGATACATCGAAGATCAGCTATTGATTGACCCAGAGACGCAAAAAGTCAACCCAATTTTGGAAAAACTAGCCAAGGAGTTATTTGGTGACAATTCGAAGTCCTTGAAATGGCTCAGGTAATTTACACCCATGCCATCGACAACACCGATGATGAACGGGGGGACACAGGTGACAACACTGATCACAGCGACATGGAGATTACGAAAGGAAGCGACTCTGTGACTGACTGAGGCCGACCTAATGACGATTTCATTATGCAGCTCCACAGACTCGCACATTAGTGAGTTTGATCAAGAAGACCCAGTGCCTGGATCAGCTCAACCAGAGAGCATAGTCATCTCCAGTGATGAAGAGCAAGTCACTGGTGCTCCAGCAAGCCTAGAATGAGGTGAGAATGGCAACCCCAGTTCCAACCTTCATGCAGGCACCAGAAACCGAGGTAATCCAGCATCTCGATGAGGCTGCAGAAGTGGACATGGTCATACTATCCAAAGATGCCGAGTGCCTAAACCTCTGCAAACAACTCAACACACAACAACCAGCATCAACAACAACCAGAGGCTGCTACGAAAAAAAAAGAGACACACCAAAATACAGCACCATGTCCTAAAAATTAAGAGAAAAAAGAGAAGACTGAGAGAGCTACCTCATCCAAACAAGAAACCTGCACTGAAAACAGTTGTAAGTAGAAAACTATATCATGCAAGTAAGCAAAAGAGAAAGCGACTGGTAACACAAGTATGGCAGTCAAGGACACAGGCTTTTCAAACACACGGAAGAGAAACAAGACTCTGGTGAATAAACCAGTCTCTGACGAGGTGGGCAACAATTCGAAAGATTCCAGAGGTGATCCCGTGCGGGAGGCACAATGAGATCTACGTAAAGAAAATGGACACTTGTCGGGCACAGCATGTTTATCGACACCTTAGTAAAACTTGTTCACTTTACTAGCTACATATAATGAATGCATAAAGTTTAATGTTGCCTGTAAAATTATCTTAATATTTTGTGAGGAAGGGGGATGTGGTGATATGCCAATGGGCTATATCATAGATGGATGGTGATGACTTCCGGGTGCGGCTATGCAGAGCTAGGTCGCATATTCGGCAGCTCCTGCTTGGAACGGACTTTTGGGCTCTTTTACAGGACCCCCACGGCATTTGTTTGACATTTCCCGGTGTGGGAAGAAGACTGCAACATACCCCTGACAGTGTCCCCCAGGAATGTTGTGTCTTTTGGATACCAGACCCGGCAGAAACAGTAAACGATTTGGCTTTAACTGCAGGATAAACAGAGCCTCTTCCAGCATGCAGGCGGAGAAAGGGCAAGCTTAAAGCTGCAATCTGGCTTGACTCTATCAAAGGTGAATTCTAGCAGCAGAGGGACCAACTGTGAAAAGATCTACCAAGGCCATTGAAGAAGTAGGGACGAGGCTTCTGGTGGCGGCCATGGAGGAGTAGGTCGCGCATTCGGCAGCTCCCGCCTGGAACCGACTCTCAGACCTTTTTCAGGAGTTTCCATAGACTTTTTGGGGCAGACTGGTGAAGCAAACACTGCCAACTTCTATGAAACGGACCAGAAGTGTAACGGCCAAAGGAGTGGCACTGGAGCTACGGGAGAAGCGAGGGAAAGAAAACAAAATGGCGGCAGCCAGGGACAAAGGGGAGCTGCAGGAGTTCATCAAGCGCTGCTTCGAGGAGCAGCGCGAGGAGATGCGCAAAGAGATGTTGGCGCCTATGCTTTCGGCAATTGAAGGACTCGGGATCACGCAGAAGGCCCACGAAGCTAAGATCCAGGAGGTACAGAAAAGAGTCAGTCAGAACGAGGACGAGCTCGTGGGCCTGGCGGTGAGAGTGGAGCAGAACGAGGCGCTACACAAGAGGTGGGCGGGAAGACTCGAAGACCTGGAGAACAGGTCGAGGAGAAAGAATCTGCGAATCCTGGGTCCCCCTGAGGGAGTGGAGGGGGCTGATGCCGGGGCATACGCGAGCACGATGCTCGAGACGATGATGGGCAGGAAGGCCCCTTCGAGGCCGCTGGAGTTGGACGGGGCATATCGGGTGCTGGCGAAGAAGCCCCAGGCAAATGAGCCGCCAAGGGCGATGGTGGTGAGGTTCCACCGGTTCACGAACAGAGAGTGGGTCCTGAGATGGGCCAAGAAGGAACGGAGCAGTAAGTGGGACAATGCAGAGATCCGAATATACCCGGACTGGAGCACGGAGGTTGCAAAGTGGAGAGCGGGTTTCAACCGGGCCAAAGCGGCGTTGTACCGGAAAGAAGTGAAATTCGGAATGCTGCAGCCAGCGCGACTGTGGGTCACATACAAGGGCCAACACTATTACTTCGAAACGCCTGAAGAGGCGTGGACCTTTGTTCAAGCCGAAAAGTTGGACTCTAACTGAGGGTTTGTGAGGGTGGGGGGGATGTTTTGGGGTTTGATGTGTGATGGTTGTTGTATATAGGGGGTCAATCACACGCAGGAAATGTTACATGGGCTGGGGGAGAGAGTCAAGGCCGCGACAGGAGCTGCGCCAGAGGGGGCGGAGCGGGCTTTGGAAAGCGCGGGGTTTTTTCCCGCCCGCGGGAAGAAAGGCGGGAAGGGGAACAAAGGAATGCATATGGATTGGGAGACTCCCACGCGGGGAGGTCAATGGGACGGCGGGGGAAGCTGGGGTCAGCAGGCATCAGCTGACTTACGGGAGTGACATGGGGGGAGCAAAAAAGCTAGACAGGAGTCTAGCGAGGGAGGGGGGGGGGGGAGGGGAGGGGGGGAAGGAGGGGGGAAAAAGGTTGCTGCTGCACTGGCCGAAAGGGAATGGGACACAGAATAGGTGGGGGACTGGACAGTGAGGGAGGCGTAGACACGGGACTGGCCCAGAAAAGGAGATGGCTAGTCGGCGGGGTGTGAGGGGGGGTGAGAGCCCCTCCAATCCGGCTGATAACGTGGAATGTGAGGGGCCTGAATGGGCCGGTGAAGAGGGCTCGAGTGTTCGCGCATTTAAAGGGACTGAAGGCGGACGTGGCCATGCTCCAAGAGACACATCTGAAGGTGGCGGACCAGGTCAGGTGAAGAAAGGGATGGGTAGGACAGGTATTCCACTCGGGACTGGATGCGAAGAATAGAGGTGTGGCAATATTGGTGGGAAAGCGGGTGTCATTTGAGGCCAAGACTATTGTAGCGGACAATGGAGGGCGATATGTAATGGTGAGCGGTAGGCTGCAAGGGACGTGGGTGGTGTTGGTAAACCTATACGCCCCAAACTGGGATGATGCAGGATTCATGAAGCGCATGTTGGGGCGCATTCCGGACCTGGAGAGAGGAGGCCTGATAATGGGAGGGGACTTCAATAGAGTGTTGGATCCAGCACTGGACCGCTCCAAATCAATATCATAGAATTTATCATAGAATTTACAGTGTAGAAGGAGGCCATTCGGCCCATCGAGTCTGCACCGGCTCTTGGAAAGAGCACCCTACCCAAGGTCAACACTTCCACCCTATCCCCACAACCCAGCAACCCCAACCAACACTAAGGGCAATTTTGGACACTCAGGGCAATTTATCACGGCCAATCCACCTAACCTGCACATCTTTGGACTGTGGGAGGAAACCGGAGCACCCGGAGGAAACCCACGCACACACGGGTAGGACGTGCAGACTCTGCACAGACAGTGACCCAAGCCGGAATCGTACTTGGGACCCTGGAGCTGTGAAGCAATTGTGCTAACCACCATGGTACCGTGCTGCCCAAGGACTGGAAAGAGGCCGGCGGCGGCCAAGGTACTTAGGGGGTTTATGGATCAGCTGGGGGGAGTGGATCCATGGCGGTTTGCAAGGCCGCAGGCCAGGGAATTTTCTTTCTTCTCCCATGTACACAAAGCCTACTCCCGGATAGATTTCTTTGTTCTGGGTAGGGCGCTCATCCCGAGGGTGGAGGGGACGGAGTATTCGGCTATAGCCGTTTCGGACCATGCCCCGCACTGGGTGGAACTGGAGCTGGGAGAGGAGAGGGACCAACGCCCGTTGTGGCGGCTGGATGTGGGACTGCTGGCGGACGAGGTGGTGTGTGGGAAGGTGAGGGGGTGTATCGAAAGGTACTTGGAGGCCAACGACAACGGGGAGGTGGGGGTGGGGGTGGTATGGGAGGCGTTGAAGGCGGTAATCAGGGGAGAGCTAATTTCCATTAGGGCTCATAGGGAGAAGACAGAGGGTATGGAAAGGGAGAGGTTAGTGGGGGAGATTTTGAGAGTGGACAGGAGATACGCAGAGGCCCCGGAGGAAAGATTACTTGGGGAAAGACGACGGCTTCAGACGAAGTTTGACCTGTTGACCACAGGGAAGGCGGAGGCACAGTGGAGGAAAGCGCAGGGGGCGACCTACGAGTATGGGGAAAAGGCTAGTCGGATGCTGGCACGCCAGCTCCGTAAGAGGATGGCAGCGAGGGACATAGGGGGAGTCAAAGATGGAAGGAGAGCCACGGTTCGGAGTGCGACGAAAATAAACGAGGTATTCAAGGCCTTTTATGAAGAGCTGTACAGATCCCAGCCCCCAGCGGGGGAAGAGGGGATGAGACGATTCCTAGATCAACTGAGATTCCCGAGGGTGGAGGAGCAAGAGGTGGCTGGTTTGGGGACACCAATTGGGTTGGAGGAGCTGAGCAAGGGTTTGGGGAGCATGCAGGCGGGGAAGGCCCTGGGACCGGACGGATTCCCGGTGGAGTTCTACAGGAAGTACGCAGACCTGTTGGCCCCGCTACTGGTGAGGACCTTTAATGAGGCAAGAGAGGAGGGGACCCTGCCCCCGACAATGTCGGAAGTGACAATTTCTTTGATCCTAAAGCGGGACAAAGACCCACTGCAATATGGATCGTACAGGCCGATCTCGCTCCTCAATGTGGCTGCAAAGTTGCTGCCAAAGTGCTGGCCAAGAGGATCGAGGACTGTGTCCCGGGGGTAATCCACGAGGACCAGACGGGATTTGTAAAGGGCAGGCAACTAAACAACAATGTGCGGCGGCTCTTAAACGTGATAATGATGCCATCGGAGGAGGGAGAGGCGGAGATAGTGGCAGCTATGGACGCGGAGAAGGCCTTTGACCGAGTAGAGTGGGAGTACCTCTGGGAGGTGCTGCGTAGGTTTGGGTTCGGGGTAGGGTTTATCAATTGGGTTAAGCTCCTTAACAGAGCCCCGTTGGCGAGTGTAGTGATGAACCGGCGGAGGTCGGAGTACTTTCGACTGTACCGAGGGACGAGGCAGGGGTGCCCCCTGTCCCCCCTGTTGTTCGCATTGGCGATCGAACCATTGGCCATGTCATTGAGGGAGTCTAATAAATGGAGGGGGGTGGTCCGAGGGGGAGAAGAGCATCGGGTGTCGCTATATGCGGATGACCTGTTGCTGTACGTGGCGGATCCAATGGAGGGGATGGTGGAGGTCATGCAGACTCTAAGGGAGTTTGGGGAGTTTTCGGGCTATAAACTCAATGTAGGGAAGAGTGAGCTCTTTGTATTACAGGTGGGGGACCAAGAAAGAGAGATAGGGGACCTACCGCTGAGGAGGGCGGAGGGGAGCTTTCGGTACCTGGGGATCCAGATAGCCAGGAGTTGGGGGACCCTACATAAACTGAATCTGACGAGGTTGGTGGAGCAAATGGAGGAGGATTTCAAAAGATGGGACATGTTACCGCTCTCGCTGGCGGGTAGAGTGCAGTCGGTCAAAATGGTGGTCCTTCTGAGGTTTCTGTTTGTGTTTCAGTGCCTTCCCATCGTGATCATTAAGGCCTTTTTTAAGGGAGTAGGCAGGAGTATTATGGGGTTTGTGTGGGCGAATAAGACCCCGAGAGTAAGGAGAGGGTTCCTGGAACGCAGTAGGGACCGAGGAGGGTTGGCGCTGCCAAACCTGGGGAGCTACTACTGGGCAGCAAATGTGGCAATGATCCGCAAGTGGGTTATGGAGGGAGAGGGGGTGGCATGGAAGAGGATGGAGATGGCGTCCTGTAAAGGAATGAGCCTGGGGGCGTTGGTGACGGCACCGCTGCCGCTCTCGCCGACAAAGTATACCACGAGCCCGGTGGTGGCGGCAACGCTAAGGATCTGGGGCCAGTGGAGACGGCACCGGGGTGCAATGGGAGCATCGGTGTGGTCCCCGATCAGGGGTAACCACCGGTTTGTCCCGGGGAAGATGGACGAGGGGTTCCAGAGCTGGCATCGGGCGGGGATTGGAAGAATGGGTGACCTGTTCATCGACGGGACGTTTGCGAGCCTAGGGGCACTGGAGGAGAAGTTTGAGTTACCCCCGGGAAATGCCTTTAGATATATGCAGGTGAGGGCTTTTGTGAGGCGACAGGTGAGGGAATTCCCGTTGCTCCCGGCACAAGAAGTTCAAGATAGGGTGATCTCGGGTGTATGGGTCGGGGAGGGCAATGAGTCGGAAATACACCAGGAGTTGAAAGAAGAGGGGGAAGCGCTGGTAGAAGAGTTGAAGAATAAATGGGAGGAGGAGCTGGAAGGGGAGGAGATCGAGGAAGGTCTGTGGGCTGATGCCCTAGGTAGGGTTAATTCCTCCTCCTCATGTGCCAGGCTCAGCCTGATACAATTTAAGGTGGTCCACAGAGCGCACTTGACGGGGGCGAGGTTGAGTAGGTTCTTTGGGGTAGAGGACAGATGTGGAAGGTGCTCAGGGAGCCCGGCGAACCATGTCCATATGTTTTGGTCATGCCTGGCACTGGAGGGGTTCTGGAGAGGAGTGGCGGGAGCAATATCTCAGGTGGTGAAAGTCCGGGTCAAGCCAAGCTGGGGGCTAGCAATATTTGGAGTAGTGGACGAACCGGGAGTGCAGGAGGCGAAAGAGGCCGGTATTCTGGCCTTTGCGTCCCTAGTAGCCCGGCGAAGGATCTTGCTAATGTGGAAGGAGGTGAAGCCCCCCAGCCTGGAGGCCTGGATAAATGATATGGTTGGGTTTATAAAGTTGGAGAGGATTAAGTTCGCCTTGAGAGGGTCTGCGCAGGGGTTCTACAGGCGGTGGCAACCGTTCCTGGACTACCTCGCGGAGCGTTAGAGGAAGGTCGGTCAGCAGCAGCAACCTTGGGGGGGGGGGGGGGTGGGGGGGACGTCCTGGGAGGGGGGGGGGAGGGGGGGAAGGGGGGACTGCCTGGGAGGGTGGATGAGCAAGAGATAACATGAAGGGTTGGGGAAACTGGCACGTACGGGTGAGGGCCAGTGTACAAAGCTGTGTAAATATATAATTTTGCCATGTATATATCTTGCTCTGCGCGATTTCTTGGTTTTTTTTGTTACGAGGGGTTATTGTTTGCAAGGGAGAAAAATTGTGTTAAAAAACTGTAATAAATATATATTTTTAAAAAATAGATGGATGGTGTGCGACCTCCAACCAACAGGTGGCGGTACAGCCACATCATGTGGTCTCTAGACCAAGGTCATGTGACCTGTGACTTCCATATAAGGGGACAGACATCCGGCCATCTTCAGAAGAAGACTGAGAGGGTAATAAGACATACATGTGAATGGTCAGTGCCAAGTGGTTACAGGGTCTTTGGCAAGTATGTTGGTGGAATTAATTAACATATATGCCCTGGGGCGCCATGTGGCGCACTGAGACTGCGGCGCTGAGGACTCCAGGTTCGAATCCCGGCCCTGGGTCACTGTCCGTGTGGAGTTTGCATGTTCTCCCCATGTCTGCGTGGGTTTCACCCCCACAGCCCAAAGATGTGCAGGTTAGGTGGATTGGCTATGCTAAATTGCCCCTTATTTAAAAAATAATAATAATTGGTGTGGTAGTATGTATTAGGGGTCATGTGGGACTGGAAGCCCTAATGTCATTGGCTGACAGATCCCGGGTCCTGGTTGGCCGTTGACCTCTAGCTCCGCCCTGAAGGCGGAGTATAAGAAGCCGGAGTCCTCCCCCGCAGGCCATTCTACTATCGAGCTGCGGGGGAACAGACACGCTTAATAAAGCCTCATCGACTTCACTCTATTCGTCTCTCGGAGTCTTTGTGCGCTACAATTTATTAAGCGTGCGTAAAAAGGACTATGGAGCTCAGGATCATCCCGGAATGCCTGAGGATCAGCCCCCACGCAGTGAACGCGGCATCAGCCTTCAAGCACTGGCAGACTTGTTTTGAGGCCTACCTCAGAACGGCCACCGGCCGGGTCACAGAAGACCAAATACTACAGGTCCTGCACTCGAGGTTAAGCACGGAGATTTTCTCCCTCATCGAAGACGCGGAGGATTTCCAGACGGCGTTCGCAGCACTGAAAAGTCTCTACGTCCGCCCAGTTAACCAAATCTACGCTCGCTACCAGCTCGCGACGAGACGGCAAAGTCCCGGAGAATCGATGGACGAATTCTACGCCGCGCTGCTGATTTTGGGACGAGCCTGCAGCTGCCCTTCAGTGAACGCAAATGAACACACGGACATGTTAATGCGCGATGCTTTTGTGGCAGGTATTAATTCCTCCCAAATCCGCCAAAGACTTCTAGAAAAAGAGTCGCTAGGACTCTCAGAGGCACGGGCCCTAGCAGCCTCTCTAGACGTGGCCGCGCGTAATACCCGCGCCTACGGCCCCGACCGCGCGGCAGCCCATTGGGCTCCGTACGTACCCGTCGCGACAAACCCACCCCCCCCCCGGACACCCCACAGGCTTGCACGGTCCAAACGCCAAGTCGCACCGGGGGCGCCCGCTGCTATTTCTGCGGCCAGACGAAACACCCCCGGCAGCGCTGCCCGGCCCGCGCAGCAATCTGCAAGAGCTGCGGGAAAAAGGGCCATTTCGCAGTTGTGTGCCGGTCCCGCGAGGTCGCCGCTATCCCGGGAGAACAGGGAGCCCTGCAAGCCGCTTACGCTCCCCAACCCCCCAGCGCCCCATGTACGACCCGCAGGCGCAGCCGCTCTGGGTCCCGACCACCGCGGTCCCGGGAGAACAGGGAGCCCTGCACGCCGCTTACGCTCCCCAACACCCCCCCCACCCCCCCCGTCCCCACGTATGACCCGCCGGCGCTACCAATTTGGGTCCCGACCACCGCTGTCCCCAGAGATGAGGGAGCCCCGCGCGGTCCTAACGCTCCCCAACCCCCCCAGCGCCCCATGTGCGACCCGCAGACGCCGCCATTTTGGGTCCCGGCCACCACAAGGGGAGGAAGGGCGCCGCCATCTTGGACCACCCCAGACCTGTACGACGCGTGGGGGTGACCATTTTGTCCACCCCCGCCGCCATCTTGTGACCCCCCAGCCATGTGTGATGTATGGGTGCAGCCATTTTGTTCATCCCCGACGCCATCTTGGACGGCAACAACGGACCCCAGTGTCGACGGCTCCACGGGGTTCGAGGAAGACGCTCCACTACTACAACCACGTCTCGCTTCAATTACGCTCGATCAAGCTCGGCTCGGACACTCCAGACGATGACGACAACGGTGCTAATAAACGGGCACGAGACACCATGCCTAGTCGACTCCGGGAGCACGGAGAGCTTTATCCACCCCGACACGGTAAGACGCTGTTCCTTGACCACCTATCCCAGCGCACAAAAGATTTCCCTAGCTGCAGGATCCCACTCCGTACAGATCCAAGGTTTCTGCATAGTTACCCTAACGGTGCAGGGGAGGGAGTTCAAAAACTACAAACTACACGTCCTTCCCCAACTCTGCGCCCCCACATTACTGGGATTAGATTTCCAGTGCAATCTACAGAGCCTTACGTTCAAATTCGGCGGCCCAATACCCCCACTCACTATCTGCAGCCTCGCAACCCTCAAGGTGCAACCCCCGTCCTTGTTTGCGAACCTCACCCCGGATTGCAAACCCGTCGCCACTAGGAGCAGACGGTACAGCGCCCAGGACCGGACCTTCATTCGGTCCGAAGTCCAGCGGCTACTAAAGGAAGGCATAATCCAGGCCAGCAATAGTCCCTGGAGAGCACAGGTGGTAGTAGTGAAGACAGGGGAGAAACAAAGGATGGTCATAGACTATAGCCAGACCATCAACAGGTACACACAACTAGACGCGTACCCTCTCCCCCGCATATCCGACATGGTCAATCGGATTGCCCAATATAAAGTCTTCTCCACCATGGACCTCAAGTCCGCCTACCATCAGCTCCCCATCCGCCCAAGTGACCGCAAGTACACAGCCTTCGAGGCAGACGGGCGATTATACCATTTCCTAAGGGTCCCATTTGGCGTCACAAACGGGGTCTCGATCTTCCAAGGGGAGATGGACCGAATGGTTGATCAACATGGGTTGCGGGCCACGTTCCCGTATCTGGACAATGTAACCATCTGCGGCCACGACCAGCAGGACCACGACGCCAACCTCCAAAAATTCCTCCAGACCGCCAAAGCCTTGAACCTCACGTACAACGAGGACAAGTGCGTTTTTAGCACCAACCGGCTAGCCATTCTGGGCTACGTAGTGCGCAATGGGATAATAGGCCCCGACCCCGAACGTATGCGCGCCCTCATGGAATTTCCCCTCCCGCACTGCTCAAAAGCCCTGAAACGCTGCCTGGGGTTTTTTTCATACTACGCCCAGTGGGTCCCCCAGTACGCAGACAAGGCTCGCCCCTAATACAGACCACGACCTTCCCTCTGTCGACAGAGGCTTGCCAGGCCTTCAGCCGCATCAAAGCGGATATCGCAAAGGCCACGATGCGCGCCATCGACGAGTCCCTCCCCTTCCAGGTCGAGAGCGACGCCTCCGACGTAGCTCTAGCGGCCACCCTTAACCAAGCGGGCAGACCCGTGGCCTTTTTCTCCCGAACCCTCCACGCTTCAGAAATCCGCCACTCCTCAGTGGAAAAGGAAGCCCAAGCCATAGTGGAAGCTGTGCGACATTGGAGGCATTACCTGGCCGGCAGGAGATTCACTCTCCTCACCGACCAACGGTCGGTAGCCTTCATGTTCGATAATGCACTGCGGGGCAAAATCAAAAACGACAAGATCTTAAGGTGGAGGATCGAGCTCTCCACCTTCAACTACGAGATCTTGTATCGTCCCGGAAAGCTGAACGAGCCGTCCGATGCCCTATCCCGCGGCACATGTGCCAACGCACAAATTAACCGCCTCCAAACCCTCCACGAAGACCTCTGCCACCCGGGGGACTCTCGGTTTTTCCACTTTATCAAATCCCGCAACCTCCCATACTCTTTAGAGGAGGTCCGTACAGTCACAAGGGACTGCCACATCTGCGCGGAATGCAAACCGCATTTTTTCAGGCCAGCTGGTGGGCACCTGATTAAGGCTTCCCGCCCCTTTGAACGCCTTAGTCTGGATTTCAAAGGGCCCCTCCCCTCCACCGACCGCAACACATACTTCCTTAATGTGGTGGACGAATACTCCCGCTTCCCATTCGCCATTCCCTGCTCTGACATGACCGCGGCCACAGTCATTAAAGCCCTGAACACCATCTTCACACTGTTCGGTTGCCCCGCATACGTCCACAGCGACAGGGGGTCCTCTTTCTTGAGTGACGAGCTGCGCCAGTTCCTGCTCAGCAAGGGCATAGCCTCAAGCAGGACGACCAGCTACAACCCCAGGGGGAACGGGCAAGTAGAGAGGGAGAACGGCACAGTCTGGAAGACCGTCCTACTGACCCTACGGTCCAGGGACCTCCCAGTTTCACGGTGGCAGGAGGTCCTCCCGGACGCTCTCCACTCCATCCGGTCGCTATTATGTACGAGCACTAATCAAACGCCTCATGAGCGTCTCCTTGTCTTCCCTAGGAGGTCCTCCTCTGGAACGTCGCTGCCGACCTGGCTGGCGGCCCCAGGACCCATCTTGCTCCGAAAGCATGTGCGGGCACACAAGGCGGACCCGTTGGTCGAAAGGGTCACCTCCTCCACGCAAACCCGCAGTACGCTTACGTGGAGTACCCCGACGGCCGACAGGACACGGTGTCCCTGCGGGATCTGGCGCCCGCCGGCAACACATACACCCCCCCGACACCATTCACCCAACCCCCCCCTTCCTGCCACCGCCGCACCCCGCGACCGCCCCCTTCCCAGGAGGATCGGTTCCCCTCCCCTCAGGCCCGACCAAGAATAAAGCCCAAGCTGAAACCGTAACGCTCCCGGAGACGACAACACCGGTACAAGCACCACCACCACCACCGGGGCCGAGGCGATCGACACGGACGACCAGACCGCCCGACTGACTCGTGGCGTCGATCTAAATCAATATATGGACTTTTCACAAGAACATTTTGCTTTTCTCCCGATACCTTCTGTAAATAGTTGAAACAGGACAAAATTGTACATACTGTATTGCCATATGAATGTTTTCCTCCCAGGACCAGCCCTGTAAACCCTTACCACCATGCGAAGCATCACCCCGCCGGGTTCATTTTTGACAAGGTGTGAATGTGGTAGTATGTATTAGGGGTCATGTGGGACTGGAAGCCCTAATGTCATTGGCTGACAGATCCCGGGTCCTGGTTGGCCGTTGACCTCTAGCTCCGCCCTGAAGGCGGAGTATAAGAAGCCGGAGTCCTCCCCCGCAGGCCATTCTACTATCGAGCTGCGGGGGAACAGACACGCTTAATAAAGCCTCATCGACTTCACTCTATTCGTCTCTCGGAGTCTTTGTGCGCTACAATTGGGTACTCTAAATTTATTTTTAAAAAACATATATGCCCTAAACTGGGATGATACAGCATTTATTAGGAAGCTGTTGGCTTCCATTCTGGATTTGGAAACACACCAACTGATTTTTGGAGGTGATTTAAATTGCGGTCTGAAGTTGGCCCGTTCTAGGCCAAAATTGTTGGTACTTTTGGGGGTGGCGGGCCAAGTCCAGTCTATTAAAATGAATATTCTTTCAAGGTTTTTGTTTCAATGTCTTCTTGTCTTCCTCCCTAATTCTTTGTTTGTCAGGGTTGATCTCATCCTTTATATTGGCAGGCAAGACCTTGAGGATCTGGAGGATAGTTCTTCAAAGGGTTAGGCAACTTGGGAGCCCAGGATTGCTGAATTTGTTTTATTATTATTGGACGGCCAATGCTTAGAAGGGGTGGTTCAGTGACTCAGGTTCCGTGTGGGGACAGATAGAGGCAAGGCCATGTAGGGGATCTCGCCTGGGTGCACTGTTAACAGCCTCGCTTCAGTTTTCTCTGGCTAGGTACTCCTCGAACTCAGTGGTCGTGTCTACTTTAATGTTTTGGAGACAATTTAGGCAGCATTTTAAGCTCGGACTCGTATCGAGGATGGCCCCTATCTGGGCTAATCACTTATTCGAGCCGTCGACATTGGATGCCACATTCAGGGTGCGGGAAGGGAAGGGGCTTGAGAGAGTTGCGGATTTGTTTGTAGAGGGACCAGCTTGGAGGAATTACCGGCGAAGTTTGGGCATTGGGATTGAACCCGTTTGGGTACCTCCAGATAAGAAACTTTGTACGGGTGGCCTTCCTAACATTTCCAGTGGCACCGCGGACAGCTCTGATGGGTAGATCCTCTCACTGGTGGAGTCGTAATACCAGGAGCGTAAAACTTCTGGTATTTACGGGCGAATCCAGATGTGCTCGACAGATGTGGTGAAGGTGAAGTGGGAGAGCGAGTTGGGACCTATAGTGGATGTGAGGTGTGAGTGAGACCCTTCGAAGGATGAGCTCCATGTGCATGGCTTGAGCTCATTCAATTAAGGTACTACAAAGGATGCAACTGACCAAAGCTAGGATGTGTGGTTTCTTTCTGGAGGAAAGCAGGTGTGAGAATGGTGTTCCAGAGGTCTGGCCAGTCACACACACATGTTCTGGTCTTACCCCAAGCTGGTAAGCTTTTGGTCTCCTTCTTCAGCACCATGTCAGCGATTCTGAATATTGATCTGGAGTCTGTCCTCAGGTGGCCATTTTTGGGGTACCGGTCTAGCCAAAGCTGCAGACGGAGGTGAAGGCAGATGTCCTTGCCTTCACCTCATTAATATCCCAGAGGCAGGTTCTGCTGGGGGTGGTGGTCTTCTACTCCGCACAGCGTCTCGGTATGGTTGGATGGCCTAATTAAATTCTTGTACTTGGAGAAAGTCAAGTACACTCGTAGGGGTTGGTTGAGGAGTTCTACTAGAGATGGCAGCCATTCATTACCACATATAAGGAATTAGTCGCCATCAGTTGCTGGAGGTGGGGGGTTTGGGTTTGTTATGTTTTGTTTTGTTTTCAATTTTCTTTCTTCTCTTGGTGGATGGGGTGGGTATGGTTGGTTGGGGATTTTGTTGTGTTGGTCTTGTGTATCATCTGCTCGGGATAATATGAGTTTTATTGTAAAATATACTGTAAAATAGAAAATCTCTAATAAAAATATTTTAAAAAAAGTTTACCAAAGAGAGGCATTTTTTAAATCTGACCAGAGAAGCCATTTTTTTCTCGACAATGAAGGTTGCTCGGACAAAAATACTTGTTTACTCCTCGTTGCCAATTTAATAATCTTGCCAAGACCAGTCTTCCGACACCATATCCTTTATTTACATAACAGAAAGACCGCAACCATGGCTTACAGCAGCAGCCCAAGCCAGTAACCTACAGAATATTAGCCCGGGTTGGAGAAAAAGGTTTCAAATGTCTGCTGTTTGTTTCCCATTGGGTGAGCTCCCACCCGCTCAATAGGGACGTTCATCATCCACGAAGCCTACGGGGAGATCTATTGATGATCCCCCATGTCCTTGCTGGCCACCATAACAGCCACATTGGGATTTTTACTTATATCTCTGGGTTTCTGGTCCGAGCCTCAGGGATTAATAAGCAATTAAAATAACCAAGACACAACTATATTCTGGACTGGAGTAGAAACAAAGAGCTTGCTTAATCATTGGGTTTTGTAGGTGGTGGCCCACGGATATAATGGCTTTCTTTGCTTTTATAGCATCTTTATATAATGATATTTTGCTGAGTCGGCGGAGATGAATAATGATGGGACAAGGATTGGGAGAAGATTGTGAAGAAGAGTCAGCCATGCAGAGAAATCGCAGTGGAGACTTGGTTCAACGGGCCTCCAGTACATTTTTCTCTCTGAAGGGTCTGCAAAACAAATGACCCCGAGCTGCTACAGAATGAAAAAGTGAACAAACATGTTAATAATTTCTCTATCTAATCTTTCATATCAACATTTGGTGATTAAATAAAATTGGACTTAATTTACTTGAAAAATACTGAATGGGAGTCTTTTTCCTGATATTTAATAGCTCTTTGACAATAATCATAAACGTTAAATCATTTTCCTCCCTTTCTAATTAAAATCCCATTGAGCAGGACACAAAATTTAACAGACTTACATGGCAGGGTGGGGTAATCTGCAGTAAAGCCGTGCTTGGAATCACCGAAATCAGATCGAAAATGAACTGTCATTCTGTTGGAAGAAGATATAAATGTACGGTCTGATGCACGACATATTCTTCCAAGTGGAGCTTGTTTTGTTGAAGACCCATCATATATTTCAACACGATCAAGATGGCAATTTGTTGCAGCTGTCATGCTATAAAGAGAGTGACTACAGATGAAAAACGTATTTTGCAGTAATCAACGTTTTTATCATCAGCTTTTTTTTTCATAAGCCATGCAACACATACAAACACCAAACAGCGACCCCAAACAAAAAGAAACATGGAACAAGAATTGACCTACGAGTCATCCAACCCAATCTTCCTACAGGCCAACTCAAATTTAAATAACTTTGAGGGATTGTTTTTCTCTGACATTTAATATAAACCAGGAAGTCACCAGAATATCTTTCCGACTGTAATTTCCACTTTTCAACTCTGAAAGATTCCTTTCTATTTTTAATTTTGTAGTAGCATCCTCAGCATCATTTTTAATTGATTGTAACAATTTTGAAATTGAGCCTGAAGGCAACTGAAGACAGGAAAGTTGGAGAAATCTGCAACTTTACCGTAACATAAGATGAGGGCACTTTTGCACAGTTACTTATAAACTAACCATTACCTAAATCCATCTGGAAATTATGAAGTCAGAATGGCCTGAGGACTTTGACTTGGGTACTATTTTGAATGTTTAGTTTTTGCTTCAGAGGATTAAACAGAAGTTGATAACTGTTTATCCTGTCCGTCTCCAGCTGTTGGTAACATAGCTGAGCAGGGATCAGCATCTTTCCTTCCTTGCATAACTGAGAAACTCAATATTGATGCAATTTCCAAACTTGATTGTTACTGAGGTGTATCCAGCTAGTCAGACACAGTGAGAGGCAACTGGGCAGCGAAGGCATGATATGGCGCATTACTCTAATGAGGATTTTCCATTCTGAAAATTTAACTTAGATCACCATGACTGTCCTTAATCATTAAAATAAACCTGAGAAATAGCACCTATTCAGTTTGAAAGTGCACACCTTGGGTATTGCTACTCTTTAAGTTAATTATTAGGAATAGAAACTTCACAAGATACTTCTGACTTTATTTACAATTAAAATATGTAAGTTGGAACATTGTTACTTTCTCTATGTCAGTGAAATTCAAAATTATTTTTAGGTTATTGCCTACTTGTATATACCAGGTGCATTGTGCATTATTTGGATACATCTGTGGATAAATGTCCAGAGTCACTCGTCATAATCCCTCCACATGATGCCTTTTCTCCTATTAACAATGAAGAAATGAGTAACGATGAAACTGGCATTTTTGTTCTCTTTCAATAATTTTGCCTTCACTGCTGAGAATCTACATTTGGGCTTTGACAAAGTATGTTGTGACACCCAAGGCAGCATTCAATACCCTCCCCCGTGGCACATCTAGTGGTGGGAAGGTATGTGATCAAGCAGGACGGGATTACCAACTTCCCGGCTCCATCGCGATTAAGTATGTGGTGGGAAGCCTCGTGGATGACCTTCCACCCTACTCTGCCCTGCCTGCAACAGTAGTGGACTCGCCAACACTAAGAGTATTCAAATGGTCATTGGATAGACATATGGGCGATAAGGGAATAGTGTAGATGGGCTTTAGAGTGGTTTCACAGGTCGGCGCAACATTGAGGGCCGAAGGGCCTGTACTGCGCTGTAATGTTCTATGTTCTATGTACTCTAATTGAAGCCATTAACTGGGCAATTAATGCCCACTCAAGGGCCTCATCCTGCTGTTATTAACTCAGCAGGTGTGTTGGGGGCTTGGAATGTGGTCAGCTCAACAAGCAAGCTTCTGTGGGTTGTCCGCGGACTCCCGGTTCGGATGGTCCCCCTTTCAAAGGCACTCAGTGTCTAATCGAGTGACCTAGCATTGGGAAGGATGAGAAAGACACCACTGCCCTTTCTGCTGGCACCCCTCATTCCCTTCCCCCACAGTCCTCATCCTGCCATCACTCACCTATAGCATGGGATTCAATGATGATACTTGACCTTGTGTGGATGTCTCACCAACAGCAACCACCGCCTTCCCAGTGGTGCTGCCATTCGATAGAGCTGTTGGCCTCTGATTGACCAGCAGCTCTTGGTGGAAGGCAGGGAGGGCAGCGGGATTCCCGTTCTTGGAGTCCTCGAGCCTGGGGAAAGTCCGCCATTGTTCAGCTAACTGACTGAATAGCACTTAATGTGGTGGGCCTTTCCTAGAAGAAAAGAAGCAGGGCTCATGTCGACTCTGCAGCTGATGGGTGAGACCCTCTGTTGCTTCCTTTAAATACCACCTCACTCTGTCCATGTGGACATTGCAGCTGAGCTTGATTCCTGCAGGTAGTCAGGGGACGGGTTGGTAGTTTGGAGGCTGGACGAGTGGCCGGGTGGGGAACTACTATCCAGTTGTTTAGGTGGGAGTGGTAGTCGATAAGTATGGAGTGATTAGGGAGGAGTTAGATGTTCATGGATGGTTGGGTGGTTGGGGTAGTATTGGGTGGACAGGGGGTATGTCGCCTAGTCAGTGGAGGGGGGTGGGTTGGGTGGTTAGTGGAGTGATGGGTGGGGTAGCCAGAGATTGGGGGAGGCTAGTTGTAGGTTTCAGTTGGGATGGGGGACTGCAGGTGGGTCATTTGAACAACTACCTGTGGATTAGAACTGATTCTAATGCTTCTAAGGTTTCCTGGGTAACTATTATAAGTAAGTTGGAACCACCTGAAGTCTCCAAATCAGATGTTGGTGGGTTCCACATGCCCAGATATCTTGGATATCATGGAATTGTGTAGTGGAAGGTAAAACTTCAAGAAAATTCCCATGCAGTCTCCGGGGACTTCAGAGCAGTCCCCAGAGCATCTTCGGACCAATTATTTCAGCAAATTTCTTTCATCTGGATTTGAATAGAGGTGAAGACTACATCTAGTTGCTGGTGAACAAAGATACATGCAATGCATCACAATAGCCTGCAATTGCCTGGCAATTGGGCAGAAATTTTAGAAAATAGATGACTGAAAGGTTTAATCAGCATTCACCTCACTTCACTTGCCCTTGCCTTATGTGCCCATCAGTTCAGTCATACTAGTAGGAAAAAACTATACGGACAGAAATCAGCAGAATGTGACAACCCTGTGTGTAGGCAACAGTTAACAAAATGTCTCACGGGCCGCACTCAAAACCCAGATGGGCCGCATGTGCCCCCGGGCTGTAGGTTGCCCACCACTGGTATAGATGCATTCAAGGGGAAGCTGGACGAGCATTCGAGGAAGAAAGGGAAAGAGGGTTACGAGTTCATAGAATCATAGAATCTACAATGCAGAAGGAGGTCATTCGGCCCATTGAGTCTGCACCGGCTCTTGGAAAGAGCACCCTACTTAAGCCCACATCTCCACCCTTTCCCCATAACGCAGTAACCCCACCTAACCTATGGGCAATTTAGCATGGCCAATCCACCTAACCTGCACATCTTTGGACTGTGGGAGTTTGATGAGGAAAACCAGGAGGAATCTTAATGGAGCATAAACTCCGACATGGACAGGTTGGGCTGAAGGTGTGCTGTATACGCAATGTAATGCTGAGTATTGCATCGTCCTGTACACATTTATAGCCAAATAATATAAATTTATATAATTCATCCAGCATGCACTAACTACTATATGCAGTGGGGACGGTTGTACATATATATTTGTAAATCCTGTTTTTAATTGTATATGAGTTTTTATACATTTAGGTGGTGAGCATTAACTGGAAATCTGGCTCCTGCATGTACAGAAACAGACAGATACCGACTGAAACTGTGGTGGTTGGCTTTTGGAAGTGTAGTTTGAAATGTATCTTTGTAAATAAAGGCTTGCAAAGTGTAACAAGAATAGGCTGCATCTCTACCCTTAACCACCTTGCTTTCCAGAACAGAAAACTAGCACCTTTTGATATCCATGATATCTGTAATATTTTGAACTTGTGCAATATATTGTTTCAGTAAATTTACTATTACAACAATGGACAAACTTCTATCATAAACAGTTGTAAACTTCAGCCAACATCATCCAAGTCCTAGAGTACATAGAGACTGAGCAATGTCACCAGTGATTTACTAGAATTAAACTAATCTGTACTTATAGTAGCTTTCAGTGAGATAAAATATATATTGCACCATTTATCATATATACAATGAGACTGGCGTGTATATCCTGATGGAAAGCTTTGATATAAGTTGATTGGTCCTAATGTGGAATTGTTTCTTCAAAGTCAGTCACTTACAATGTTTTGTGGGGCGGGGGGGGAGTTCTATTAGTTTCCCATCATAAGATCAGTGGGATATGAGTGGATTTTCTGGAAAACTCATAAACCGTCATTTGCTACATTTCTGAATAGATCCCACAAAGGGTTGGAGGAGAACTCCATGGAAATTCTATGCGGCCTTCTAACTGGACTAGAGAAGAAATCAGGAAGCCATGGTCCCATGTCATGAGCAACTCTTTCCCCCTTTGAAAGCACCTTAACATTGAAGAATGTTGCTACAGCTTACTCCTGTGGAAGAAGGCATTGGAACGATAACCCAGGATATGTCGACATGCAGAGCAGTGATGATGGCGATCCAATACAAAGGATCCCCAATTTCTATTTTCTTTGCACAGCTGAGAAATAAGTGATCTGCTGAATAATTGGTAAATATGCCCCTAATTTCTTTATCCAAAGTGTTCTTTAAATGTTTTGTGATGAAACTAAATCTCAATTCATTAATGTGAAGAAAAATAAATGGAATTCTTTCAAAAAAAATTTTTTTATTGGCATTTGGAATTATAAAAACATTTTTTAGTATAAATAACAATACAACAACGGTAATGGTAAGTAACAAAATAGAAATGACAAGGCATGAACCCCTCGCTGTCACCATAACCGTGACTGAGGCTCTATTACTATTTCACATTTTTACAGCAGTGTTAACATTTTTACAGTATTTTGATGGATTCTTACTGGGGCTCCTACTATTTGGTGATAGGAGTTGCACCCAGCTTTACCCACATATTTATAAATATTGCTGGGTTCCTGCCCCTTGCTTGCCGCTTGTCTTTGTTTCACTGGTGGTAGTGTTGGGGGGCAGGTGGGGGGAAATCCCACTCCCCCTTGAGTTCGAGTTTCTGAGGTAGGGTGGGTCTATTTGCTTCCCCAGTTCAGCCCTTGTGGGAGGGATTTGTGTTCCCTCCTGTGGGTGGCCCTCTTCCCTTGTTCTTCACAAGCTCTCCTCCTTCCAGGTGACATTTTCCTTTTTACCCTCATACCCTGCCTCCCTTCCCTAGCTCCCCCCCCCCCCCCCCCCCCCGGTGGCTGCTGGTAGTGAACAGGTTTGTGAAGAGGCTTGTGAATTGCCGTGGAATATCTCCTTGGACTAATTTGATCTTATCCATCCTCAGGAATTCGGCCAGATCTGAGAGCCATTCCAGACCCTGGGTGGCGCTGACAACACCCAACGTAGCAGAAGTGCCAGCCTGGTGATCAGTGAGGCGAAGATCAGGGATGCTTCGGCTCCAACTCGATCCCCCACCACCTGGACATAGACTCGAAGAAGGCCGTACAGAATTCCATGTCTGGGGCAGGACCAGAACATGTGGGTGTGGTTGGCCAGGACCCCCCGACACCACTCGCAGTTATCCTCCACCTCCAGGAAGAAACCACTCAAACGTGTCTTTTTAAAGTGTGCTCTGTGCACTACCTTGAGCTACCTAAGCACCATGTTTAGCCCGCCACAGCAGGAGGTGGAGTTGACTCTGTGCAGTGCCTCAATCCAGAGTCCCCCCACTATCTCCATGCCCATTTCCTCCCCCCATTTCCGTCTGGTCTCATCCAGTGGGGTCTTGACCTTTTCTATCAGTTGTCTGTAGATGATGCCACACTTGTTGTCTCTTAACCAGTCCAGCCCTATCATTGTGTCCGGACCTCTTGGAGAACGCTTTTGTCTCCTTGCGGAGAAAGTCTTGCAGCTGCAGGGACTTAAGCTTGTTCCCTTTCGGGAGCTGGAGCCTTTCTATGAGTTCCCCAGGGTCGCCAGTCTGTCGTCCACATACATGTCCTCTGAGCAGTGTCAATGTCAATGTCTCGCTGTCCACCCTCCATGTCCCAAATGTGGTATCTGACCTCACTGCTGTGAACCTGAGATTGTTGCAGATGGGGGCCCCTATGTTTTCCCTGAATTTCTGTCTTCCCCTCCCTTCTGCCAGGTGCACCCTCACGCCTGGGAGGCACCGCAGCCTCCTCCTTCACTGTACTCACAGCTTACTTGCTAGTGTAGTGGCTCCCCTATTGATCAGGTTACCTTATTTAACGCCTGTCTGCCTTCCCACTCCTCCACTTTCTCCGCACCTTTGCCTGTGTTAGTCCCTGCCCCTCTCAACCTTTGCAGCCCGCATTCTGGCCATTGTATTGTATTCCTGTTTGCCTATACTGTTCTTTTGGACAAATCTGTTGGCTCCCTCCGGGGTGTCAAAGTAGTATTCCTTCCCCTCATGCCTAACCCATAGCTTGGCAGGGTAGAGCATGCCAAACTGCACCTTGGTTTTGTACAGGGCGGCTTTGGCACCGTTGAATTCAACCTTGATTGGCCAGGTTTGGCCCAATGTCTTGCACAATCTCGCGCCTTCTGCCCACCTCAGGATCTGCTCTTTATCCTCCATAATCATGGAGCCTCACGATTATTGTCGACGATGGTTCCCCCTTTTGGGCTGCTGCCAAAGCGACCTGTAAGTGCGGTACCTCCGGGGGCTCCTCGCTGACCATTTCCTGGGCATCGCTGTTATATACTCTGTGGGGTTCCTCCCCTTCATTCCTTCCAGCAGCCCCACGATTCTTAGGTTCTATCGATTCTCCTGGTCATCGACCTTTTCTTTTTGCCTCTTCTGGGTCCTGATCAAGCTCGCCATCTCGATCCCCTTGTTCCGTGGCAACTTTCTCTGTTGTTGCCTCCTGGACCTCAAGCCTCCGCTCCATCTTGGCCATTGCTTCCCTCATGGGAGCCGTTGGAGCTACCACTGCTTCCTGACGGCTGCCAGGAGGTCTCTTTTCAGCTCCTCCCTGTGTCTTTAGAGCTCAGAGGTGATTCAGCCGGTGAGTTTGTCCATCGGCGCCTGAGCCTGCGCTGGGAGCTGAGTGGGGTCAGCACTTCCCGGTTCCATGGCCACTTGCATGGCTGCCGGTTCTGGGGCTGAAGTTTCCCTCCCCTCGTCTTTGCTGGCTTTTTGACTGGGTGGCTGACTTTTCCCATTTTTCTTGTCACTGCGGTTAATGGAGGTTAGGCTGGGAGTTTTGTAGATATTTTTGATGGCCATTTGCTGGAGTTAAAAGGTCATAACTGAGGATTTAATGCGAGAGCCACTTTTCGTGCGACCGCTCAGCTCATGGCTGCCACAGGAAGTCAAAATTCCTTGTTGATCCCTAATGTCTCTAGGACCGTAGTCATACACATCACTTCACTATGCTTCCATTCTAACTTAAACATCAGAGTGAGACAAGAAATTTTACATACTTACTGTCCAACAATGGCAGGAGATAGTAATTTGCAATAAAGCCACGACGTGTTTCATTGCCATTAGATCTAAAAAGAATGGTCATGCCGCTGGACGATGAACTAAATACATTATATGATGCGGTACATGTTGTTGCAATCAAAGGAGAATTTGTTGAAGGCCCATCATATATTGCAACGTAATCATTTAAGCAATGTGCAGTTAATTCTACGCTGTGGAGAGAAGAGAAATGGTTATGGATTGAAAATATAATTTGCATGAATCGTTTTGTCCTTATCAATTTACTTCATAAAACAAATTATAATATTTTAAATCAAATCAAAATACTGTGGATGTTGAAAATCTGAAATAAAAACAGAAAATGCTGGAAGAGCACAGTTGGTTAGTCAGCATCTGTGGAGAGAGAAACAGAGTTAACATTGAGTCCGTATGTTATTTATTATTATTAAAATACTTTGCTATCTACAATTCCAACTGTTCAATCCGGACTGGTTTCTTTGCCCTGCTAATTAGCTAATAGTTTCCTCAGAATCTCTGCTCCCAGAATACTTTTCTTCCACCAATTGTAACGTTTTGTTTTGAGATCAAGTCTGAAGGAATTACCACTTCATATGTGAAGCTATTGGATGGAGGAAAGCTGGACAAATCAGCAACTTGTCTGCAGCATAACCTGGAGGAATTTGTGAAAAAAATAACTATACGCCAACCATTCCTTCACTCCCATTGAGAATGTGGCTGAAGTATCAATTAAATCAGAAAATCCCTGCGGGAGATATGGGGCAGGATTCTCCGCTTTCCAACGCCAAAGGATAATCCCTTTTTACGCCCGAATTGGGGCAGCGCCTGTTTTTGGATGCTCTGCCCTCTCCAAAATGGCGTCATTGGGGAGTACACTGCACGCCGTTGGGACGGCCTTGGGACGTTACTTGAAGGCCCTTCCCCGATGCTCCACCCCCGATGGGCCAAGTTCACAATGGCGCGGTTCACTTGTGCTCACAGTTTTCGTGAACCTGGCGTGGCAGCTGTGGACTGTGTCTAGCGTCGCCACAGTCGGGCGGGGGGGGGGGGGGGGGGGGGGGGGCGGAACCTTGCCGCTGGTCGGGTGGGCTTCGGCGGGGGCTTGGGCAACTGGTGGGTGTTGATCCAGTGGTGGCGAAAGGATGTACAGGGGGACACTATCTGGCAGATTGGGTCAGCGCGCAGCCGGCGTCATATTGTACGGCGTGACCGCTGTAGGTCGTCGCTGTGCGCATGCGCAGCCAAGGACCCGGCAATTCTCCAGCCCTTTATTATTTTGTGAAGGCCATGTGTTTTACATGGCACGGCTGCTAGCCCCTCACTGGTTGGAGGATCAGTGCTGGGGCCTTGCTGATTTTTTCATTGTAGAACTAGACACATTCTCCGGACATAGCCTCGAAATCGGAGAATCCAACCCATGGTTCAACAAGCACCATTTTACCTCACCGATTAAATCTTAATCTGCATTTCTAATTTATTCTACACAGAAAAGTTTCATGCAGACCACAGGTTGCTGAAGGACTCTAATTATTTATGCTTAAAATGTCCTCCTCTGTCATAAGAAAGCCATGAGGATTTTACTTATCAAGGAGAATATAAGTTATATTATGATTTTTAAAAAAGAAAAATTGGAGTTTGATGCAGGCTCCTCACTGATACTTACGTTTTGTTTCTAATGGTTAAAGAGATGTGAATATTTGAGTATCTATCGGTCTGTGGTGATATGCCTGTGCACAGTTTTGTATGTAGTTGTCGATCAATGTATATGGTTATCAGCTCCAACCAGCTGGTGGCGATAGAGATCTACCATGTGACTCGAGATATCTGGTAGTTAGTAGTAAGTCATATAAGAGGATAGTCACACTAAAATTGGATGTTTGTATCACAATTTGTTCGTTATTTTCCCATGTGTTAATTTTGTTCCACCAATTGTAACGTTTTGTTTTGAGATCAAGTCTGAAGGAATTACCACTTCATATGTGAAGCTATGTGAAGAAAGAACTAGATGTCAAAGAACTAGATGTTCTGTGTGCATCTGTACTACGGTCAGAACACAGAACATAACACTGTCCACCTCCAACTGAAGGCTGTATGGTTAAGCAGGGATCAGCAACTTCCATTATTCAGGTAAAACAAAAGCCCAATGCTAATTAATTATATCTGGCCTTTACAGAAACTGAGATGTATCCTCATGTTTACCTACTGAGATGCTGCTTGACAGCTGGCCAGAGAGGAACTGACCTGCTGCATCACTCAGGTGCAATTCTTTCTATCCTTTAACATTTTACCAAATACTGACCAAGTAAGATAGGAATAGAGGGATATGGACCCTGGAAGTGCAGAAGGTTTTAGTTTCGACAGGCATCATGATTGGCTCAGGCTTGGAGGGCCGAAAGCACGGTTCCTGTTCTATACTGTTCTTTGTCTTTGATCTCCATGGTGGGTCTTTCTCAGCGACAAACTAGAGAAATACTTACCTCTTTTGTGGGGGGAGCCTCAGTTTAAAAACATTCATGTGGAACTATTGATGCCCCTTAACTGAATTCATCAGGATCAGTTATTTGACAATAGACACTTTTATCATAATCTACACATTCAAAAGTGGATATTGTGTACTGATACTTACTCAAAGTCAATGAAAGTCAAACCTATTCTTTTCTGATTGTCCACACGTATGTACCAGGTGCATTCTGCATTATTTGGATACTCATCTGGATAATTGGGGCTAGTAAACGATCCATTGTTTTTGACAAGATACTTTACACATTGTCTTTGAACTAGTAACAATGAAAAAAATAGTTACATTTTACAGAATTACAGAGTTCCTACAGTGAAGAAGGAGGCCATACAGCTTATCTAGTCTGCACCGACCCTTGGAAAGAGCACCCTACTTGGGGCCATGCCCCCACCCTTGCTTTGTAACCCAGTAACCCTAAGGGGCAATTCAGCATGGTCAATACACCTAACCTGCATATCTTTGGACTGTGGGAGGAAACCGGAGCACTCGGAGGAAACTCACGCAGACATGGGAGGAAAGTGAAAATTCCACACAGATAGTCACCCAAGGCCGGAATTGAATCCAGGTCCCGGGAGCTGTGACACAGCAGTACTAACCACTGTGCCACCCACAAATTTATAAAGATTTTTTTTCCCTTCCCATAATTTCACCTTTTATCTCCAGAGGATTTTCATCTCCTGCCAGGTTGCGGTTTGATGGTCTCTCATCTCACTCGTGCACCTCACTCAACTCGCTGATATTCTTATTTGAGCTTCGAGACAATGCTATTCCTTGTAACGATTGCTGATGAGCCTGATAATGTTTTCTAACATCCACGGATCTGCAACTTCAGCAGGGATCACTGGATTGAAATCGGGAGAGCAAATCCCCTCACCTTCATTGATGCTTGTTTACTTCTCCCCAGAGTGTGGTTCAACAAGCAGAGTTTTATTGCACCAAGTGACTCTAATTCACATTTTAATTTATTTTGTGGTGCTTCACATCTAAGCAGAAAGGTTTCATTCAGATTACAGGTTGCTGAAAGGATTCTAAATATTCATTGTCCGAGTACTTCCTGTTTATTCCCCGATTTCCCCTTTCTTTTGATTTTGCAGTTACATTTTTGATCCATGGATGATTTAAGGAAAGTGGCCTGTGCCGTTAATTAGAATAGAAGCCTGTGCTGGTTTGGTGGACTGACCGGCACCAAAGACAGAGATTGGCTGAGTCTCGGTTTGATTGATTTGGCCGAATGAATTGGCCCAAAAGGCCGTGTTCTGCCCAGTAACAGATGGTGATTGGATCTGCTCCCACTGAAATGGTTCAGAGACCTAAGGAGCTTTCAGTTTCACTTTGATAACTAAGGGAGGAAGCCTCTCTTTTTCCCCACTCTGTTTTCTCCAGAAATAACCAACAAATTTCACTAAAACGCCACGGTGGAAACCAGCTCTCTCTGCAGAAAAGGCTGATGCAAGCAGAATCCAGAGTCTGTTAACTCTCTCTGCAGAACAGGCGAATGTGAAGCCAGGGGATTCTCCTGGAGATGCTGTAAGATATTACTAACTGCAAGGAAGATCATTACAGGCTGTAAACCAGAGACTTTAATCCACACTCATACTGTGAAGAAAATGAACTAAATAACTAAATGAAGCAAGGGCTCTTATCTTTTGATCTTAATCCTATTATTTTTACCCTTTTCACCACTCTGTGTTTGTGTGTCTTGCGTGTGTGGGTAGAGGGTGGGAAGTTAAAGGGGGGAGTCAGTTTGACGTTAAGCAACTGTATTTATTGCATATTTAATATTTGTTCTTGTTATAAATAAACAGTAATTGTGTTTAAACTTACAAATCTGGCGACGGCAATTTTTGGACAATCAAGGGCCAAAGAATTTGTGTATTTTTATAAGAATTATTGGTTAAGTCACTTGTGTTGTGACTCCGGGACGAGTGGGGCTGGAATTGGTTGCGCACTTGCCCAGGGTGTCGGAGCAACATGTGGATACTTTTCTCCTCACTCAAATGAAAGACACAAGTACTGATCAAAAAAGTAATTTTAATACGAAAATATGGGTTATCTTTTAAATTATAACAAAGTTAAATTCAGCAACAGTCTTGGATGACCAATCAATCCAATCTAGTGTTCACCCATGGTTTGCTTAAATTAAAGTTGGAGACTGCAGATCCTGGAAATTGGAAATAGAAAATGCTGGAAATACTCAGCAGGTCTGTGGCAATGTCCGATATCGGAGAAAGTGGCGTTGGACCTGTTGATGGCAATGGCAGGT
Organism: Scyliorhinus torazame; assembly: GCF_047496885.1. Taxonomy (NCBI): domain Eukaryota; kingdom Metazoa; phylum Chordata; class Chondrichthyes; order Carcharhiniformes; family Scyliorhinidae; genus Scyliorhinus; species Scyliorhinus torazame. The sequence goes on along the minus strand of NC_092722.1, from coordinate 158,972,289 downwards.
TTTTCCACCGTATTGTGTGATACTTGGTACAAAAATTAACAGACACGGGTTTCATGTCATAACACTGGTGGGGCAGCCTCTGATTCGTCTGCCCCTACGTGATCTCAGAGGTTCATCAATCTTGGCCGCCATATTTAAAGGTGACCCCTGCACAGAGTAAATGCTCTCCACTCTGTTTGGATACAGCATGACTGCAAAAGCTAGAAACATGGCCCCAAAATAAAAGAGGCAGTTAGAAAGCAGGATCTTTGTCGCCGCAGTAAGCGCCGGGAATTACCCGGCTAAAAGTTCTCGACACGGGATTCTGTTTCATGTCTGTTATATCGCGCTCATTGTTTATTCTGCACAACAATCTGCTCGTAACATTTCGGTCAGGGGTGGGCCGAATTCACAATGTTCTGCCAGTTTCCACAGTTTGGTCAAACGTCAGTGATGGGTTCTCCCTGCCGTGTTAAAGTGGTATCTGGAGACTGATAGAGGACTTTGAAGGTCATTGCGATTTCTCACTAGGCCTACTAGTTCATCAAAGGTTTTTGAGTCAGGGCACCTGGGTAGGTCAGACTTTTTATCAAGCTGAATGCTGGGGGCCCCGCATGCTGTCAGCAGGATTGGGCCCAGACTTCTCCACTAATGTCATAGGGTTCGAGTTTACTGATTTTTTTCTCTTACCAGAGAAGCTGCTCGTTTATGACTCTGAAGGCTGCTTCGAAAATCTTGTTTTTACTCCTTGTCGCCAATGTAATAACTTCACCAAGGCATGTGTTCCCACAGCAAAACCCTTTACTGAAGTAATTGAAAGGGCCGCAGCCATGACTTCCATTACACACGTCCAAGCCTGGGGACTTATGGAGATGCTGGTCTGGGTTGGAGCAGCAGGTTTTACTCTCCCGCCAAACATACCCCATTGGGCGAGTGCAGCCTACTTTATAGGCAAATTAATTTTCCACAAAGCCCATGGGCAGGTCTATTAATGATCTCCCGTATCCTTTGTGGCCACTATAACAACATGCTACCCCAAATTTAGTGGCATCTCCTTGGAGCACCTGCTCGATGCAGTGGAGGCCCGCTGCAATGTCCCCTGTTCTGGGTGAAGATCACCAAGCAACAACACCAATCCAGCATCGGAGACGGTGGCCATTGTGATCAGTGCCAACACTTTTTGAACAAGGACAGTCACCCAGTGCCAAAAGAAGTTGAATCATATCTTCTGTTCAATCGGAGTAAGTTACTCTTTTCATCACTCCCAACTCACACTCACAGACCCATCACACATTCACAGGGATCTCATCACTGCCAGCTCAAAGGACATGATCCACAGGGAAGATGAATGACTCTCCCACATACATCATCATCTTCCTGCGGATCATGTACTCATCCCATTCAATGATCCCACTGACCACCCACACATGCCAGGCATCCTTATCCTCTGACCTGATGACATGCGTCCTGCTCTTCTGCTCTCTTCATCTGTCTTCATACAGGACAAGCTGTCACATAACAAAAGAGAGAGAGGTCCCAGACTTGGGGAGGGCCAAAGTCAAGTTCCTCATAGGTTTTGAGGATAGAGCGAATCAGACGATCGCCGAGGACGTGAACTACTCGTGTGCTGACGGTGAGGTTGGCGGCGCTGAACCAAGTGAGGATCATGCATTTTGGTAGGACAAATTTGAATGTGGATTACAGGGTTAACGGCAGGGTTCTGATGAATGTGGAGGAGCAGCGAGATCTCGGAGTTAATGTCCATAGATCTCTGAAAGTTGCCACCCAAGTGGATAGAGCCATGAAGAAAGCCTATAGTGTGTTAGCATTTATTAACAGGGAGATTGAGTTCAAGAGCCGTGAGGTTATGCTGCAACTGTACAAGAGCTTGGTTAGACCCCTTTTACAGTATTATGTACAGTTCTGGTCACCTCATTATAGGAAGGATGTGGAAGCATTGGAAAGGGTACAAAGGAGATACAAAGGAGATTTACCAGGATGCTGCCTGAATTGGAGGGTAGGTCTTATGAGGAAAGGTTGAGAGAGCTAGGGCTTTTCTCATTGGAGCGAAGGAGGATGAGAGGTGACTTAATTGAGGTGTATAAGATGATGAGAGGGATAGATAGAGTGGATGTTCAGCGACTTTTTCCTCGGGTGGATGTAGCTGTTACAAGGGGGCAAAAACTATAAGGTTCATGGTGGAAGATATAGAGGTATGTTCTTTACTCAGAGAGTGGTTGGGGCGTGGAACGCATTCCCAGCTATGGTAGTGGAGTCGGACACTTTTAGGAACTTTCAAGCGGTTATTGGATAGGCATATGGAGTGCACTAGAATGATTGGAAGTAGGTTGATTTGATCTTAGTTTCAGACTAGTTGGGCACAACATCATGGGCCGAAGGGCCTGTACTGTGCAGTTCTCTGTTCTATGCACTGCAACATTCAGCAGACAATCATAATGTGAGTGATGTCTCCTATTTCACAGGCCCCTGCCATGTACTAATGATCTAATTTATTTCACTGATACATCAGGGAAGCAGCCAAAGGGTCTACAAGCCAGCTCCAAGAACAGCACAGTCGAGGAATCTGCAGATACTGACATTGTTGATCTGTCTCTCACTCACCCACAGCCTCCACCAACACAGAGACACAAACCATGGTGGGACTTAGTTCTAGAGCAGCCTCAGCATCGCCATCTATGAGCATATCGAACTGCCTGATCCTCAGCAACATGAACCTCATTGTACCTATTCTCTGCTGCACTCTGTGGCCTCTGCCTGGGTGCCATTTGCCACATCCTCAGAAGGTAGCCCTTGTCACTGAAGAGCCAACCCTGCACCTCTGTGGATCTTGGAAGATGTCAGGGAACTGAGAGTTGCAGAGAATATAGAAATCGTGGATATTCCCTGGGAATTATGCATAAACATGCAGGGTGTGTTTGGTGTGGTCTCAGACCAGCTGAACACTCAGTGAGTGGAAGCCTTTGCGGTTGATGAGGTTAACTACTTTGTTGTTCCAGAGATCTGAGTGCCACATGACTGTAGGCAATGACATCCTGCACCTGTGGAAACCCAGAGATCTGTAAAAGTCTCAGTGCTCTTGCTTCCTGGCTTGTCTGATCCCTGTCAAAATGCACAAAGTTGTGCGCGCTCGTGAAGATGGCATTCCATGACCTCCTGGATGCATTTGTGTGTGTGGAAGCTTGCAAGGTCCCGGAAAAGTCACCTGTGGAACCCTGGAAGGAACCACTGGCATAATAATTAAGTACTGCGGTCACTTTCCCTGACACTGACAGAAGATGCCCTTCAAGTCCCTCTGTGCCTAATCCAATAGCAGGTGGCAGGTGTAACCAACCTGGACATGTGCAATCTCTGTGACACTGGTTCTCAGTCACCTGACAGAATGACAAGTACCGTCTATGGACCCTGAGTCTACTGATGCAAGTATGAGCGAAGGCTCTCTGGAGTTCATCCTCCATGTGTGGAGGAGGCCCTGCCACCCCTTGCTCTTGAAGGTTCTGCTCCTGTCTTTGGTGAGCCAAGCGCCGCTGTTGCATTCTTCTCCATCTTCTCTCCTGCATATAAACAATGAGGCAGACAGCGGGATCATCAAGATTCAGCTTCCTGATGGTCTCCTCACTGCAGTATCAAAGAGATATGCAATGGTCACCAGTTGTCTGCTGAGGACCAAGTCTTTATCAAGTCATCACCTGCGCCTGCCTCTCAGGCCCCTTGATGCTTACCACAGAGTCCTAACCACCACATGGATGCCCAGTGTGTAGTGCATATGGTGGTTAACCAAAACACCCGCCCCCCCACTATCGTCCCATACCACATGACCGAGTGATGACAGCTTTGGCCACATGACTGAATCCTGAGCTCTGATCTCAGGCATAGGCATGATCCCGACCTGCAATCCAAGTCCTTGCGTTTTGCTTGGACCATGAAGGGAACTTGTCAATGTGAACATTAAGATGGAGCAAGGGATTAGGGGTCACACCCCTTTGTCAGTGCTTCATGGTCATCTTTCTAAGGGGATCCTCAAGCTTGCCCAGTTGCCCAATGCTTCTTCCAAACTAGAGCACTCATTGAATTTTGGAGTCTGTGCATGACGGGTTCAACGTAGAGCAAAAATTATTGACATTCTCAGACTTGCTTGAGTGGGCACAATTACTTGACTCGTCCGAATCCAAGCACATGAACTGAGCTCAAGCTACATGATCATAGCTGGAATAAGTGCTCATCTTCGATCTATTTTTGCCTTCGCCTGGTCGTTGTTTTCACCCTCTCTTCCATTCAGTCTGCGCAGCCTTGGCTCCCTCTCCCCCGCACTGTTCACTATTCCCAGAGTTTCCCTCACCTCCCTTCCCTCCCACAGACTTCCCTGTGCCACAGCCCCACAAGACAGCCACCAAGAGATGCTGTGGAGATTTGCCTGTGGAACTGCACTCCCAGTCCAAAATAGAGGGACTGCTTCCTTGAACTGGAATAATCACGAGCGCTGCATTAGGTTGTGTGCACTCCCCTCTACCTTTTCCTTGGGGTTCAGCTCCTCAGGTGCATGACTTTCAAAACCAGTCGTACATTGCACCGTTCCGAGATCACACCGATGTGGGATTTAAATTTGAGATGGGGGAATGAGTTTGGTTTGTGGTCCTGTAATTAAATGCAAATTTGTAAAAATGTCATTCCTGAAGTCCAGTGGCAGGCAACAATACCCGTCATTGACGGGGCTGTGGTGATGGTGGGTGGATGAATAATTGCGTCCTGCATTCCTGCCACCAGGAAACACATAAAAGGCCTTCTAATGACATTTCTCAGCCGTGCCAGTTAACACTCCTGCTCTGAGGAGACACTGAAGATTTTGGCCAGAGCAACGGTTTCAGGTCAGAGTTCTGAAGAAGGATCATTGACCTGGAACATTAACACTGGGGGCGATTCTCCGGGACTGCTAGCCCCAGATGTGAATCACGATGGCCCATTGAATCTGGTGTGAGGCATCAAACCCGTTGAGAGTCTTGCAAACCGCCCCACAGGCCCCAATGAGGTACTCGCCCAGAGCACGTGAGAACATGATAAATACTCATCGGCAGTCATTCAAATGTATTTATCATGCAGGAAACCTGATTCAACAGCCTCCTGGGATGTTCCAGTTCCCCCCCCCCCCCCCCCCCCCCCCCCCACCTCCCCAATCGGGAGTCACAAGGGCGTGATCTGCGCAAGTCCTGAAAGGCAGAGACAAGGCGCCATGGACTCCGAGGGGGAACAAGGAGGTAAGTGCCCTTTGGAACTGTATTCTGGGTTGCAGAGGGGGCTTTTTCTAGTGACCTGGGGTTAGTGGGGTTCATACTGGTGGGAAGGGGTTGAACTCATGTAGTTCCCTCCGTGGCTGAACTTCTTCAGGCTTGACCCAGCACCACTTGAGCCTCCATCTGAATATACGGTAAGATGCCAGAGGTTAGAGATGGCTAAGATGCCGGGGCAGACAGATGGGTACTCACCCTTTGCAACTCGAAGGAGGTTTTGTTGCGGCGCTGGAGTCTGGTCCTCCTCGTGATGGTGCCGGCACATATAGCCTCTGCCACTGCATCCTAGGCTTCTAACACTACATGGGCCAGAGGTCTTCTGCCAACCCTGGGGATTAGGTTGGCCCTCCTCTCCTCCACAGCATCCAACAGACTCTCAATGTTTGCATCCAGGAACCGTGGTGCCAATCATTGTGCAGTCATCTTCTTGGCTGAAATGTCACAGTGCTGGGGGAAGCATTTAAATGCTGCTCCGACTCCAATTAATCATGCACCTGGGGATTCAGAAATTCAGCATGATTCACGTGGGGGGAGAGACAGGTCATTTACATCGCTGGATCAGGCCTCTTCAGTGCTCCCAGCATCAACAGGAAAGAATCTCATTTTCCCACTGGCAGCAACACTTATAGAGTGAATACAGAAGAATCACACCCTCTGCTTCTCTCTCTACTTATGCTGCCAGTCCTGCTGAGTATTTCCAGAATTTTCTGTTTTTATTCCTTGATCGGCTTCCTGTACATTATTCAAATACATTGGGCGGGATTCTCCGACCCCCCGCCGGGTCGGAGAATCGCCGGGGGCTGACGTGAATCCCGCCCCCGCCGGTTGCCGAATTCTCCGGCACCGGAGATTCAGCAGGGGCGGGAATCGCGCCGCGCCGGTTGGCGGGCCCCCCCGGTGATTCTCCGGCCCGGATGGGCCGAAGTCCCGCTGCTGGAATGCCTGTCCCGCCGGCGAGAATCAAACTACCTCTCTTACCGTCAGGACAAGACGACGCGGGCGGGCTCCAGGGTCCTGGGGGGGGCGCGGGGCGATCTGGCCCCGGGGGGTGCCCCCACGGTGGCCTGGCCCGCGATCGAGGCCCACCGATCCGCGGGCGGGCCTGTGCCGTGGGGGCACTCTTTTCCTTCCGCCTTCGCCATGGTCTCCACTATGGTGGAGGCGGAAGAGACCCCCTCCACTGCGCATGCGCGGGGATGCCGTGAGCGGCCGCTGACGCTCCCGCGCATGCGCCGCATGGCAAAGTCATTTCCGCGCCAGTTGGCGGGCCACCAAAGGCCTTTCCCGCCAGCTGTCGGGGCGGAAATCAGTCCGGCGCGGGCCTAGCCCCTCAAGGTGAGGACTCGGCTCCTCAAGATGCGGAGAATTCCGCACCTTTGGGGCGGCGCGATGCCGGACTGTGCCCCCATGTTTTAGATTCACCAATCATTGCAAACAATTTTTCAGAGTCTCCCCTACCAAACCTGTTCACAATTGTATATGTTTAATCAGATCATTTATCATTGTTCTTAACTCCAGAGACTATACACCCAATTTACTCAGCCTCTCATCATCGTGCAATCCTCTGATCCCAGCGAGCAGTATCATGAACCTTTGCTGTACACCCTATTAGACCATAAGACATATAAACAGAATTAGGCTACTCGGTCCATCAAGTCTGCTCCGCCATTCAATCATGGCTGATATTTTTAACATCCCCATTCTCCTGTCTTCTCCCTGATCCTCTTATTAATCAAGAACCTATCTATTTCTGTCTTAAAGACACTCAGTGATTTGACCTCACAGCCTTCTGCGGCAAAGAGTTCCACAGATTCATCACCCTCTGGCAGAAGAAATTACTCCTCATCTCTGTTTTAAAGGATCATCCTTTTAGTCTGAGATTGTTCCTCTGCTTCTAGTTCTTCCGACAGGAAACATCCTCTCCATATCCACTCTATCCAGGCCTCGCAGTATCCTATAAGTTTCAATAGGATCCCCCCTCATCCTTCTAAACTCCAACGAGTACAGACACAGAATTCTCAACTGTTCCTCATACGACAAGCTCTTCATTCCAGGGATCATTGTTGTGAAACTCGTCTGGACCCTTTCCAAGGCCAACACATCTTTCCTTATATACGGGGCCCAAAGCTGCTCACAATACTCCAAATGGGGTCTAACCAGAGCCTTATACAGCCTCAGAAGTACATCCCTGGTCTTGTATTTTCGCCCTCTTGACATGAATGCTAATATTGCATTTGCCTTCCTAACTGCCAACTGAACCTGCACGTTACCCTTAAGAGAATCGTGAACAAGGACTCCCAAAGCCTCCAGAGCAAATACATCCTTCCTTAAATACTGAGACCAAGACTGCACACAATGTTTTTAACAAAGCCCTGTATAATTGTGGCATGATTTATTTATTTCTGTATTTCAATTTCCTTGCAATTTTGGCAGCATGCCATTTGATTTTGTAATTGTTCACGATATCTTCATGTTTAATTTCTTGCATTCCTTCCATGAATACTCATGTCTCTGAACATCAATGCTTGCAAAAAATATTCTGCTTTTCTATTCTTATGACCAAAGTGAATAACATCACACAGCCTCACATTATACTCCACCTGCCATCTTGTTGCTCCCTATCTCAGCCTGTCTATCTCTGTTAGTAGCTTCCCTGTCCCCACAAATTACCTTCCATCTAGCTTTGTATCATTAGCAAATGTTAATCTCTGTCTCTTCATCCAAATCATTAAGATAGATTGTAAATAGCTGAGGCACCAGCATTGATCCTTCTGGGACTCTGCTAGTCATAGCCTTCCAACTTAAAGATACTCCATTTATGCCCATTCTCTGTGTCCAGTCTGACCAATCTTCTATTCATGGTAATATATTATCCCCAACTCCATGAGCCCTTATCTTGCCATGAACCTCTTGTATGGCTATTTACCTGAATTCCTTTCCCAAATCCAGGTATACTACATCAACTGGATCCCCATTTATTTACTTCATTAATGACATCCTTGAATCTTTATTAAATGTGTCAATTTCCCTGTTGTAAAACCATGTTGACTTGTGATATGGTATTGATTAAGTAATGGCATGATGGGAAAACTGGTCAACTGGAAGACTGGTCAAAAGGTTTGATACAATATAAGAAAGGCTGAAACTACTCATTCCAGCTCACCGGGCCCATGTAAAGAATGCGGCCCTAACCATTTTCAGACTAGTATGGCCGTAGGCCAACTCTGCATAACTTGAAGTCTGAATAGATCAGCGAATGTCGAGCCATTCCAAAACACCGGACCTCGGCAACTCCTGATAAAACTAACTCATCATAACCCAGGGCCGTAGGAATTTAAAACAAGATAAGTTCAGGAAGAAACAAGTCTATTCCGACCTTTCAATGTTCCCTCCGAGGACTAAATAATGGTATGAGTGATATGACCAAACATGGTCTGGTCTTTGCTTCCATTTGTATTTCCGATCAAACTCCTGACCATACTGTTGTCACATAATCTTGATAAAGATAATGTATAAATATCGAGCTAATTCTCTGCGAAAGCGCGGAACTTGTGAAAGACTCAGCAGTTTTGTTGACTGCTCTCTGACTTCAAGTTTCAGCCATTACTGCATGCAGTTGTTTTCGAAAATAAAGCTTGTTATTCTGTCTTAACGAGCGTGTTGTATCTTTCTACTACAGAAGCGGGAAAATATTGACTTTGACATTTTGGCGCAAGCGAGCAGTTACCAATACCCTGAGTGAATTCTGTGGGGGACTGAGGAAGTGATCGAGCCAGACCCGGAGGAAAGAGACAAACACCGGCACAAGGTAAGATTAACCTTGGTCTCTCTCTCTCTTTCTCGGATTGGTGGTTCGACCCCTCATCCCTGACGGAAGTAACTAAACAGGTGACGGTGCTCAAATCTAAATTGTACTGTTAGTAGAGTACTTAGGGTCAGGGACCCCAATTGTGGCTAGCCTTAGGTCAGGGACCTCTTGCTTGTTTTACAGGTTTAAGTTTGGGTCAGGGACCTCTTATATAGTTTGGGTCAGGGACCCTGCAATTTGATTTGGTACCAGGGATTTTTTATTGATCATTTTTTGGTTGCCAGGGGCACATTTTATTGACATTATGGGGCAGAGTTTAGACAAAACCGGGGGCAATTCCCCTCTATTTTTCATGTGCTCTGAAAACCTTTCTCAAGAACGTAATTTACGGAGATTATCTGCAGCGCTGAACAATAAATTGGGTAACGATATTTGGCCACAAGGGGGCCCTTGGAACTACAATAATTGCATTTCTGCTGAGAAAATTATTTGGCAGAGAAACGCCGGCTTCCACTAAGCGCCACGAACAATCACTATGAATGAGTTGGAGAGATAACGCCCGTAGAAAAGGGATTGATGATTGTGTGGATGGTAAAGCAAAAAATTGGGAGACTTTAAAATTGGAATGTGAACTTTGGGATAGAAAGCATAAACAACAAGGTGAAAATAAAAAATCTCCAACCAATAGGCAAAGAGGGCTAGCCAATCAAATTAAACAAAAGGAGGATCCTCCCAGTTGCTCTGGCATGCCGATGTTTCCCTATTCAGGCGATACGGAAGAGGAGGAAGATTTAACCCCTGGACCCCACCCTCATCCTGCACACCCCGTTCCTACAATTCCACCGTCCCAAGTCCAGAATCCCCCTTATGGTCCCACTGCCAATGAAACTCCTGCTAATGCATCCCCCGTAGCAACACGCACGCGGTCACATACGCAAGCCGTTAATATGGAACAACCCTTCACCTCTGTTAATCAGGCTTTTCTTGATTTATCACTGCAACCTAAGGAGGAGGAAACTTTTCCGCCACCACCTCCCCCTGCAAATGATCCCATTAGGAGTGTTATTAACCCCCACGCTGGTGATAATGACGATCCATTCATTGAGGTGTGGCAGGCTTTTAAACCCCATGAGCTATGTTTGATCATGGCCCAATGCCCCTCCTGCAAAGAGGTCCCAGAGGGGTTCACTGAGTTTTTGAGGAGAACTGCGACCATGTACGGTGCTACCGCACTTGATCAATATTCACTGATTTATTCATCCCTTCCCCCAGAATTAGGGGAAAGATGGCAAAATGAATTAGGACTTCATGGGGACACATGGACGGCCTTCAGCGCCGCACACCAAACGGAGGGCGATCAGCGTAGTTTAATGTTCCCTGCACTAAAACAGGCTCTCCGTAAACCCGTTGACATCGCCAAACACCTTGAATGTACCCCCACCTCTAAGGAAGGTGGTCCAGAATTATTTGACCGCTTTTGTATGGCTCTTTCCTCCGGGGACATTGCTTTCAATGCAGGCACACAGTCTCCCCAATTTAATGCACTATTAATGCAGGTTTTGCCTGGCTGCGTAGCATCCAGTATTAAAACTAATAGCATGGACTGGTCTGACAATTCTAAACCTCAAATGAAACGTGCTGTGTCTTATTATTGGAACAATGGCCGCAACCGTGAGACCTGTTACAAAGACATTTCGCCCAAAATTAAATCCAAATTCATCCAACGTCCCTCTCAAAGAAGAGCTCCCAAAGGTCAGAACTCTCAGACAGATTCACGTTACTATCGCCCAGATTGCACGGACCCTCCTGAATTTGGTTACCGCTCACAGGCTCCTTACCCCTTCACTCCACACATGGAGGATTTCGACAGCGCTCCTCCGCGTCGTCCTCCTGCCAAATATAATGTCACTTGCTTCAACTGTCAATGAACAGGCAACTACGCTAGCAAATGGCCAGCACCCCGACGACAAGGTAGATTTCAACCCCGTCGGCAGACACCCTTTACTGCCTCTAACCCCTACTGACTAGCGAGATCGAACTTTCCAGTCCTCTCAACAGACCACTCTGTCGAGCCCACCGCTACGATTTACACAGAGGGCGTGGCTATCCCCTTCCTGATTGACACCGGCGTGACTCATTCTATGCTAGACTGGACATTAATTCAGAAACATTGCTTTCCCCTTTCTGATAAGCATGTCGAACTTGCTGGTTTCATGGGGGAAGGTGCTGTTTATCCGCTTACGAAGCCGCTCTCTGTTCAATTTGAGGGCCGGAAATGTTGCATCCCATTCACAGTTACCCGCATCCTTGGTGTCAACCTGGCCGGACGTGATTTGCTGTGTCCCTTGCAGGTGGAAATTGTTTGCCTTGATAACGGCATTATTATATCAACTATCCCGAAGGCCCAGCTTCAAAATGTTCCCCTTTTCACTACTCCACAGTGGTGATCGGTTGATTTTGATCCCTCACACTTTTCACCTCCCTTAGATATTCCCAGTCCACATGTCACTCTTTGCTACGATCATACAGGATGCTCGCCTGATCTGGAGAGCATTTACCAAGATGCCCTCGGTTCTCTACAATCCGTTTCCTTTGTTGGCCTCGCTAAGGGAAAAGAAGGGTCTGCCTTTCTTGAAAATTTACCCCATGGCCTCTGGAGTCAGTCGGGACTTGTGTCACCCCACGTGACCCTTTCTGTGAACGAAGGCCACGTCCTAGTCCTTGGGAAGTCCTTGCCAGGTCCTTGGGATTTCTGGCAGCTGCACTACGAGGACAAGCTGATCCTTTCTTTAATGGAAGTCAAATCCTACCCGCAGGCACTTTAGAATATTTTCAACGCCCATTTGTCCTCATTGGCACACTGCACTACCATCGTTCAGTCCAATCAACGACTTCTGAACTACCCGCAGATTTATGGGTGGCCTCCAAACTGCCTGTGGAGGTAGTTGAGTCGGAAACATTAGGGACCTTCAAGCAGCTATTGGATAGGTACATGGATTACGGTAGAATGATATAGTGTAGATTAATTTGTTCTTAAGGGCAGCACGGTAGCATTGTGGAAAGCAGAATTGCTTCACAGCTCCAGGGTCCCAGGTTCGATTCCGGCTTGGGTCACTGTCTGTGCGGAGTCTGCACATCCTCCCTGTGTATGCGTGGGTTTCCTCCGGGTGCTCCGGTTTCCTCCCACAGTCCAAAGATGTGCTGGTTAGGTGGATTGGCCATGATAAATTGCCCTTAGTGTCCAAAATAGCCCTTAGTGTTGGGTGGGGTTACTGGGTTATGGGGATAGGGTGGAGGTGTTGACCTTGGGTGGGGTGCTCTTTCCAAGAGCCGGTGCAGACTCGATGGGCCGAATGGCCTCCTTCTGCACTGTAAATTCTATGATAATCTATGATTAATCTAGGACAAAGGTTCGGCACAACATCGTGGGCCGAAGGGCCTGTTTTGTACTGTATCTTTCTATGTTCTGTGTGTTTACATTGTTTAATAATTTAATATCTTTACCTGGGTGTGTTTTTAGCACATTAAAAACTAACGTGTTAAGTGTTTAAACTCAAGGAAGCCTGCCTGACTGAGTTATTTGCAATCAGCATGTAAAGAGTGAAATGGACAATGAATAGGAACATTCATCTTATGTCTTATGAATTTCAAAAAGACCTGTTACAATCAACCAGGGAGGGGTAAAAAGAGGGTGGGATCCTCACGCCCATCCTCAACTTCCTGAGTGGGCCACAGATGGGACTTCCTTGCTGACTTTCTATTGTCAGTTGGATGTACCTTTAAGAAATGGGTGTTTATCAAAATAGCTGCAGTGATGCCAGTGTGTGGGTGGAGCTGGGCTGCCTGTTTCACTTTCATTTTGAGCTGGGTGCTGCAGGGTGATTCTTGGTTTCGATTTGAGAGGTGGAGAGCTGCATTCAAAGCAAGCAGCTGTGTAATGATCGCTCTCTCTACAAGCCAAAGAATGTCGCCAGATCATTGATGATTTCAAAGTAATACCTGTTTCTGCAGAGCATTTAAACCTGCTGTCTTTATTTAAAAAGGGTTTAACTTATGGATGTTGTTTGGGAATTTATTAAGGGCTATCTGTAGAGTATTGCATCTGTAGAGTTACGTGTGTTGGTAGTTGATAAATTGTCTACTGTATGTTTATAAAATATTAACTGGATTCATAGAATAAACATTGTTTTGTTTTCAACATACTTTTGCTCTCTGTTGCATCACACCTGTAAAGTGGGCCTTTGGGCTCCCCATAACCAAAATCTATTTAAAGTTGTGGGTAAGGTGTATTCCATGATATACGTTGGTGTTCCCTAAACCCTGGCCCATAATACTATATTGTAATAAAATGTATTTTGGTTGAACATTGTGAATTGCTTCTTTTAGGTGTTTACTACTGTTAATTTACACCCTATATTTTGGCCCATTTACTTAATCAACTACTGCCCCCCTCATCCGATGTAACTGGCTTTTTTAAAGTATAAGATTCTAGCTTGTGACTGGAGTCCATGAGGCTTTCAAATTTAACATGGAATTCAATGGTAGTAAGATTATTAGTTTGCAGTTTAACTTGTATTCCCACATTACGTATTAACCCTGCCTCATTACACAATAGTCACTCTAAGATAGATTTATCCCTAGTTGGTTTCACAATGCTCCAGGAATCAACCATGAAAATATTCTACACATTTATCTCGTAGAATGACCCTTGCCAATTCGATTGACCCAGTTATACTGCACAGCAGACATTGCCACTGGGGGTCCATCACTGGACTGCGTTACTGTCATGTGAGAGTACCTTTAAGAAATGGATGTTTAAGCAATGCACCTTTAAGAAATGGAGCTGATCATATTACTGAAGTGATGTCAGAGGGTGGGGGTGTAGAGGGTGCCATCTCCGCTACTCCACTACTGGGCCGATATCCGGGGTTTGAATATCTGTGTGTGTCTCTCTCCAGCTGGCACTGAAACTTCAGAGGCCAGGGGATGTCGCACTGGGACACTTCCACTGAAGAGAGCACTGATTCAAGCCTGCCGTTTATTCCTAACCGACAGCCTGAGACTTATATCACACAGATCTCCAGACCCCTACCAATACCCAGGTGATTCTCTCTCTTGCCGGTGGTACAACCCCCACCCGGTTCCTACTCCACTAGAGTAGCTTTCCCAAGAGAGAGAATAGGACACTGCTGTTTATTTCCTAACCAGCAGTCTGTCCTGAGTGAATCGCTCAAGATGACCCTCGATTCTTGAACCCGGAATTAAGGTGAGGAGTATTTTAACAATGACTTGGTCAGAGATCGCTGGTGAAAGATTGAAGAATTTAAACGACTCCAATTATCATCAAATCAAGGTTTATTGCAAAACCCAGGTCAAAATCATCAACAGAAGAAATACAATAAAATCTTATGCTCTAATACAAACTAAGTCTATTCAAAAGTACTAAAACGGACACAACGAAAATTCTTATGATTACACAGTTTTAGCAATAGCACAAGGCACAAAACAGGTTCCCTTCCCCAAAGCCTCAACCACTATTAAAGTCAAGGGAGTTTCGCAAGCTGCTGCAGAGTACTTACGGTCACAGGCTGCAGAGGTCAAGTCAGGGGTGCAGAGGTCGAGCCAAGAACGAAGAGACCCCCAATCGAAAACACAGCCCCTTTTATATTGTTTTACCTGGCTTTGTCCTGTGATCGGCCAGCCCCTTTTGCATTGAAAAAGGTAAGATTTAAAGTTCCCGCTGGTCCCGCCCCCTTTGAGCCGGTCAGACCTGTCGAGATGGGAGTACCTCCCCTAGGTCCGCCTCCAGTCTGTTTTTTGAGATAACGAGGTTGAGCTCCCTTGAAGATTTTCAAAGACTTCCATCTGCTCCGGAGATAGCTGCTATGTTGATGGGGTGTTGATTGGATTCTGCTCTGGTGGAGGCCAGGTCATTTACATCTGCATGGGGCTATGACCATCCCATTGTCCTGCTTGCAGGCAGGCCCCCTGTGTATTCCCGTGCCCCTTGGTCTGTGTTTTGATCTTATCTCGTTGTCTGGCTCCTTCTTCCTTGTAGCTCCTAGGGGGGGGTTTGTAAATACTTATGTTCCCTACTCAGCTCAGCGGACCAGGCCTGCTGGGAAAACTGGTTCCGTTCTCTTGGCTGAAAAGTCAGTTTACAGTCTCTGAGTTTTATTCTTGGGCAGTTCCAAAAAAGGCCGAATTGCCCGAAAACCTTACAGGGGGAGCTGAGCTCACTTCTGCTTTTTTGAGTTTCAGTTTTAGAACACAGCTGGGAGTGTCTGTGTGTTTTGATGTGAGCTGCATGAAGAAACACAGAGCTGGTCTGTTGATTTCTGCAATCCAAAGACTATAAATATATTGAATGTAACCTAATGTGCTCCTATTTTTGAAGGTTTGAAGTCTTTTGGATGTTTAAAGGAACAGTTTGAAGGATTATTTAGTGTTGTAGTCTTTTGGGGTTACCTTTGAAGTAATGGGTGTTAAGATATTCAATGTTTGTTTTTAAAAGGTTAACTTGAGTTCATAGAATAAACATTGTTTTGTTTAAAAAACCACTTGTCCATTTCTGCTGTATCACACCTGGAGAGTACGCCGTGTGCTTCCCACACCACAATCTATTACAAGTTGTGGGTCGGTTGAACTCCATGAAACACTTTGGGGTTCTGTAAACCCAGACCCATAACAATTGGGGGCTCGAGGGTAATAAAAGTCTTTCAATTGGATTGGCTTAACGAACTTAAAGACAGTGAGGGGTGAGTATATTGTGGTTGCTTTTCGGTGTGGTATTTTAGTTTAAGTGGGGAGTGTGTTGTGGACAATAGCTCTTTCAGAGGCTCAGGAGTTTTTGGGGGTGGACACGGTAACACGCAATACCTTATGGACAGAGACTAAAAGCAGACTGTTAGATTTGGCAAAAGCATTGCAGTTAACATTGCCTGGCAAAATGCGAAAAGATTAGGTACTTACCGCGGTAGCTGAGCATTTAAATTTGCCTGACTCATTCTGACTCATTAGGGCAGCACGGTACCATTGTCTATAGCACAACTGCTTCACAGCTCCAGGGTCCCAGGTTCGATTCCGGCTTGGGTCACTGTCTGTGCGGAGTCTGCACAGCCTCCCCGTGTGTGCGTGGGTTTCCTCCGGGTGCTCCGGTTTCCTCCCACAGTCCAAAGATGTGCAGGTTAGGTGGATTGGCCATGATAAATTGCCGTTAGTGTCCAAAATTTCCCTTAGTGTTGGGTGGGGTTACTGGGTTGTGGGGTTGGGGTGGAGGTGTTGACCTTGGGTGGGGTGCTCTTTCCAAGAGCTGGTGCAGACTCGATGGGCCGAATGGCCTCCTTCTGCACTGTAAATTCTATGAAATGGCAAAGCTCCAGTTGCAGATTAAGCAATTTGAATATGAAAAAGAATTAAAGCAGCTTCAATATGCAATGAGAGAAAAAGAAAAGGAGAGAAGAAAGAAACAAAGAAAGAGATAGAGATACAGAGGATAAAGAAAAGGAGAGAGAAGAAAGAAACAAAGAAAGAGATAGAGATGAAAGGGAAAAAGAAAGAGGATTTGAACTTCATTAAATGGCTATGAAACATGAAAATGAGTTACAATTGGCAGACGCAAAGGAAAACATACAGTTGGATGAGATTGATGAGGATAGTGAGACAGAGCATCATAGTTGAAGACGTGATAGTGATCTATTTAAATATGTCCAAGCATTGCCAAGGTTTGACGAGAAGGAGGCCTTTTTCATTTCATTTGAGAAGGTAGCTAAACAAATGAAATGGCCACAGGACATGTGGGTATTACTGATTCAAACAAAGCTGGTAGGTAGAGCTAGTGAAGTGTTTGCATCACTACCGGAGGAGGTACCGGGAAAGTATAAGGAGGTGAAAAAATCCATCTTAGGTGCACATAATAACTAGGAACATAAGAACTAGGAGCAGGAGTAGGCCATCTGGCTCCTCGAGCCTGCTCCACCATTCATTGAGATCATGGCTGATCTTTTGTGGACTCAGCTCCACTTTCCGGCCCGAACACCATAACCCTTAATCCCTTTATTCTTCAAAAAACTATCTATCTTTATATTAAAAACATTTAATGAAGGAGCCTCGACTGCTTCACTGGGCAAGGAATTCCATAGATTCGCAACCCTTTGGGTGAAGAAGTTCCTCCTAAACTCAGTCCTAAATCTATTTCCCCTTATTTTGAGGCTATGCCCCCTAGTTCTGCTTTCACCCGCCAGTGGAAACAACCTGCTCGCATCTATCCGATCTATTCCCTTCATAATCTTATATGTTTCTATAAGATCCCCCCTCATCCTTCTAAATTCCAACGAGTACAGTCCCAGTCTACTCAACCTCTCCTCATAATCCACCCCTTCAGCTCTGGGATTAACCTAGTGAATCTCCTCTGCACACCCTCCAGTGCCAGTACGTCCTTTCTCAAGTAAAGAGACCAAAACTGAACACAATACTCCAGGTGTGGCCTCACTAACACCTTATACAATTGCAGCAGAACCTCCCTAGTCTTAAACTCCATCCCTCTAGCAATGAAGGACAAAATTCCATTTGCCTTCTTAATCACCTGTTGCACCTGTAAACCAACTTTTTGCGACTCATGCACTAGCACACCCAGGTCTCTCTGCACAGCAGCATGTTTTAATATTTTATCATTTAAATAATAATCACTTTTGCTGTTATTCCTACCAAAATGGATAACCTCACATTTGTCAACATTGTATTCCATCTGCCAGACCCTAGCCCATTCACTTAGCCTATCCAAATCCCTCTGCAGACTTCCAGTATCCTCTGCACTTTTTGCTTTACCACTTATCTTAGTGTTGTCTGCAAACTTGGACACATTGCCCTTGATCCCCAACTCCAAATCATCTATGTAAATTGTGAACAGTTGTGGGCCCAACACTGATCCCTGAGGGACACCACTAGCTACTGATTGCCAACCAGAGAAACACCCATTAATCCCCACTCTTTGCTTTCTATTAATTAACCAATCCTCTATCCATGCTACTACTTTCCCCTTAATTCCATGCATCTTTATCTTATGCAACAACCTTTTGTGTGGCACCTTGTCAAAGGCTTTCTGGAAATCCATGAGCTAGTGCCTGAAGCTTACAGACAAAGGTTCAGAAATTTAAGGAAAGAATTTGGACAAGCATACATGGAGTTTGAAAGGCTCAGAGTAATTTTGATAGGTGGATAAGGGCTTTGAAATAGACCAAACGTATGAAGTTCTCAGAGAAATTATACATTTGGAGGAGTTTAAAAAATCAATTCCTGATGTAGTGAGAACTCATGTGGAAGAGCAGAGGGTTAAAACTACGAGATTAGCTGTAGAAATGGCAGATGATTATGAATTAGTTCATAAATCAAGTCTTGGTTTCCGACATCAGTTTCAGCCGGTGAGGGATAGAAACTGGGGACATGAGAAATACTCATGTGGTAAAGGTAAAGGTGATCTGACGGGAGATAATAAAGAGAGTGTACCTCAGATTAAAAAAGAAATCCAGGAGGGTGGAAGAGAAATGAAAAGTTTCAAATGTTTTCACTGTAATAAACTAGGCCATGTAAAGTCACAGTGTTGGTGGTTGAAGAAAAGCACTGGGAAGGCTGATGTGGTGAAACAGGATAAGACAGTGGGGTTTGTTAGAGTGGTAAAGGAAAGCCCAAGGGAAGCAAAGGAGGTGCAAATGATTGTGCAGCCTGTTCAAGAAGTAATTGATAAGAAGGTGCCAGATGTCTTTAAAGAATTTACTTATGCGGGTAAAGTTTACTCATGTGTATCAGGAGGAGCAGATAAAGAAGTCACAATTTTAAGAGATACAGGAGCCAGTCAATCTTGAATGGTAAGAGATGAGGAATTATGTAGTTTGGAAAGAATGTTGCCAGAAAAGGTGGTAATATGTGGAATTCCATTATATAAGGTAAGGTTGGAAAGTCCAGTGAAGAGTGGTGAAGTGGTAGTAGGAGTAATAGAGAAACTATCTTGTCCAGGAATACAGTTGATCTTGGGTAATGATATAGCTGGATCACAGGTGGGAATGATGCCTCCTGTGGTTGATAAGCCATTGGAAAATCCGTCAACTGAAGTGTTGAAGGACGAATATCCTGGGATATTTCCGGATTGCGTAGTAACAAGATCGCAAAGTCACAGGTTAAGACATGAGGAGAAATCAAAGAGTGAAGATGAAGTTGAAGTCCAATTATCATAAACGATTTTTAATCAGATGGTTGAAAAAGAACAAGAACAGGTGGAGGATGAGGCGGATATTTTTAGCTCAGGAAAATTGGCGGAGTTACAACAGAAAGATGTAGAAATAAAACAAATATATCAGAAAGCATATACAGAAGAGGAATCTGAGAGTATACCAGAGTGTTATTACCATAAAAGTGATGTCTTGATGCGAAAATGGAGACCTGTACATATGCAGGCGGATGAAAAGTGGGCAGGAGTTCATCAAGTAGTATTGTCAGTAGGGTATAGAAAGGAGGTGTTGCGAGTTGCACATGAGGTACCAGTGGGAGGTCATTTGGGAATAAGGAAAACTCAAGCTAAAATCCAGAAACATTTTTATTGGCCTGGACTACATAAAGTAGTTAAATTTTGTCAATCATGTCACACATGTCAAGTGATAGGGAAACCTCAAGCAGTGATAAAACCAGCACCCTTAATACCCATTCCAGCATTTGAGGAACCTTTTACAAGGGTCCTAATCGATTGTGTCGGACCGCTTCCTAAAACAAAAAATGGGAATCAATATCTTTTGACTATAATGGATGTGTCTACTGTATTGTAGAATTGCAAGGGACTCTGTGGTCAGATTGAACTAAAGTATCTGATTCTAAAGAGAAATGCCGAGGAGTACATGAATACATGAATACACAAAATACATGAATAGGATGGGAATAGAGGGATATGGACCCAGGAAGTGTAGAAGATTTTAGAGGGCAGCATGGTCAGCGCATGCTTGGAGGGCCGAAGGACCTGTTCCTGTGCTGTACTTTTCTTTGTTCTTTGTTCTTTTTGTTCATGATTAATAAAGGGATCAGGGGTTATGGGGAGAAGGCAGGAGAACGGGGATGAGAAAAATATCAGCCATGGTTGAATGGCGGAGCAGACTCAATGGGCCGAGTGGCCTGAATCTGCTCCTATAACCTATGGAGACTGAGCCAATGAATGGTGATGTACTCTTAAGAGACGGATCCAGTGAAATAGATCCACTCTGGAGAGGAATTGATCCAAAGAGTGAGGATCTGGCTGAATGATCAGGAATTCTCTCCCAATTCTCCTGTTTCCACAGATTATCTTCAAGATGCTGATCGACAACAGAAGCCAGGCAAAGACAGGAATCATGATCCCTAACCCAAATTCCCCTCTGCTTTCGGAGTGTATTGCCCTGTTGGGCGGAGCAGTGATCCAGTATTCCCTGGACGAGGAACAAGGCTGGAATTTAGACGTCCTGGAGCTGAGGAGGGCTCTCAGTGAGAGTCGCCGACATTGTTCCCCTAAAGCCCTTTGCATTGTAATCCTGGCAGCCCAACAGGTATGTGTCTATCTGCTTCAGTAAGAAACCAACAATGATACAACCCAGGACACGGCCATTCAGCCCATTTGGCTCTGCTATCCTGTTGAAAGAGCTTTCTGGCTCTCATTTGTCGTTCGAGCGGTTATTGAGACTTCTTCTTTAGGGCGGCTAAGTGGCTCAGTGGTTAGCATTGCTGCCTCACGGCGCTGAGGACCCGGGATCGATCCTGGCTCTGGGTCACTGTCCGTGTGGAGTTCGTTATGGGCCAGGAGTTAGAGAACCCCAAAGTGTATCATGGAGTTCACCTGACCCCCAACTTTTAATAGATTGTGGTATGGGGAGCACATGGCCCACTCTACAGGTGTGGTACACCAGAAATGGAAAAGTGTTTTTTAAAGCAAAACAATGTTTATTCTATGAACTCAAGTTAACCTTTTTGAAACATACAGCGAACATCTTAGCAACCATCAATTCAAATACAACCCCCAAAGAATACAACACTAAGTAATCCTTAATAACTTCCCAAACAAGTCCATCAGTGGAGCAATCACGTTACAAAACTTTTGCACAAATGTTCAATCAAATCCACTTATGCCAAGAAATCGCATTATTTTCCTTCGTCTTGAGGGTATCGGAAACTCCTCAAGGAAAGTGACTTGGGCTTTTCCAAATACACTTTTGGCTAGGTTTATCACCAAACCCGCCTTCTGAAGTCGATCGAATAACTCCAGCAGATGTTTTAAATGTTCTTTCCATGTCTGGCTGAAAATTACCAGATCGTCGATGTATACCGCACAATTGGGTAATCCTGAAACAACTTTGTTAGTTAACCGTTGAAATGTGGCTGGGGCGATTTCATGCCAAATGGCATAAATTTGAATTGGTATATACCATCTGGAGTCACAAAAGCTGAAATCTCCTTCACTCTTTCGGATAAAGGTACCTGACAGTAGCCTTTAAATCCAGTTTAGAAATAATAGCTGATTGTCCCACTTTCTCAATGCAATCCTCCAAACGCGGGATAGGATAAGAGTCCGTTCTTGTAACTGCATTAACCTTTCTATAGTCCACACACAACCATTGGGTACTGTCTGGTTTAGGTACCATCACTATGGGTGAGCTCCATTGGCTGCAACCCACTTCAATTATGCCATTTTTAAGCAAACTCTCAATCTCTTTGTTAACCTGTGCCAATTTTAAAGGGTTAAGTCTGCATGGATGTTGTTTGATTGGAACAGCATTTCCCACATCCACATCATGTATAGCCATTTTAGTACTTCCCAATTTATCTCTACAAACTTTCCCACGTGATATCACTAACTCTTTCAGGTCAGTCTGTTTTTCCTCTGGAAGGTAACTCTACAATTTATCCCAATTTTTAAGAACATCCTCACTTTCCAATTTAATTTGAGGTATGTCAAATTCACAGTCATCTGAATTTTGTTCGTCACTTTGAGTTAGAATCATTAAAACCTCCTCCTTTTTCTCTCCTTCCCTTTCAAAGTACCTTTTAAGCATATTCACATGACATACTCGGTGTGTCTTCCTTCTATCTGGTGTTTTTGCCACATAATTCACCTCACTTAATTTCCTTTCAATCTGATAAGGTCCACAAAACCTTGCTTTTAAAGGTTCACCTACCACTGGTAACAACACTAAAACTTTATCTACACAGGCAAAACTATGAACTTTGGATTTCTTGTCCGCTACCCATTTCATCACATTTTGTGCAACTTTTAAATGTTGTCTAGCCAATTCACCTGCTCTATTTAGTCGTTCCCTAACATTTGACACATAATCCAATAACGTAATTTCTGATTTCTCACTCACCAATTTTTCTTTAATCAATTTAATTGGTTCTCTTACCTCATGACCAAAAATTAGTTCAAAAGGACTAAATTTGGTTAACTCATTAGGAGCATCCCTAAATGCAAACAGTACGAATGGAATTCCTTTATCCCAATCCTCTGGATAATCTTGACAATAAGCCCTCAACATTGTCTTTAATGTCTGATGCCACCTTTCTAATGCTCCCTGCGATTCTGCATGGTGCACAGTTGATATAAATTGTTTTATTCATAAGCAATCCATAACGTCTTTGAATAACCTTGAGGTAAAATTCGATCCTTGATCCGATTTTATTTCTGTGGGTAATCCATATCTAGTAAAGAATTTAAGTAACTCCTCCACAATCTTTTTAGCTGTAATATTATGTACTGGAATGGCCTCTGGAAACCTAGTAGACACATCCATTATAGTCAAAAGATATTGATTCCCACTTTTCATTTTAGGAAGCGTTCCTACGCAATCAATTAGGACCCGTGTAAAATGTTCCTCAAATGCTGGAATGGGCACTGGTTTTATCACTGCTTGAGGTTTCCCTATCACTTGACATGTGTGACATGATTGACAAAATTTAACTACATCTTTATGTTGTCATGTGAGAGTACCTTTAAGACATGGATGTTTAAGCAATGTACCTTTAAGAAAACAGTAATGTCTGAGAGTGGGTGGGGCTGAGGTCAGGTCAGCCATTTTGCTGTTTTGGTTTTGCAGTTTAGTTTGGCAGTTGGAAAAAGCAGTTTGTGTGTCCCTGTGTGTGTCCAGAGAGCTGCAGGAAGAAAGCAAGGTGCTGGAGCTGAAGTCAACCAAGCTAATATATCTTTGCCATTCTACAGAAAATCTATATATCCTTTAACCTGATGTGATTTTGTTTAAAGGTGTTAAGTCTCTTGGAAGTTTGAAGGAACATTTTAAGGAGTTATTTACTGTTGAAATATTTTCTGAGTTATCTTTGAAGTAAGGGGTGTTTAGAGATCCAATGTTTATTTAAGATGTTCAGTTGAGTTCATGGAATAAACAATGTTTTGTGTTGAAAAACCCATGTGTCCATAATTGTAATCCCACACCTAGGGAAAAAGCCGTGTGCTAGGAAAATCAGCAAATCTATTAAAGGGAGAGGTTGGTTGAACTCCATGATACATTTTGGGGTTCTGTAAATGCCTCAGCCATAACACTCTCAAAGATTATGTTCATCATGACTTTCTACATTGTGTGACAGCAGAGCAGACATTAGGAAAATTAAAAATCATCGGTGTGAGTGATAATAAAAAGTGAAAAATGAAACCTGTTTCATATTTTGTACAGATTATTTTGAGTGCCTGACACTTTGGGCAGAAACAGGCCTTCAGTGGATAGATTAAGATCTGATTGTCTCTTATCCTTAATCACCTCTAGTAATACTTTCTATTTTGAAGGTATATTCATAAATAGTGAACGCTTCATAGCTCAGGAAAATCCCATGGCCAAAGCAATCAAGGCAACACAGGCGTTTGACTAAATTCAATCCTGGTAAAAGCAGAATGGAATGGTCCCAATGTATAACCCTGTTCCCGACATGTTACATATGTTCAAAGAAACACTTAAATTATACAATTTATGTATAATTCAGTGATGGTAATGTAGGAAAGGTGTGTTGCTTTGTAATTTTAATAGAATTTTAGAATCAATGTACCTTTTCTTTAATATTCCTTCGCTTATAACCACCATATTTGTTTGCCCATTTTTGTTTCACCTTATGCTGTACGTTTGAACAGTTTTCACCTGATCATTTAATTTACCGATGAATTACTCAATGCAAGTGTCACTGCAATTTAGCATTGGGGCTGCAAACATGTGCCTTGAATATTATTACAATGATTGGCTGATGTGTGACCAGGCAAAGCTTTTAAGAATCAATTAGATATTTTCTAAATTGTTGAGTTTGCGGGATTTCACGCCCACAGATGATTGCTAACAGTTAAGTTCATTTTCGGTATTTCCCGATTAAAATAATTCTGTACCGAGAGTTTATCAGGTTTGGGTTGCATCAGAGCTGGTGGTTCCATCCCCCAAATCAGGGGCAACAACAACAAATGCTGCAACTACAGCTGATATGTTGCAGCCGGAGGGGTTTCCACTCTGAGTTATATTTTAAAATGTGGATAAATATGAGGCAAGCTGCCACTTAATTATTTAAATTGCCACCCTACCTCCTAGGAGTGAATTGGTCACTAATTGGCTGGCCTCTTTTCTCCAGAAAATCAAAATCAGAAGGTGTAGTAATATCATGGCTGTGTTGTAATTCACTGATTGACCACTAGGAGTCTCACTAGTATATAAGTGAATGTTAAAGTCAGCTGACCTCACACTGGCTGGAGGAAATTGAAAGAAAGGTTGTTTGGCATGATTTTGCTATTTTTCATCTGTTTTGTATATATGTTGCCCTCAGTTAATGTTAATAAATCGTTGATAGCTTTAGCTACAAGTGTTCTTGTAATAAATCAGGCCATTTGACAAGAACATTACATGGTACCAGGTTTAGAAGTTATTAAACACCCCCAAAAAAACGATCAGCGTGCCACAGAGATTTGAAGATTTTCCGGACAGAGAATAACAGCATGGAGTTATTGAAGCCACCAAAAAGTCTCAGCTTTCATGGCAATGTGGACATGGTAAATGTTTAAACAACAATTTAATCTGCTTCTTACTGCAGTAAATTTAGAAGATCAATCAGATTCACATAAGGTAGCGATGCTCCTAACAGCGGCAGGGCCAGAAGCAATTGCTGTGTTTAATACGTTTAAATTTGCAAACGGTGAAGATAGTAAAAATTTTAACAAAGTAATTTGAAGATTTGATGCACATTGCAGCCTCAGAAAGAACGACATTTATGAATGCTATGAATTTAGATCACGTTTACAGAAGACAGGAGAGTCCATAGATCAGTTCATCACTCATTTAAAGTTAAAAGCTGAAACCTGTAATTTTTCTGCGGTGGATTCGGAACCAGATTGTGTTTGCCGTGAATAAAAGTAAGCTGAGGGAATGGTTGCTGAGGAAATCGGAGCTGTCTTTGGAACAAACAGTTAAGATTTGTCAGGCTCATGAGCTAGCAGCACAGCATTCTGAAATGTTTCTTAGTAATGGCGGCATCCTCTTGGAGGAGAAAACTTTGGTTGCCTTCCTTTTTCCGAAATGGCAGGAAACTTCTGAAAAAAAGCGGGAAGGTTCCTGCAGCTCCGCGCACACCAACAAACAGGTTAAAGATCAGAATGAAGTATTTCCGTGTAAAAGATGTGGTCAAAGGTACAAATTAAGGCAGTGTCCAGTGTTTGGCAAGTTTTGTTCCAAGTGCAAAGGAAAAAAAACACTTTGCTCAGAATTGTTACTCCAAGCTCAACCCCAGGCCAGTCAGCACAGTGGAAGACACAGTCTCCACTGATGAAACATAATTGTTTGTTGGAGTATATTTTTGGAGAATTTTTTTTGGAGACATCAAAAAATTCTTCAGCATTCAAAAAAATGCAAACTGATACACCATTTAAAATAAATGAGGTTGATGAGGACAAATGACTGCTAGCACTTGAAGTGAATGGTACAGTGGTCCGATTGAAGTTAGACACTGGTGCCAAAGCCAATTTAACCAGCATGCAGCATAATTGATTTTAAAAATCTAAAAATTTAGCCGATGAGAAGAAATCATAAAATATCTCTGAGAGATTATAATGGTTCAAACATTAAATGTTATGGTGCTTGTGACCTGAGTGTGGTGGTGAAGAACACAGTTTATTCCGTCCCATTCTATATTGTATCCGAGGACTTGGATTCGTTATTAGGTGATCAGTCCTGTGAAGAATTAGGTCTAGTGCAGTTGGTATATAGCATCCACAAAGGATTGGATCAACACGCTTAGGATTCTGAGAACATTACCAGCAAATTCAATGATGTGTTCACAGCTTTTGGTACACTACCATTCACCTACAAGATACAACTCAGAGAGGATGCAAAATCCGTGATACAGGCACCCAGAGTACCTGCACCTCTTCAGGATCGCCTCAAAAAGGAGCTGGACAGAATGACAAAATGAAAAGTAATCAGAAAAATAGAAGAACCTACCGACTGGGTAAACTTCATGATTTGTGTAAAGAAAAGGAATGGCGATATTCGCATATGCATGGCTCCTAAAAATCTTGAATAAGAATAACAAATCTTGAACAAGAATACCAAAAGATAACATTACCAAATATCAAAGCGCAAGGAAATCACATAGATTATCATAGAATTTACAGTGCAGAAGGAGGCCATTCAGCCCATCGAGTCTGCACCGGCTCTTGGAAAGAGCACCCTACCCAAGGTCAACACCGCCACCCCATCCCCACAACCCAGTAACCCCACCCAACACTAAGGGCAATTTTGGACACTAAGGGCAATTTATCATGGCCAATCCGCCTAACCCGCACATCTTTGGACTGTGGGAGGAAACCGGAGCACCCGGAGGAAACCCACGCACACACGGGGAGGATGTGCAGACTCCGCACAGACAGTGACCCAAGCCAGAATCGAACCTGGGACCCTGGAGCTGTGAAGCAATTGTGCTATCCACAAGGCTACCGTGCTGCCCTATCTGAGATGACTGGTGCACAATTGTTTATGGATGTTGACGCATCTCAGAGTTTCTGACAACTAAAGCTAGAGGAACAAAGTACAAAATATTGCACTTTCAAAATGCCGTTTGGACGGTACTGCTTTCTGAGAATGCCTTTTGGAATAATTTCGGCATCAGAGATTTTTATGTGCTATGGAGCACATAATCAAAGGCGGTGAAGGTGTACGTGTGTAGGTGGATGATATCATCGTTTGGGGCTCAACCGTAGAAGAGCACAATACGAGGTTGCTTAAAGTTTGAACGAGCGTCAGGAGAAATGGGCTGAAGCT
This sequence comes from Scyliorhinus torazame, assembly GCF_047496885.1. Taxonomy (NCBI): domain Eukaryota; kingdom Metazoa; phylum Chordata; class Chondrichthyes; order Carcharhiniformes; family Scyliorhinidae; genus Scyliorhinus; species Scyliorhinus torazame. The sequence goes on along the minus strand of NC_092722.1, from coordinate 158,944,900 downwards.
CAAGAAGCAAAACAGTGCCAATTTGGAGTCACTGAAGTCACATTCCGAGGTGATAAGCTCTCACTGCATGGCATTGAACTTGACAAGGACAAAATCCAAGCAATTCTCAACATGCCAAAACCACACAAAAAGAAAGCCACCTTAAGAGTGATGAGAATGATCGATTTTTTCGGGAAATTCAATCCAAACCTGTCAGCAAAATCAACACATCTATGTAATCTCCTGCACATGACAGTGGATTTCACTTGCACTAAGCAACATGAATTAGAGTGGAAGAAGCTCAAGACTTCACTAACCACCACGCCACGTTTCAAAATTTTTGACCTATACAAGCAGATTGAAGTGTCAACAGTAGCGTCCAAAGATGGTCCAGGAGCAGTTCTTCTGCAGCTCGAGCATGACGATTGGAAACCAGTCGTGTATGGCATCACGATCTATGATGACAACAGAGCAGAGGTATGCTCAAATCGAAAACGAATGCCTGGGTTTAGGTGTAGGCTTGGAGCAATTCCACGACTACGTCTATGGGCTTCCAACTTTCACAGTTGAGACAGATCATCGTCCTTTGATTAACATCATCAAAAGAAATCTCAACCAGATGTCTCCCCGCATTCAGAAGTTGATGATGAAGATGCAATGCTATGACTTCAATCTGATTTACACGCATTCAAATATTTGTTCTTAGCAGATGCATTGTCGAGAATGCCGATGCAAAGTATTGGTGGTGAGATTACTGAGGATGTAGATCTGCATGTCAATCTTATTTCCACACTAGTACCGGAATCAGATGCAAATCTATTTGAGATCCAAGAAGAGACCAGGAAGCATCAAATTCTTCAAGAGGTTATGAGGAACATCAACTCACACTGACCCAGAGGTCAATGTATGGAGTTTGTCATGTGAGTGTCCTTTTAAGAGATGTTTTTGTCTTATCACATGGCGGCGGTGATGTCATTGTGTGGGTGGACCTGGGCTGTGGCTCTGAGTTTTACTTTTGTTGTGAGTTTGGACTGGTTTTGAACTGCACAGGTTGAAAGATGTGTCTCTCTATCTTTATTTTTAAAGCTGTTCTACACTACTTGATAACTTCAAAGAGATAATTGCTTTCCAGAAGTAATTCAACCCTGCTGTTTGAAATAAGGAACAGATATCACTAATAAGTAAGAATGCTGTGTGCTGGACCATGCCTTTGAAAAGGGGTTTATGGTTTTACTTGGATTTTGATATTGAATTGGAACAGTTAAGGGGGAATTCATTAAGGGTTATATATAGATTACTGTAGTTGTGTGGTGTCTTTATGTTTGTAGTTGATAAAAATTCTTACTGTGTGTTTCTACAAATGTTAACTAAATTCATAGAATAAAGCTTGTTTTTTGATTAAAAACGCAAAAGAACTCTGTTGAATAACATCTGAAGGCAGGCTCTTGTGCTCATCGTAGCCAGATTCAAATAAAAGTTGTGGGTCAGATGGACTCCATAATACACTTTGGAGTTTTTAAACCCTGGCCCATAACAAAATTGGGGACTCGTGGGATAAAATTCTATCTTTCGTGATTGGGTCGGCTTAGTGAACTTAAAGACAGTGAGGGGTGAGCATATTTGTGTTTGTTTTTCAGGTGTTGTATTCAAGTTTAAATAGGGAGTGTGTTGTGGACAATGGCTCCTTCAGAGTCTCAGAGGTTTTTGGAGGTGGAGAAGGTCACGCGTGGTACCTTACAAAGGGAGACTAAAAAAAGGCTTTTATACTTGGTAAAAACATTGCAGTTAACATTGCCTGACAAAGTACGAAAAGAAGAGGTAATTGTGATGGTAGCTGAGCATTTAAAATTTCCTGAGGCACAGTCTGAAACTCTTGAAATGGGAAGAAGTCAATTACAGTTCAAGCAGCATGAACATGAAAAAGAATTTAAGCAGCTTGAATTCAAAATGAGGGAAAAATAAAGAATAGCCCTAGCAGAATAAAAAGAAAAGGAGAGAGAAGAGAAAAAGAATGAACAGCCTGAGCAGAACAAAATGCGTGAGAAAGGGAGGTACAGTTCAGGGAAAAAGAAAAATAGACGAAAAATAAAAAGAGAAAGGCTTCAGAAACTGGCCATGAAACGTGAAAGTCAGTTACAATTGGTGGAGGTAAAGAGAAACATACAGTCTGAAGACACTGATGAAGATAAGCAGGTTCGATGATGGAAGGAGAAGAACTGTATTGTTATCTATGTTTGCCTGTTTTCTTTTTGTTTTAAACATGTATGTTTATTGTCAATTGATATTAATGGGCAAGTGAAAAGGTGAAAAGTGAAATCATCTTTGAAGTTGATGTTGTTTTTTTGCTTGGGGGGAGATGTCATGGGAGTGTCCCTTTAAGATATGTTTTTGTCTTATCACATGGCGTCAGTGATGTCATTATGCGGATGGGGCTGGGCTGTGCCTCTGAGTTTTACTTTCGCTTGAGTTTGGACTGGTTTTGAACGGCTGAAGGATTTCAAAGCATTCAGTTACCAGCAGCACTATGCGATTACTGGAACTCAGTAGAAATTTAAGTTAAAACTTCTCAGGTGCAAATAAGAATTGTTTTATTTGTCTTCTACTGATTACAATTTGAAAGTCATTTAAAAGGCAATTCACAGACAATTTGAAGCTTTCAAAGAATCACAGAAATTATCTTCTTGCTTAGGCAAACAGCTCGACAATAACTTTGAAAGTCAAAGTCTGAAAATGAAATATGAATACAGGGAGACAGTGAATTGAAAAAGAGAGAGAGAGCTAATCTTCAGCTTCAAATCAACAAAACAAAAACTAACAAAACCCACCCTACCAATCTACCCACAAAACCTATCTAAAAAAATGGCGGAATGAAACTCTTCAGTTATACTGTTTAATATCTGTCTTAAGCCATCTAATCACACCCCAATATAATCCTACTTGGTTTGGGTTAGACTCAAACACATTTGATTTGATGGCAAGCCGTCCATCTTCAATATGTAACATTACTTCTAATTGTTGCGTACCTGCATATTTGTGTATGTTAAAGCATGCGATATGGTGCTTTATCAAGGCCAGCAAAAAACTGGTTTTGTGCTGGCTTGGCATGCAATGCTGGACAATGACTTGCAAAATGTAAATCAAAGTCTGTTTTAATCTAGTAAAGTGAATTATGCTGCTAAAATGTTTCAGCCCGTTTAAGTTATGGAATGTGGTTCAGGCAGTTATCACGAGTAGCCTGAAATCAGAACAATAGAGCCTTTACTCCTGCCACCTTGTTGCCATGGAATTCAGCCCTTGTCCTTGGAGAAATGTATCAGGCTTCTCGGTTTCTTTCAAACAATGTATTTAGAAAATGATTAAATGAATTTTCAGAATATGTGTTTTTAATCCTTAATTTAAAACTGGGGCTTACTATCTATGCTTAAACAGCTATCTTTTACCTATATTAGGCGTATTAGAAATACCTGACTTCTACAGTTTGGCCCTTTGATAAATCGAAAGATTAAGTGAGATATATCAGAATAAGGTAAAATACATCATTAATGTGATAGGATAGGTAAAAGTTCAAAGAATAACTCATTCATATTGTCATTGCAATTTTTAAACAATAGAATGGACACTTAACATTGCAACAAGCATTTCAAAATAATTATTATAATTCTTAAAGAATAACAATTAATAAATTAATCAAATTTGATACTACTGATTCAGTATTAATAAATTATACAATATGTTAATAATACAGTCAAATAGTTGATTGATCAGTAACATTTCAACAATAGTATTTCATCTCAAATTCCTCAATTGGGGGTGCAGTTGGGTTAGTTTGAATCATTCTGATAGTTGGCCCCCTGCGTTTAGCAAATAGTTCTTTGATGCACTTAGCACATTGGTATGTTATGTAAATTATGAATATAGCTACACAGGAGAATAAGATTATTCTTATTGTGGACATTCCAGTGTGTCCAAGCCACCCGCAAATTTTATCCCAGAGAGAGATAAATTGGGGTGGATCAAGTTTTTTGATTTCTTTTTGGATATGTAATGCCAAATCTTTAACTTCTTTTGAGTTATCTGGAATGAAAGTGCAACATTCTGCACCAATCAGGGCGCAGGTGCCACCTTTTTCGACTAGGACATAGTCAAATGCCATTCGATTTTGTAATACCACGGTTCAAATTGCTCTCATTTCATCAGAAACCTTATCTAGGGCAGTGGCGGCGTAATCGACTATGTTTTGTATGATGATTGTTATTTTATTTAACTCGCTCTCCATCCTTATTTCCCAATAGAAAGGAATGATTCTAGCATAAATTGCATCTCTTAAGGTAATGGAACGTTTATTTCTTCGAGCAGTTCTTTTGAAACATGAGGGAGATTAGTCGCATGACGAATGGCCGGTACAATGTATTCTAAATAGCAAGAACCTGACCAGCATCTTGGGAGCCAGGGATATGCTTTATCATCACAAATAAAATAAGTTCCATTATAAGCAGAATATAAGTAAATATATTCTAAGAACCATTGATCTTCGAATGTTTTATTATTTTTGAAGTTAGGTATGCCTGTTATCCTTGAGGACCGAAGAACTCTTTGTAAGTGATCATTTGTACATTTATAAGCTGTGTTAACATCTACATAATTAGTACAAACACTATTACCCATTTGTATCCCTTTAAGGTTCTTACTGATGAGGCAAATTGATCCTTTTTGTTTAATATTAGTTGGGAGATTAAGATGTTGAGGTTTTTTGTCCGGGTTATATTTAAGTTGGTGCCATCCTGAAAAGGTGTTCAGTGGATAGCCTGCAGATTTCCATAAGTTAATAGATTTTTGGATGTGAACCTGGTACAACATTTACAAAGCCAGTCAAATAACTGAAAATGAGTATTACGGTTAACATTTTACAGATCTTAACATTGACATACTGATTAAAAATTTATATCATGATTACATAATTCAGCAATAAACAATTAATAATAATAATTTCATGTATACAAATAAAATGATGATACAATAAAAAGTTGAACATATGATCTAGTAATAAATGGTAAAATGATTATCAAAATTGATTATGAGAGGAACTGCAGGTTCAGACATTTGGTGCATGTGCTTGGCTGAGGAGCCAATGCTGCGAAGATACCATCTGTGGGATTATGACTGAACGCCTCTAAGTCAGAATCCCGCCTAAAAGTAACGATACCAAGTGTTGTTGCAATAGTAATCCTGCCGACTACGCCAGTTGAAGGATTTCAAACCATTCGGTTACCAGCAGCACTTTGCGATTACTGGAACTCAGTAGAAATTTAAGTTAAAACTTCTCAGGTCCAAATAAGAATTGTTTTTTTTGTCTTCCATTGATCACAATTTGAAAGTCATTTAAAAGGCAATTCGTAGACAATTTGAAGCTTTCAAAGAATCACAGAAATTATCTTCTTGCTTAGGCAAACAGCTCGACAATAACTTTAAAAGTCAAAGTCTGAAAATGAAATATGAATACAGGGAGACAGTGAATTGAAAAAGAGAGAGAGAGCTAATTATCTTCAGCTTCAAACCAACAAAACGAAAACTAACAAAACCCACCCTACCAATCTACCCACAGAACCTACATAAGAAAATGGCGGAACAAAACTCTTCAGTTATACTGTTTGATATCTGTCTTAAGCCATCTAATCACACCCCAATATAATCCTATTTGGTTTGGGTTAGACTCAAACACATTTGATTTGACGGCAAGCCGTCCATCTTCAATATGTAACATTACTTCTAATTGTTGCGTATCTGCACACTTGTGTATGTTAAAGAATGCGATATGGTGCTTTATCAAGGCGAGCAAAAAACTGGTTTTGCGCTGGCTTGGCACGCAATGCTGGACAATGACTTGCGAAATGTAAATCAAAGTCTGTTTTAATCTAGTAAAGTGAATTATGCTGCTAAAATGTTTCAGCCTGTTTAAGTTATGGAATGTGGTTCAGGCAGTTATCACGAGTAGCCTGAAATCAGAACAATAGAGCCTTTACTCCTGCCACCTCGTTGCCATGGAATTCAGCCCTTGTCCTTGGAGAAATGTATCAGGCTTCTCGGTTTCTTTCAAACTATGTATTTAGAAAATGATCAAATGAATTTGCAGAATATGTGTTTTTAATCCTTAATTTAAAACCGGGGCTTAATATCTACGCTTAAACAGCTATCTTTTACCTATATTCGGTGTATTAGAAATACCTGGCTTCTACAACGGCACAGGATGAAAGAAGTGTCTCACTATCTTCATTTTGAAAGCTGTTCCAGACTACTTGATAACTTAAAAGAGATAGCTGCTTTCTGGGAGGAATTCAAACCTGCTGTTTGAAAAGGGGAACTGAATATGGCTAACAAGTCTTATACCAATAAAAAAGCTGTGTGCTGGGCCACGGCTTTGAAAAGGGGTTTTTGGTTTTACTTGGATTTTGTTACTGAATTGGAACGGTTAAGGGTCTGGTTTAGCACAGTGGGCTAAAAAGCTGGCTTGAAATGCAGAACAAGGCAGCAACGCGGGTTCAATTCCCGTATCGGCCTCCCCGAACAGGCGCCGGAATGTGGCGACTAGGGGCTTTTCACAGTAACTTCATTGAAGCCTACGTGTGACAATAAGTGATTATTATTATTATTATTTCAATAACATCAAGTCTAGTCTGTGGTACCCTCAAGCCAATAGAAAAGCTGAAAGGGTATACTGTTTAGCAATTGTTGAAGAAAGCAATGGACAGCCAATCTGACCCATATCTCGCACTATTGAGTTACAGATCGTCACCATTGTCACATGGTAGATCATCAGCAGAGTTACTCATGAATAGGAGGTTGCATACCACATTTCCATACTTGGCAAAGAAGGAGGGGAATGCAGTGGTACTGCAGGAAATGCAAAATATTAAAGAGTAACAAAAGCAGTTATATGATAGAGTGTCTTGGATTTTACCACCTCTGAGTAGTGATGACATTGAGAGAGTAGAAGATTCAGGCAATTGGTCGAGAAAAGCCATTGTGCTTGAAGAAGTAGCACCTCGTTCCTACAATGTACGGACGGAGGAAGGGTTGGTTTTAAGAAGAAATCGTTGCGCACTCTTGAAAGCCAGAGAAGACTTTCACAACAACGTGATCAACGCAAGCTGCAGTGTCAGATAATTCAGCAGTTCCTGAGTATGAGAATGTCATGGAGAACATTGAATCTACAGCAGCAAGGTCAAACTTAGAGAAGATCAACCAGAGTCAGAAGAAAACCTGATCGATTCAATTTGTAGATTTGGACTATTTGTATATACTGTGCTTGCTGTTCTTATATATATGTAGTTGCTAAACCAGTTTTTAAAACAATTAATACTGTTAGACTGATATCACTACGGAAGGGTGTGATAATCAAAGTATTTTAGGTTTTCTAGGAAGTTTCGTAGATTAGACACAAAGAAAATGTTTTCACTTGAAGGGGAATCCAAAAGCAGAAATCCCAAATCAGTCACTAATAAATGCAACAAGGAATTAAGAAGAAGCCTCTTTGCCCAGAGGATGATTACAATGTGAAATTCTCTGGCACGTGAAGTTGTTGAGGTGAATAATATTTTCAGGGGAAGTTCAATAAACACATGAAAGAAAATGAAATAGAAGAGTTTGCTGTTCGGGATACCATCCTTGTCAATGCTCAATGAGAGGAGGCTCACGTGGAGCATTAACACTGACATTAATCAGTTGGGTTGAATGGCCTCCATCTGTGCTGCTTGATCTAGCTCATTGTACAGAATATGTCTAATCTACGCAGTCACTGGCTGATGTGACACAAACCCAGAAGGTGGTGGCGCAATCACAGCGTGATGTGGCGCTATCCCAGGTGGAGGTGGTCCACTCCCTGTGCTCCATGGCCGTGAGCATGCAGACACTGGCCGAGATGGGAGCAGGATTCCGGAACTGGCAGTGACAGGTGGCGGGTGGAGGCTCAGGGGAGAGCTCCGCTTACATCCCCGTCCCGGTGAGTAACCCGGGGGCCATCAGGCACCCCAAGGGAGGAGGACGTGATGGGGCTCGTGCCAGTGGCTCCTGCAGGGGAGGTGCCAGAACACTGCAGCACCTCGGACTCCACCGCCCCCCTCCTGTCCCTTGTGCATCTGGTGGGCAGGGCAGAATAGGGCAGTACCACCTGGGACACTTGTGCAGCAACCGGGCCCATGCAGGCTCGGCCATCCCAGAAGACGTCCGCCAAGCGAGACCCAGATCGCAAGGCGGGAATCACAGCAGGCTGCTTCCACTCCTGATGTACCTACTGGGGATCCACCAAGACAGCGAGTCAGTTCCATACGGCCAGAAAACAAGACACCAGTTAAGTTGGCACGTGTGCTGTGCACAGCTTAGTGATAGGGCTAGGGCACAAATTTGTAAGTATTCACATTAAACACCTGCGCACAACATTACAACGTTGTGAGGGATGGGCTGGTCTGGGCTGGCCGCAGAGAGGGCAAGGATGGGGGTGGGGAATGGGTGGACATTGGGGGTGGGCTTGGCTCAGGGACCACAGTTCAGCCAGTGCTCATAATTCCCCCCATCCGCTCTCTCCCATCGTCCCATCTCCACCACCCCAGAGGATTCAATGGGACCGACTGATGGAATGGCCAGCTCACATGCAGGGATTACTCAGGTGGGCAGTGGAAAATGCTATCGTGGGCAGGGATCAGACATTGTCGAACGAAGCGGAGAACCGAAGCTCATCGAGAGCGGGTGGTCATCATCCTCCATCCCGTGGACCAGACCCGTTGTTACTGCCAACCCAGCAATGGCAGAAAACCCCGCTGCCCGGGCATCCTGGTGGGTTCCGTCCACATCAAAATGGGTGTATTGTGCTGACTGGATTTATAGAACCTCCATGTCAGTGCATGTGCACTGAGCTCTGTGAGATCCCGGAAAGGTCCTCACTTGGCGAATGCAAGGAGCCCGTGGCGTAAAAGGTCAGGGCAACCGTCACCTTAATAGCCACCAGGAGCAGATGTCCTCACCCATACTTCCGCAGTGCTAGATACACCATGATCTGGCAGTGCCCTTGGGTGGGCCGCGTAATGCTCTGCCGGCGGATGGTAGCCAGTTTGGGGGTGGGGATGGCATGGCAGAGGATGGGGTGGTAGGATGCAGGTTAGTGGGGTGGGGGCTGGGGTGTAGGGGTGGTGGGGTAGGGTAGTGCCACATCACGCTGTGATTGCGCCACCACCTACTGGGTTTGTGTAACATCAGCCAGTGACTGTGTAGATTAGACATATTCTGTACAATGAGCTAGATCAAGCAGCACAGCCAGTGCGGCTCTGCAGAACCAGGGGCAAAGGTGGGTGGTCAGTGGATGGCTGCCTTGCTGGCCGCGGCAATGGTGGTCCGTGCCTGGTCAGCCCGGCCCCACAGCCCACCCCATCATCACCATCCCCCCCGATTGGCCCTGGAAGGTCGCCTCCACCCAGCCAGTGTCTAGCCTGGCAGCCTATGGTCGCGCCTCCTCCTGTCCTACCTCGTATTACTCCCTCATCAGCGACGGAGTAATTGATCGTGCATCAATTTATTACGCTAAGTTTTCAGAAGATGGACCTCGGCATCAAGCCGGATCGCCTGCAGCTGCATCCACAATCAGACAACGCCAAAAAGGACTTTGAACATTGGCTAGCCTGTTTCGAAGCTTACATCGGGTCTGCACCAGACCCAATTCCAGAAGCTCAGAAGATTCAGATCATTTACACGCGGCTCAGCTCCAACGTCTTTCCACTTATCCAGGACGCGCCGACCTACGCAGACGCCATGGCGCTACTGAAGGAATACTACACTCAGCGGACTAACACGCTTTACGTCAGGCACATCCTCTCCACTCGTCATCAACTTCCTGGTGAGTCAGTGGAGGATTTCTGGCATGCCCTGATTCCCCTAGTTAGAGACTGTGACTGTCAGGCCGTCTCGGCCACGGAACACTCGAACTTGCTCTTGAGAGATGCTTTTGTTACGGGGATAGGGTCCGATTACATCCGCCAGCTCCTCTTAGAAGGGGCCACGCTCGATCTCACGGAAACCAAAAAGCTAGCGCTCTCGCTTACGGTCGCTTCGCGCAATATCAAGGCCTACGCCCCCGATCGCACAGCCCACCGCTTCTGTGCATCGTGGACTCCGCAGACGGCTACCCCATCGTGGACCCCACCAGCGACCGCCCTCAGCGAGCCCCACGCCTGTGCTGCGCGGCAGCCAACCATCCCGGGGACCCCAAATCTTACTTCTGTGGGCAGTCAAACAGCCCCGACAGAGCTGCCCGGCCCGGAGCGCCCTTTGCAAGGCATGTGGCAAGAAGGGGCACTTCGCTGCAGTGTGCCAGGCCCGCTCAGTCGCCGCTATTGTTCCAGCTCCCCTCATGTGCAGCCAGTGGGCGCCGCCATCTTCCCCTCCCCGGGCCACGTGCGGCCTGTGGGCGCCACCATCTTGTTCTCCCCAGGATCGTCAGATGCTGCCATCTTGTTTTCCCCACGACTCGTGCGGCCTGTGGGCGCTGCCATCTTACCAGGACCTCATCTGGCCATGCGCTGCCAGCAACCGCCGATGACCAGTCGCATAGAATTTACAGTGCAGAAGGAGGCCATTCGACCCATCGAGTCTGCACCGGCTCTTGGAAAGAGCTGCCCACCCAAGCCCACACCTCCACCCTATCCCCATAACCCAGTAACCCCACCTAACACTAAGGTCAATTTTGGACACTAAGGGCAAATTAGCATAGCCAATCCACCTAACCTGCACATCTTTGGACTTAGGAGGAAACCGGAGCACCCGGAGGAAACACACGCACACACGGGGAGGATGTGCAGACTCCGCACAGACAGTGACCCAAGCCGGGAATCGAACCTGGGACCCTGGAGCTGTGAAGTAATTGTGCTATCCACAATGCTACCGTGCTGCGCATCTCGCCTCGGTCACGATTGATCAGTCTCGCCCACACAACCTGGCAACGGCTTCTACCAACGTGAAGATCGATGGGCATGAGATCTCCTGTCTGCTGGACTGCGGGAACACCGAGAGCTTCATTCACCCCGAAACGGTAAGGCGCTGCTCCCTCACGGTACACCCCGCTAACCAGAGAATCTCCCTGGCCTCCGGGTCACATTCCGTGGCAACCCGGGGGTACTGCATCGCCACTCTCACTGTCCAGGGCGAGGAGTTCAGCGGCTTCCGCCTCTACATCCTCCCCAACCTCTGCGCTGCCTTGCTACTCGGCCTGGACTTCCAGTGCAACCTCCAGAGCCTAACACTGAAATTCGGCGGGCCCCTGCCATCCTTACTGTATGTAACCCACCTTCTCTATTTGCAAACTTAACCCCGGATTGCAAACCCGTCGCCACCAGGAGCAGACGGTACAGCGCCCAAGACAGGACCTTCATCAGGTCCGAGGTCCAGCGACTGCTTCGGGAAGGCATCATCGAGGCCAGCAACAGCCCCTGGAGAGCCCAAGAAGTAGTTATGAAAACTGGGGAGAAACACAGGATGGTCGTGAACTACAGCCAGACCATCAATAGGTACACGCAGCTTGACGCGTACCCCCTCCCACACATATCTGATATGGTCAATCAGATTGCACAGTATCGGGTCTTCTCAACTGTGGACCTGAAATTGGCCTACCACCAGCTCCCCATCCGTAAGGTGGACATCCCATACACTGCTTTCGAGGTAGATGGTCCGCTTTACCACTTAGTGTTCCCTTTGGCCTCACCAACGGGGTCTCGATTTTCCAACGGGAAATGGACCGAATGGTTGACCGGTATGGGCTGCGGCCCACTCTCCCGTACCTGGACAATGTCACCATCTGCGGCTACGATCAGCAGGACCATGACGCCAACCTTGCCAAATTTCTCCACACCGCCACTCTCCTCAACCTAACCTACAACAAGGAGAGGTGCATGTTCAGCACGAACCGCTTAGCCATCCTCGGCTATGTGGTCCAGAACGGAGTTCTGGGGCCCGATCCTGACAGCATGCGCCCCCTCATGGAACTCCCCCTTCCGCACTGCCCCAAGGCCCTCAAACGATGCCTGAGGTTCTTTTCTTATTACGCCCAGTGGGTCCCAAACTATGCGGACAAGGCCCGCCCACTCATTCAATCCACTCTTTTTCCCTTAACGGCCGAGGCTCACCAGGCCTTCAACCGTTATTATTCCAAGTCGAGAGCGATGCATCAGATGTCGTTCTAGCCGCCACCCTCAACCAGGCAGGCAGGCCCGTGGCGTTTTTTCACAAACCCTACATGCCTCCGAAATTCGGCATTCTTCCGTCGAGAAAGAGGCCCAAGCCATCGTTGAAGCTGTGCGGCATTGGAGGCATTACCTGGCCGGCAGGAGATTCACTCTCCGCACTGACCAACGGTCGGTTGCCTTTATGTTCAATAACACATAGCAGGGTAAGATCAAAAACGATAAAATCTTGAGGTGGAGGATCGAGCTCTCCACCTACAACTACGAGATTTTGTATCGCCCCTGTAAGCTCAACGAGCCCCCCAATGCCCTATCCCGAGGTACATGTGCCAGCGCACAGGTGGACCGACTCCGGATTCTGTACGACAATCTCTGTCACCCGGGGGGGGTCACATGTTTTTACCATTTCATCAAGGCCCGCAATCTGCTCTACTCCATCGAGGAAGTCAGGGCTATCACCAGAGACTGCCAGGTCTGTGCGGAGTGCAACCTGCATTTCTACTGACCAGACCGTGCGCGCCTGGTGAAGGCCTCCCGCCCTTTTGAATGCCTCAGCGTGGACTTCAAAGGGGCCCCTCCCCTCCACCGACCTTAACACGTACTTCCTCAGTGTGGTCGATGAATATTCCAGATTCCCCTTCGCCATCCCATGCCCCGACATTGCCACCGTCATCAAAGCCCTCAAAACCATCTTCGCTCTGCTCGGCCTCCCCGCCTACGTCCACAGCGACAGGGGATCCTCATTCATGAGCGATGAGCTGCGTCAGTTCCTGCTCAACAGGGGTATCGCCTCGAGCAGGACGACCAGCTACAACCCCCGGAGAAACAGGCAGGTGGAGAGGGAGAATGGGACGGTCTGGAGGGTGTCCAGCTGGCCCTACAGTCCAGATATCTCCCGACCTCCCGCTGGTAGGAGGTCCTCCCCGACGCCCTGCACTCCATTTGATCGCTCCTGTGCACTGTGACTAATGAAACACCCCATTAACGTCTCTTTGCCTTCCCTAGGAAGTCCACCTCCGGGGTGTCGCTCCCGACTTGGCTCGCAGCTCCAGGACCCGTACTCCTCTGTAAACATGTACGACTCCACAAGGCGGACCCATTGGTTGAGAGGGTACAGCTACTCCACGCCAACCCACAGTACGCCTATGTAGCGTACCCCGACGGCCAGCAAAATACAGTCTCCTTCAGGTATCTGGCACCAGCTGGTTCCGCACACTCACCCCCCCCGCCCGGTGCCATCCCCGCCCCCCCCTTCCCCGGCGCACCCAGCCGCAACCCCTGCCCAGGACAATCCGTCCTCCACCTGCCCACACCCGGGGATGAAGAGGACTTCAACACGCTGCCGGTGCCACCGAAGACCAGGCCGACACCGTAATTGCTGCCAGCACTGCGGCACTCCCAACGGCAGATCAAGGCTCCGGACCGACTGAATCTGTAACATGACCTGGACTTTTAAAACATCATCACTCTGTATATAATTTTCCCCCCCACCCCGCTGGACTCAATTTTAAAAGGGGGTGAATGTGGTAGTCACCTCTGATGTATATATTGTATATAGAGGATGTTGGTGTAGGTGCTTTATGGTAAGGCCCTGTACTACAGGTACGAGGCTAGTTCCTTGCCTGTTGGCTCCGCCCAGTAGGTGGAGTATGAATATGTGTGCTCCTCGTACAGCAGCCATTTCGCCAGCTGCTGTAGGAGGCCACACGTCTTAGTGTAATAAAGCCTCGATTGCATCCAACTCTCGTCTTTGTGTAATTGATCGTGCATGAAATACAAGGATCATAGTGTGAAGTATAATGAATGGAGACCTTAACAAATCCTCAACTCTCTGAAAGTAGTCACATACATCAAATCATTGTTCTACCATTCTAATCTCAACTGCACTGATCAAGAGAAATAATGTAACACTTACTTTGATTTGCAGGCACCTTGGAGTAATATGCAGTAAAGCCAGGAGCAGTAGTTTGGGGATCAGATTGAAAATGAACAGTCATAGCGTTGGATGATGATGTAAATTTACGGTTTGATCGAGTACATATTGTGGTAAGAACTGGAGAATTTGTTGAAGGCCCATCATATATTTTAATATAATCATTGGAGCAACCTGGTGAATTTTCCAACCTGCAGAGAGAATTAATTTCAGTTACATTTCTTTCATTAACATTTTACTTCATAAACACTGCACCATATATCAGATATCTAATCTAAAAATAAGGATGTATGGAACAAGGATCGACCATTCAGCCACCCAGCCCCAATCTTTCCACAATTCAAACACAAATTGCCCTCAGGTGAATGCTACGTTATTTATTTGATCATTGAGTGACAAACAAGGGAAGCTTGGCTGATTCTCCTTAGAGCAGAGTGGTTTAAGGCAATATTTGATAATGGTGCTCAAAACCATGAAGGGTTTTGATGAGGTAAAATATGAGAAACTGTTTCCAGAAGGTTCAGAAACCAGAGGAAATACATTTTAGATAGCTGGCAAAAGAACTTGAGATGAGCTCAGAAAACCGGGAGCTGCAGGGCTTCAAATGGAGGAGCAGAGTGTGAAATTCCACCTCAGGAAACAGTGGGAGCAGCGGGGTCAAAGGAGAGGGACTAACCTGGAATCAGTTTCCAGTCAGAACCAGCGTTATAAACAAAAAATTGAGACGTAACAGTACAGGGAAGTAGGTAGGGGATTGACTGATGAGTATACATTGACTTTGTTCACTTTCAAAACTGGTAATTTAGAGGCAATTGAAATGTTTTATTAGTTGTAACAGTGAGGTTTACAAATAGTACAAGGCAGAAAGAACCATCAAAGTTCACAAATCATGTCGCTCAGGCAGCGCAATGGGCAGAAAATGCTTCACGAGTGCTGAATGCTGAGTTGGGATGTTAGTGTTTATCTTAAACTCTATAAGCAGCTGGTACGTCCACATCTGGAGTACTCATCCACAGTTTGGAATCCACACTCTCAGAGAGATATACAACTAATAGAGAGAATGCAAAGGGATGTCACCGGGAAAATGGAAGGCATGAGGGGACTATCTTACGGGGAACATTTAAGAATTCTTGGACTACAATCTTTAGAGAAGAGAAGATTGATTTTTGATTGAGTTGAACTTTATAAATTGATACATGGACGTACTACCTCAAAGCCTGAAAAGTTCTTTACTTGCAATTACAGTATTTTGCATGGTCATCAGTATAACCTACAGAAATTTGGATCATGTCTTCATAATCATAAAACATTTTTTTCACATGGCACTGTTGATACCTGGATTGCTTTGCCCGATTTTGTTGTGAATGCTGACCATGTAGTGACTTTTAGAAGAAATTGTTAGAAACATTGGGCGGGATTCTCCTGCCGCGCCCGGCGAACAGAAATTCCCACCTGAGGTCAATGGAACTTTACATGGTCCACGTCCCGACCGTGGTGATCTTGCAGTGGGCGGGACAGAAGAATCCAGCCCATTTTGTGATTCTGTGTATGTATTGTCTGATGTTATTGTTGATGTCCTTGTTTTTAATTCTGTGTCTCTGCATTTCACACTGTGTGGAAATATAAATAAATAATAACTCATGATATGTGACTCGATAGGCGAATAGATAGATGTTTCTCAGCTGTTGCCAATGCCACAGTATGGATGTCACTGAGCAACTGCAGAACACGCTGAGGGGGAGGGGTAAACAGCCAGCAGTCATGATCCTCATTGGTACCGATGACATAGCTAGAAAGAGGGATGTGGTTATGCAGTCAGAATTTAGGGAACTAGGTCAGGAATTAGTAAGCAGGATCTTAACAGTATTAATCTCTAGATTACTCCCAGCACCATGCTTTAGTGAGCATAGAAGTAAGGGGTTAGAGCAGATGAATACATGGCTGGAGAAATGGTACAGGAGGTGGCCAAAAATTGCTGTGGCACTGGGATGTGTTCTGGGGGATTGGGCACTGTAAAAGCACTTGAACATGACTGGGACAAATATCGTTCCAGGGATGTTTGCTAATGCTGTTGGAGAGGGTTTTAAAAAATTATTTCATTCGATGTGGGTGTCACTGGCTAGGCCAGCAATTGGCCATCCTTAATTGCCCTTGAGAAGGTGCCTGTGAGCCACCTTTCTGAACTGCTGCAGCCCATGTGGTGTAGGTGCACCATAGTGGGGCTTGGGAGGGAGTTCCAGGAATTTGACCCAGCGACAGTGAAAGAATGGCGATATAATTCCCAGTTGGGATGGTGTGAGGCTCAGAGGGGAACTTGCAGGTGATGATGTTCCCATTCATCTGCTGCCTTTGTCCTTTTGGGTGGTAGAGATCACTGGTTTGGAAACCTTGGTGAATTGCTGCAGTGCAACTTGTAGATGGTGGAGGAGAGAGTGGATTTTGAAGGTGGCAGAAGGATGCCAATCAAAGGGCTACTTTGTCCTGAATGGCATCGATCTTCTGGAGTGCCTTTGAGCTGCACTGATCCAGGCAAGTGCAGAGTACTCCATCACACTTCTGACGCTGCCTCAGATCTTCTCTTCGAGCACAGTATTTATATAGCTAGTCCATTTCAGTGTCTGGTGACTGGTAATCTACAGGATGTTGATAGTGGGCGATTCAGTGATGGTAATGCCATTGATTATCAAGGGAAACTGGTTAGATTCTCTCTTGTTGGACAAGTCATTGCCTGGCACTTGTGTGGCATGAATGTTATTTGCTACCTGTCAGCCCAAGCCTGGATATTGTTCAGGTCTTGCTGCATTTGGATATAGACTGCTTCAGTATCTGAAGAGTTGGGAATGGTGCTGAACATTGTGCAGTCATCAACAAAAATCCCCACTTCTGACCTTTCGATGGAGGAAAGGTCATTGATGAAGCAGCTGAAGCTGGTTGAGACTAAGACACAGCCCTGAGGAACTACTGCAATGATGTCTTGCAGCTGAACTGACTAACCTCCAACAACCACAACCATCTTCCTTTGTGCTAGGTATGACTCTAACCACTGGAGAATTTCCCGCCTGATTCCCATTGATCCCTACTTTTGCGAGGGTTCTTTGATGCTACACACGGTCAAATGCTGCTTTGATGTCAAGGGCAGTAATTTTCGCATCATCTGTTGAGTTCAGCTTTTTTTTCTATGTTTGGAAAAGGCTGTAATGAGGTCAGGAACTGAGTGGCCCTGATTGAACCAAAACAACATGTCAGTGGACAGGCAATTGCTGAGTAAGTGCCATTTGATAGCACTATCACTGACATCTTCCACCATCTTGTTGATGTTCTGGAGTAGACGGGTGGGGAGGTAACTACTTCCAGTCCACTCTTGGTAAGTTACTCCTCAGCTTAGTAAAATTACCCTCACCCCAATTTAGAACTTCAATGTTGCTTGCCATTTCAACTCACCATCCTGCTCACACGTCCACATGCCCGTCCTTACCCTGCTGTAATGCTCCAGTGAAAACCAGCGCAAACTGGAGGAACAACACCTCATCTTCAAATTAGGCACAAAATAACCCTCCGGATTTAACAATGAGTTCAGACTGTGAACTCTCTCCTCTAACTTCACCACATTCTTATTTCTCTCAATTTCTTCCATTGATCGTTTTTTCCCTCCCCATTGTTCCCCCTCCCTCCACTCCACTTGGACCAACTGTTCCTAGTTGCCCTTTGACTTACTGATCACCTTTGTTCTGTCATTCACAAATTCTAATCTCTTTATGTGCCACTATCCTTATTCACCCCCATTTACATTCCTTTTGTCTTCTGTCCTCGACATCCTTGTCAATCTCCGCCTATCGCTGGCCCCCTATCCAACCACACAACAGTATGAATCTGACCCCATTTCCAGTTCTCTCTAGCTTTGACAAAAAGTGATCCAGACTCAAAATGTTAGCTCACTTTTCTCTCCACAGATGTTGCCAGTGGTGCTGAGATTGTCCAGTATTTTCTGTTTTTGTTTAATGACTTTTCTATCTTTGATGTTTTCCATAATTATGTTAAAACTAACTGAATTATGAATACCACCACCAAAAATGTCTCCCTTCTACCTGCCCAGCTTAATTTCTTAAACGTAAATCCAGAACCACATTCAGGGGTTCTTGATTTGACCGTCCCACCCTTTTCCTTTGAGGGAACATGTTTACCTCAAACTCCTTCAATCTCACTTTGAATGCCAACCATAGCTCGAGCTAAGACATCTCTCTGGAACCTGCACAGCTGAAAATGTGTTCTGTAGCAGGAAGGTTCCTCACCTGTGCATTTCGATGGGATCATCAACCACTCTCAGGTTAGTTGCTCATTACCTTTTGCTGGATCTCTGATTTTGTAAAAGTGCTTGGTGATCTGCAAAGCTGTTTAAAGTTGATGAAGCCAACAAGGAATGGGGTTACATGCAGAAAAGACCTTGGTTTTGACTAAAAGATTCTGATCAGACCACTATCTCGCAGTCATGTTATCTGTAGTAATATCCACTTTGCCCTGCCACATAAATAGGAAATGAGGCAGAGGCAGCACAGAACAAACTGCTCACACAGGGAGGAGGAAGATGAGTGCAGTGGTTTCAGTAGTATAAATTATTCAGCAAGCACCTGCTAGGTGTTTTGCTCTTATCTCAGCCTAGACCAAGAATGGTGTGTGGGTCAACTCAGCATGGTAGCACAGTACTTCGCACTGTGGCTTCGTAGCGCCAGGGATCCGGGTTCGATTCCCAGCTTGGGTCACTGTCTGTGCGGAGTCTGCACTTTCTCCCTGTGTCTGCATGGGTTTCCTCCGGGTGCTCTAGTTTCCTCCCACAAGTCCCAAAAGATGTGCTTATTAGGTGAATTGGAAATTTTTAATTCTCCCTTAGTGTACCCGAGAAGGTGCCAGAGTGTGGCGACTAGGGGATTTTCACAGTAACTTATTGCAATGTTAATGTAAGCCTACTTGTGACACGAATAAAGATTATTATTATTATGTAAACGAGGCACTCATGGAAATCTGCCACCACTTGCACACAACCCTGCAATCACAGAGCAGGACAAGGACAGTACAGGCAGAGGCTGTAAAGTTAACCATTACCCAGAATCACGGGGTTGGAACAAAGGGCATTTATAACATCTCCCAATTCATTGTCCACAATTATACAAGTGAGATGACTGAAGCTCTTTATGCCAGGAAAGGAGAGTTCATTGTGCAGAAACATCCTGTTTATGGATTTGCCGGAGCTGTAGCCCTCCACCCGGTGCACAGTACCATTGATTACACACACGTCACTTTGATGACACTTTCTCTAAGTGCTGAGATGCACTGCAACTACATAAGTTTCCTTTCCCTTAATGTGTGACTGGCGTGTACCAATGCCCGCCACACTGGCAGTAGTCACGCTGGACTACAAGGACAACCCACTTAACATCTGACTCATGACAAGCACAATCCAATTGCATATTGCCTGCTTACATACGATGAGAACCATGCGGCTACACAAAACCTCATCGAGGAGACTGCTGGGATGTTCAAGCATTGGCTCAATCTCCTGGACCACAATGCAGCAGTCCTGCAACACTCCCTGGAATGTATGTCCTGATTCATTGTTGTCTACCGTGACCTGGATAACATCGTCGAACACCCAGCACCTTTCCACCAAGAACACAGCAAGCAGCTGAGGAGGAGGGGCAAGAAGAAGTGAGGAGGCAACAAATGAATCTCCTTTCTGACCTCACTGCCCATGATTGTCTCATTTGAATATGACTCCCAAAATTCCCGTTCAACAAACAGTCCCTTCCTTACCTTCACTCTGTCACTGATCATCCCTTGGTCACAATGCTAAAATATAAGACACCCAACTATATAAAAGAAAAACTCAAGAACTACATTATAGAGAGTACAACAGGTCAACACAATGTGTGAAACCCTCGCAGGAATGTGCTGTAAGAGATCACCTGACCACTCCTGGCACTGGAACTACATCTTCAGAGGCCCAATTCCCTGCTTCATAGTAGATCTTGTGAGTTGCCTTTATGATACCTCATTGTCTCCATGTTGTGGTCCCATATTGGGGTGAGTAGCCATCTGTGCAAGGGTTCCCTCTTGTTCCCTAGGATTCATCCCTGGGCATGGGGGTGAGGGGGGAGGTGAGGGGGGAGATGAGGAGCTGCAGCAGCTTGGGCTGGCAGAGGATGGAGGAGACAGAGCTGCTGCCAAGTGAATGCCAATGTGAATGAAGCTTTTGTTGCCGTTGAAGACAAGTTGATCTTTGAGGGAGTGAAAGCTCTTCTAGTTGATGAAGATGACTGGTCTTGGTGGCCACATGGGTGTAATCAATGACAGCTTACACCCCAGGGAGTTCAGCTGTTGTGACAAAATCCTCTGCCCGATGTACCCAGGAGGTACTATCTGTATGGAATGAATTGTACTGTCCAGCTCTTGAAATAAGTGTATGTGTGATCTGCAAGATACAGTGGTGTGCAGCTGCTTGTGAGGCACCAGCAAGGTTCACAGCAAATTCTTGGAAGCCACCAGAGGGTAAAAAAAATCCAATAAATCCATTGACCATGGCTTTTAGCCAGTAGATACCTCTGACATTATCCAGTTACACTGAGTAAAAACACTATTACTCACTGAATATCAATGAACTTTAACTGTATTCTTTCATCTTTGTCCACAAATATATACCAAGTACATTTCGCATTATTTGGATAGTTCACTGGATGATTGGGGCTGGTAAATATTCCACCATCATCGTCAAGTTTCCCTCCACATTGTGTATCTAGTAACAACAATGAAATGAGAAAATAAGAAGCATAAAATATGCCGTATTTTTGTCCTCCAATATATCTGTCTTTACTCTCCTTGAGAATTTACCCCCTTAGCTCTGATATAATTTGATGAGTCACATACTTCAGCAAAGGTGATTTTCTCCATAAAGTGCCAAATCTGAACAGCACAATCTAATGCTCACCCATTGTCCATGGTTATTTCATTTTCATTATTCAAATCCATTTTCCTATTTACATTTGTAACATTTACAACACCACCAGTATATGGACTAGGGATATTTATTTAACTTTTATAAATAACAAATAGCATTGTTTAATTATGTTTAAATTGTACTCGGAAACATCCTTTGTGTCGAATGCTGAACAACATTTAGTATCTAGGCTCACATACCAATGGCCTCTTGGTCAAAAAAAGGACCGCTGTTGTGTACAATACAGCACCCCATTGTAAATCATGAGTTTCAGGAAAGCTAAGAAGTGAAGATTAAGGAAACCAGGTCACTTTAGCCAATTAATTAAAATAGTGTTTGATACTGTTTATTAAGATTATTTAGAGCACATCATATACAGATGAACCTGCAAAGTATAATGTGAGCTGGTGCTAAAAAAATTAATTCCGGTGAACATTCTTTCTCTGTATTCAAAAGTGTGTAAAATGATCTGCAAACTATGATGAGTCAGGAACATTGAACAAGTTCAGCAATATTGACAATTGAAAGTGTATCCTTACAAAATGTTACCTGCAATGATGTTAGTGATGATTTTGTGAAGAAAAAATACAGTAGAAAAGCCATCTACATTGCCATGGATTGCAAACAACTGATGAAGCAAGAAAATCTGAAAAATCTGTCCCTCTACCATGTTCCCCAGTCTAAATTCTGTTCTTCAAAGGAGAGCTTATGCTGGTCTGATGTAATGGCTGGTGGTCACAAGCAGACAGTTATAACTGGTAAGTAACCATCATCCCCCATCCCACTTTACTGGCATTCAGAAAGGCTCTTCTCGACATAGAATGGAATCCTGCGACACAGTTGCCAGCAAAGCCACTGATATTAGACTTGGACTGGACACTCCCCTTCACTGGACTATTTGCTCCAATACTGGACTTTTTTTAGCTCATTATATCCTGCACTGGCCTGTGCTGTGCTACAGTCATACCATTATCTCACCTCAATTCACACAGATCACAACAATGACCATCTCTACCATCATGCTAACAACAGGTAGGACTGGTTTTCAACTCACCAATTCCAGGCTTATTATAAGTCAAAAAATGAAGTAGTTAAGCGGTGAAATGTGTACTTTTTTTTGGGGGGGGGGGGTTTGTGGCTTGCATTGTGGATTACAATGAATTGTCGGCTTGTTTTTATACGTTAAAAAGCACTGAAGCAGTTAATCAGTGATTTGCATATTTTTATGGCTTGCGTTGTGTGAGCTGAGGGTTAGTTGGGTCAGGAGGGCATTGATGTAATTGCAGGTAGCGTTTGATGTTATTTGGGGCCATGCCACCAGAGGGTAGGGCGTGACATCATGGGGGCCCCACAAAGATGGAGAGCTTGGGATCCCAAAATTGTAAGTCCGCCTCCAATTGGAATCAAATTCTCCATCCCTCAAAGAAGGGGCAACAGCAGCAAAAAAAAAGAAAAGAAACTGAATGAGTAGAGATCTTCAAAACTGTGAATGATTTGAGCAGCGTAAATACTGGAGAATCCATAAACATGGACCCAAAATATAAGCCAGTTCCTAATAAATTCAATTCTAAAATAAGAAGAAATGTCTTTAGTCAGAGAGTGGAATATGCTACGACAGGAAATAATTGAGACAGATCGCTTAGATACTTTCTAAGGAAAAGTAGATGACTACATGGAAGAAAAGGGAACTAGAAATATACGCTGACATGCTGGGATGAGGCATATGGAAAAGGAGGAATCTCTTGTTGAGAAGGCACATGGGCACAGATTAGTTCGGGCCTATTTTTGTGCTGGCCTATATTCTGTACAACTCTTTATAAGAGCGTCATGTTGCAGGGCATAATGAATGGAGACCTTAACAAATCCTTACCGACTCTCTGAAAGTCGTCACATCTGCTAAATCAGTTTCCTACTATGCTAATTTCAACAGCACAGATCAAGAGAAGCAATTTAACACTTACTTTTATTTGCAGACACCTCAAAGTAATTTGCAGTGAAGCCGGGACCGGTATTTTGGGAATCAGATTGGAAATGAATAGTCATAGCGTTGGACGATGATGTAAATGCACGATTTGATCCAGTGCATATTGTGGAAAGCACTGGAGAACTTGTTCCAGGTCCATCATATATTTTAATATAATCATCTGAGCAACCTGGTGTAGCTACCAACCTGCAGAGAGAATGAATTTTCCATTTAATTCATTTCATTAACAGTTTACTTGCGGATATCAATTCAAAACCTAAGGAAGCATGGAACAAAGATCAACCATCCAACCCCAATCTTTTGTCAACTCAAACACAAATTGCCCTCAGGTTAATGTAATGTAATTTATTTGGTCATCTGAGGGATAACAAGAAAAGCTGGGCTGGTTCTCCCTAAAGCAGAGTGGTTTAAGGCAAGATTTGACAGAGATGCTGAAAATGAGGAAAAATCATATTACAAGACGAATTGCTCTGGTCTGGAATGCTTGGCCTGAAAGAATGCTGTGCGTAGATTCAAGAATAACTTTTGTCATGTTCTGTAGACTGGCCGATGTGAATGATGAGATACAGAACATCTAGTTAAAATAATTTATTATAAAACAACCGAGTGATAAAGATAACAAGAAGAAATAAAATAATCAACTACTAACACTAACTAACTATTATAGAGCTTCTGCAAAATACGTCGATCCTCCAACATGACATACTCCCAACTGCCAAAACACAGGGTCACATGGTGGGTATACCCGGAGGTTGTATATAACATTATGTACAGAATTGCTTTATCATCACATCTCCTTTCCTTTGGAAAATGAACTTATTTACATGCATTAGGTTTTTTTTACTATTCACCATGATATACAGAATTATTTACATCTTACCGAGGTACAGTGAAAAGTATTTTCTGCAAGCAGCTCAACAGATCATTAAGTACATGAAAAGAAAAGAAAAAGAAAATGCATAATAGGGCAACTCAAGGTACACAATGTAACTACATAAACACTGGTATCGTGTGAAGCGTACAGGGATGTAGTGTTAATCAGGTCAGTCCATAAGAGGTCATTTAGGAGTCTGGTAACAATGGGGAAGAAGCTGATTTTGAGTCTTTTTGTATGTGTTCTCAGACTTTTGTATCTCCTGCCCGATGGAAGAAGTTGGAAGAGTGAGTAAGCTGGGTGGGAGGGGTCATTGATTATGCTGCCCGCTTTCCCCAGGCAGCGGGAGGTGTAGATGGAGTCAATGGATGGGAGGCAGGTTTGTGTGATGGACTGGGCTGTGTTCACGACTCTCTGAAGTTTCTTGTGGTCTTGGGCCGAGCAGGCTGTGATGCAGCCAGATAGGATGCTTTCTATGGTGCATCTGTATGAGTTGATAAGAGGAAGCATAGGCGCTTTTGTGCCTTCTTGGTGGCAGCGTCGATGTTCGTGGACAGATTTTTGGTGATGTGTACCCGTAGGAATTTGAAGCTGCTAACCATCTCCACCCCGTTGATGCTGACAGGGCTGTGTACAGTACTTTGCTTCCTGAAGTCTATGACCAGCTCTTTCGTGTTGCTTCAGAGTATTTACAGCCTGTCACAAGTTCAGTCTTTCAGGTTTGCACCTTAGCCTTGCCGATCTTCTAAGTGGCTGCTGACCTTGCAAAGTTACTTCATCTTCTTTAGTGTTGTTTATGCTGTTTGCTGTTCTTCATGTATCGTGGTGTCTGTGTCATGTTGTAGTTGTCTCATAGGCTGCGTCTGCTGCACTGTATGTTCTTCAGCAGTTTTAGGACATGCTTCTTCTGGTCATTGCATCACAAATGATTGACGGACTTTAAGCAGAGTTCTTCTATTCCGTCTCAAGACGGCACCTTCACCCGTAATGATGAGATATGAGTTTGGACATGCTTGTCGGAGTACCTTTGCCTGCTTACACCATCCATTTCCTTTGGCATCTTCTAATCTAACTGTGTCCTCTGGCTGCAGAGGCTGGAGTCTTTTCCCGGATCTATCGTAGAATCCCTTCTGCCTCCTTTTTTGAGAAATCAGTTGTCTTGCTAATGTATGGTTCACTGGCTCTTGAGGAATGCGGGGCAAGGTTTTTCTCAGTTGCCTGATCATCAGCATCTGGGCAGGGGAGAGCCCATTGGCTCGTGGTGCCGAACGATAACTTAAGAGCGTGAGATAGGTGTCATCTCAGCTCTCTAGTGCTTTTGTCAGGAGCTGTTTAATGATATGAATGCCCTTTTCAGCCTTGCCATTAGGCAGGGGGTAGAGAGGGTTGGAGGTTACATGTTGGAAATCATACTGCTGCGCAAATTCTATCCACTGATAGCAATCAAAACAAGGACCATTGTAACCCATGACCACATTCGGAATGCCGTGACGTGCAAAAATCTCTTTGACATTCTCAATGACACATCTGGCCGTAGAACTGGCCAGCTGTGCTATCTCCGGGTAGTTAGAGAAATAGTCTATGACCATAAGACCATAAGACATAGGAGCAGAATTAGGCCATGGCCCATCGGGTCTGCTCCGCCATTCAATGGTGGCTGATATTTTTTCATCCCCATTCTCCTGCCTTCTCCCCATAACCCCTGATCCCTTTATTAATCAAGAACCAATCTATCTCTGTCTTAAAGACACTCAATGATTTGGCCTCCACAGCCTTCTGTGGTAAAGAGTTCCACAGATTCACCACCCTCTGGCTGAAGAAACTCCTACACTTCTCAGTTTTAAGGATCGTCCCTTTAGTCTGAGATTGGGTCCTCTGGTCTAGTTTTTCCTACAAATGGAAGCCAGTGCTTAAATATCGCTGCCGAGTTTTCCGTGTGGGGGCTGAGTTGTAGACACTCCAGCTTGATTCGGAGATCCATCCTTTCAGCTTAAGGCTAGTCGATTAAATTGATGCACGATCAATTACAATCAAAGACGAGGTTGTATCATAACTGAAGGCTTTAATCGACTAGAACTGTTCCCCAGCAGCTTCGGTACAGAAAATTAGGGCTGCTGGGACGGGACCGGTTCTTATACCCCACCTGTCAAGGCGGAGCTACATACCAACAGCCAATGGTAAACTCCTAGGTTTAACCAATGGTCTTCAGCCTCTTGGGTACTGTAATACCTGATAATACCACAACCTGCACGTTAGCTTAAAGAGAGTCTTGAACAAGGACTCCCAAGTCCCTTTGTGCTTCTGATTTCCTAAGCATTTCCCCATATAGAAAATAGTCTATGCCTAAATTCCTCCTTCCAAAGTACATAATCTCACACCTTTCCACATTGTATTCCATCTGCCACTTCTTTGCCCACTCTCCTAGCCTGTCCAAGTCTTTCTGCAGCCCCCCCCCCCCCCCCCCCCCACCCCGCTTCCTCAATACTACCTGTCCTTCTACATATCTTTGTATCAGCCGCAAACTTAGGAACAGTGCCTTCAGTTCCTTCTTCCAGATCGTTAATGTATATTGTGAAAATTTGTGGTCCCAGCACCGACACCCGAGGCACACCACTAGTCACAGGCTGCCATCCTGAAAAAGACCCCTTTATCCCCACTCTCTGCCTTCTGACAGTCAGCCAATCCTCTATCCATGCAGGATCTTACCCTTAACACCATGGGCTCTTAACATATTTAACAGTATCCTATGCGGTACCTTATCAAAGGCCTTCTGGAAATCTAAATAAATCACGTCCGCTGTTTCTTCTTTGTGTAACCTCCTTGTTACTTCCTCAAAGAACTCTAACAGATTTTGTCAGACATGACCTCCCCTTGACAAAGCCTTGCTGACTCAGTCTTATTTTATCATGCATGTCCAAGTACTCCGCGATCTCATCTTTAATAATCGACTCTAAAATCTTACCAATGACTGAAGTCAGGCTAACCGGCCAATAATTTCCTGTCTTATGCCTCCCTTCCTTCTTAAAGCGGAGTTATATTCACCACTTTCCTGCCTCCAGTGATTCCTGAAAGATCACCACCAATGCCTCTGCAAACTCCTCAGCTATCTGTTTTAGAACCCTGGAGTACAGTCCATCCGATCCAGGTGATTTATCCATCTTCAAACCTTTCCGTTTCCCCAGGAAATGGCCTTAATAATGGCCACTACACTTATCTGTGCCCCCTGATTCTCCTGGAGCTCTGGTATCCCACTGGTGTCATCCACTGTGAAGACTGATGCAAAGTAACTATTCAGTTCCTCTGCCATTTCTTTGTTTCCTATTATTACTTCTCCAGTCTCATTTTCCAGTGGTCCAATGACCAGAAGGTACTCCTTTCCATTTAAGTGGATAAGACCCATGCCAACTTCTGCCATGGAGTTGTGACTGTCTCGGCCATCTGCATTGGCTCCTTGCTCTGCCTGCGCTGAAATTTCTGGCAATTATCCACCATCATTTTAATATCATGTTTGATCCATGGTCAATAAACTGCCTGGCCAGTGGCGAGAATTAGTAAATTCTTTGGGGTGGAGGACAGGTGTGTGAGGTGTTCAGGGGGCCCAGCAAATCATGTCCATATGTTTTGGGCATGCCCAGCACTTACAGAATTTTGGAAAGGCTTTGCAAAGGCTATGTCCAAGGTCTTGGACACTCGGGTAAAACCTAGCTGGGGGATAGCGATATTTGGGGTGTCAGATGATCCGGGAGTGCAGGAGTTGAAAGAGGCCGGAGTTCTGGCCTTTGCCTCCTTGGTAGCTGGGAGGCGACTCTTGTTAATGTGGAGGGGCGCAAAACCCCCAAGTGTATAGGCTTGGGTTAGTGACATGGCTGGATTTCTCAGGATGGAGAGGATAAAGTTTGCCTTGCGAGGGTCCTTGCAGGGGTTCTCCGGGCGGTGGCAACCGTTCGTTGACTTTCCCGTGGAACGTTAAGTGGAGATCAATAGCAGCAGCAACCCCGGAGGGGGGGGGGATAGATTTTATTTGTAAAGGACAGATACCCCACCTTGTTTTGCTAATTTGTTAAGTTGTTTTCTTAATTATTACTATGCTTTTTGGTGTTTTCTTTTTGTAGTGGTTTGTAAAAATTATTGAAACATTTTGAATAAAAACAAATTTTTAAAAAATAAAATAAACTGCCTGGCACTGTTCCATCCCCAAGTGCCCATCATGTAGCTTCATTAGGATTATTGACCATAGTGCCTGTGAAATCACAATCCACTGATTCCACAGCAAAAATCCATTCACATCATTGAACTCTGCTCATATATTGTGGACACCTGAGCAGGATCCTTTGGACCATGCTTCATGGAGATACTGTCTCACTTTTTGCAGGCTGTATGGCAGTTTCTTCTTTAATTATTTTTGATTTGTTGTCAAAGACTGGCAGAGACTCAGTTACGAGGTTTACATGGACCTGCACGTCCTCATCCAGCTGGAGTGGTTCCGCAATCCCGGCGGCTCTAGATAGCGTGTCAGCAACAATGAGATGCTTTCCCGGTGTATACACCAATTCGAAGTCATACTGTTACAACTTCATGATCAATCGCTGAATCCTCGGGGACATCTCATTAAGATTTTTTTAATGCTGCCAACCAGTGGCCTGTGGCCAGTCTCCACAATAAATGTTGGAAGCCCATACACATAATCATGGATCTTCATCAGCCCATTAATCAGTCCGAGGCATTGCTTTTCGACTTGTACGTATGTTCATTCAGTATCAGACATCGATCTGGATGCATATCCTACTGGACGCCAGCTTTCTCGACATCCTGTTGGAATAGGACCACTCTCAAAACATCCTTTGATGTGTCCGTCGAGATTTTTGTATTTCTTGCTGGGTCAAAAAACGTCAGGACTGGCGCTAGCATGAGCGAAACTTGCAATTCCTGCCATTCTTGTTCATGGCTGCTGGACCACGGGAATGTCGCATCTTTCTTTCTGGTCTCCCTAAGATGTGCCGTTTTAGCTGCCAAGTTGGGAATGAATTTTCCCACAAGATTTATCATCTCCAGCATTCGTAAGATGCCTTTTTCATCAAAAGGTCGTGGCACCTGAGGAATTTTGTCTTGATCAGGCTGAACACCTTGTGTGGAGAGCTTATCTCCCAGGAAGATGATGCTGTGCACAGCGATTTGACATTTTGTCCTGTTCAACTTCGGACCATTTTTCTTGCCACTTTTTAGACTCGGAGAAGCCGTTGTTCATTCTCTTCCCGTGTCAATCCCCAAATAATTATGTCATCCGCATAAACTTGGATCGCTGGAATTCTTTCAACTATATGCCCCATGGCACAATAAAAATTTCTGAAGCAGACATTATGCCAAATGACATTCTTAAAAAGCAATATCTTCCAAAGGGTGTGTTGAACATGCATAATTTAGTGCTTCCTTTATCTAGTTTAAGTTGTCAGAAGCCTTATGATGCGTCTAATTTGAAACAGGTTGTTCCTGTCATCTTGCACGTTGTCTCCTCCCTTTTGGTATAGGGTACTGTTCCCTTTTGATGTTAAGATTTAAATCCTTAATATCCATGTAGATTTGCATGTCTCCATTACGCTTCTTGACCCAGACTATGGAATTAACCCAGTCTGTAGGCTCTTCAATGCGCTTAATAAACTGTCATTCTCTCTAGCTCAGGCTTTAGTTGATCTCTTAATGGAGCTGGTACATGTCTCAGCGCGTGAAACACAGGCTTCGCATTCTCCTTTAATTGAATCTTGTACGTAGATGGTAAAGTAGCAAAACCTTGGAATATCTCAGGGAAATCATTTAGTGTGGAGTCTCCTGAGGCATGAGGGCTTGTTGCAGTACTGTCTGCACTGTAGACTTGTTTGACTAACTGCAGCGCCTCACGCACTTCTACTCCAATCAAAGATTCTCGTTCCACTGCCACCATGGAAAATTTCAACTTGTGAATTTTGTTTTTTACATTGACATCAAGCTCACAGGCTGTGAAATGTGATTTCATTACCATTGTAATCTCTTAACAATACTGTTTTGTTAACTATTTTCCGCTCAATTCGTAGCTTTTTTACGTCGGACAGATTGATGAGGTTGGCCCTCACACCGGTGTCGAATTTGACTGTTATCACTGTCATTTATCTTTAATGATACTGACCCTTCATCCTTATGATTATCTGTATTTAATTCACTATTGCTACAAATTTGTACAAACGCATTGTCATTTGGCATGACTTGAGTCCCCTTGTCTTCGCTGGCGATCATGTCTACAAAAAATGTGTCCCCGAGACACACTTCATCAACTGTGTTGATAGTCTTTGTTTGTTCAGGCCTACTCCTGCAAACTGATTTCTGCCATTACAGTTGGCACATGTCTGTCCAAGGCTGGGCATTGCCTTGGCAAATGCCGTTTGCTACATCACAGACATAAAATGGAGGATCGGGTCAGCCGTCCAAAATGGACAGCCGCACTGGGAGCAGGGTTTTTTATTCGACTGGACCACCACACTAATGGCGTTGGCCGCCTCTTCTACAGGCACGCCAAAATGCCGGAGATTCAATGCGCTGATCTGTTTTGCTGCAATCTCACTAGCGTTACATATTTGGATAGAATTTTCAATTTGGTCTGTTTCCTGAAGAAGCCACTCTTGCACCTTTTCATTGGAGATTCTGAAAACTATCTGATCGTGTATCATTGACGACTGGAATGTACTAAAATTGCATGATTGCGCCTTCAACTGCAAGTCGATGAAAAAGCTATCAAATGCCTCTCCCATGTTCTGGGTGCACAAAATAAATATATAGCACTCAAAGGTTTCATTTTTTTTAGGAGAGTAATGTCGATCAAAATGCTTGAGAAATACTGTCTGCCTTGCTTTCAATGGCAAATCTGTTGAAAATGTCAATTGCTTGAGGAGCTGCTACAGTGAGCAGCAACATGCTACGCCTCTCATTGGGCTGTGTGCAGACCAAGGATTGCAACATATAGTTTAAACTGTTGGTTAAACACCCTCCAATTCTCATCTATGTTACCGGATATCCGAAGCTGTTGAGGTGTCTTGATACCTTCCATCCTGGGCTTTGAGGTTTTACCATGCGTTGAGCACCAGTTGCCAGTAGCTTGCAAGATTAGTAGAAAAAACATGTTTGCTTTCTTCTTACTCCAAGTTATCTTTAATGGATTAGATTTCTTGCAGAATCTTTGAGTTCTTGGTGAATCATCAAACCTGGTACCATGTCATGTTTTGTAGACTGGCCGATGTGAATGATGAGCTACAGAATATCTAGTTTAAATAATTTATTTTGAAACAACTGCTTGATAAATATAACTAGAATAAGTGAAATAATCAACTACTAACACTAACTAACTATTATAGAGCTGCAGCAAAATACGTCTGTCCTCCAATACAACTTACTCCCAACTGCCCAGACACAGGGTCACGTGGTGGGTGTACGCTGCCACCTGGTGGTCGTAGGTCATGTATAACATTATGAACAGAATATCAACACAACTTTCAAAAGAATGTGATGTAAATATTTGAAGGAAATAATTTGAAAAGCTCTGGGGAAAGAGTAGAGAGAGACTAATTGGAAGCTCTTTCAAAGAGACAGCAGTGTTGTGTTCTGTGATCTAACCATTGTAATGATGTGCACAGAACATATGATTATATAACATGGAAGATGATTTATTAACAAACACGTGGAAAGATAACACAGAAACTAGAATACAGACAAAGGCTACTAAATGAATTCAGTGAATTCACCTGGAGCTACTCTAAGTACAACTATCCCGTTATATGTCTTACTACCAACTGGAGGGTATCTCAAGTCACGTGATAGATATCGATCACCACCAGCTGGTTAGAGGTCGCATTGCTAACTATGTACAGAACTGTGCACAGGCACATCACCACAAGCAGGGGCACGTGGCTGAATGGTTTTCATCTGAGCTGTAAGATTCTGTGGCTGTAAAGTTTGGCTCCGTAGGCTCAGTAGTTTCAGAACCAGAAGTACACAGAGCAGGCAGATTGTGACATCAGTGTGGAACGCTCATTTGATGCCATTGCTGGATTTTCCAACCTTGAAGCTCTAACTAGGACCCTCTCTGAAACATGAACAACAGCTTGTGCACTGCACTGTTTCTGGACTTGTAATCCAGAGGCTAGTGTTCTGGAGATGTGTGTTCAAATCCCACTTTAGAAACAGGTGGAATTTGAATTCAATTAATAAATTTAGAATATGATGATAGTCTCAGTATTAGTGACAATGAAACTATCATTGATTGTTCTAAAACTCCATCTTATACTCTTTTAAGATGGAAATCTGTCATCCTTACCTGATTTGGCCTACATGTGATTCTAGTTACTACATGGTAGACTCTGAAATGGCCTATGAAGTCACTCAGTTGAAGGGCAATGAGGGATGACAACAACTGCTAATCATAGAATCATGGAATTTATAGTGCATGAGGCCATTCGATCCATCAAGTTAGACCCTTGGAAATAGCACCCCACCCAAGCCCACGCCTCCACCCTATCCCTGTAACCCAGTAACCCCACAAAACCTATTGGCAATTTAGATGACCAATCCACCTAACCTGCATATTTTTGGACTGTTGGGAGGAAAGTGTTGCACCCGGAGGAAACCCATGCAGACACGGGGAGAAAGTGAGGACTGCACACAGACAGTTACCCGATGCTGGAATTGAACCCGGGACGTTGGAGCTGTGAGGCAGCAGTGCTAACCACTGTGCCACCGTGCTGTCCCTCTTGATTGTGATGAGAAGGAGCACCGTGAAACATCCGGCTAAACATGCTGTAACCATCCACTTTATCCTCAACACGAGTAGGAAATTGTTGTGGTGTGATATATATATATACATATATATATATATATATGTAACTTTAAGGGGCCACATTGTAAACTGCTATCCATCATTACCCACCAGTAGATACGATGTGATGTATAATACCGTAATTCAGTAGACAGAAGAAAAGAAACAGTCATACAGGTCAAACATGACCCTTTCGCCACCCAGTTAACATTGTATGTATATTGTATATTGTTGTAATGACTTAGAACAGGCCTTTGAGATTGGCCAATTGGAATACGAGTTCCATGATTAGTGACCCAATCAGGGAACCTCTTCTTTGTATATAACAGGGAGTGTCAGATCCTCTGCACTCTGAGTGTAGATAGTAAGTTGAATGCACATGGTTGTTCTGCTGTTGGTTTTGTTAATAAAAGGAATTCTGGTGAAGGGACTTCTGCCACATGGACTTATTACAATTGTTTCAACTTCAAATAAAGAACACACATACGGTGTGATTCTCTGGCCTCATTATGCTCACGTTGAAGCGAAACAAGGCCGGTGAATAGCAGGAGAGGCAGAAAATGAGAACCGCATCTGGCGCCAAACAGTTTGCCATGCAACCGGCCCACTCCCGGAGGTGAAATCGGGATCTCGTCGTAGCATAGCGAGAAACCAATTATCACCACTTGAGCCCTATTTCCATACAACTAACGAGAGCAACCCCATATCCAAAGGCCTCCCGTCCTTCAGCGGCCTCCCCAGCAAGTGCTTACGCTGGTGCCGAATCGTATTCATTTTGGAAAACGTGGACCTGGTGGAAGGTCTTCTGTGGGGAGCCAAGGAGGCAAGTAGCCAACTTTACATTCAGGCAAAGAGTCCAGGGCACTGGACATGCCACCCCAGTGCTCGGTGTGGTGTGGGGGGACCTCAGATGGGGATGGGGGACCCACTGCAGGGGCCGACCACACATAGCATCACTATGCCTAGATTGTGTATATTCGTTCCGGGGCAATCCCTGTCCCTGCCTGTCTACCCCACCGACCACCCATAAACCTTATTGACTGCCGAGGCCTCTGGCTGTGCGGCTGTAGGCTATTGCTAATAGGGAATTGGCAATCGTAGTAAAGTGAGCACTTCACGCAACCCAAGTGGATCCCTGTGGGTAGGCGGTCCATGGAGCATGTTGGAGACATTGCCTAACATACCTTGCTGCCTGGAATTGCGTGCTTGAACACACGCAACAGCCAACATCAGAACATCCAGGGGATGGGACACAGCTCCGGGGACATTTCCATGGCCGGAGGGTGGGTGAGTGCCTTGGGGAGGAGTGGGGGGGGGGGAGGGGGAGATGCCTGGAGAAATGGGCTCAGGGCTCGGAGGTCAGCCCACATTGTGGAAGAAAGTGAGAGGTGTCATACTAGTTGTGCATAAAGTTGTTTATTATGTTTTACAATTCCCCACCTTCCTGATAGTGCTGCCACCTCCCCCACCCCACCCCTCACCCCCTACCTAATCACCCACCCCCTCCCCCTGGTGCCCTCAGTCATCCTCGATGTGCTCAACCCTGCTAGCTCTACCTCTCCTGTGTCCCCAGGATGCACATCTGAGATGGACGTAACCAGCTGCTTATCACGTCCCATGGCCTTTGCTGCCACTGGCCGGCGTCCTCTGGGGGCTATGAGGCTGGAGGCCCCAGCTCACCTGTTGGCAGCACATGTACAGCCGGGCTGCCCTGTGCTATGTGCTGTCTGTGAGATACAGTCTCATCAGAGTGTGGGACCCGGGGTAGCTGGTGGTTGTGGTGATCTTTGTGAGGGGTTTCCAGGCTGGTAGATGTAGTGATCACAAAGATCTTTTTAAAGTAACTAAACTAACTTTATTTTAATACTACTAAATGCGAGTTTGACAATTATTCCAAATAGCAAACATACATATAAGAATTAAACTACACTCACTCACACTATCTATAGCTATTAACTAATCTCCTCGAGTTCCAACCTAATCTGACCCAGAAGTCCAAGAGCCTGTGCAATATATAGCACTGTCTCTTAGCTCCCTCTAGTGGCTAGGCTTAATATAACATTAACTCTTTACATGCTGTACTTTTGTATAATGTCACATCCCCCTTTCTTTGGAAAAAAATGTTGTCTATACATTTTCTTGTTTACAATATTATACAGCATGTCAACATTGATAGAACCAATGTTATTTTACAAAGTCACAAATTTAAGTTATTTGGAGGTTTCCTACATCTTGTAGACCTTCTTAATGTTACTACAGTGTTCTGTGAATTGTCTGGTTCATTTAACAATATAAGTTTGGAATATTTGTAGGAAATATGAGTTTTTGACTTGTGGTAGCTGATTCTGTGAATGTAATGGGTCGTTTAAGTTTCGGGAGATCTCTTGTGTTTCTTCTAAAAGTCTTTCCAGATTGTGTTCTGATAAAGTATGATCTTGGTGTGAGCTTATTGAGTACTTTTGCAGTGTCCATCCATCCACCTTCAGAATTACGAATGTGTACAATATCACATTCTTTGAGTGTAGACAATGGTTTGGAGCTTTTATCGTAGTATTTCTTTTGTTTGTTCTTAGTTGTTGCATTTTTTGATGCATGACTTGTTGATCTTTGTTTGGAATAATGAGAGTTGGTAATGTCGTACGTATTTTTTGTCCCATCGTCCCAGTTGTGCTGGAGAAAGCCCTGATGACAATGGTGTAGCCCTGTATGCTAACAGTGCTAAGTCAAAGTCATTTTTGTCCTCCATAGCTTTCCTGAAAAACTGCTTCACAATTCCTGCTCCTTTCTCTGCTTTCCTGTTCGCCTGTGGGTGTGCAAGTTATATTGATTCGTAAATTTTAACCACTCTAGGCTGCTAAAACATGGTCCATTGTCTGTGACAACAGTAATTGGTATGCCATGTCTGACAAATACATCCTTTGTTGCCTTGACAACTGAATATTTTGTTGAGTCAGATAACTTGACAACTTACGGAAAATTTGAGTAATAGTCAATGATTATCAAATAATCACAGCCTTGAAAGTAAAATATGTCCACTGCGACTTTGGTTGAGTAAATAGTTCGCTTTCCACTAAGGTCTGCTTACATTCTGCTAGTTGGTGTGTTTGACATATCTGACACTATTGAATGTAGTTTTCTGTACCTTTGTTGATGCCAGGCCAATATACCAATTGCCGTGCTCGTCTTCGACATTTCTCAGTGCCTTGATGTCCTTCATGGATTTGTGCGAGAATAAGACATGATGGAATTACTATACAGTCATCTTTCAATAGAAAGTTGTCTGTGATTGTCAAGTCCTCTCTGATGTTGCAAAGGTTTGCACATTTTCCTTTGGGCCAGTCAGTATGTAGATATTATATCACTTACTGAAGTGTCGTATCTCGTAGAATTTCTGCCTTGATTAATTATAGTAAGAAGTCTTACAACACCAGTTAAAGTCCAACAGGTTTGTTACAAATCACTAGCTTTTGGAGCACTGCTCCTCCTCTTACTGTGCTCACCCCAGTCCAACGCCGGCACCTCCACATCTTGATTATTTATAGTTCAGCATCTGTGACAGGTAGCATTGCTTTGATGAAGTTGGCTTGTGCTTCATTACTGAGTAAAATGTCAACAACTTTGTCATCCTCTTGTATTGTGGGTCTGGATAATGTATCCACAAGGGCTACATTTTTCTTTGCATCTTCATGCTGAGACCTTTGACATGCTTAGTTAATTTCAGCAGGTTTAATTTTAGACATGCCTCTGCTCCAATAAGTGAGGATTTTGTGTCATCCACAGTTTCAAAATCAAGTAGAATTTTGATGTCACCACTCTGAACTATGAGGTAGCATGAATCTTTTGTTGCTATTTCATTTCCATTGTTGTCTGTTAATTTACAATGTGTATTTTTATATTTTGGACCGGTCTCCATTTTGCCCAAATCTGATTCTGTGATCAGATTGGCGTGTGCACCAGTGTCCAATTTAAATTGTACCTCTGATCCATTTATGATCAATGTTTCTATCCAATCTCTAGTTCTATCAGATAGCTATCTGATTGGTTTATCAGCAGTATCGTTTCCATTTGTTTTAGGGATGACTTCTATTATGAAGTTGTCCAGTGAAGTAAGCATAGTTAAATCAATCTTTGATTTTAAAATGTTTTCTTCTTCTTCTTTGTTGTGTGTGGTGTTGACTTTTTATACTGTTGAAATGCCTTTTTAAATTGATTCTGTTGTGTTGTTGTGTTAAATCTGCATTGTGTGGAAAAATGATTGAATTTATTACATGTTTTGCACCTTTTTCCAAATGCAAGACAGTGTTGCTTTAAGTGGGAGTGTTCATAGCATGTACATGTCATCACGATAGTGACGTCATGCGTAAACCTCTCGTGCGCATGCGCAAATCGGTCAACTTCCGGTTCACGTCCTTTTTCAAAGTGCACATGCGCAGAACGTCGAAAGTCTGTTTCACTTTTTTTCACCCTCCCCTGCCCAAAACGGTTACTTGCTGTAGTGCGATTTGTTTTAAACTTTTTGGTCAGTGGGAGGGATGGGCCAGTCAGTAAGACAATAACAACCACGCTTGACAGGTCCCCGGTGGCTCCTCACCTCTGCGACTTCCACCAGCCTCCACATTGGTGACCGCCCTGTCCTCGGCCACACCAGTCACCTCCAGGGTCAGTCCTCAAAGGAGGTGAGGAATCTGATGTCCAGCACACCACCGCCAGTCTTGGCTCACTCCCGGCGATTGTGGGAGAGCTTTTCCTGAAGGGTCACAGAAACGGCATCGGTAGCCACACGCATGGCTCACAATGGTAGAAGGAGGGTGTGAAGGAAGGGTTGGTGGTTGTTGAAGCGATTGACCTTTTTCCTGCACTGGAGGCCAGTCCACCTGGTCACACTCACAGCTGCCGCCTTGTCCCAGGCAGCACTGACTGTCCTATGGCTGACCCTCCTGGACCCTCGGGGAAACAGGACATCCCTCCTGGCCTTCACAGCATCTAGCAACCTCCCCAGATCTGCATCCTGAAATCTTGGGACCAGTCTCCTCTGTGCCATTGTTTCGAGCTGGCTGGGGTTGTCTGAGTTAGTACTGCTTAAGTGCTGCTCGATCTTGTTAGTGGGGGGCTGGTGAGCGTGGTGCCGGCAACTTTGCTGGTGAGCCTTCATTTGCAGTGAGAAGCCGTGAGGCCTCATTTTGTGGACCAATCAACGTTGAATAGCATTGCTGACCTCGCAGGGCAGAGCGGCAGGAAGCGCGCAGCAGTTCCTGCTCGCTAAACACTGTGGTGAATGTATTACTGCGACCATTCACCATTGTATTACATTACACTGTATTATGTTGATGCCCTTGTGGGCTCCACCTATGGCCTACCATTGTATTACATTACATTACATTGTATTATGTTAGTGCCCTTGTGGGGTCAGCCTATGGCTTCGCCCCCTCGGGGGAGGTATATAGATCTGTAGCCTGTAGGCGGCACTCAGTACAGAGCAGTCGTAGGCAGGCACAGTTCTAGCTGAATAAAATTATTCACTTCAACTCTCCGTCTCGTATGAATTGATGGTCGCATCAATTTAATCAGCTACAATATCGCTATGGAAGCAGCCCTCAAACCTGATCGACTGGAACTCGACACTCAGGCAGCAGAAGCCAAAGGAATTTCTTCACACTGGCTCCGCTGTTTTGAGGCCTACCTCGCTGCCTCCTCCTCGCCCACCGTCACCGAGGAACAGAAACTGAGTCTCCCCCACGCCTGGGTGAGCCACAGAATCTCCGTGCAGATCGAGTAAGCGACCACGTACGCAGACGCGGTCGTGAGCCTGAAAAGGCAGTACGTGAGGCCGGTGAACGAAGTGTTCGCGCGGAATCTCCTCACCACTCG
Source organism: Scyliorhinus torazame (assembly GCF_047496885.1). Classification (NCBI taxonomy): domain Eukaryota; kingdom Metazoa; phylum Chordata; class Chondrichthyes; order Carcharhiniformes; family Scyliorhinidae; genus Scyliorhinus; species Scyliorhinus torazame. The sequence continues at coordinate 158,906,226 of NC_092722.1, read as the reverse complement.
TCTTCAACCCCCGGGGAATAGCTGGAAGAATACCTGCGCGATCTGAAGGTACTAGCGCGAAACTGCAACTACAAGAACGTCACAGCCTCGCAGCATATGGAACTCGCCGTCAAGGACACCCATGTGGCTGAAGTCCGGTCCAACTACGTCAGACAGCGCTTGCTCGAAAAGGGCGCCCTCGACCTAGAAGAGACAGTAAAACCATCCACCTCCTTAGAGGTAGCTTTTCAGAGCCTCAATGCTTTCCCCTCCGACCACGCGATCCCCTCATGGACACCCGATCCCCTGCGCCGCGCGGCTGCCCGCCCAACCCCGGGGGCTGCCCTGCTATTTCTGCGGCCAGAACCAGTACCTCAGGCAGCGTTGCCCGGCTCGGAACGCGACCTGTAGCGACTGCGGCAAGAAAGGACACTTTGCCAAAGTCTGCCTGGCCAGATCCAAAGCTCCGAAATCACAGGCCCGATTTTCAGACTCACAGGCCTGCAGACCCCACAGCGTGGCTGCGTGCCTGCCGGTACCGCCCCCTTCGGACGTGTCATCGGCCTCGTGCTGTCCGGGGGGGCAGCCATCTTTAACCCGACCCGACATGTGCGACTCATGGGGGCCGCCATTTTGGCCACCATCTTCAACGCCACCCGACACATGTGACTGACGGGGGCCGCCATCTTGGTCGCCATCTCCAACGCCGCCCGCCACGTGCGACCAACGGGGGTAGCCATCTTGGGACCACCCCACCACCTCCGACCACGCCGGCTACCCGCAGCTCGGCGCTGTCACTCTCGACCAGTCACGGCCCAAGCACCTCAGGAACTCGATGATGACCGTCCGGGTCAATGGGCACGACACGCCCTGTCTGTTTGACTCTGGGAGCACAGAGAGCTTTGTACATCCAGACACGGTAAGGAGCTGTTCTCTCAAAATTTCCCCCGCATTCCACCAAACAATCTCCCTCGCTTCCGAATCACATTCGGTGCAGATCCGGGGGTACTGTGTCGCGAACCTCGCGATACAGGGCACCTAGTACGCCAATTTCAAACTATATGTCCTCCCCGACCTCTGCACTCCTCTCCTGTTGGGACAGGATTTCTAGTGCAACCTCAGGAGCCTGACCCTGAGGTTTGGCGGGCCCCTACCTCCTCTCACCACCAGGAAGCGCGCAACAGTTCCCGCTCGCTACAGCACTTTCTGGGGAATTGCGCTCATTATAGTTTTACCAATCCTTGTTGTATAATTGGTACATTTGCAAAAAAAATTAGAATGCAACACGTTGACATTGATTTCTGAAGGTTTGACTGACAAATATACAAGTCTCACCCTTCCACATACAGAACGTGTGTGGTGGAATTGAAACTGCCAGATACTCACAAGACGAAGTGTGCAAATGTTTCTGCACATTTATAGGAATTCTACATTCAATTAATTCATTCTGGGACATTGTACTTTGCTCCAGCCAGCGTGTAGCAGTTAACTGTAAGTTTGCTGATTTGGGAAAGCGTGAGCAGGCTAAGTCTATCTGCTGTGAAGGATTGTACTGGAACAGTCACTAAATAGTTGACTCCAGATTGTTTAGCATTCAGGAAACTCACAGACAGGAGAATCCATTCCTTCTGCAGTTAAATACTCAAGAGTGGGACAAGAAAATAGCCCATCCAGTGACAGCCCCCACCAGCTCCTAACAGCTTGTGGAAGACTGTACAAGGCTTTTTCTTCATTCAATTTTCACTTTCAAGCCCTGCCATTCATTTTGCGTCAAATCGCAGCTGAATGACAAGAGCTTTACAAAGCTCAGAAAGTAGGAACCAGCTCAACAGCACCACCTGTTGCAGTCAAGCAAAACGCTGTGGCCAGTAAAGGTACTGCAAGTATGGGAGCCGTGGAGAGAAAGTCCTGAAAGACTCGAAGAACCTGAACAATTGTCACTTACAGTTGTTCCTGTTAATTCTCCAAAAAGCTACAGGGTGATGACAACATTTCCAACTCTCAATTGGAAGGCAGCAGACCTCCTCTCTGAGTTCACGGTGGTTCAAGAATGCATCGTGCTTTGTTTTCTGGATGTGTATATTTCTGAACCAGATAGATCAACATAAAGATTAAAATTGCACAGGCAGTACATTCAAGCACATACCTCAGCACCCAGACACCGTTTAAAATTTTATTTTAGCCGACATTTCACCCCGCCCTGCACTGAGGTTGTAGCAAAAACGTAAATGCCGCCTGGCCAATTGGCCTGCCTGCCAACCGTAAAAGTAGAAGTGCCCCGTAAAATTACTTTCAATTGTCCTCTTAATGGGCTAAATTGCCTGCTCGATTGTCGACGGAGCACTTCCACCTCTCGCGCATGCCTGTCGACCAAAATATGGCACGAGTGCGTGATGACACGGGATGTGTAGCAGTAACCTTCTCGCGCAATTTCACACGTTTCCAGGTCGGGTCCTTGCCTGCCCCAGCAACGTAAAATTCTGGCCAATGACCCAGAAGTCACCATCACCATCCCTGGGCATGTTCAGTCCGATTGGCAAGCAAACACCAGACGTGACAGCACGTTGACATAGGGTCAGGAGGATGTTTAGCACAGGGCTAAATCGCTGGCTTTGAAAGCAGACCAAGGCAGGCCAGCAGCACGGTTCGATTCCTGTAACAGCCTCCCCGAACAGGCGCTGGAATGTGGCGACTAGAGGCTTTTCACAGTAACTTCATTTAAAGCCTACTTGTGACAATAAGCAATTTTCATTTCATTTCATTTCATTTCATGTTGCCCTGTCAGACCTCAACATTTACTCCAGCCTCTTGGAATTCTCCTGGAAACAGGTTAAACATGGGCAAAGAAACCTCCTGCTCACCAGCCATCCCACCCTCCCAACCACCCCAAAGCTAATGAATTACTACTCCTCTTTGTTGAGCACCAGTTGGAAGAAGCACTAAGGATGACAATGACACAGAATATACTCTGGGCACAATATTTCAATATCCATCCCAAAGAGTAGCTCAGTAGCATCATTACTGACTGAGTCCTGGAGGACATAACTGCTAGACTGGGACTTTTGAGGTGGTGAGGGAACCACCAAAATGCAAAAGCCTACTTGATGTCGTCCTCATCAATCGACCAGCCACAGATGTAGCTGTTGATGACAGTATTGGGCGAAGTGACCACTATACAGTCCTTTTGGAGATGAAGTCTCATCTTCACATTGAGGATAACCTTCATCGTATATGCAACCACAATCTTTAATGTCATGGCCCGGTATATCTCTAACTCTACCATTACCATCAAGTCAGGGTATGAACACTGATTCAAAGAAGACTGTAGGATGGTACACCAAGAGCTGTAATAGGCATACCTAATATTAGTTGTCAACCTATTGAAGCTACAACACAGGATTACTTGTGTTGTGGCAGTTCTCAATAAATTTGAGGAATCTCAGAAGCAGTGCTTGATCGATCATTATCGTACAAACATTGGGAGAATCCAACTGGTCTTTCGCCCAAATGAGTTTTAATTTACTGGCAATTTACACATGTTACGCAGCACGGTAACACATGTGGCTCGCACTGTGGCTTTACAGCGCCAGGGTTCCAGGTTCGATTCCACGCTGGGTCACTGTCTGTGCGGAGTCTGCACGTTCTCCCCGTGTCTGCGTGGGTTTCCTCCGGGTGTTCCGGTTTCCTCCCACAGTCTAAAGACGTGCAGGTTAAGTGGATTGGTCATGATAAATTGCCCTTAGTGTCCAAAAAGGTTGGGAGGGGATATTAGGTTATGTGGATAGGGTGGAAGTGAGGGCTTAAGTGGGTCGGTGGGCCGAATGGCCTTCTTCTGCACTATATGTTCTATGTATCTATGTATTATCAGTCCATTTACAGTCCATTGTGAATACAGAAGATTGAATCAGTTCCATAATTACATTATTGGGTTATCAATATTAGGAAGGGAGATAGCATAATATTTTTTCAGCAGAGACTACCTACTTGCTTTATCTCAAGTTAGCCAATCTGCATCTAATATGGGAACTGTCCCGATCTAATCATCCTTGATTCTGTCTATGGTCGTGGGTTACAAAGTTCTTGCCTGGCCTTCCCATGGCTGAGTTTGCATATTCAGAGATTGTTAGATCTATTGTTGGATTCAGTCTCATAATTAGAACTGGACTGTCTGATGTAATTAATTATGGTAAATCTCATCAACCTTGTTGGTCTTTCCATGTCTGAAATTCCTGTCAGCATAACCTCATTAACTGTATTACTCCTTCTGAGACTGCAGCTCCCAGCTAACTTTTAAACCATGCGAGCTATCATGTTGAACTATGAACTATGATGTGACCTGTGAATTGTAACAATGCTTGCATGCCAAACAGGGTAAGCAACATGCAATAGAGAGAGCTAAGCAATCCGACAACTAACAGATTATACCTAAACTCTGCAGTCCTGCTACATCCAGTGATGAATGTTAGGAGATAATAAAATAACAATGGGAGGGGCAGGGGGGAAAGACAGTTGAAGGCCCCACAAATATCCCTATTCTCACTGATGGGGGATCTCAGCACATCAAGGCAAAAGGCAAGGCTGGAGCATTTGCAACAATCTTCAGCCGAAAGTGCCGAGTGGATGATCCATCTCGACTTCCTCATAAGATCCTCAGTATCATGACAGATGCCAGTCTTTGGCCAATGTGATTCACTCTATGTGATATCAAGAAACATCTGAGGGCATTGGATATTGCAAAGGTTTTGGGCCCTGACAACATTCCAGCAGTACCAAAGACTTGTGCTCCAGAACTAGCTGTGCTTTCAGCCAAGCTGTTCCAGTATAGCTACAACACTGGTATCGACCCAGCAACATGGAAAATGACCCATAAAAAGAAGGGCAAATCCAACCCAGCCAATTACCGTCCCAACTGTTTGCTCACAAGAAAATAATGGGAGGTGTCGTTGACAATGTTATCAAGCATTACTTACTCAGCAATAACCTGCCAACAAACACAGAGTTTGGGTTCGGCCAGGACTAATCAGCTCCTGACCTCATTACAGCCTCAGTTTGAGCATAATCAAAGAACATGATCAAAGAGCCTAATCAGATTGGTATGATATTTAAGAATGTCCCGACATCGGCAAAATGGATGACAAATGGGGGCATTTTTAGGTCAAATGTCCCATTGTGCCCATGGAGAAAACATCAGGCCACAATCTAAGATGCTGAATTTAATTTACTTTATAGCTCAGCTTAGATAAGTGCTTCCCAAACTATTTCCCAGTTTGGCCTCATTTTAATGCCTTAGACTTTGTGTGACCTCATTGCTTCCTCAGAGCTCATGACCCTAAAATATCATCTCATGACCCCATTTGGGATCATGACCAACAGTTTGGGAAGCCCTGGTTTAGACAGCTGAAGATACTGCTGTTCCAAAGGTAGTTGTTGCAAATCGCAAACTTAACTGAGGGTTTACATCAATTGTAGTGTAATTTAAACATGGCAGTTCCACACATACAATGACAAGCCCATCATCTCTCTCAACCCCTTTATAGTCTCTGCTTTCTCGACACCCAGGATTGAATGAGAGGTTTCCTCCACTTTAAATATTGAGAAGATTGAAGCCATTGTCTTCAGTCCCCATCATAAACGTTATGCCCTCACCACTGATTTCACCCCTCTCACTGAGATTAAACCTCTGTCCTAATCTCTCTAGCCACATATGTGCCTCATCACTAAGATTGCCTATTTCCACTTTTGTAAATTTGTCCAGCCCCGCCTCAGCTCATTTGCTGCTGCAGCCCTCACAATGTATTTTTTAAACTCTAGGTTTGACTATTCCATGAACTCCTGGTCAGCCTCTCACATTCTACGATCTGTAAACGTGAAGTTGTCCAAAACTCTGCTGCCACATCCTTTTCACCTTTTAATTGTGATGCTCACTGACCAAAATTGTCTCCTGGTTAAGCAATACCTCCCCATGACAGAAGATTTTTTCGGAGGAGTAGCTACAAGTAGGACAGGACAGGAAGGATATTTTATTGTGTTAAAGCCCCTGTATAAATATAAATTGCTGCTATGTTCAAATGCACTTTGAATCACTAACTTATTTCTCCAAACATATGGTGGCAGTCACAATCTCCAAAATTCTACAGCTACAGTTCTAAGATTCATATTTTTGTCTCGGTTTGCTGAAACAAAATTACAAATTGAATGTTATATGTTTTCTGTCACTTAAATTGTTTCTGTTAATTTCCAATGATGGAACCATGTTCAACTTCCTTTGCTGATCAATAAAGCAAAACAGATTCAGGAAATGCAGAGATTAGTAGTGGAAAGGCCGACTGCTTGGCGCTTTCTCACAAAGAAAACGGGTTTGGCACACAGACGCTCAGCAAAACTGTCTCCCAACCATAAACTCAACGCGCTGATCTGAGAGAGAGGCCTTCAGTCCAAGGATGCACAACCGTATGAACGGGGGTTCTCAGCAGTCGTTGCCTACAGGGAGCCTGGATTTATTGGGGAGAGAAAAAAGGATTGCCTGGAAGCTGTCTGTTGACAGCTGCCAGGAAAGTGAACACACATGTGCATGAAGCTTTTGTTGTTGAAGACAAGTTGATCTTTGAAGAAGTGAAAGCTCTTCTAGATGACTGATCTTGGTGGCCACATGGGTGCAATCAATGATACCTTGCACTCCAGGGAGTTCAGCTATTGTGACAAAATCCTCTGCCCGATGTACCCAGGAAGTACCATCTGTATGAAATTAATTGTACTGTCCAGCTGTCGCAATAAGGATATGTGTGATCTGCAAGATACAGTGGTGTGCAGCTGCTTGTGAGACATCAGCAAGGTTCACAGTAGATTTTTAGAAGGCACGAGAGCTAAAAAAGTTCAATAAATCCATTGGCCATGGTTATTAGCCGATACATCTGACATGAAAAAATTACACTGAGTAGAAACACTGTTACTCACTGAATATCAATGAAGATTATCTGTATTCTTTCATCACTGTCCACAAATATATACCAAGTACATTTTGCATTATTTGGATAGCTCCGTGGATAATTGGGGCTGGTAAATGTTCCACTATCATCGTCAAGTTTCCCTCCACATTGTGTATCTAGTAACAACAATGAAATGAGAAAATGAGAGAAACAAAATATGCTGCATTTTTGGCCTCCGATATATCTGCCTTTACTCTCCTTGAGTATTTACCCCCTTAGCTCTGATAAAATGATTTGCGAAGTACAATGAGTCAGGAACATTGGACAAACTCAGCAATATTGACAATTGAAAATGCATTCTTACAAGATTTTACCTACAATAATCTCATTGATGATTTTGTGAAGAAAAAATGCTGAAGAAAAGCCATCTGAATTGCCATGGATTGCAAACAATTGATGAAGCAAGAAAATCTAAAAAATCTGTCCCTTTCCCATGATGTCCAGTCTAAATTCTGTTTTTCAAGAGAGAGCATATGCTGGTCTGATGTAGTCACTGGTGGTCATATGCAGACAGTTATAACCGGTGAGTAACCACCATCCCCTATTGCTCTTTACTGACCATCAGAGAGTCTCTTCTGGACAAACAATGGAATCCTGTGACACAGTTGCCAGCAGAGCCACTGATACTAGATTTGGAATAGACACTCCACTTCGTTGGAGTATTTGCTCTTCAACTGGACTTTTTCTAGCTCATTCTGTCCTGTGCTGTGCAGCAGTCATACCATTAGCTCGCCTCAAGATACACAGATCGCAATAATGCCCATCTCTACCATCATGCTAACAGGTAGGATTGGATTCCAATTCATCAATTTCAGGCCTGTTATAAGTCAAAAGGTACTGAAGCAGTTAAGAGGTGACATGTGTACTTTTTTTATGGGGGGGTTGTTGCTTGCATTGTGGTTTACCATTAATTATAGGCTTGCTTTCATAAGATTAAAAAGCACTAAAAGAGTTAAGCAGTTATTTGTGTATTTTTGTGGCTTGCGTTGGTGAGCTGAGGGTGGGCTGGGTCAGGCGGACATTGATGTCATTGCAGGTTGTGTTTGATGTTTGATGTTGTTTGTGTCCATCTCCCCAGAGGAGATCATGGGGGTCCCACAAAGACGGAGAGTTTGGGGTGCCAAAAGTGTAAGACTGCCTCCGATTGGAATCAGAATCTCCATCCCTCAAAGAAAGGTGGCACAGTAGCACAGTGATTGGCCTGGTAGCACAGAGGTTAGCACTGTTGATTCACAGCTCCAGGGTCCCAGGTTGTATTCCCAGCTTGGGTCACTTGTCTGTGCGGAGTCTACACGTTCTCCGCGTGTCTGCGTGGGTTTCCTCCGGGTGCTCCGGTTTCATCCCACTGTCCAAGAGGGGGGTGTCTCCAATCTCTTCAAAGACTGGTGTTGTGATCATGCCATAAATGTGCTCATTACATCCTCATTGTTAAATTTGCTAAATTTGCTAAATGCTAGTCCATTTTGTTTCTACAGAAAAAGCTTGGAACTCTAGACCTGTCAGCTTAATGTCAGTGATGGGAAAGATACTGGAACCTACATTGCAAGAATGGACAGAAAACATAAGGAGAATTAAACTAAAGTCATCACTGATGCTGAATTACTGAATCTTGCTTTATTACACTGGATAGACTGAGAATTGGTTAAATGACAGAAAACTTAAGTAGGAATAAAAGGGTAATTCTCAGGTTGGCAGGCCATTACTGGTGGATAACCGCAAGGATCAGTGCTGGGGTCACAGTTTGTCACAATCTAAATAAATCACTTGGATATGGAGACCAAATTTGCTAAAATTAGGTGGAAATGTAAATTGTGAGAAAGATGCAAGGAGACTTCATGGGGATTTGGACAGGCTGAGTGATTGGGCATGAACACAGCAGATGGAAGGTAATGTGAGTAAGTGAGAAGATATACACTTTGGTAGAAAAAAACAGAAAGGAAGAGTATTCCTTAAATGGTGGAAAGTTGGGAAATTGGGAAGTGTTGATGTCCAAAGGGACCTGACTGTCCTTGTTCGTGAGTCACTAAAAGCTAGAACGCAGGTGCAGCAAGCAATTTGGAAGGCACATTGTATGTTGTCTCTCAGTGTTAAGGCATTTGTGTACAGGAGTAAAGATACCTTGCTGCAATTGTGTAGAACCTTTGGTGAGACCGCACCTGGAGTAGTGTGTCCAGTTTTGGTCTCCTTAACTAAGGAAGGATACATTTGCCACAGAGGGAGTACAATGGAGGTTCGTCACACTGATTCCTGGGATGGTGGGATTGTCTTCGGAAGAGATATTGAGGAATTTGGCCCTATATTCTCCAGAGTTTCGATGAATGAGAGGTGATCTCATTGAAACTTAGAAAATTCATACATGATGTAACAGGAATGTGTGGCTGGCTGACTCTAGAACCAAAGGCACAGTCTCACATAAAGGGCAGGCCATTTAAGGCCCAAATGAGGGATTCCTTCACTCAGACAGTGGTGAATTTTAGAATTCTCTACCCCAGAGGACCATGGAACTACAATCACAAACTACGTTCAAGACCGAAATCGATAAATTTCTGGATACTAATCACACCAAGGGATATAGAGATAGTGGATGAAAATGACACAAAAGTAGGTTATCAGCCATGATCTGAGTGAATGGCGGAATGGGGTTGACTGGTGGAATGGCCTACTCCTGCTATGTTTTTCTGTTCCTGTGATCCTATGCTGACCTGACAGAAATCAGTGAAGATATTAACATATTAAATGTCACATACTTAGGTTTTCGAATGTCATCAAGAAGTTACCACAGTTGACTCATAACAAAGAAGGGGAGTGAATAACAGGTAAGCTCTTTCTTTCATTTTCTTTTTTTTATCTAGAGGGGATGGCAGGGAAGGTAGTGCAATGTTCCTCCTGCAGAATGTTTGAGGTGAGGGACGCCGACAGTGTCCCTGCTGATTTCATCTGTGGGAAGTGCACCCATCTCCAGCTCCTCAGAAACCGTGTTAGGGAACTGGAGCTGGAGCTGGATGAACTTCGGATCATTCGGGAGGCAGAGGTGGTCATAGATAGAAGCTTCAGGGATGTAGTTACTCCGAAGAATAAAGATAGATAGGTGACAGTGAGAGGGGCTGGGAGGAAGCAGTCAGTACAGGGATCCCCTGTGGTCGTTCCCCTTAGTAACAAGTATACCGCTTTGGATACTGTTGGGTGGGGGGACTTACCAGGGGTAAGCCATGGGGTGCAGGTCTCTGGCACAGAGTCTGTCTCTGTTGCTCAGAAGGGAAGGGGGGAGAGGAGTAGAGCATTAGTCATTGGAGACTCCATAGTTAGGGGGATAGATAGGAGATTCTGTGGGAACGAGAGAGACTCGCGGTTGGTGTGTTGCCTCCCAGGTGCCAGGGTGTGTGATGTCTCGGATCGTGTTTTCGGGATCCTTAAGGGGGAGGCGGAGCAGCCCCAAGTCGTGGTCCACATAGGTACCAACGACATAGATTGGAAAAGGAATAGTGATGTAAGGCAGGAATTCAGGGAGCTAGGGTGGAAACTTAGATCTAGGACAAACAGAGTTATTATCTCTGGGTTGTTACCCGTGCCACGTGACAGCGAGACGAGGAATAGGGAAAGAGAGGAGTTGAACGTGTGGCTACAGGGATGGTGCAGGAGGGAGGGTTTCAGATTTCTGGATAATTGGGGCTCATTCTGGGGTCGGTGGGACCTCTAAAAACGGGATGGTCTACACCTGGACCAGAGGGGTACCAATATCCTGGGGGGGACATTTGCTAATGCTCTTCGGGAGGGTTTAAACTAGTTCAGCAGGGGCTTGGGAACCTGAATTGTAGCTCCAGTATACAGGAGGTTGAGAGCAGTGAGGTCATGAGTAAGGTTTTAAAGTTGCAGGAGTGTACCGGCAGGCAGGAAGGTGGTTTAAAGTGTGTCTTCAATGCCAGGAGCATCCGGAATAAGGTGGGTGAACTTGCGGCATGGGTTGGTACCTGCGACTTCGATATTGTGGCCATTTCGGAGACATGGATAGAGCAGGGACAGGAATGGTTGTTGCAGGTGCCGGGGTTTAGATATTTCAGTAAGCTCAGGGAAAGTGGTAAAAGAGGGGGAGGGGTGGCAATATTAGTCAAGGACACTATTACGGTGGCAGAAAGGACGTTTGATGAGGACTCGCCGATTGAGGTAGTATGGGCTGAGGTTAGAAACAGGAAAGGAGAGGTCACCCTGTTAAGGGTTTTCTATAGGCCTCCGAAAAGTTCCAGAGATGTCGAGGAAAGGATTGCAAAGATGATTCTGGATAGGAGTGAAAGCAACAGGGTAGTTGTTATGGGGGACTTTAACTTTCCAAATATTGACTGGAAACGCTATAGTTCGAGTACTTTAGATGGGTCTGTTTTTTCCAATGTGTGCAGGAGGGTTGCCTGACACAGTATGTAGATAGGCCAACGAGAGGTGAGGCCGCATTGGATTTGGTACTGGGTAATGAACCAGGACAGTTGTTAGATTTAGAGGTAGGTGAGCACTTTGGTGATAGTGACCACAATTCGATTACGTTTACTTTAGTGATGGAAAGGGATAGGTATATACCGCAGGGCAAGAGTTATATCTGGGGGAAAGGCAATTATGATGCGATGAGGCAAGACTTCGGATGCATCAGATAGAGAGGAAAACTGCAGGGGATGGGCACAATGGAAATGTGGAGCTTGTTCAAGGAACAGCTACTGCGTGTCCTTGATAAGTATGTACCTGTCAGTCAGAGCATACTTATCAAGGATTCTCTGGGAAGCTAGGGAGGAGATTGCTGAGCCTTTGGCTTTGATCTTTAAGTCATCTTTGTCAACAGGAATAGTGCCAGAAGACTGGAGGATAGCAAATGTTGTCCCCTTGTTCAAGAAGGGGAGTAGAGACAACCCCGGTATCTATAGACCAGTGAGCCTTACTTCTGTTGTGGGCAAAATCTTGGAAAGGTTTATAAGAGATAGGGTGTATAATCATCTCGAAAGGAATAATTTGATTAGACATAGTCAACACAGTTTCGTGAAGGGTAGGTCGTGCCTCACAAACCTTATTGAGTTCTTTGAGAAGGTGACCAAACAGGTAGATGAGGGTAAAGCAGTTGATGTGGTGTATATGGATTTCAGTAAAGCGTTTGATAAGTGTTTTGTTATGTTTCCTTTGTAACATAAGCAGCTTCCTTGTGTTGCATCTGTCAAGGACGGTCGAGACGTGTAAATAACTTCAACTCATTTATTTACACTATGTACACTTTTATAACTTGAGTTCGGCACTACTGCTAATCCTATTATAGCTACCTAACTGACTAACCATCTGCTGTCTTCCACGTGGTGGGTGTAATATTGAATCAACCTGTGTCAGTCCTCACTGACTGTCTCCACCGGCCAAAGAGGGCTGATCATGTGTGTGGTGTCCTTTATGTATGGGTTGGTGTAATGCCCCCCTGTGGTCGTGTCACCTCCTTGTGTATCGTGAATGTCCATTGGTCGCCTCCTATCTAACTTATCTATTGGTTGAGTGTGTGTGTGTGTGATGTTTCTGGTGCTCCCTCTAGTGTCTGTCTAGCTTACATGTATTTACAATGATGCACATCACCACAATAAGGTTCCCCACGGTAGGCTACTGCAGAAAATACGGAAGCATGGGATTCAGGGAGATTTAGCTGTTTGGATCAGAAATTGGCTAGCTGGAAGAAGACAAAGGGTGGTGGTTGATGGGAAGTGTTCAGACTGGAGTCTAGTTACTAGTGGTGTACCACAAGGATCTGTTTTGGGACCACTGCTGTTTGCCATTTTTATAAATGACCTGGAGGAGGGCGTAGAAGGATGGGTGAGTAAATTTGCAGATGACACTAAAGTCGGTGGAGTTTTGGACAGTGCGGAAGGATGTTACAAGTTACAGAGGGACATAGATAAGCTGCAGCGCTGGGCTGAGAGGTGGCAAATGGAGGTTAATGCAGAAAAGTGTGAGGTGATTCATTTTGGAAGGAATAACAGGAAGACAGAGTACCAGAATGTTGCCTGGTATGGAGGGAAGATCTTATGAGGAAAGGCTGAGGGACTTGAGGCTGTTTTCGTTAGAGAGAAGAAGGTTAAGAGGTGACTTAGTTGAGGCATACAAGATGATCAGAGGATTGGATAGGGTGGACAGTGAGAGCCTTTTTCCTCGGATGGTGATGTCTAGCACGAGGGGACATAGCTTTAAATTGAGGGGAGATAGATATAAGACAGATGTCAGAGGTAGGTTCTTTACTCAGAGAGTACTAAGGGTGTGGAATGCCCTGCCTGCAACAGTAGTGGACTCGCCAACACTAAGGGTATTCAAATGGTCATTGGATAGACATATGGATGATAAGGGAATAGTGTAGATGGAATTAGAGTGGTTTCACAGGTCAGCGCAACATCGAGGGCCGGCGGGCCTGTACTGCGCTGTAATGTTCTATGTTCTAAAGGTTAGGATACATAGAATCAGGGGATAATTAGCTGAATGGAAATTAAATTGATCAAAAAATAAGAAGTGAAGACTGGAGGTGAAGTGTATTCAGATTAGAAAACAATTGAAAGTGTGGTTCCACAAGGATCAGGGCTGAGCACACTTTTTTTCATAAATTCTATCTATGGTTTTGACTGAGAAATAAGCAAGACAACATCAAGTTTTACAAATGATACCATTGGAGAAGACATTAGAAAGCTAATAGACTAATCAGTTAAGTACAAAATGAATTTCAGATAGATATTTGAGACTATGCATTTGGTTTAAAAAGATAGAAACATCACTTCAAACCTGAGATAATAAAAATTAGTGACTGGGTTAGGAAAGCAAAGGGATCTTTGCACAAAGATGAATAAATCATTAAAAACTGCATTGAGGGGTGGCATGATGGAGCAGTAGTTAGCAATGCTGCCTGCAGCGCTGAGGACACGGATTCGATCCCGGCCCCGGGTCACTGTCTATGTGGAGTTAGCACATTCTCCTGTGTCTGTGTGGGTTTCACCCCCACAACCCAAACATGTGCAGGTTAGGTGGATTGGCCACAATAAATTGCGCCATAATTGGAAAAAAAAATTGGGCACTCTAAATTTATTTTAAAAAATAGCATTTTATGCCAATAAAATAATCAACAATGATAATTTAGCACTCAGATTTATTTCTAGGCTGGATACTTCAGCGGTAATGAAGTTATGTAGCATGTATAGGACCATGGTGAGGCCACGCTAAATTCACTGAGCACAGTTCTATCTTCTATTGTATTAAAAAACATAGAAACAATGGAGAAAGTGCAAATTTGATAAACAAGGATGGTGCCCAGAACTGAGAAATTACAGCTCCAAGGAACAACTGAACAGGTCGGGTATTTTTCTTTAGAGAAGAAACCAGGAATGAGCTAACAGAAATCTTCAAAACTGTAAATGATTTGAGCAGTGTGTATACTGGAGAATCCATAAATATGGACCCAAAATATAAGCCAGTTCCTAATACATCCAATTGTGAAGTAAGAAGAAAAGTCTTTACCCAGACGGTGGAACACACTACGACAGAAAATGGTTGAGACAGGTCGCTTCGATACTTTCTATGGAAAAGTAGATGACTACATGGAAGAAAAGGGACTAGAAATATACACTGACAGACTGAGATGAGGCATCTGGAAAAGGAGGAATCTCTTGTTGAGAAGACACATGGACACAATTTATTTCTGGCCTATTTCTGTGCTGTATGTTCTGTACAGCTCTTTATAATAGGAGCATCATAATGTGAGGCATAATGAATGGAGATCTTAACAAATCCTTATCAATTCTGCACAGATCAAGAGAAGCAATTTAACACTTACTTTGATTTGCAGACATCTCATAGTAATTTGCAGTGAAGCCGGGACCAGTATTTTGGGAATCAGATTGGAAATGAATAGTCATAGCGTTGGACGATGATGTAAATGCACGATTTGATCCAGTGCATATTTTGGAAAGCAATGGAGAACTTGTTGAAGGTCCATCATATATTTTAATATAATCATTTGAGCAACCTGGTGTAGCTTCCAACCTGCAGAGAGAATGAATTTTCCATTTCATTTCTTTTATGAACAATTTACTTCATAAACACTGCACCATATAGCGGATTATCAATTCAAAACATAAGGAAGCATGGAACAAAGATCAACCATCCAGTCCCAATCTTTCGTCAACTCAAACACAAATTTGCCTCAATAATGTAATTTATTTGATCATCTGAGGGAGGAATATGAGAAGCTGGGCTGATTCTTCCTAAAGCAGAGTGGTTTAAGGCAAGATTTGACAGATGTGCTCAAATCTATGAAGTGTTTTGATGGGGTTAAAACTGAGAAACCAACGAGAGGAAATAAATATTTCCAAACTTGGCAAAAGAACATGAGGTGAGATGAGGAAAAGGCATGGGCTGGATTCTCCGACCCCGACGCAGAAATCACGTATGACGACGGGGCGGAGAATCCGTTTTGATGCACGAAATCGGGAGCGGCGCAAGTTCTTCAATTCTCCATCCCCCCAAAAGTAACGTACTCCTGGAGTGCGCCGCGCCGAGTAACCACCGCCTCATGCCATTTCCTGAGGCCCACCCCGCGATGCTCTGTCCCCGGCCTGCTGAATTCCTGAATGCATGGGACTCGTGTGGTCCCACACTCTGTAATCCTCACGTGGCGGCTGCGGACTCATTCCGGGGCCACCACAGTTGGGGGCGGGCCAATTGGCAGGCAGTAGGGGCTTCATTCGGGGCTGGTGCAATGTGTGCGGACGGTCCGGGGCGCGTGAGTGGCCGATGGGGGCACTATTTTGATGGTCCAGGTCCGCGGGCTGAATCAGCCATGGAGCACAGTGCGGCCGCTGGAGACCGCCGCCGTGCGCATACACGGCCTCTGACCCGGAAGTGCGGGGGTGCCCTATCGGCAGGTAGAGCTGCGAGCTCTACGACGGCTGACTGCTAGCCCCCAGCAAAACGGGGAATCTATGGCCTTTTGATGCCAGTTTTCCTGGCGTAAAAGACCACAGTTTTCCCGAAGGCGTGGGGACTTAGTCCCAGAAACGGAGAATCCAGCCCCATATTACAAGATGAATTGTTGTGGTCTGGAATGCATGGACTGAACGGATGGTGTGGGTAGATTCAATAATAACTTTCAAAAGGGTGTTATATAAATATTTGAATGGAAATAATTTGAAATGCACTGGGTACAGAGTAAGAACTGAGACTAATTGGACAGCTCTTTCAAAGAGCCAGCAGGAGCACGTGGCTGAATGGTTTTCCTCTGTGCTGTAAGATTCTGTGACTGTAAAATTTGGCTCCATAGGCTCAGTAGTTTTGGCTCCGGATGTACAGAGCAGGCAGATTGTGACATCAGTCAGTGTGTATCGTTCATTTGATGCCAGTGCTGGATTTTTCAACCTTGCAGCTCTAACTAAGACTCTCTCCAAAACATAGCAACAGTTTGTGCACTGGCAATGTCTCTGGATTTATAATCCAGAGGCTAGTGCTCTGGAGATGTATGTTCAAATCCCACTTTGAAAACTGGTGTAATTTGAATGAAATTAATAAATCTAGAATATGATGGACAATGAAACTATCATAGTTGTTCTAAAATTCCATCTTATACCCTTTTAAGAAGGAAATCTGTCATCCTTGCCTGTTCTGGCCTGCATGTGATTCTAGATCCTATGTGGTAGACTCTGAAATTGCCTAGGAAGCCACTCAGTTGAAGGGCAATGAGGAATGGCAACAATTGTGAATCTGAGAATCACTGAATTAACAGTGCAGGGGGCCATTCGGCCCATTGAGTATGCACCGACCCTTGGAAAGAGCACCCTACCCAAGCCCACGCCTCCGCCCTATCCCCGTAACCCAATAACCCATCCCAGCTTTTTGGACACTTAGGAACAATTTAGCTTGGCCAATCCACCTAACCTGCACATCTTTGGACTGTGGGAGGAAACCCACAGAAACACGGGGAGAAAGTACAAACTCCATACAGATAGTGACCCGAGGCTGGAATTGAACCCGGAACCTTGGAGCTGTGAGGCAGCAGTGCTAACTACTGTGCCACCATGCTGTCCCTTTTGACTGTGATGCACACATCCCATGAAAAATAAAGAAAAGGAATATGTTCTGTAGAAGGAAGGTTCCCCCTCCAGTGCTACTCAAAATTATCATAGGCCACTCTCAGGTTAATTGCTAATTGATTTTTACCGGATCCCTCGGAGTTGGTAGAATGATTGAACATTTTCAGAGTTGTTTCAAGTAGTAGTTTCTTGAGCAGCAGATCAATAATTGTATTTCCATACAATTAACGAGAGCCACCCCTGATCCAAAGGCCTCCCTTCATTCGGTGGCTTTCCCAGCAAGTGATCATGCTGGTGCGGATTAGTATTCCTTTTGAAAAATGTGAAACTGGCGGAAGGGCTTCTGTGGGGAGCCAAGGAGGTGAGTAGCCATCTTTGCTCACATGCAAAGAGTCTGGGGATGCTGGACTTGCCACCCCTGTGCTCGGAGGGGGGGTGGGGGAACCCCGGTTGGGGGTGTGGGATGCTCCACAGGGGAGTACAGTCATGGGAGGGTTGGGTGAAGGCGCTGGCGGCGGGGAAAACCGGGGGGGCAACCACAAGCAGCACCACCATGCCAACACCTGGATCGTGTGTATCCATTCCAGGGCAACCCTTGTCCCGGCCTGTCGGCTCCACTGACCACCCATAACCCTCATCGACTGCCGAGGCCTCTGGCTGAAGGCTATTGCTCATGGGGAATTGGCAATCATGGTCAGGTGAGCACTTCACACTTGGCAAGTGTATTCCCTTGGGTGGGCGGGTCATGTAGCATGTGGGAGTCATAGCCTAGTATCCCAATCAGACCGTGATGCCTGGACAGTGCACCTGAACTCTGTGTGAGGCAACATTATACACGCAGTAGCCAACATCCGAACACCCAGGGGATGGGACACAACTCCAGTGACATGTCCACGGCCAGAGGGTGGGTGAGTGTCACGGGGAGGGGGGCAGCACCCGGTCCGGGTGATGTTGTGAGTGGGTACTGGGCCTGGGGTACAGGGCCTGGGGTACATCAGGAGGGCCTGCTGTGGCCCAGACTACCTGGGGAGGGCATTCCAGGTGGTGGTGGGGGGAATCAATGGGGGAATGGAAGATCCTGGGGTGGGAGCCACTGCTGTTTGTCACCTCACACCCTTTCCCAGTGCCTTACAGATATTGAATGCTGTGGCAGGGATGTTGGACGCAGAGGTTGCCCTAGTGGTGCTGGATCTACACAATGCGGCCAGTTGCCGGAGAAGGCGGCAGCAGCATCTGAAGATGCTCGAGGCAGCAGCCCATGTGCTGGACCCACCTCACACCCTGAGGACACGGTCACCAATCAGGCTAGGGAGGGGCCCAGAGGCGGAGGCCGCCGATGGACCAGGCTGTACAGGTGTCGCTGGTCATTCGAACAAATAACAGGCAGCGTGTGCCGCAGGAGACTCTGTCTCAACAAGGAGACGGTGCAGCATCAGTGCCATATCCTTACGGACTTGGCATCACTTGGAGGAGGACAACGATATCCCACCCCGGTGGCCGTTAAGATCACTGCGTCCCTGAACCTTTACGCCACATGATCATTCCAAGGCTCGAGCCGGGACCTGTGTGGTATCTCACGGGCCACAGCCCCCAGGTGCATCCAGCAGGTCACGAATGCCCTGTGTGCCCAGGCAGAAGGTGTCACCGCCATCACCGGATACCCCAGGTCCAGGGAGTCATGGATGCCAGGCATGTTGCCCTGCGCTCACCGGGCCATCTGGGGGTTCGCTATGTTAACAGAAAGGGGTTCCATTCCCTCAACATACAGCTCGTGTACGACCACCCGGTAAAGCTAATAAATATGTGGACCCACTTCCCAGGGAGTGTGTTCTGGGGTAGTCGGTCATCCCTTCCCTCTTCGAGGAGCACCCCAGGATGGGCGGTTGGCAATGCATCAGACTCCTCAAGATGCTGTTCTGATGTCTCGACCGCTCCAAAGGTGCACTCCAGTACACCGCCCAGAGAGTCGCCCGTTTTGTTGTGGTCTGCTGTGTCCTCCACAACCTCGCACAGCAACGGGGCGATGGGCTAGAGTTTAGTGACGAGGAACATGTGGCCACCTTGGAGGAGGAGGAGAAGGAGGGCTGGGTGCGGACGAGGATGATGAGAAGGCGCCAGACCAGCAGGAGCTGGAGGACGAGGCCAGGAAGGAACCTGAGACCCAGCCGGATGCTGCAGGACAGGCGGCAGCGGTGAGGGTCCGGCAAGTCCTGAGGGCCAGGGAGGCCCTCATACTGGCCCGATTCACCTAGGACGTGGCCTGGTACATCATCGCATCCATACCCACCCATCACCCTCATTTCCCACCCTTCCACGGTACGTGTCACATCACTCCAGGGTGCTGCGACTGTGTCGGCACTGTCATTGGGTCACTGCCGAGAGTAGGGGTTAATGATAACCTGATGGGTTTTGGTGCTCCTCAATCCCTGCCTATCTGCTGAATGCTGGCTCACACTCCGCACCTGCACGCGGTGCTGCTTGCAGAAGAAACCGACAGAGGCTTCATATTGGTTGTGCACAAGGGTGTTTATTGTTCAATAACTGTCCCCAATCTCCCAATGGTGCAGCCCCCACCCCCTCACCCACCCCTCGCCCTTCTTACCCCGTCCTCCCTCCCCTTGGTGCCCTCAGTGATCCTCAATGTGGTTTATCCTCCTAACTCTACCACTACATCTAGGTGTGTCCCCAGGATGCACATTTGAGGTGGAGGCAGCCAGCTTCTTACCTTGATCCATGGCCTTTGATGCCCCTGGTGGGTGTCCTCTGAGAGCTCTGGGGTCGGAGGGCAACGGCTCATTTGTCGACGGTACATGCACAACCATGCCACTCTGTCCCGTGCGCTGACTCTGAGATGCGGCCTCATTAGAGGAGTGGAACTCGGGAGATCTGGTGGCCACCGTCACCACCCCATGGGATGGTTCCGGGTTGGCACCCCATGATCTGCACCCTCATGTTGACACCCTCGGCGAAGCTCCTCAGCGACTGGGACAAGCTCCACAGCGCCTCGGCCATTCCCATCTGAGAGCGGGACATGTCCTGCAGAACCTCATCAAGGTCAGCCGTGTACTAGGTGACATCCCCCAGTGAGGCAGATATACTGCCGAGACCCTTAGTCATGGCCGTCGCCGACTGCGTGACGCCTTGGACACCTTCACTCATGGTGCCGACATCATGCACCAGGCTCTCCATTGTGGTCGCCACCTGAGCAGTGTTAGCCACGGGGCCACTCATTGCTAGCTCCATCTCCTGCACCTGTATCCTCTGAGACTCCTCCAATCGGCTGTGGATCTGCTGGAGTGATGCTGACATCGCCCTTTGAATGTCCAGGTTGGTCCCTATCGTCTGAATCAGCTCAGAGTAATACTTTTCCAGAGGCTCAGCATCAGGCTGAGACCCAGCTGGGTCCAGGGACCCAGCAGACCTCCAACTGCTGTCTCGCCTGTGCATCATCAGCCGTATGGTGTGTGTATCTGCGCTGTTGGAGGGTGGGGATGACAGCTGTGCCGTGACTCTAAAGGTTGCATCTTTGGAGCTCTCCTCAGAGGTGTTCTCCTCGGGACCAGGAGAGGGTGCCCCCCCCGGGATGGGTAGGGCCGCTGTTGGGCGTGCAGGAGAATGGACATGTGATCAGTGGGAGGGAAGGGTCCGTCAGTAAGGCAATCGCTACTCAGGAATGACAGGTCCTCCGGGTGAAGCCTTGTGGTTCCTCACCTCTGTGGCGTCCGCCCGCCTCCGCATTGGTGACAGGCCTGTCCTCGGCCAGACCAGTCACCTCCAGGGCCCGCTGCTCGTAGGAGATGAGGATTCTCAAATCCGGCACCACACTGCCAGTCTGGGCCCTCTCCCGCCGATTGTGACAGAGCTTTTCCTGAGCAGACACAGATAGGGCATCGTTACCCACACGTGTGGTTTACAGTTGTGGTGAGTGGTGTGAAGGGAGGGTTGGGGTGGATGGAGGTAGTGTTGAAGGGGGTGGGGTATGGAGGGAGGGTTGGGGACGGGACGTTGGTGTCTATTCACTTGTGCTGCCCGGTGTAGGCCGTTAACCTTCTTCCGACACTGGAGGCCAGTTCTCCTGGTCACACTGCCCGAGCTGACTGCTGCCGCCACCTCGTCCCAGGCAGCTCTGTCTGTCTTGTGGCTCACCCTCCGGGACCCTCGAGGGAACAGGACATCCCTCCCGGCCTCCCCCGCATCCAGGAGCCTCTCCAGGTCTGCATCCCTGAATCTTGGGGCCAGACTCCTCAGCACCATTGTTAGCTGGGGTTGGCTGAGCAAGTGCAGCTTAAGTGCTGCTTGACATTGTTAGTGGCCCTGACGAATCAGGGCGAGCCGGCATTCGGGGTGAGAAGCCCATGAGGCCTTGTTAAGTGGACCAATTAACGCTGAATACTGTTGCCGGTCTCGCTGGGCTGCGTGCCACAAATCCGCGACAATTCCCGCTCGCTAGCACCCTTGGAAAGTTTTTCGGAAGATCACGCGTTAGATTGACTATTCCAAGAACTCCTCATCAGCGTCTCACATTCTATGATCTGTAAACTCGAAGTTGTCCAAAACTCTGCTACCCGCATCCTTAAACACACCAAATCCTATTCACCGTTTAAATGTGATGCTCACTGGCCAACGTTGTCTCCTGGTTAAACCATATCTCCACATGACAGCAGATTTTCTGGTGGGAGTAGTTACAAGTAGGAGAGGACAGGAAGGATATTTTATTGTATTAAAACCCCTTTATAAATATAAATTGCTGCTTTTTAGAAATGCACTTTGAATCACTAACTTATTACTCCAAACATATGGTGGCTGTCACAAACTCCAAATTAATTTCAGCGACAGTTCTAGGATTCATATTTTTGTCTCGGTTTACTGAGACAAAATTACAAATTGATTGTTCTATGTTTTCTCTCAGGGAAATTGTACATGATAATTTTCAATGATGGAACCATGTTCAACTTTCTTTGCTGATCAATAAAGCAAAACAGCTTCAGGAAATGCAGAGATTCGGGCACAAGTAGTGGAAAGGCCGACTGCCTGGTGCTTTCTCACCAAGAAAACGGGTTTGGCACACAAAAACTCAGCAAAACTGTCTCCCAACCATAAACTCAACGCGCTGATCTGAGAGAGAGGACTCAGGCCAAGGATGCACAATCATATGAAAGGGGTTCTCAGCAGTGGTTGCCAAAAGGGAGCCTGGATTTATTGGAGAGAGAAAAAAGTTTGCCTGGAAGCTGACTGTTGACAACTGCCAGGAAAGTGAACACACATGTTGTGATGAATGTATAATTACTGATAATTCACCAGTACACTGTGTTATGTTATTAACCCTGTGGGCTCTACCTATGGGCCATTGTGTGGCTTCACCCACAGGGGATATGTTGGGGCATGTACGGGCTCTGCCCATGGCTCCACCCCCTTTACAGGAAGTATAAGAGCTGCTGACCTGCAGGGCTGCCTTCAGTGTTGTACCGGTCACAGGCAGGCTCAGTTCTAAGCTGATTAAAACCACGGTATACTTCTCCACGTGTCTTCGAGTGAATTGATGGCTGCATCAATTTAATCAGCTTAAAATACTACTATGGAATCAGCCCTCAAACCTGACAGACTGGGATTCGATCCACAGGCCACGGAGGCGAAATAAATGTTTTCACATTGGCTACGATGCTTCAAGGCCTATCTCGCCGCGTCATCTACGCCATCCGTCACTGACGAACAGAAGCTGAGTCTCCTCCACGCACGGGTGAGCCATCGCATTTCTGTCCAGCTCGACGAAGCCACTTCCTATACAGAGGCCCACGCCTACTCGAACACCTCTATGTGCGGCCTGTGAACGAGGAATACGCGTGACACGTCTTCATCACTCGCCGCCAGCGCCCCAGGGAGTCGCTAGATAATTACCGACGCGACCTCAAAGCCCTCGCGCGCAACTGTAACTACCAGGCCGTTACGGCCACTCAGCACATGGAGCTCGCCGTCCGAGACGTTTACGTGGTGGGGGTCCGATTGAACTATGTGAGACAGCGCCTGCTCGAAAAAGGGGCCCAGGACCTGGACGACACGGTAAAACTGGCTACCTCTCTGGAGGCCGCTTTTCAGAGCCTTACTGCGTTCCCGGCCGATCACGCGACCCCCTCGTGGGCCCCCGACCCGAGACCATCCCAGGCCTGTGCCGCGCGGCCGCCCGTCCATCATGGGGGGCTACCCTGCTACTTTTGTGGCCAGTCCCAACACCCCCGACTGCACTGCCCGGCCTGCAACGCGAACTGCAGCAGCTGCGGGCGAAAAGGACATTTCGGCAAGGTCTGCCTGGCCAGGTCTAAGAACTCAAACTCACAGACCCGATCCACAGACTCACAGGCCCGCAGACCCCGCAATGTGGCAGCGTGTCTGCCGACTCTGCCTCCGCATAACATGTGCGACTTATGGGGCCCGCCATCTTGGGAATCCTCCCCCACGCGGCCGGCCACACGTGCGATCCATGAGGGCCGCCATCTTGGACGCCATCTTCCTCACTGCCCGCCACGCTCGGCCAACGGGGGCCGCCATCGTGGTCGCCATCTGCTACGCCGCTCGACGCGTACGACCTACACGGATAGCCATCGCGGGGCCGCCCCAGCACCTCCGATCACGCTGCCGGCTACCTACACCTCAGCGCGGTCACCCTGGACCAGTCGCGACCTAAGCACCTCCGGAGCTCCATGATGGCCGTCCGGGTTAACGGGTACGAGACGCCTTGCCTTTTCGACTCCGGGAGCACAGAGAGCTTCATTCACCCGGACATGGTAAGACGCTGCTCGCTCCCAATATTCCCGACGCAACAAACCATATCCCTCGCCTCTGGGTCGCACTCGGTGCAAATCCAAGGGTGCACTACTGCAACCCGAGCGATACAGGGCACTGAGTACGCTAATTTTCAACTATATGTGCTCCCAGATCTCTGCGCTCCTCTCCTTTTGGGACTCGACTTCCAGTGCAACCTCAGGAGCCTAACTCTTAAGTTCGGGGGGCCCCTGCTCACCATCGCCCCCCCCCCTTTCGCAAACTTCACCGCCGATTGCAAGCCAGTAGCCACCAGAAGCAGGCAGGACAGGACGTTTATAAGGTCCGAGGTCCAGCGTCTCTTGCGGGAGGGGGGTCATAGAGGCCATAAATAGCCCCTGGAGAGCTCAGGTGGTGATCGTCAAGACCGGGGAAAAGTTCTGGATGGTGGTTGTTTACAGCCAGACCATTATCCGGTTTACGCAACTTGATGCGTACCCTCTTCCCCGGATTGCAGACATGGTAAATCAGATTGCTCACTACCGCGTGTTCTCCACGTTGGATCTGAAGTCTGCATACCACCAGCTTCCAATCCGCCCGGAGGATCGCCACTACACGGCGTTTGAGGCAGACGGCCGCCTTTTCCATTTCCTCCGGGTCTCCTTTGGCGTCACGAACGGGGTTTCGGTGTTCCAACGAGCGATGGACCGAATGGTGGACCAGTACGGGCTGCGGGCCACGTTTCCGTACGATGTCACCATCTGCGGCCATGATCAGCAGGACCACGACGCCAACCTCCACCGATTTCCCGAAACCACCCAAAAACTCAACCTCACCTACAAGGAGAAATGCGTTTTCCGCACAACCAGGCTAGCCATCCTCAGCTATGTCATGGAAAACGGGGTCCTAGGGCCCGACCCAGACCGTATGCCTCCTATAACTCCCTCTCCCTCACTGTCCCAAGGCCCTGAAGAGGTGCCTTGGATTTTTCTCGTATTACGCCAAGTGGGTCCCCCAGTATACGGACAAAGCCCGCCCACTATTTAAGGCCACCCTCTTTCCACTGGCAGCCGAGGCTCGCTAGGCCATCAACTGCATCAAGGCGGACATCGCCAAAGCTGCGATGCGTGCGGTGGATGAGTCCGTCCCCTCCCAGGTGGAGAGCGACGCCTCAGAGGTCGCTCTCGCCGCCACCCTCAACCAAACAGGCAGGCCGGTAGCATTTTTTTCACGCACCCTCACCTCCTCCGAAATTCGACACTCCTCGGTCGAAAAAGAAGCCCAAGCCATCGTGGAAGCTGTGCGGCACTGGAGGCACTACCTCGCTGGTAGGAGGTTTACCCTCGTCACCGACCAACGATCGGTTGCCTTCATGTTTGACAATACGCAACGGGGCAAGATCAAGAATGATAAGATCTTGAGGTGCAGAATCAAACTCTCCATCTATAACTACGATATAGTATATTGTCCTGGGAAACTCAACGAGCCCCCAGATGCCCTGTCCCACGGCACATGCGCCAGCGCACAAGATGACCGACTATGGGCTATCCACGATGACCTCTGCCACCCGGAGGGTCACCCGTCTCGCCCATAACATCAAGGCCCGCAAACTGCCCTACTCCACCGAGGAGGTCAGAACTATAACCAGAGACTGCCAAATCTGTGCGGAGTGTAAATCGCACTTCTATCGACCGGATAAGGCCCACCTGGTAAAGGCATCCCGGCCCTTTGAACGCCTCAGTATCGATTTCAAAGGGCCCCTCCCCTCCAATAACCTCAACACGTACTTCTTTAACATCATAGATGAGTTCTCCTGCTTCCCGTTTGCCATCCCCTGCCCTGATATGACCACCCCCACTGTCTTTAAAGCCCTGCATAGTGTCTTCACCCTGTTTGGTTTCCCCAGTTATGTCCACAGCGACAGGGGCTCGTCGTTCATGAGCGACGAACTGCATCAGTACCTGCTCAGTAAGGGCATTGACTCGAGCAGGACT
This sequence comes from Scyliorhinus torazame, assembly GCF_047496885.1. NCBI lineage: Eukaryota > Metazoa > Chordata > Chondrichthyes > Carcharhiniformes > Scyliorhinidae > Scyliorhinus > Scyliorhinus torazame. The sequence continues at coordinate 158,880,438 of NC_092722.1, read as the reverse complement.
ACCAGTTATAACCCCAGGGGAAACGGGCAGGTGGAGTGGGAGAACGCGACGGTCCGGAAGACCGTCCTACTGACCCTGCAGTCCAGGAATCTCCCGGTTTCTCACTGGCAGGAGGTCCTCCCCGATGCACTCCACTCTATTAGGTCCCTCCTTTGCACGGCCACAAACCAGACTCCTCATGACCGTTTGTTTGTTTTCCCGAGGGGAGCAACCTCAGGCGCCTCGCTTCCGCCCTGGTTGATGACACCGGGTCCAGTCCTCCTCCGAAAACATGTTCGGAGCCATAAGACCGACCTCCTGGTAGAGAGGGTCCAGCTGCTGCACTCCAACGCACACTATGCGTATGTCGAACACCCCAATGGCTGGCAAGATACCGTCTCCCTCCGGGACCTGGCGCCCGCAGGCTCCAACACCACTCCCACTACTGCATCCCCTACACTATGTCCCGTCCAACCTCCCATGTTCAGCCCCCACCCCTATCTGGTTCCCGCACTACCTCCCACCCGCCGCACCGGTCCACAGGAATGAAGCTCCGGAAGAGCCGCTCCCGGAGTCCACACCTGTGCCGACTCCGGACCCACTTCCACAGCCACCCGAAGCAACTGCAGCACCAGTGCTTCGCCGGTCACAACGTACGATCCGGGCACCGGACCGACTGAATCTATGAGCCCGTCACCCCCGCCGGACTTCATTTTTAAACAGGGGGTGAATGTGGTGAATGTATAATTACTGATAATTCATCAGTGCACTGTGTTATGTTATTAACCCTGTGGGCTCTACCTATGGGCCATTGTGTGGCTTCACCCACAGGGGATATGTTGGGGCATGTACGGGCTCCACCCCCTTTACAGGAAGTATAAGAGTTGCTGACCTGCGGGGCCGCCTTCAGTGCTGCACCGGTCACAGGCAGGCTCAGTTCGAAGCTGATTAAAACCATGGCTTACTTCTCCACGTGTCTTCGAGTGAATTGATGGTCGCATCACATGTGCATGAAGCTTTTGTTGTTGTTGAAGGCAAGTTTATCTTTGAAGAAATGAACGCTATTCTAGTTGATGGAGATGACTGGTCTTGGTGGCCACATGGGTATGATCAATGATACCTTGCACTCCAGAGAGTTCAGCTGTTATGACAAAATCCTCTGCCCGGTGTGCCCAGGAGGTACCATCTATATGAAATTAATTCTACTGTCCAGCTCTCGCAATAAGGGTACATGTGATCTGCTAGATACAGTGGTGTGCAGCTGCTTGTGAGACACCAGCAAGGTTCACAGCAGATTCTTAGGAGGCACAAGAGGCTAAACAATTTCAATAAATCCATTGGCCATGGTTATTAGCCAATAGATATCTCTGACATTATCCAGTTACACTGAGTAGAAACACTGTTACTCACTGAACATCAATGAAGATTATCTGTATTCTTTCATCACTGTCCACAAATATATACCAAGTACATTTTGTATTATTTGGATAGCTCCGTGGATAATTGGGGCTGGTAAATGTTCCACTATCATCGTCAAGTTTCCCTCCACATTGTGTATCTAGTAACAACAATGAAATGAGAAAATAAGAAACTTAAAATATGCCATATTTTTGTTCTCCAATATATCTGTCTTTACTCTTCTTGAGAATTTACACCCTTAGCTCTGATATAATTTGATGAGTCACATACTTCAGCAAAGGTGATTTTCTCCATAAAGTGTCAAATCTGAACAGCACAATCTAATGCTCACCCATTGTCCATGACTGATTTCATTTTCATTTTTCAAATCCATTTTCAAAATTACATTTGTAACATTTACAACATCACCAGAATATGGACTAGGGACATTCATATAACTTTTATAAATAACAAATAGCATTGTTTAATTATGTTTAAACTGTACTCTGAGACATCCTTTGTGTTGAGCAGTTGAAAACCACTCAGTATCTTGGCTCACATGAAAAGAAAGATCTCTTGGTCAAAACAAAATACTGCTGTTGTACACAATACAGCACCCCATTGTAAATCATTAGTTTCAGGAAAGGAACCTAAGAGGAGAAAGTTATGATGTGAAGATGAAGGAAAACCAGGTCACTTCAGCCAATTAAGTAAAATAGTGTTCCTTACTGTTTCATTAAGATTATTTAGAGCTCATCATATTGAGATAAAAATCTCTATAACTTTCTATGTATAATGTGAGCTGGTGCTGAAAACATTAAATACGTGTTTAAAATTCAAATACAGCACTGTTTGATCAAGATTAAGTAATGATAATGTTTTGGAAAGTGAGAGAATTAATTTATTAAACAAACATTTTTCAGCTGGAGCAATTTTGTATCATCACTTCTTCCAAGGTTTTGGTCACTGTAAAGGCTGACAATATAAGTTAGAAATCCTGACAATCTTTCCTGCTCTAGTATTTTCCTAATTTCCTCAACTTGAGGCAGGAGTGTTGACCTGTTCATACAACCTAGATTAATCAACCAAGGCTGTTCAAAACCTATTTTTGTTGTCAAACTATAATTTTGAGAATGTACCCCATTCAATACAGTTCACATGATAGACTCAATACTGCAGGAAAAGCAGAGCCATTGGGCTCTGATTGGTGGAGCCACTTTAGAGCAGAAAAAAATTCCCAGACGTTGAGAGGTGGTGGTGACTCGGGAGCAGTTCAGACGGATCTCCTGATTCTCGTCACATCTTTCTGAAGTTAACGTCAGTAAAGCGGCAACTAGGGTTCTGACATTTGGGCCCGGCAGCCTGAGGCAACTGTGAGGTCGCGACCTTAAGTCAGGGTGTGAGCCTGCAATACCTTCAGCAAGGACAAATGCCGTCAAGGGGAGCAGCGGGGCGACTATGAACCACCAAGCCAGGGCTGAGGAGTGTGATGTGTTGGGTATGCTGGGTCTGCGAGGACTGCGTTTACTTCAGCAGTGAGAGAGACAGGCTTCCAACACTTGAAGAAATGCAACTCGATTTTATTGAACTCTTAACTATCATACATACTTTAACTGTGGGTTGACACTATGCTGACTTGACTGGAGACCTGAGGCTAACCTGACCAGACTATCTTACAGCACATGGTGTATGTTCTAGTTGCTGCTCACGGGCTCTAACTATCTCAGAGGCTGGATCTCAAGAGAGCGGGAAAACTAGTGCCCCCTGGCTTTATAATGGTCGTGTCCTGTCTGGTGATTGGCTGCTGTGTTCTGTGTGATCACTGGTCATCCTTTGTGTCAATCACTGCCTGTCTGTGCACCATCATATACCTGTGTGTATATTATGACAGCGTGGAGGAGGGTAACCAACTGAAGAAAGAACACAGGCCAGGGCAGGTCCCGCCGGCGTAAATTACAACAGGTACTTACCGGCGGGATCTGGCTCCGCGGACGGCCTCGGGGGGGCACGGGGGGATCTGGCCCCAGGGATGCCACCATGGTGGCCTGGTCCGCGATCGGGGCCCACCGTGCCATGGAGGGCACTCTATTCCTCCACGTCGGCCGCTGTAACAGTGCACGATGGCCGACGCAGAGAGGAAACCCCCTGCGCATGCGCTGGGATGCCGCCCGCACACGCTGGTGCTCCCGCGCATGTGCCAACTCATGCCAGCCGGCGGAGGCCCATCCGCGCCGGTTAGCGTGGCGCCAAGCCCCTTCCGCTCCGGCCGGCGCGGCGCAAACCACTCGGGGGCCGGCCTAGCCCCTGAAGGTGCGCAGGATTCCACACCTTCGGGGCGGCCCGATGCCGGAGTGGTTCACGCCACTCCTTCGCGCCGGAGTTGCGCGCCCCGTCGGTTTTCGCAGAATCCTGCCCCTGTTTTTTTAAAGATGTAACTTATCTGGGAGAATATATTCTGCATTATCGGCTCAGTTTGAAAAGGAGTGTTCTTACTGGAGGAAGATGCTGAAACGTGTTGTTGTTACAGTCAACTGCTGTCTTCCTTGGGACTTCCTTTAAGAAGACATGATGAGTCACCGATGCAGTCGAAGAGTTAATTTTTTAGCCTGCCTTGAATATCTCAGTAAATTTGATGAGATTCTCAAAGAGAATTTGAAAAGTTATCAATATTGTGGGTCAGGGAAGATCAACCAACTTTTTGACACATGGGGCGAAATTCTCCGGTATCGGCGCGATGTCCGCCGACCGGTGCCAAAAACGGCGCAAATCAGTCGGGCATCGCGCCGCCCCAAAGGTGCAGAATCCTCCGCATCTTGGGTGGCCGAGCCCTAACCTTGAGGGGCTAGGCCCGCGCCGGACTAATTTCCGCCTCGCCAGCTGGCGGAAAAAGCCTTTGGTGCCCCGCCAGCTGGCGCGGAAATGACATCTCCGGGTGGCGCATGCGCAGGAGTGTTAGCGGCCGCTCACGGCATCCCCGCGCATGCGCTGTGGAGGGAGTCTCTTCCGCGTCCGCCATGGTGGAGACCGCGGCGAAGGTGGAAGGAAAAGAGTGCCCCCACGGCACAGGCCCGCCCGCGGATCGGTGGGCCCCGATCGCGGGCCAGGCCACCGTGGGGGCACCCCCCGGGGCCAGATCGCCCCGCGCCCCCCCCCCCAAGGACCCCGGAGCCCGCCCACGCTGCCTTGTCCCGCCGGTAAGGTAGGTGGTTTAATCTACCCCGGCGGGACAGGCATTCTAGCAGCGGGACTTCGGCCCATCGGGCCGGAGAATCGCGGGGGGGGGGGGGGCACCAACCGGCGCGGCGCGATTCCCGCCCCCCGCCGAATCTCCGGTGCCAGAGAATTCGGCAACCGGCGGGGGCGGGATTCACGCCAGCCCCTGGCGATTCTCCAACCCAGCGGGGGGTCGGAGAATCTCGCCCATGAAGTTCATCATCACCATATGAAGACATCATCACTATGATGGTAGAACAGCTCAGAAACCAATTCACTAATGAAGTTAAAGATGCCAAATACTATTCATAGTATTTTGTGTGATCTTCAACAAAAGTTTGGACGAGTAAGAGACTAACTGAATTCTACCGGGAGGGCATAGACACAAATCTTTTTGAAGATGAAGAAACAATTCATTAATGTCATTGATAATGATGAGCTCTGTGCTTTGATTTGCAAAGACTTGTACAAGATGGTTTGCAGGCAACCTTTCCAAATATTAAATCATTCTGAAAATATTTTTAACAATACCTGCCACAAATTATTCCTATAAACATTCTTCTCTGCATTGAAACGTGTGAAAAATGATCTGCAAAGTATGATGAGTCAGGAACATTTGACAAGTTCAGCAATGTTGACAATTAAAATGTAATTGACAAGATTTTACCTACATTGATGTTGTGAAGAACAAATGCAGAAGAAAAGCTATCTAAATTTCCATGGATTGCAAACAACTGCTGAATCAAGAAAATCTGAAAAATCTGTCACTCTACCATGTTCTCCAGTCTAAATTCTGTTCTTCAATAGAAAACTCGTGTGGTCTGATGTAATGGCTGGTGGTCACATGCAGACAGTTATAACTGGTGAGTAACCGCCATCCCCCATTGCTCTTTACTGTCCTTCAGAAAGCCTCTTCTGGACAAAGAGTGAAATCTTGTGACACAGTTGCCAGCAAAGCTACTGATACTAGATTTGGACTGGACACTCCATTTCATTGGATTATTTGCTCCTAAACTGGACTTTTTCCAGCTCATTCTGTGCTGCACTAGCCTGTGCAGTGCTGCAGTCATACCATTGGCTCACGTCAAGGTACACAGATCGCAATAATGACCATCTCTCTACTGTCATGCTAACAACAGGTAGGATTGCTTATCAACTCATCAATTTCAGACTTGTTTTTATAAGTCAAAAAGTACTGAAGCAGTTAAGCAGTGATATGTGCACTTTGGGTGGGTTTTGTGGCTTGCATTGTAGATTTTAATGAATCAATTATAGGCTTGTTTTCATGAGCTAGAAAGCACTAAAGCAGTTAAGCAGTGATCTGTGTCATTTTCTGTATGTTTGTGGCTTGCTTTGTGTGAGCTGAGGGTGGGTTGGGATCAGAAGGGCATTGATGCCATTGCAGGTAGTGTTTATGTTATTTGGAGCCATGTCACCAGAGGGTGGGGCGTGTCATCACAGGGGCCCCGCAAAGAGGGTGCCCCCAAAAGTATAAGTCCACCTCGGATTGGAATCAGAATCTCCATCCCCCAATGTAGGGGCAACTGCAACAAAAAAAACACAATTACAGCTGAAATCTAGCAGCTGGCAGGGGGTGGGGAGGGGACGGGGGTTCTCCAATCTCTTTGAACACTGAAGTTGTGAACGTACTATCACACAGTTACCTGAAAGATTACAGCAATCAAGAAAAACTTTAAAAACTGGTGTTTTCACCAGAAAATATGAAGTAGAAGGCTATCCAGATAGAAGTCTTTAAGCTTACAAAGCTTTGATAGGTGAGGCATAAAATGTTTTCACTTGTGGAAGAATCCAAAACTTGGGACTATAAATATAATATAGTTTATTATAAATGCAATAGGGAATTAAGGTGAAACATCTTCACCCAGAGATTAATTAAACTGTGGAACTCCCTGTCACATGTGGTAGTTGAGGTGTATAACATTAATTTATTTAAGGGGAAGTTGGTTAAACACAAAAATTGAAATCAAAGGCTATATTGACAGAGTGAGGTGAGGAAGAATGGGAGGAAGCTCGTGTGGAGCATAAACACAGACAAAGACCAGTTGGGATGAATGGCCTTTTTACATGTTGTCTTTTCTACTTCATTGTCCACAATGTAAAAGTTCCATAGAAGAGTGTTTTTTGTTACCCGTGTGGTAGGTAACATGTGCTACTCAATCCTTGGCTAATGAAGAGGACTTCTGAATCTCGATGAAGAAGACTCAAACTTATCCAGTAGTAACAAAAGGTTTATTGCGTAACTATAACAATAATTGCATGAGTTCGTTACTTTAACTTTGATACTAGTGATAAGGTTAACAAGATCTAACTACAGTAACTATACGTAACTCCATTTCCCATCTGAACTAATCTGATACTCCTGCCTTTGTCACAGTCCATTCGAAAGAGAGGGAGAGAGGCCCTATGTGGGTTTTTTATATCCCTGTTGGTCCAGCCCTCTAGTGATCATGTGGTGCTACTGATTACACATTAACCCCTTATGTACATGCACATACAGACATCACTACATCCCCCTATTTTTTCTTGTGTTACATATTTTCTGTGTGTTGTAAAGAAAATTGAACAAACATAATGGATGCAGTTTGCAAATGCATTACATAACATCAATGAGTTAATCAGTCAAATGTTAATACATTCAGTCTCTTAGTTTTCTTTCCCCGTTTGCTTGAAACAGGTAGATAAATGATGATATGTACAAGTTGTGATGATATTGATGATTATACACAGCCAATTAATATTTATGAGTCCAATCTTAATGAACTTATTTGGATGAGTTGCTTTCTTCTTCTGTTGTTGAAGTGGTGATGTTGATGTTGTCATTTCTTTGTGAACGTCATCAGTGTTCTTGTGTTTAAGTAACCAAGAAGTCATCATGAGGTGTCCGACTGGTCGAATCACTTTGTTGTCTGATTTTGACCTTTTTATCTATGCTTGTGGTAGTGATTCTGTGTTACATCTTTTCCCTGTGCTGGCGGTATTAATTTGGTGTGTCATCTGCCTTGACAGCTGGTTTGCTTGTTTGTTGTGGAGCAAAGGTGAATTTGTGAGATTTGTTGACATGCCATGGTATGTTTGTACTCTTGTCATTGTTTTGGAATGTGCTGTTGCATTGTCCTTCATGTGCAGAGTTGTACAGGTCGTTGTTTCATTATTGTTGTTTCTGTCATTTCTGTCTTTGTTGTTTTCGTTGTCGTTCTTGTTGTTATCGTTCTTGTTATTGTTTTTGTCGTGCTTGTTGTTTCTGTTTTTATTGTTTTCGTCGCTGTTCTTGTCATTTTTCTTGTCGTGCTTGTTGTTTCTGTTATGCTTATTGTTGTTCTTGTTGTGCTGCATCTTGTTTTTGTTGTTGCTGTTGTTGTTCTTGTTTCTGCTGTGCATATTGCGGTGTTTGTTGTTCTTGCTGCGCTCAATGAGTGTTCCGTGTGGATGATTTGAGTCATTGTCACAGTTATTGGTGTCAGTGTCCGTTGTGGTATCTGTTACATTGAGCGTTTCCTCTTGAGAATTGTGAGAATGATCTGATGTTGCATTGATGTTGGTGACATCAGTCATTTGTGGTGGATTTGATTCCTCTTCTTTGCTTCCTTGGTACTCCTCTTCCAGAGTCATTTCTGGTTCACTTCAATCATCATTGATTTCTTTGTGCTCCTCTTCTGGAGTTATTTCTGGTTCATTTGAATCACCTTTGGTTTCTTGGTGCTCCTCTTCAGGAGTCAAAATCTTCACAATTTCATTTTCTTGTTGGTCTTGGTGCTTCTCTTCTGGAGTCAAAATCGTCAAGATTTAATTCTCTTGTGGGTCTTGGTGCTCCTCTTCTGGAGTCAAAATTTTCACAATTTAATTTTGTTGTGGGTCGTGGTGCTCCTCTTCTGGAATCAAAATCTTCAAGATTTCAATTGACGTGGTCTCTCTGGACTCATGAGTAGCCCTCCTCTTGATTGTTGAGTGCTTCTGTGCAGACGAGCTGAGATCTGTCAATTTCGCTGTGATCCTGCACATCTTGTATGGGAATTCTGATTTCTTCGTCACTTGTCTCACAGACACAAATCGATAGATTTCTGGATACAAATCACACCAAGGGATATAGAGATAGTGGAGGAAAATGACACAAAAGTAGGTTATCAGCCATGATCTGAGTGAATGGCGGAATGGGCTTGACCGGTGGAATGGCCTACTCCTGCTGCTATGTTATTCTGTTCCTGTGTTCTTATGTTGACCTGATGGAAATCTTTGAAGATGTTTAAAGGTTATGTCACATACTTAAATTTTCAAATGTCATCAAGAAGTTACCACAGTTGACCCATAACAAAGGTTAGGATATATGGAATCGGGGATAATTAGCTGAATGGAAATTAAAATTGATCAAAAAATAAGAAACGAAAACTGGAGGTGAACGGTAGTCAGATTTGAAAATGATTGAAAGCGTGCTTCCACAAGGATCAGGGCTGAACACATGGGGCGCGATTCTCCACTCACGCGCCGAAGTGCCCACGCCGTCGTGAACGCCGTCGATGTTCACAACGGCGCGAAACGGCCCCGATCCCGACCGATTCAGGGCCCAAAAATGGGCTAGGATCGGGGACCGGGACGCTCAGACCACCGAGACAGACATTAGTGAGGGGCACAGGGTGGACAGTCATGTTGAATCGCACATCACGGCCACACACCCGCTGGATCCACCTGGAGGTCAAGGCGACATGGCCCGCATGGAGCTTGCGCCGGGCCATGAGGGGGACCAGTACCCACCAGACTTCCTGACGGATGATGACCTCACGGCACTGCTGTCTCCCACACCATTCACCATCACAGGGACACCCACCTCGGTTGGGCATATAAGTGATGAGGCTCTCGGGTCACTGTCTGGTACACACCCCACAGCCGAGCCGGTACAGCAGGTGGAGTTTGGAGCAGCCAAGGGGCTGGACGGTCGGAGGGCAGCCCAAGTCCAGCAACCAGCTGCCACCCAGACGGTTCCCGAGTTCCTGGATGTAATTGACCCACCCGGACAACCGATGCATGTGGACACCCAGGGACTAAATAACGGGATGAGGGCCATCTTCCAGGACATGCACATGCAGCTGGAGGAGTCTATCCGCGTCCAGGAGCAGGGAGTGGTGCCGCTCATCGCAGCCACCCAGGCCGACACCGCACGGGTGGCGTCCGCGGTGGAGGCAATGGGTGAAAGGGTTTTGGCCATGGGTCAGGTTCTGCAAGGCGTTGGGCTTAACGTGCACGCGTCATCCATGGCCCAGGAGAGGGCTGCCCTCTCACAGGCAGCCATCTCACAGAGCCAACAGGACATTGCCGCCGCTCTCGGGGCTCTGGCCGAGTCTCACCATGCCATGGCCCGGTCCCAGCAAGCAATGGCACAGTCCCAGCAGTCGGTCGCGGAGAGCATTGACCGCCTGGCGCACGTGATGGATGACGTAGCGCACTCACAGGTCGAGATCGCACAGACCTTGGCAGGAATGTGGCACTCCCTGGGCTCCGTCTCGACGAACATTCGGACCGTGGTCGATACCGCTGCAGGCCTCCAGGACTGGCAGCGCCAGGTGTCAGTGGTGCGACGGGGCATGTCTCCGAGCACATCTCCGTCCCACAGTGAGGCCCGGGGGCCACCGGGCTCCCCGAGGGAGGAGGAGGTTCTGGGGCCCGTCCCGGCAGCTCCAACAAGGGATGTCCCAGTACACTCGGCCTCCCCCCTGGTGCATCTGGTGGGGAGCGGGCAGGTCAGGGTGGCACCAGCATGCCCGCCGAGCAGCCTGGCCCATCAAAGCCGGGCCACCCCAGGAAACGTGTGCCGACGGGAAGCCATGTCGAAGGGCGTGATTCACAGCAGTCCGCCTCCACTCCTGCTGTACCATCTGGGAACACACCTAGACCTAGTGGTAGGGTCCGTAAGGCAAAGACGTTAGGCACGTAAGAAGTTGGCACGGGTGCAGGGCACAGTCTAGTTGTAGTGGGTAGGGCACCTATGTTAACCACACGAATAAACTCACTGTTAAATTTGACTTGTAAGACTGTGTGCTATGTCCGGTGCCAGGGGGCTCGGGAGGGTGCCCGATTGGCGTCGTGGTATACGAGCCGTTCAAGGTCTGTTCCAGATGTGCTGACACTTTCCCCCCCTGCCTCCCATAATCGGACACCGTTGTTCTCAGTACACCGACGCCAGCCACCCCATGGGCATGTGGTGAAATATCCGTCACAAAGGCTGTGACCACCGGAGTGCATGGTTCAGCTATAGCCATGACTCAGACCTCGGCTGGCGAATCTGAGCACACAGCTCATCGCAGAGCAGGTTGTCATCATTCAACATGGCACTGTTCACACCCGCTTACCCAATCATCAATGTTGTGCAATCCCGTAGTGCCGCAGTGGTAAGGTGATGTGGAATTGTTGCCGTGAACGCGGTGCGGGGGTGCGCGAGGGAGGGGTGGGGGGGGTGCTGTGTGGTGCCCGTGTACAGGAGTGACGGTGCAAGTGGCAGTGTTCAGCGGATCCCACCCCTACAGTGCGTGAACCGTGCGGCCACCAACGCGTCGCGTGCCCGCTGTCCGCGGCGGTGCCGTCGCGCAGCCTCCTGGACATAACGAGCAGCCGGGCAGTGCCTGTGTCCTGCGCCCCTCCCCCCACCCTGATGCGCGCCATCATCCTCATCCTCCGCATCCTCCTCTTCCCATTCCCCCTCGTTTGTGTTGGCTCCGGTGCCGTCGGGTCCTCCCTCCGACTCCTCCACCAGGTCATCTCCCCTCTGCATGGCAATGTTGTGCAGCGCACAGCAGACCAGAACCATGCGACCGACCCTGTCGGGTTGGTACTGCAGGGCCCCTCCTGATCGGTCCAGGCATCTGAAGCGCATCTTCAGCAGCCCGAAGCACCGCTCCACCACACCCCTTGTTGCTGCATGTGCCTCGTTGTATAGGCTCTCCGCGTTGGTGTGAGGCCTCCGTATTGGCGTCAGCAGCCATGACCTCAATGGATAGCCCTTGTCGCCCAGCAACCAGCCCCTCAGCCGGGGGGGGGGGGCATCCATCGAACATTGCGGGGATGAACGACTGTGCCAGAATGTAGGCGTCATGCACACTGCTGGGGTACCTTGCACACACATGCATGATCGTCATGTGGGGGTCGCACACCACCTGAATGTTAATGAAGTATGCACCCTTTCTGTCCATGAACACTTCCCTGGTTGTCTGCAGGTGGGCACATGGGTACGTGCACACCATCGATGACATCCTGGACCATCGGTATCCCGGCCACCTTGGCGAATCCACGTGCCCGTGCTTCCTGCTGTGCTCGGCCTTCGGGGAATGTACCTGTCTGCGATGGCGTACAGGGCGTCGCTGATGGCCCTGATGCACCTGTGGACCGATGCCTGTGAGATCCCGGATAGGTCCCCGCTCGGCGCCTGGAAGGAACCGGTAGCATAAAAGTTTAGAGCCACCGTCACCTTGACGGAGACTGGTATCGCGTGTCCTCCTCCCATTCCACGTGGTGCGAGGTGCGCCACGAGCTGGCAAATATGTGCAACCGTCTCCCTGCTGAACCGTTGTCTCCTCCTGCATGTGATGTCCGTTAGGGCCTCGAACGACATTCTGTCACGGTACACCCTCGGCCTTGCTGGACACCCTGGCACCACCATCAGTGGATCCTCCTGCTCCACCTGCTCCTCCTCCTGCTCCCCCCCAAGCACTTCCTCTGCATTCCTCGCCGTCTGGCGGTCAATGTTCCCCTTGGCATCCCCCTGTACATTTGGGTCCTGAGCGCCTGCGGCCTGCGCGTCGACGACGGGCCACTCCGCTCCACCGGCAACCGCTGCATCCGCAGCCACTGTGGGCCGTCTGACTCTACACTGCCGGATGACAAACTCCAGGGCTGCGACTCCAACCACGGCAGTAAACATCGCTGTCTGGTTGGCATACATGGTGACCTGCAGGAGGGTGGTGGGGGGCAGAGAAACCAAGGTTCTTCCACACCTCGCCAGCCGGGTTGCCTGGGATCCCTGTGTGCCCCGGTGGCCTGGTCGCGCTGCAGACACGCAGCCAGCCTAACACCTGGTCACTGTCTGCACCCAACGGTCAGCTCACATCGTACTGCTCACCAGTGTGCCACTCGCCTGTGCCCATCAGCCACACGCAACCTGCGGCCGTGTCCTCGTCACCGTCCTGCCATATAAGGGCGGCTGACATGTGGCATCCGCGGATGGAGGATACCATCCACACTCTCCCTCACCCCCCTCCCACCTGCACACTCTCCCTCACCCTCCCTCCCACCTGCACACTCTCCCACACACCCCCTCCCACCTGCACACTCTCCCACCCCCCCCTCCCACCTGCACACTCTCCCACACACACCCTCCCACCTGCACACTCTCCCACCCCCCCTCCCACCTGCACACTCTCCCACCCCCCCCCCCCACCTGCACACTCTCGCACCCCCCCCACCTGCACACTCTCCCACACCCCCCACCTCTCACCTGCGCACTCTCCCACCGCCCCCCCCCCCCCCTCCCACATGCACACTCTCCCACCCCACCCCTTTGGCCGCAGCCTTCTCGGGTAAGCCGACCCGGTCTCCAGGAGCTGCGGAACAGTCCGTTCACCTCCTCCCTGCTCAGCGTCAGACAGCATGACTAGCTGACGACTTTGAAAAGCAGGTGTGAATGGCGACGGCGTGAATTGGGGTCACGCCGTCGGGACTTCGGCCCATCAGGGCCTGAGAATAGCAGAGGTGCCGGACAATCGCCGTTTTGGGTGTCTCGGGCGATTCTCCGGCCTGCGGCCTGCGGAACTCGACGGGGCCGTTCCCGCCGCTTGGGAGAATCGCGGGAGGGCGTCGGACCGGCATCGCGGGAAATTTTGGCGGCCCAGGCGATTCTCCCAACCGGCGCGGGAGTGGAGAATCGCGCCCATGGTTTTTCATAAATTATATCTATGGTTTTGATTGAGAAACAAGCGCAAGACAATGTCAAATTTTACAAATGATACCGTTGGAGAAGACATTAGAAAGCTTATAGACTAAGCTGTTATGTAGAAAATGAATTTCAGATAGATATTTGAGACAATGCACTTTGGTTTAAAAAGATAGAAAAATCCCTTAAACATGAGATTATAAAAAATAGTGACTGGGTTAGGAAAGCAAAGGGATCTTTGCACAAAGATGAATAAATCATTAAAAACATTGCATGCCAATAAAACAATTTAAAATGATAATTTAGCACTCAGATTTATTTCAAGGCTGGATAATTCAACGGTGATGAAGTTATGTAACATGTATAGGACCGTGGTGAGGACACACTATATTCACTGAGCACAGTTCTATCTTCCATTGTATAAAAACATATAGAAACAATGGAGAAAGTGCAAATTTAATAAACAAGGGTGGTGTCCAGAACTGAGAGATTACAGTTCAAGGAATAACTGAACAGGTTGGGTAGTTTACTTTGAGAAAGAAGCCTGGAACGAGCTGACAGAGATCGTCAAAAATGTGAATGTTTTGAGCGGCATAAATACTGGAGAACTCAAAAACATGGACCCAAAATATAAGCGAGTTCCTAATACATCCAATTGTGAAATAAGAAGAAACGTCTTTACCCAGAGGGTGGGACAAGCTACCACAGGAAATGGTTGAGACAGGTCACTTCGATACTTTCTATGGAAAAGTAGATGACTACAGGGAAGAAAAGGGACTAGAAATATACACTGACAGTCTGAGATGAGGCAGCTGGAAAAGGAGAAATCTCTTGTTGAGAAGGCGCACGGACACAAATTAGTTCTGGCCTATTTCTATGCTGTATATTCTGTACAGTTCTTAACAAAAAGAGCATTATGATGTGAGGCATAATGAATGGAGATCTTAACAAATCCTTATCGACTCTCTGAAAGTCGTCACATCTGCTAAATTATTTTGTTGCCATGCTAATTTCATCTGCACAGATCAAGAGAAGAAATTTAACACTTACTTTTATTTGCAGATATCTCAAAGTAATTTGCAGTGAAGCCAGGACCGGTATTTTGGGAATCAGATTGGAAATAAACAGTCATAGCGTTGGACGATGATGTAAATGCACGATTTGATCCAGTGCATATTGTGGAAAGCACTGGAGAATTTGTTGAAGGTCCATCATATATTTTAATATAATCATCTGAGCAACCTGGTGTAGCTTCCAACCTGCAGAGAGAATGAATTTTCCATTTCATTTCTTTTATTAACAATTTACTTCATAAACACTGCACCATATAGCGGATTATCAATTCAAAACCTAAGGACACATGCAACAAAGATCAACCATCCAGCCCCAATCTTTCGTCAACTCAAACACAAATTTGCCTCAGATGAATGTAGTTTAATTTATTTGATCATCTGAGGGAAGAACAAGAGAAGCTGGGCTGATTCTCCCTAAAGCAGAGTGGTTTAAGGCAAGATTTGATAGAGGTGCTCAAAATCATGAAGTGTTTTGGGGTAAAAAGTGAGAAACCAATGAGAAGAAATAAATATTTCCATACTTGGCAAAAGAACATTAGGTGAGATGAGGATAAATCATGTTACAAGACAAATTGTTCTGGTCTGGAATGCATGGCCTGAAAGGATGATGTGGGTAGACTTAATAATAACGTTAAAAAGGGTGCATATAAATATTTGAAAGGGAATAATTTGAAAGGCTCTGGCAACAGAGTAGGGACTGAGACTAATTGGACAGCTCTTTCAAAGAGCCAGCAGGAGCACATGGCTGAATGGTTTTCTTTTGGCTGTAAGATTCTGTGGCTGTAACGTTTGGCTCCGTAGGATCAGTAGTTTCGGCTCCGGAAGTACATGGATTAGGCACATTGTGACATCAGTCAGTGTGTAACGCTCATTTGATGCCAGTGTCAAATGTTTCAACCTTGCAGCTCAAACTAAGACCCTTTCCGTAACATCAACAACAGTTTGTGCACTGGCAATGTCTCTGGACTTATAATCCAGAGGCTAGTGCTCTGGAGATGTGTGTTCAAATCGCACTTTAAAAACTGGTGGAATTTAAATTAGTAAATCTAGAATATGATGATAGTCTCAGTATTGGCGACAATGATTGTTCTAAAACTCCATCTTATACTCTTTTAAGAAGGAAATCTGTCATCCTAGCCTGTTCTGGCCTGCATGTGATTCGAGATCCTATGTGGTAGACTCTGAAATGGCCTCAGAAGTCACTCAGTTGAAGGGCAATGAGGAATGGCAACAATTGCAAATCTGAGAATCATTGAATTAACAGTGCAGGAGGTCATTCAGCCCATTGAGTATGCACCGGCCCCTGGAAAGAGCACCCCACCTAAACCCACGCCTCCACCCTATCCCCGTAATCCAGTATCCCCACCTAACCTTTTGAACACTAATGGGCAATTTAGCATGGCCAATCCACCTAACCTGCACATCTTTGGAATGTGGGAGGAAGCCGGAGCACCCGGAAGAAACCCTCCCCTCCACGCCGGGGAGAAAGTACGAACTCCACACAGACAGTCACCCGAGGTTGGAATTGAACCCGGGAACTTGGAGCTGTGAGGCAGCAGTGCTAACCACTGTGCCACCATGCTGCCCCTCTTGACTGCCCACATCCCATGAAAAATAAAGAAAAGGAATATGTCCAGCAGGAAGGTTGCAATCCAGTGCTATTCAATGTGATCATCGACCACTCTCAGGTTAATTGCTAACTGATTTGTACTGGATCTCTCTCTGTTGGGCGAGTGATTGATCGTTTGCAGAGTTGTTTCAAGTAGTCTTGCATGTGGAAAAGAGTTGGGGCGTGATCTACTGGCCACAATGCACCCCAGAATGGGGCGGCTCTCCCAGGGGCTAGGAGACCCCTTGATGGTTGGCCTCTGGGAAGGGTGGCACCCTGGCACGGCTGGTCCACCCAGGTGCCTTGCACTGCCACCCAGGTGCCAGCCTGTCAAGGCGCCCATGTAGCATTGCCAGGCTGGCTGGGGCACTGCCATTGCCATATGCCAGGCTGACATTGTGCCCGAGCCAATGATTGGGCCTGGCGGTGACCTGCCCGTGTTTGGTTGGGTGCGAGGAGGGGATTGAGGACCCTCTTATAGGTGAGTTGGGGCTTTGGGGATTGCATCACCGGGGCGATACGAGAGATCGGGGGTCCATTTAAAAAATGGTGTCCCGATCTCTTCCTACACTGAGGGGTTCTGTTGAGCGGAGCTCCTCAGTGATGGAAACGAAACTAAGTGCAGCCTCGGTGGTGTTTCACAGGCCACAGCCCACAGGTACATGCTGCAGGTCACAAATGCTCTGTATGCCCCAGCGGAAGACTACATCACATTTGACACGGGTCTCAATAAGATGCCCGGGCAGCAATTTTCACCGCCATCGCCGGGATGCCCCAGGTCCAGGGAGTCATAGATGCCACGCATGCTTCGTACGCTCACCGGGCCATATGGGGGTGACCTGTGTTAATCAAAAGGGGTCCCACTCCCTCAACATACAGCTCGTGTGCAACCACCAGATAGAGATAATGCACGTGTGTGCCGGCTTCCTGGGGAGTGTGCACGTCAGCTACATCCTCGGGCAGCCAGTCATCCTTGCCCTCTTCGAGAAGCACACCAGCATAGGCGGTTGGCTCATGGGCATAAGGGATATCCGCTGAGGACTTGGATAATGACGCAGTACGGAGGCTGGAGACTGAAGCGGAGACCCGGTACAAAAAGGCCCATGCAAACACCTGGACTGTCATTGAGCAGTGCATTGGTCCGATGTCTCAACCACTGGAAGTGCACTCTAGTACACCGACGCAGGGTCACCAGTTTTGTTGTGGTCTGCTGTGTCCTCCACACCCTCATACAGCAGCAGCGCGATGAGCTGAAGGTTGGTGACGAGGAACATATGGCCACCTCCGAGGAGGAGGAGTGGGACGGGGACAAGGATGATGATGAGGGGCCGGACCAGCAGGGCTTGGAGGATGAGACCTGGGCGGAAGCTGAGGCCCGGCCGGAGGCTGCAGAACAGGTGGAAGAGGTGAGGTTCCGATGAACTTTGAGGGCCAGGGAGGCCCTCATTTTGACCCGATTCACTTAACTTATGGCCTGGTCCACTGTTGCATCCTTACCCACCCATCACCCCCATTTCCCACCCTCCCAGGGTAGATATCACATCATTCCAGGGTGCTGGGAACGTGTCGGCAGTGTCAGTGGGGGTCACTGTCGTGGGCAGGAGGTTAATAATAAGCCGCAGAGAGATGGGCATTGGTGCTCCTCAATCTATGCCATAGTCTGACTCCTGCCTGTCTGCTGAGTGCTCATTCACACTCCTCACTTACACGCGGTGCTGCATTGTGGAAGAAAGTGACAGAGGCTTCCTACTGGTTAAGCACATGGATGTTTATTGGTCAATATATGTTCCCACTCTCCCAATGGTGTAGTCCCTCAACCCTCTCCCCCAACCACCCCTCACCCCCATGGACCCCGTCCTTCTTCCCCCGGTGCCCTCAGCTATCCTCGATGTGGTTTATCCTCCTAGCTCTACCACTACGTCTAGGTGTGTCTCCAGGATGCACATCTGCGGTGGATGCAACCAGCTGCTTACCTGGTGCCGTGGCCTTCGAAGCCCCTGGCGGGCGTCCTCTGGGAGCTTTGGGGCCGGAGGGCCATGCCTCACTTGTCGATGGCACATGTGCGTGCCAGCCTGTCCTATGGGCTGACCCCGAAAAGCGGCCTCATTAGTGGGGTGGAACTTGGGAGAGCTGGTGGCCACCGTCACTGCCCTGTGGGACGGGCCCTGGTTGGCACTCAACGCCCCCCCCTTCCTCCCAGTCAGGGCCCTGGAGTTCACATTGGGGTGGAGGGGCAGCTGGTCCGAGCCCCTACTGCCCCTGCATCATCTGGCTCTGCCAGCTCTAGCAGCTCACCATGGTCCATACCAATGTCTTGACGCCCTCAGCGGTGCTCCTCAGTGACTGGGACATGCTCTGCAGTGCCTTGGCAATGCCCACTTGCGACTGGGTCAAGCTTTGCAGCGCCTCGGCCATTCCCATCTGAGAGCAATACATGTCCTGCAGAACCTCATCAAGGTCAGTTTGGTACTGGGTGACATCCCCCAGTGAGGCAGATATACTGCCGTGATCCTCAGTCATGGCCGTCCCCGACTGCACAACGCCTTGGACACCTTCACTCATGGTGCCGACGTCATTCACCAGGCTGTCCACTGCGGCCGCCACCCTAGCAATGTTGGTCTTGGTGCCACTCATTGCTGGCTCCATCTCCTGCGCCCGTGGCCTCTGGGACTCCTCCATTCGATTATGGATCTGCTGGAGTGACGCTGACATCTCCCTCTGAATATCCAGGTTGGTCCTTATCGTTTCCATCAGCTCCGAGTAATCCTGTTCCAGAGGCTCAGCATCAGGCTGAGTCCCAGCTGGGTCCAGGGATCCAACAGACCTCCAACTGCTGTCTCGACTGGCGGTTCCTGCGACAACCAGCCCCAGCAACAGATGTGCATCATCAGCAGTATGGTGCTCACCAGATTGTGCCCCAGGTGCTTGTCCAGTAACATTTCACACCAAGGTGTGTGTATCTGCGCTGGTGGAGGGTGAGGGTGAAAGCTGTGCTGCTGTTGCATCCTCAGAGCTCGGAGCCCTCCTCCGAGGTGTTCTCATTGGTGTCAGGAGAGGGTGCCGCCCGGGATGGGCAGGCACCGCAGGCTGCTGGACCTGCAGGAGAATGGACATGTGGTCGGTGGGAGGGATGGGTCAGTCAGTAAGGCAATCACTATTTACGTTTGACAGGTCCTCCGGGTGGAGCCTGGTGGATCCTCACCTCTGCGGCGTTCGCCAGCCACTGGACTGGTGACAGCCCTGTCCTCGGCCACACCAGTCACCTCCTGGGCCCACTCCTCACAGGAGGCACCACACCGCCAGTCTGGGCACTCTCGCGCCAATGGTGGGAGACTTTTTCCTGAGGAGTCACAGAGAGGGCACACGTGTTGTTCACAGTTGTGGGAGGGAGCGTGAAGGGAGGGTTGGGGTGGAGGGAGGGTTGAAGGGGTGGGTGGAGGGAGTGTTGAAGGGGGAGGGAGATGGAGGGATAGTTGGAGGTCGACTGCGGAGATGCTCCTTTGGGGGGTGGGGGAGTGGGACATTGGTGTCTATTCACTCACGCTGACGGAGTAGGTCATTACCTTTCTTCGGACATTGGAAGCCAGTCCTCCTGGTCACACTCCCCAAGCTGACTTCTGCTGCCACCTCATCCCAGGCAGCACTGAGTGCCTTGTGGCCCACCCTCGGGGGGAACAGGATATCACTCCTGGCCTCCACTGCGTCCAGGAGCCTCCCCAGGTCTGCATTCCAAATCTTGGGGCCAGTCTACTCGGCACAATTGTTGTCAGTTGGCTGCTCAAGTGCTGCTCGACGTTGTTAGCGGGGGGGGGGCTGGTGAGTGCGGTACCGATGAATCAGCTGGCGAACAAGCATTCGGGGTGAGAAGCCTGTGAGGCCTTGTTAAGTGGACCAATTAACGTTGAATAGTGTTGCCAGTCTCGCGGCCTAGGTTTGACTATTCCATGAACTCCTAGACAGCCTCTCACATTCTACGATCTGTAAACTCGAAGTTGTCCAAAACACTGCTGCCGCATCCTTAATCTCACCAAATCCTATTCACCTTTTAAACGTGATACTCACTGACCAACATTGTCTCCTGGTTAATGTGGTGGTATGTATTAGGGGTAGTATGGTACTTGTGATGCCGAGAGGCTATTGCCTGACAGGTTGGATCTGCCGCCTGCTGGCTCCGCCCTGAAGGCGGAATATAAGAGCTTGAGTTCTCCCAGCAGCCGCATTCTGTAACTGAGCTGCTGGGGAACAAGTCTTGCTTAATAAAGCCTCAATTGATTTAATCTCTTCTTGACTTGAGTGAGTAATTGTCGCGCTACAATTTATTAAGCAAGCTTAAAAGACTATGGAGCTCCGGATCGCCCTGGAGTGTCTGCGAATCAGCCCCCATGCAGCAAACTCGGCGGCTGTGTTTAAACACTGGCTAGCATGCTTCGAAGGGTACCTTCGAACGGCCCCCGGCCGGACCACGGAAGATCAGAAAATGCAGGTCCTGCATTCCAGGGTGTAAGGTTTTCGGGCAATTCGGCCCTTTTGGAGAAACTCAGAGACTGTAAACTGACTTTCCAGGCAAGGGAACAGAACCAGTTTTCCCAGCAGGCTTGGCCCGCTGAGCTGAGTGGGAACATAAGCACATAAATATTTACAAACACCCCCCTAGGAGCTACAAGGAAGAAGGAGCCAGACAACAAGATAACATCAAGACACAGACAAAGGGGCACGGGAATACACAGGAGGCTTGCATGCAAGCAGGACAATGGGATGGTCATAGCCCCATGCAAATGTAAATGACCTGGCCTCCACCAGAGCAGAATCCAATCAACACCCCATCAACATAGCAGCATCTCCGGAGCAGATGGAAGTCTTTGAAAATCTTCAAGGGAGCTCAACCTCGTTATCTCAAAAAAACAGACTGGAGGCGGACCTAGGGGAGGTACTCCCATCTCGACAGGTCTGACCGGCTCAAAGGGGGCGGGACCAGCGGGAACTTTAAAACTTACCTTTTCAATGCAAAAGGGGCTGGCCGATCACAGAACAAAGCCAGGTATAACTATATAAAAGGGGCTGTGTTTTCGAGTAGGGGTCTCTTCGTTCCTGGCTCGACCTCTGCACCCCTGACTTGACCTCTGCAGCCTGTGACCGTAAGTAACCCGCAGCAGCTTGCGAAGCTCCCTTGATTTTAATAGTGGTTGAGGCTTTGGGGAAGGGAACTTGTTTTGTGCCTTGTGATTTTGCTAAAACCTGTGTAACCGTAAGAATTTTCGTTGTGTCCGCTATATTACCTTTTGAATAGACTTAGTTGTATTAGAGCATAAGATTTTATTGTGTTTCTTCTGTTGATGATTTTGACCTGGGTTTTACAATAAACCTTGATTTGATGCTAATTGGAGTCGTTTAAATTCTTCAATCCTTCACCAGCGATCTCTGACCAAGTCATTGTTAAAAATACTCCTCACCTTAATTCCGGGTTCAAGAATCGAGGGTCATCTTGAGCGATTCACTCAGGACAGACTGCTGGTTAGGGAATAAACAGCAGTGTCCTATTCTCTCTCTTGGGAAAGCTACTCTAGTGGAGTAGGAACCGGGTGGCTGTTGCACCACCGGCAAGAGAGAGAATCACCTGGGTATTGGTAGGGGTCTGGAGATCTGTGTGATATAAGTCTCAGGCTGTCGGTCAGGAATAAACGGCAGGCTTGAATCAGTGCTCTCTTCAGTGGAAGTGTCCCAGTGCGACATCCCCTGGCCTCTGAAGTTTCAGTGCCAGCTGGAGAGAGACACACACAGATATTCAAACCCCAGATATCGGCCCAGTAGTGGAGTAGCGGAGATGGCACCCTCTACAATGGCGACCGGGGCAGGAGCCCGGTGGTTTGGAGTATGTGACTTGGCAGAGGGGGTGAGGGAACGAAGCAAAATGGAGGAGAGAATATCCTCGTATTTGTGGCAAAAGGTCAACCTCACCAAACCTTGGGTTTCAGAATTAATCAATGCGGAGCAACCGGTAATGGCAGCGGCTGCATGGACAGACAGTAAGGCGCACAAAAAGCACTTGGAGAAGGCAGTTTGGCTGGTTTGCCTGTCCGAGCAGGTAGTCAAAACTGAGGATAGGGTCGAAGAGTTAGAGCAGGAGTTGAGAGAAGTGAGGGCCAGCGCAGGGGACAGCGCTAGCGCAGCGGAACGACTGCGGGAAGAAGTGGCAGAAATGAAACAGGAAAGCGAGTCTAACCGGTGTGAGAAGGACTATCTCCACTGCCAGATAGTGGAGGGTAAAGAAAAGGAACGGAGGCTCCAGGAACTCTATGCTCGGAGTACAGAGCAGTGTAGGAAGCTGGAGGGGAAGTTCCGGGACATCCAGGCAGCATACCGAGTGGCTCGCGAGGAAATAGGGGACTGTGCCCATGGGCCGTGCCAGGCACGAATAACGGAGTTGGAGGAGGCCTTGTCCAGGTTCAGGGGACAGATACACCTGGTAGGTCCAGGGGGGTTCCCTAGGGGCAAGGTGCTCCTCGCAGCGGATGATTCCCCAAAGGCCAAGGGGAATAGACCGCCTCCTGAGGCACCGGGATCATGTCCGGGTCGGCAGGGGGGGATCGGGCTGCACGTTCAGGGGCAAGTCCAAGGGGGGTCGGCAGTGTATCCCCAGATAGCGGCGTCTCCTATATGGGTAGCTAGCCCGGGGACAGGGGGGCTACCCAACGGGGCAGGAGAGCTGGACAGTGGGGAGGAGGAGCAGGAACCCCAGGTAGGGCAGATGTGCCCTGTCAGGCAAAGAAGGTATGGTCCCCCGGCGGGGATGGCAAACAGGGGACCGGTTGAGGGCGACATTATCGTTCCTCATGGGGCATCCGCGCTCAGGGGGATGGTGGCCCACGTTCCCAGACTAACTCCAAAGGGGGATCCGTCGCTGCATTTTATGGAGGTGGAACAGGCTGCCAACATCAATGACTGCGACGAAGGGGAGCAAATAAAGATGCTCCTGATAACCCTAGATGCCCAGCTATGCAGGACAGTGACCTCTGGGAATGGGGGAAGACCTGACACCTGGGCGGCAGCACAGACTGCTGTTCTGGAGGCAATGGGCTTGAATCTGGGGAGCCCTTTCATGAGGGTGGGGGAAACCAAGCAGCAACCAGGGGAATCTCCCACCATGTTCGCAGACAGACTGTGGACTGTCTATATGGAGGCATGCGGGATTCAAGCGGATAGACGGAATTTAGGGGAAAGAACCGCCCACTGGCTGAAGACCCTAGTTGCCAATTGTCTCCCTAACGTTAGGGCAAAAGCCGAACACTGGTTCGACCCGCAGACCCCGGCCCTTAACGAGGAAGAGGTCCTCAGGAAACTTACCCTCGCATATCGTAATGGGGAGAGGGGTGAGGACAAGCCCCTTAAGGGTAGTGTGCATGAAATCGCGCCAGCAGCCCCTAAGAGAGAGTGGAAGCATGAGGGCACCCGGACCTCCGACGAGAAACCGGTATGCTACGGGTGTGGGAAGGCCGGGCATTTCAAGAGGGAATGTAAAAACCCTAGCAAGCAGGAGAGGGCTCCCGCAGTAGAGAGTCAGACCCCGGCGGCAGGAGCAGCTGCCCCGGAAACCTTCGAGGTAAAGAAACTTTTAGCCTTTTTGCAGAGCCTAGCAGCTGGGTCGGGACAGGTGGCAATGGCAACGGGCCAGGGCCTGCCCGCACCCACACCACAAGAACCCGTATGACTACCCAGGGAGCAGCCTCAGGAAAAAGGGAGCGCAGGGGTAGTTCTAGCCCCAGACCCTGGTCCGGTCCAGGTGCAGGGTCCCATTCTGGAGGCTGCCTCAGGGGCTATTTGCAGTTTAAATCCCTTAAGGTGGGACCCATGCGAACGCCACATCAGTCAATTTAAATTGTTCCACCCCATAAGGACAAAAAAGAGCAAGGTGGGGGGAAGACGGGGGGTGGTAGTGGAGAAACCCCCCGTAGAATTAACGACGGTGGGGGAGGTCCCTGACTCCACGGTCACACAACCGGTGACAAGGTGCTGTCCCGAAGGGGCAGTCCCAAAGAAACCGACCGTGCTGCAAGCACCCAGCCCAGGGACAGTAAGGATTCCCAAGCCCTTACCTGTGGGTCAGGTAGCCTGCCTTAGTATAGAGGCTAAGGAGCCGGAGGAAGTGGAGGTATCACCTTGGGCTTGGGAACCAGTCGGGGGACGAGGGAGCAATCGGGTCTCCAAGCCCCCGGTAAGATGGTCCCCATCACACCTCCCTGTCACCCGGTCCCGCAGTAAGGGGGCCCGAGTGGAAGGGAGCGATGAGGGATCACCGAACCCTGTTGGGAAAGGAGAGGCAAGGGGCAGCCCGAACCCCCGGGAGGGGACGGTCTGGCCCGAGCCATTGGACCAAACAGGTGAACTGCCCCAGTTTAGCGGGGCACAGTTTTAATTTGGCCACCCGGAGACGGGTGGCATTGTATATAGCATTCCCCCCCTGTTAGTTCTAATTAGTGTGTAGTTGTGTGTGAAGTATTTAGGATCGTGGGAACACAGAAGCGCCTGGTGCAAGGGTAAAATGACGAAGCACCAGGCACTAGGACCCTGGTGCAGCCGGGCTGTAAAACACAGAACCCCAGACAGGCTGCGGCAACTTCAAAGCAGGAGCTGCTGCTGCCACCGGATAGCGGCAGGCACTAGGACCCTGGGGAGCCGGGCTGTAAACACAGAACCCCAGACAGGCTGCGGCAACTTCAAAGCAGGAGCTGCTGCCGCCACC
This sequence comes from Scyliorhinus torazame, assembly GCF_047496885.1. NCBI lineage: Eukaryota > Metazoa > Chordata > Chondrichthyes > Carcharhiniformes > Scyliorhinidae > Scyliorhinus > Scyliorhinus torazame. Next base: position 158,855,497 of record NC_092722.1, on the reverse strand, counting down.
GGATAGCACCCATGCACTTCAAGGTAGGTAGGGCTGTAGAGGCAAGAATGTGTTTTGTTTTTACAGATGGGGCACCCGACGATGTGGAGTTTGCTGATCTCGGCGATGGTGGGACCGGGAGAACTCCGCAGAGGCGAGACAGAAGAGTCCTTCGACTGACCGGGTTAGGGTGACTGAGGGCAGGCGGGTGTGTTCAACCTGTGAGGGGGACGTTCCTTTGGGGAGACGGTGGTGGCCCAGGAAGCTGAGGCTGGACATGAGGGATCGGTCCTCGGACTGGGAACGGACTGGACAACACCTAACGGACCATCACGGGGTCACCGGGTAGGATCACCGTTTGCGGGGATAAGGGGCGGGCTTCTGACCAGGGCATTTATTTGTGTTCATGGGGATCTACCAAGGCATGTCCACAAGGGGCATTAATCACTTTTGTAAGGTGGTGGCAGAACCCAGGGAACGGGATAAATTGACCGCAGTGGGGAGGGATGTGTAACGCCCAGGGAAGGGATGACTGTAGAAGCTACCGAACTGCTGGTTCAGGTAAAGCGACCCCTGCCCACAGCCCAACCGATCGACCCTCACAACTGTCCGATCACCACCAGGGGGGAGCCTGAGAATGGTTTAGTGTTTGCCCCCACAAAGGAAATGTTGTACAGGGGGTACATTATGCTGCCGCCTCAGTTGGACTAAACCTTTCAGCTGCAGGTATCGACGATGGAGGATAAATGAAGAGCCCTCAACGGGAAGAAGCGAAGTGCAGCCAAGAAAGGAGGATCCTTGATGAAATAAACAGATGCAATTGTAAATAGTTGTATGGATTCGCGGGTCCCAGTTACTTGACTGGGATATATGTACAGGGACCCTTACGTTTGGGGTTCCGGTGAAATGTGTACTTGAGTGTGATATATGTACAGGGACCCTTACGTTTGGGGTTCCGGTGAAATGTGTATATGTTACTGTCTGCTTGAATTAAGTATGGTCTTGTCTTTCCCTTTCATTGAAATCAGGGGTAGCCTAGATTAAGGGAACTGTCTTGGGACTTGTAGTTTCGCATGTTGTTGGGGGGGGGGGACCTACGGTCCACACAAAAGGAAATAATTGCCCTTCACCTGTGTCGATACGGTCCAAGCAGGTAGGGACGTATCGAAGGGGCATCTGTAAGGTTTTCGGGCAATTCGGCCCTTTTGGAGAAACTCAGAGACTGTAAACTGACTTTCCAGGCAAGGGAACAGAACCAGTTTTCCCAGCAGGCTTGGCCCGCTGAGCTGAGTGGGAACATAAGCACATAAATATTTACAAACACCCCCCTAGGAGCTACAAGGAAGAAGGAGCCAGACAACAAGATAACATCAAGACACAGACAAAGGGGCACGGGAATACACAGGAGGCTTGCATGCAAGCAGGACAATGGGATGGTCATAGCCCCATGCAAATGTAAATGACCTGGCCTCCACCAGAGCAGAATCCAATCAACACCCCATCAACATAGCAGCATCTCCGGAGCAGATGGAAGTCTTTGAAAATCTTCAAGGGAGCTCAACCTCGTTATCTCAAAAAAACAGACTGGAGGCGGACCTAGGGGAGGTACTCCCATCTCGACAGGTCTGACCGGCTCAAAGGGGGCGGGACCAGCGGGAACTTTAAAACTTACCTTTTCAATGCAAAAGGGGCTGGCCGATCACAGAACAAAGCCAGGTATAACTATATAAAAGGGGCTGTGTTTTCGAGTAGGGGTCTCTTCGTTCCTGGCTCGACCTCTGCACCCCTGACTTGACCTCTGCAGCCTGTGACCGTAAGTAACCCGCAGCAGCTTGCGAAGCTCCCTTGATTTTAATAGTGGTTGAGGCTTTGGGGAAGGGAACTTGTTTTGTGCCTTGTGATTTTGCTAAAACCTGTGTAACCGTAAGAATTTTCGTTGTGTCCGCTATATTACCTTTTGAATAGACTTAGTTGTATTAGAGCATAAGATTTTATTGTGTTTCTTCTGTTGATGATTTTGACCTGGGTTTTACAATAAACCTTGATTTGATGCTAATTGGAGTCGTTTAAATTCTTCAATCCTTCACCAGCGATCTCTGACCAAGTCATTGTTAAAAATACTCCTCACCTTAATTCCGGGTTCAAGAATCGAGGGTCATCTTGAGCGATTCACTCAGGACAGACTGCTGGTTAGGGAATAAACAGCAGTGTCCTATTCTCTCTCTTGGGAAAGCTACTCTAGTGGAGTAGGAACCGGGTGGCTGTTGCACCACCGGCAAGAGAGAGAATCACCTGGGTATTGGTAGGGGTCTGGAGATCTGTGTGATATAAGTCTCAGGCTGTCGGTCAGGAATAAACGGCAGGCTTGAATCAGTGCTCTCTTCAGTGGAAGTGTCCCAGTGCGACATCCCCTGGCCTCTGAAGTTTCAGTGCCAGCTGGAGAGAGACACACACAGATATTCAAACCCCAGATATCGGCCCAGTAGTGGAGTAGCGGAGATGGCACCCTCTACAAGGGTGAGCCCGGAGATCTTCACGCTCATCGAAGACGCGGAGGATTTCACGACGGCGCTCGCCATGCTGACAGCTGTCTACATTCGGCTCATAAACCAGGTCTACGCACGCCACCAACTCGCGACGAGATGGCAAATCCCCGGAGAATCGCTCGACGAGTTCTACAGCGCGCTCTTGATTCTGGGAAGGAACTGCAACTGCTCGTCGGTGAGCGCAAACGAGGACACGGAGCTCCTAATCAGGAATGCTTTTGTGGCAGGTATGACTTCTTCTCAAATTCGCCAAAGACTGTTAGAAAGAGACTCATTAGGACTCACAGAGGCACGGGCCCTTGCGGCCTCCCTCGATGTGGCCTCACAAAATGCCCGTGCCTACGGCCCCGACCGCGCGGCAGCCCCTTGGGCTCCGTGGACCCCCGTTGCGACCGACTCCCCGGCACCCCCCACCGCCCCCGCAAGCCTGCACGGCTAGAGCACCAGACCATCCCGGTGGGCCCCGCTGCTATTTTTGCGGGCAGGAGAAACACCCCAGGCAGCGCTGCCCGGCCCGCGCAGCTATTGGTAAAAGCCGCGGCAAAAAGGGGCATTACGCAGCGGTGTGCCAGTCCTGGGGGGTTGCCGCAATCTCTGGGGGAGAACGGGGACAGCAGACTCAACCCCCCCCAGAGCTCCATGTGCGGCCCGCGGGCGCCGCCATTTTGGGCCCCGGACACCATGAGGGAAGGATGGGCGCCGCCATCTTGTGACCCCCCGGCCACGTGCCATGGGGGCGGCCATTTTGTCCACCACCGACCGCGTGCGATCCATGGACGGCGCCATCTTGGCTGATAGCCAAGGACCCCAGCATCGACGGCTCCACGGGGCCGGAAGAAAACGCTACGGTGCAGCAACCTAGACTGGCTTCGATGACCCTGGACCAATCGTGGCCCCGGACGCTCCAAACAACAACGACAACGGTGCTGGTCGACGGGTACGAGACGCCATGCCTAATCGACTCTGGGAGCACGGAAAGTTTTATCCACCCGGACACGGTAAGACGCTGTTTTCTCTCTCTTCATCCGAGTACCCAAAAGATTTTCCTGGCTGCGGGGTCCCATTCAGTAGAGATCAAAGGGTTCTGCATCGCGAACCTAACGGTGCAAGGGAGGGAGTTTAAGAATTATAGGCTTTATGTCCTTTCCCAACTCTGCGCTCCCACTCTCTTGGGGTTAGATTTCCAATGTAACCTCCAGGGCCTTACGTTCCAATTCGGCGGCCCAATACCCCCACTCACTATCTGCAGCCTCGCGACCCTCAAGGTTGAAACGCCTTCCTTGTTTGCGAACCTCACCCCGGGTTGCAAACCCGTCGCCACTAGGCGCAGACGGTACAGCGCAAAGGACCGAACATTTATCCGGTATGAAATCCAGCGGCTGCTGAAGGAAGGCATAATCCAGGCCAGCAATAATCCCTGGAGAGCCCAGGTGGTAGTTGTGAAGACCGGGGAGAAGCAAAGGATGGTCGTAGACTATAGTCAGACCATCAATAGGTACACGCAGCTCGATGCGTACCCTCTCCCCCGCATATCCGACATGGTCAATCGGATTGCACAGTACAAGGTCTTTTCCACCATGGACCTCAAGTCCGCATACCACCAGCTCCCCATCCGCCCGAGTGACTGCAAGTACACGGCCTTCGAGGCAGACGGGCGGCTCTACCACTTCTTAAGGGTCCCATTCCCCAGAGGGTCGGAGAATGGCCGTTGGCCGCCGTGAATCCCGCCCCCGCCGGTTGCCGAAGTCTCCGAAGGGAGAAAAGTCGGCGGGGCGTTAATGGCGCCGCTGCCGCGGAGAATGTCACGGGTCTGCGCAAGGCAGCCGATTTTCGGCCTGCCGATATTCTCCCTTCCGGATGGGCCGAAGTCCCGTCGACGTGATGACCGTTCACGTCGACGTGAATCAAACCTCCTTTTCATTGGCGTGACCCGGTGCTCCAGGCTCACGCCGACCAGCGTGGAGGTGAGTGACAGCCTGGGGGGTTGGCTCTGGGCAGGCAATGGCGTGGCCGCAGTCTGATTGCGTGAGGAGAGGTGTGTCTCGGGTTGTGTGTGTGTGTGTGTATGCGGTGGGGGGGGGGGGGGGGTGGTTAGAGTAGGCTGGGCTCCGGGGGAGTGCCGGGAGGGGGTCCGTGCCGGGGTGGAGGTTGGGGGGGGGGTCCGTGCCGGGGTGGAGGTTGGGGGTTGGGGGGGGTCCGTGCTGGGGTGGAGGGTGGAGGTTTGGGGGGGATCCGTGCTGAGGTGGAGGTTGGGGGGGGTCCGTGCCGTGCCGGGGTGGAGGTTGGGGGGCGGTCCGTGCTGGGGTAGGTAGAGGTTGGGGGGGGTCCGTGCTGAGGTGGAGGTTGGGGGGGGTCCGTGCCGTGCCGGGGTGGAGGTTGGGGGGCGGTCCGTGCTGGGGTGGAGGTTGGGGGGGGTCCGTGCCGTGCCGGGGTGGAGGTTGGGGGGGGGTCCGTGCCGTGCCGGGGTGGAAGTTGGGGGGGGGGGTCCGTGCTGGGGTGGAGGTTGGGGGGTGGTCCGTGCTGGGGTGGAGGTTGGGGGGGGGTCCGTGCTGGGGTGGAGGTTGGGGGGGGGTCCGTGTCGTGCCGGGGTGGAGGTTGAGGGGGGGTCCGTGCTGGGGTGGAGGTTGGGGGGGGGGTCCGTGCCGGGGTGGAGGTTGGGGGGCGTCCGTGCTGGGGTGGAGGTTGGGGGGGGGGGTCCGTGCCGTGCCGGGGTGGAGGTTGGGGGGGGTCCGTGCTGGGGTGGAGGTTGGGGGGGATCCGTGCTGGGGTGGAGATTGGGGGGGGGTCCGTGCTGGGGTGGAGGTTGGGGGGGGGTCCGTGCCGTGCCGGGGTGGAGGTTGGGGGGGGGTCTGTGCCGTGCCGGGGTGGAGGTTGGAGGTTGGGGGGGTCCATGCTGGGGTGGAGGTTGTGGGGGGGTCCGTGCTGGGGTGGAGGTTGGGGGGGTCCGTGCCGTGCCGGGGTGAAGGTTGGGGGTTGGGGGGGGGTCCGTGCTGGGGTGGAGGTTGGGGGGGGGTCCGTGCTGGGGTGGAGGTTGGGGGGGGGTCTGTGCTGGGGTGGAGGTTGGGGGGGGTCCGTGCCGTGCCGGGGTGGAGGTTGGGGGGGGGTCCGTGCCGTGCCGGGGTGGAGGTTGGGGGGGGTCCGTGCCGGGGGGGGGATGGGAGGGCAAGTGAGTTGGTCCACCTGGCCAGGTGCCAGCCTCCAACAGTTGGACCCATGCGGTCCATGCCACCTGGCTGGGGGGAGGAGGGGATATGGGCAATGATGACATGTCGTCGTTCCCCTCCCCCCCACCAGGCCGTCATGTTTTCAGATCATCCAGCGATGTTGGCCGCCGTGGTGGCAGACGCTCATGTCTATGTTGCCCTGGATGAGGAGGAGGAGGAGGAGGAGGAGCGTGCCAGAGAGGCGGCGCAGGCTGCCGCAGAGGGGCAGGCGGCAGCCGCCCAGGCTGGAGGGACACCTGACCTACAGGACGAGGAGGGGGAGGAGGACGTCGCGGCCCCACGGCAACGGAGGCACCCGAGGGCGCCCCGTGTGTACCGGCCCCGGCAGTCATACCAGGACCTCACGGACCGGGAATGCAGGAGGAGACTCCGGATGAGCCGGGAAACCGTGGCACACATCTGCCACCTGCTGGCACACCTGTCACCGCGTGGCACTGGCGGGGGACACCCTCTCCCCGTGTCCGTCAAGGTTACGGTGGCCCTGAACTTTTATGCAACGGGGTCATTCCAGGCACCGAGTGGGGACCTGTCCGGCATATCGCAGAAATCGGTGCACCGGTGCATCCGGGCAGTGACAGATGCCCTATATGCCATGGCGCACCGCTACATCCGCTTCCCCGTGGACCGGGCCAGCCAAGATGCCCGGGCCGTGGGCTTCTCTGCCGTGGCCGGGTTCCCCATGGTCCAGGGCGCGATCGATGGGATGCACGTCGCCGTGCGGCCACCTGCAGATAACAGGGCCGTGTTCACTAATAGGAAGGGGACCTATTCGATGAATGTACAGGTGGTCTGCGACCACCGCATGATGATCCTGCACGTCTGCGCCCGTCACCCAGGCAGTGTACACGACTCATTCGTGTTGTCGCGGTCATCCATCCCCGGCATGTACGAGGGATGCCATCCATGGCTGAGGGGCTGGTTGCTGGGCGACAGGGGCTACCCATTGCGATCGTGGCTGATGACGCCTATACGGAGGCCACGCAATGAGGCGGAGAACCGCTACAATGATGCCCATGTAGCGACAAGGGGAGTGATCGAGAGGTGCTTTGGTGTGCTGAAGATGCATTTCAGGTGCCTGGACCTCTCTGGGGGCGCCCTCCAGTATCGGTCAGATAGGGTCGGCCGCATCATTGTGATGTGCTGCGTCCTGCACAACATAGCCCAGCAGAGGGGCGATGTGCCGCAGGCAGAGGAGGGCGGAGTGGAGGAGCAGCAGGAAGAGGCCCAGTCCTCCCCAGATGAGGGGGATGGGGGCAATGGTCAGGGCAGACGGGGTAGACACAGGCGGGTGGCTGTCCACCGTTACCGGCTGGCCCTTGCGGGCACGGGACAGACTGATAGACGCCCGCTTCACTGACTAGATGGGCGTGGGAATCGGGTAGTATGGCCACAGACCGCACACCATGGCAACAACCGACCACCCACACCCCCTACCCATCCACCCACCCAGCACCCTCACCCCCCTCCCCAACCCCACCCACCCCACCCGCATGCACACCACCCCCCCCCCCCCATTGCCGATCCACCTGCGGCGCAACGGGCCGGGCTCACACAGTTGCGGGTGGACGCGTGTCTATCGCAGGCCATGGAGGATGATGACAACCCGCCCTGCGATGAGCTCCTGGCTCTACATCGTTGGACTATGTCTGACCCATGGCCACAGTACCACCATCCACCCGGACCATCCCTGCATGCGGCTGTGACACTGCAGCGCACGGTCCCGTCCTCTGCCCGGGGGATGTTGATGGCGGCCCAGGGGGAAGGGGGCAGACTCACCTGGGGCTGAGGTAAGACCACCCCTCACACACACACTTGCGCTCAACGTACATGACACCCCCGCACACTTTGGACAGAGCACAAAGGCAGCTTCGGTAGGTGTAACATTGACTTTAATAACCAAAGGCGTTCATGCACGTGCCCTAGCCCCTAAAACTCATCTGTGCCCTGCACCCGTGCCAACTTACTCAGTGTCTAATTGTTTGGCCTTACGGGCCCTTTGACTATGTCTACGTGGTTCCCCAGACGGTACAGCAGAACTGGAGGTGGACTCCTGTGATTCCTGCCCTCTGACACTGGATCCCTTTGGCGGCCGTTTCCTGGGGCGTCCTGGCCTAGATGGGCCCGGCTGCGGCCCGGGCGACTGGGATGGCGAGCTGCCAGCCTGTCCTGCCCGTTGCCCACCCGATGCACCTGGGACGGAAGGGGGGGAGTCCAAGGTGTCGCGGTGTACCGGGACCTCCCCTGCAGAGGGAGCCGGGACGGACCACACCACCTCCTCCTCCCTCGGGGTGCCCGATGGCCCCCAGGCCTCTACATGGGTGGGGGATGCGAACGGACTGGCCATCCGACGCCCCCCCGACATCTGGCGCTGCCAGTCCTGGAGGCCCGTGCTGGTATCGACAGGGGTCTGCAGGTTTGCAGCCATGGAGCCCAGGGGGTTGGCAAACCCTGTCTGTGACAGTGCGACGCTGGCTCGCACATGGCCACTGGCGCCGTTGCCCTCAGCGATGGCCTGCAGAGACTGGGCCATGGCCTGCTGAGACTGGGCTATGGCCTGCTGAGACTGGGCCATGGCCTGCTGAGACTGGGCTATGGCGTTGAGCGCCTCTGCCATCTGGCGCTGGCACTGGCTCATGGCTTCCTGTGAGAGGGCAGCCATTTCCTGGGCCACAGACGCCGCCTGCACGGAAGGCCCCAGGCCTCGCAAACCGTTCCCCATGTCTGACACCGTCGCACCCATTGCCTCCACCGCGGACGCCACCCGTGCGGTGTCAGCCTGGGTGGCACGCATGACCGGCACCACTCCCAGCTCCTGGACGCGGGTGGACTCCTCCACCTGCGACCGCAGCCGCCGCAAGCCGCCCGTCACCCTCTTCGCTCATCTCCGGGTCGGTGGTTGCATCGGATCTATGTGTGGGTGTGGTAACTGCAGGAACCCGGGATCCATCTGGGCGGCAGATGTTCGCTTGGGCTGGGCTGCCCTCCGACCGCCCGGTCCCTCTGCTGCTCCTACCTCCACCTGCTGTACCGGGACGGCTGTGTTGTGCGCACCAGTGAGTGTACCAGACGCCTCATCAGTAAAGTGCCCAACCGTGGTGAGTGTTTCTGCGATGGTGGAGGGTGTTGGTGACAGCAGTGGCGTTGTGTCGTGCTCTTCGTCCCACTCTGAGTCCATGGCACTTTGGGGTGGGGGTTCGTCTCCACCCATCCACTCTGAGTCACTGTCCGGTATTTCGTCTTCCTGGGTAGTGCTGTCCCGGGTAGGGGTGTCCTGGGTAGTGCTGTCCCGGGTAGGGGTGTCCTGGGTAGTGGTGTCCTGGGCAGTGGTGTCCTGGGTAGTGGTGTCCTGGGTAGTGGTGTCCCGGGTAGTGGTGTCCTGGCTCGGATGTGACGGGGGCCTGTAGCTGCCCCCCTCGTCGCTGGGTGGTCGCTCCCGCACGTGACGGGGGTGTCGTCTCCCTGTTGCTCCAGGTCTCTCCGTCTCCCGTGGTGTGCGAGGGGCATCCTGCGGGCGTCGCATGCTGGAGGGTCCGGGTCTCTCCGTCTCCCGTGGTGTGCGAGGGCCATCCTGCGGGCGAGGGGGGGATATGGGGGATATGGGGGAGGGAGGGATATGGGGGAGGGGGGATATGGGGGAGGGGGGGTATGGGGGAGGGGGGGATATGGGGGAGGGGGGATATGGGGGAGGGGGGATATGGGGGAGGGGGGATATGGGGAAGGGGGGGGATATGGGGACGGGGGGATATGGGGGAGGCTCACCCTGCCTGCTCTGACGAGGTCGTTCACCTTCTTGTGGCACTGGGTGCCTGTCCGTGGTGTCAGGGCCACAGCGGTGACGGCCTCTGCCACTTCCCTCCACAGACGCCGGCTGTGGCGTGGGGCAACTCTGCGGCCGTGCCCGGGATACAGGGCGTCCCTCCTCTGCTCCACCGCGTCCAGGAGCGCCTCCACATCGCGTGACTCGAACCTCGGGGCTGAGCGACGGCCAGCCATCCAGTCGGGTGTTGCGGTCGGGTGTTCCGGTCGGGTGGGGGGGAGCAGCGCGACCTTATGAGCCGTCACGCCGTGCAGCGCGTATGACGCTGCACGGCGTGAACCACTGCGCAAGCGCGGATCCCGTTACGTCGCTGCTAGCCCATTTCGGGCCGGAGTCTATCGACCCATTTTTCCGACGTGACGCAAGTCGGATTTGCGCCGTTTTTTGCGCCGATCGGCGGACTTTCCGCCGATAACGGAGAATTTCGCCCGGAGTCTCGGTCTTCCAACGGGAGATGGACCGAATGGTTGATCAACACGGGTTGCGGGCCACGTTCCCATACCTCGACAATGTAACCATCTGCGGCCATGACCAGCAGGACCACGACACAAACCTCCGCAAATTCCTCCAAACCGCTAACGCCCTGAACCTCACCTATAATGAGGAAAAATGCGTTTTTAGGACCAACCGTCTGGCCATCCTGGGATACGTAGTGCGCAATGGAGTTATAGGCCCCGACCCCGAGCGCATGCTCGGAATCCATGGAATTTCCCCACCCCCACTGCTCCAAAGCCCTGAAACGCTGCCTGGGCTTCTTTTCGTATTACGCCCAGTGGGTTCCCCAGTACGCAGACAAGGCCCGCCCGTTAATCCAGTCCACTACCTTCCCCGTGTCGACAGAGGCCCGTCAGGCCTTCAGCCGCATCAAAGCGGATATCGCAAAGGCCACGATGCGCGCCATCGATGAGTCCCTCCCCTTCCAGGTCGAGAGCGACGCAGCCGATGTAGCTCTGGCGGCCACTCTCAACCAAGCGGGCAGGCCTGTGGCCTTTTTCTCCCGGACCCTACACGCCTCAGAAATCCGCCACTCCTCAGTGGAAAAGGAAGCCCAAGCCATAGTGGAAGCTGTGCGACACTGGAGGCATTACCTGGCCGGCAGGAGATTTACTCTCCTCACTGACTAACGGTCGGTAGCCTTTATGTTCGATAATGCACAGCGGGGCAAAATCAAGAATGACAAGACCTTGAGGTGGAGGGTTGAGCTCTCCACCTATAACTATGAGATCTTGTACCATCCCGGAAAGCTGAACGAGCCGTCCGATGCCCTATCCCGCGGCACATGTGCGAACGCACAAGTAGACCGCCTCCAAGCCCTCCACGAGGACCTCTGCCACCCAGGGGTCACTCGATTCTACCATTTCGTGAAGTCCCGCAACCTTCCCTACTCGGTCGAGGAGGTCCGTACAGCCACCAGCAACTGCCAAATCTGCGCAGAGTGCAAACCGCACTTTTTCAGGCCAGATAGAGCGCACCTGATAAAGGCTTCCCGTCCCTTTGAACGCCTCAGTTTGGATTTCAAAGGCCCCCCCCCCTCCACTGACTGCAACGTATACTTCCTGAACGTGGTGGATGAGTACTCTCGTTTCCCCTTCGCCATCCCCTGCCCCGACATGACAGCGGCCACAGTCATTAAAGCCGTCAGCACCATCTTTACACTGTTCGGTTTCCCCACGCACATCCATAGCAATAGGGGGTCCTCCTTCATGAGTGACGAGCTGCGTCAGTTCCTGCTCAGCAAGGGCATTGCCTCGAGCAGGACGACCAGCTACAACCCCCGGGGGAACGGTCAGGTAAAGAGGGAGAACGTTACGGTCTGGAAGACCGTCCTACTGGCCCTACAGTCCAGAAATCTCCCAGTTTCCCGGTGGCAGGAAGTCCTCCCGGATGCCCTCCACTCCATCTGGTCGCTGCTGTGTACCACCACTAACCAAACGCCTCACGAGCGCCTCCTTGTCTTTCCTAGGAAGTCCTCCTCCGGAACGTTGCTGCCGACCTGGCTGGCAGCCCCAGGACCCATCTTGCGCCGAAAACATGTGCGGGCGCACAAATCGGACCCGTTGGTCGAGAGGGTTCACCTTCTCCACGCAAACCCCCAGTACGCCTACATGGCGTACCCCAACGGCCGACAGGACACGGTCTCCCTGCGGGACCTGCCGCCCGCCGGAAACACACACACCCCCCCAATACCGAGCACCCCCTCCCTGCCACCGGCGCACCCCGCGACCGCTCCCTTCCCGGGTGGATCGGTCCTCCTCCCGTGCCTGCCCAGGAGTAAGGAAACAGGGACGAACAGCGCACCGCTCCCAGAGACGACAGTGCCCGAGCCAGCACCTGCACCACCACCGGGGCTGAGGCGATCGACAAGAACGACCAGGGCACCCGCTCAACTCGTGGAATCCACACGACACAACAAGAAAAGGAAAACAAACTTGTAAATAATTCTGACAACCAATACATAATTAACTGTTGGGCTAAATGTATAGCCACTGTGCGAAATTAGTTCCAGGACCAGCCTTGTAAACCCCTACCACCATGCGAACCACCACCCCGCCAGGTTCTTTTTTAACAAGGGGTGAATGCGGTGGTATGTATTAGGGGTAGTATGGTACCTGTGAAGCCGAGAGGCTATTGGCTGACAGGTCCCGGGTCCTTGTTGGATCTGCCGCCTGCTGGCTCCGCCCTGAAGGCGGAGTATAAGAGCTCGAGTTCTCCCAGCAGCCGCATTCTGTAACTGAGCTGCTGGGGAACAAGTCTTGCTTAATAAAGCCTCGATTGATTTCATCTCTTCTCGACTTGAGTGAGTAATTGTTGCGCTACAGTTAAGCAATGCCTCCACATGACAGCAAATTTTCTGGTAGGATTAGCTACAGGTAGGACAGGACAGGAAGGACATTTTATTGTGTTAAAGCCTCTTCATAAAAATACATTGCTGCTTTGTACAAATGCACTTTGAATCACTAATTTATTTCTCCAAACATACGGGGCTGGATTCTCCGCAGCCCGCGCTGAAATCGCGTTTGGCGCGGGGGTGGAGAATCCAGTTTCACATCGAAATCAGGCCCGGCGCCAGTCCGATGATTCTCCGGGACCCGGAATCGTCATGATCACGGAGTACTCCGCGCGTCTGGGGGCCCAATGCCAGAGGCCAGCCCGGCAATCTTCCACTCCCGACCGGCTGAGTTCCCAACGGCGTGGAACTAACCTGCTATTGCCAGTTGGGATGTTCGCGCGGCGGCTGCAGACTCAGTCCGCGGCCGCCATGGTGGGGGCAGGGGGATTGGACACCGGGGGGGCGGGTCACACAGGCAGCCAGGGGACAGATCATCGCGGTCAGATCTTTTGCCACGTGGCTGATCGGAGGGCTCTAATTTCTGTGTTTCCCTCCATGGTCCGAGTCTGCCATGGCGCTCAGCGTGGCCGCTGGCATGCACGGACTCCAAACCAGAAGTGCGGGGGCCCGTACCTGCAGCTAAAGCTGTGTGAACTATGCTAGGTCCCTGCTAGCCCCCTGTAGGTCATTCAATCGGCTCCACTTTTTCCCAGGAACATTCAGAGTAAAACGGCAACGTTTTTACGCCAGCATGGGGACATAGGCCCATTTTGGGAGAATCCAGCCCAAGATTGCAGTCACAATCTCCAAATTAATTTCAGCTACAGGTCTAAGATTCTAAGATTCAGACTTTTGTCTCAGTTTGCTGAGAGGCCTACAATAGTATAAAAGGGGGTTCTCAGCAGTTGTTGCCTACAGGCAGCCTGAATTAATTGGGGAGAGAAAAAGGTTTGCCTTGATTTGACTATTGACAGCTGCCAGGAAAGTGAATGCACATGTGAATGAAGATTTTGTTGTTGTTGAAGACAAGTTGATCTTTGAAGAAGTGTGAGCTCTTCTAGGCGATGACGATGACTGGGCTTGGTGGCCACATGGGTGTAATCAATCATACCTTACACTCCAGGGAGTTCAGCTATTGTGACAACATCCTCTGCCTGATGTGCCCAGGAGGTAGTATCTGGATGAAATTAAATGTACTGTCCAGCTCTCGCAATAAGAGTATGTGTGATCTTCAAGGTACAGTGGTGTGCAGCTGTTTGTGAGACACCAGCAAGTTTCTCAACAGATTCTTGGAAGGCACGAGAGGCTAAGAAAATTCAATAAATCCATTGGTGATGATTAATAACCCATAGATACCTCTGACATTATCCAGTTACACTGAGTAGAAACACTGTTACTCACTGAATATCAATGAAGATTATCTGTATTCTTTCATCACTGTCCACAAATATATGCCAAGTACATTTTGCATTATTTGGATAGCTCCATGGATAATTGGGGCTGGTAAATGTTCCACTATCATCGTCAAGTTTCCCTCCACATTGTGTATCTAGTAACAACAATGAAATGAGAAAATAAGAAACATAAAATGTGCCGTATTTTTGTCCTCCAATTCATCTCTCTTTACTCTCCTTGAGAATTTACCCCCTTAGCTCTGATATTATTTGATGAGTCACATACTTCAGAAAAGTTGAGTTTCTCCATAAAGTGCCAAATCTGAACAGCACAATCTAATGCTCACCCATTGTCCAAGGTTTATTTCATTTTCATTATTCAAATCCATTTTCAAAATTACATTTGTAACATTTACAGTATCAGCAGTATATGGATTAGGAATATTTATATAACTTCTTTAAATAAAAAATAGCATTCTTTAATTTTGTTTAAAATGTACTCTGAAACATCCTATGTGCCGAGCAGTTGAATAACACTCAGTATCTAGGCTTACATGCAAAGAAATACCTCGTGATCAAAACAAAGGACTACTGTTGGAAACAATACAGCACCCCATTGAAAATTATTCGTTTCAGCAAAGGAACCTAAGAGGAGAAAGTTATGATGTGAAGATTAAGGAAAACAAGGTTACTTCAGCCAATTAAGTAAAATAATGTTCTATACTGTTTCATTAAGATTATTTAGAGCTCATCATTTCGAGATATAGGGCTGGATTTTCCGCTCCCCGACTCCGAAATTGCATTCGGCGACGGGGTGGAGAATCCATTTTTGTGCCAAAATCGGGAGCAGAGCTGCTTTTTGAGTTCTGCCCCCCCCTACCCCCTGAAAAGCGGCGTACTCTAAGAGTATGCCACGCCGATTATCCACCGCCTCAGGCCATTGCTTGAGGCCCGTCCCACGATGCTCCGTTCCCGACCGGCCGAATTCCCGACGGCATGAAACTCTCATGGACCCAGCCGTTCGGGAACCTCGTGTGGCGGCTGCAGGCTCCGTCCGGGGCCACTGTCGGGGGTTGGGCCGATCCGCGGGCAGGACTGGCGTCATTCGGGGCTGGGGGCTCTGTGGGTGGGCGGTCCGGGACGTGTGAGCGGCTAATGGGGGGGGCACTACTTTGGCGGGTCCACGGGCTGAATCCATCATGGAGCACAGCGCGGCCGCTGCAGGCCGCCACAGTGCGCATGTGCAGCCTCTGAACGGGAAGTGCTAGGGGCCGTATCATCAGCTAGAGCTGTGAGCGCTATGCTGCCTCCCTGCTAGCCCCTAGCAAAATGGGGAATCGGTGGCCTTTTTCCTGGCGTATAAGATCACCATTTTAACACCGGCACTTAGTCTCTAAAACGGAGAATTCAGCCCAAGAACTCTTTAACTTGCTGTGTATAATGTGAGCTGGTGCTGAAAAATGTAAACATGTGTTTAAATATTCAAGCACCGTTTGATCAAGACCAAATAATTTTTTGTTTTTTAAAATATTTTTATTCTCCTTTTTCAGATTTTCTTCCAAATTTACACCCACCAACAAACAATAAACAGTAACGAATACAATGTCAATCCCTTATCAACAACAACAATCCCATCCACCCACCAAACCTCAAAAAACAGCCTGCACGTTAACATAACCAAAAAACAAGAAGGAATCAGGAAACACCCATAGTCACCATTAACACATGGTTCCCCAACCTTCCCAACCCCATCCTAATGTTCGATGTAATCCAGTTCTTGAAAGTGCACAATAAATACCGCCCATGAATTGTAGAACCCTTCCATCCTTCCCCCCAGTTCAAACTTAACCTTCTCAAGAGTTAAGAATTCCAGCAGGTCCCCCTGCCACACGAGGCCACAGGGTGGAGAGGTTGATCTCTATCGCAACAGGATCCGCCTTCAGGCGATCAACGAGGCGAAGGCTATAACATCTGCCTACGCACCCGTTTCCAGCCCTGGCTGGTTCGATACCCCGAATATGGCCTCCAGCTTTACATGCACCACTTTAGAAACTACTCTAAAAACCTCCTTCCGGTAATCCTCCAGCTTTGGACGGGACCAAAACATTTGAACATGGTTTGGGCCCCCCCCCACCCCCCCCTCACAGCGTTCACACACATCTTCTATCCCCTCAAAGTGCTGGTTCATCCTCGCCCTTGTGAGGTGCGCTCTATATACCACCTTAAACTGAATCAACCCCAGCCTCGCGCACGCGGTGGAGGCACTCTCCTGAGCACCTCACACCTGAACCCCTCCTCCATATCCTCTCCCAACTCTTCCTCCCACTTTGCTTTGATCCCTTCCAGTGGTGCCTTCTCCTCTCCCAAAATAGCCCCGTAAACCACTGACACTACCCCCTTCTTCAGTCCCCCGTCGTCAGCACCTCCTCCAGCAATGTGGAGGCCGGTTCCACCGAGAACTCTGTATCTCCTTCCTAGCAAAGTCTTGAACCTGCATGTATCTAAATATTTCCCCTTGCTACAGCCCATACTTCACTTCCAGCTCCTTCAATCCTGCAAACCGACTCCCAAGAAACAAATCTTTTAGTGCCTTAATCCCCTTCTTCTCCTATCTCCGAAAATTTCCATCCCATTTCCCTGGTTCAAATCTGTGGTTCCCCTGAATCGGCATTTCCCTCGACCCTGCCCCCAACCCATTTCCCTCGACTCTGCCCCCAACCCGAAGTGCTGACGAAACTACCTCCAAATTCTCAATGAGATTATCACTACCGCACTCCCTGAGTATTTCCCCAGGGCCATTGGAGCACTGCTGTTGTTAGCGCCTTCAATCCCGACCCCTACACAAACTCTCCTCCATTATGACCCACTGGGAATAAACCCCTCTGACCTAGCTCCGCACCGTCTCCACATTCGCCGCCCAGTAGTAATACATCAGGTTTGGAAGCCCCAAACACCCTGCCTGCCTTCCCCTCTGTAGCAGCACCTTTCTAACTCTGGCCACCTTCCCTCCCATATGAATAAGGTAGTCATTCCTTCAATCTCTCTAAAAAATGCCTTTGGCAGACAAATCGGCAGGCATTGGAAAATAAACAGAAATTGCGGCAACATGTTCATTTTAACCGCCTGTACCCAACCCTCCAGTGACAGAGGGAGACCATCCCACTTTGCCAGATCAGCTTTCACCCTCCCCACCAAACTAGAAATGTTGTACCTACGGAGCCCCCCCCGCCCCCCCCCCCCCCACCCTCCAATCCCGAGCACCCTTCACCTCCAGGTACCTGAAGTGAGTCCCTGCCATTCGGAATGGCAGCCCCTCCACCCTTGCCCCCATCCCCCAGCCAAAACACCACAAAATACTCACTCTTGTCCAGATTTAACTTGTACCCTGAGAAAGACCCAAACACCCACAGCAGCTCCAATATTCCCCCTATTGACACTCTCGGTTCCGACATCCCCACCATCAGCTGCGCCAGCGTATCCTTAAATTTTTTATAATATTACACCGGAAACCCATCCGGCCCTGCTAACATCCCCGACTGCATCCTCCCAATCGCATCTTTTATCTCCTGCTCCACTATCGCCCCTTCTAATGTAACCCTGTCCCCCTCTCCTAACCTCGGGTACGCCAGCCCATCTAGAAATTCCTGCATCTCTCGATCTCCTCCAGGTGGTTCTGACCTGTACAACCTCTCATAAAATTCCTCAAGAACATTGTTAATCTGATCCGGAGCCACCACCAACTTCCCTGCCCCGTCCCGCACCTGAACCATTTCCCTTGCCGCCATCTCCCTCCAAAGCTGACCCGCTAACATACCCTTCTCTCCATGTTCATACACTGCAACCTTTGCTTGCCTCAATTGGCGCACCGCCTTCCTGGTAGATAGTCGGTCAAAGATCACCTGCAGTTCCTTCCTCTTTTCCAACTTCACTGGTTTCCCATCTTCTGCATAACTCCTATCTACCTCCAACATCTCATCTATTACCCTCTGATGCTTCAATGTCTCCTCTTTGTCCACCCTAGCCTTAAACAAGGTCACTTCACCCCTCACCACCGCCTTTAGGGCCTCCCAGACACCTGCCTTCGACACCTCACCCGTGCAGTTGAAACCTACATATTCCCCAATTACGTTTTCAATTTTGCACCGAACCCTCAGACCCCTAACAGTCCCACATCTAATTTCCACCCCGGCCTCTGTACTACCGCCTTCTCCAGTACCATATCCACCCACTGTGGAGCATGATTTGATATTGCAATTGCCGAGTACTCCGACCCCTTAACTCCAGCCAGCAGAGCTTTCCCAACCACAAAAAAGTTGATCCATGATCCATGACTAATCCCGCTCTCTCAGATGCAGAAACCTCCAAGGATGCACCCCTCCCATTTCCACAATTGGCCCAGCCAATGCCTTTGCCCCCCCGCCCCTGACGGGACCAACGAGCGTGGCTGTGACCTGTCCAATCTTGGCTCCTGCACCAGGTTCCAGTCGCCCCCCACTATCAGCTCATGTGAGTCCAAATCGGGGATGGCCCCACACACCTTCTTCATGAATCCCACATCGTCCCAATTGGGACCATATACATTTACCAGCGCCACGAACCTCCCCTCCAGTGCCCCTGTCACATTCACATATCTGCCCCCTGATCTGCAACCACCTTCTCCATCTGGACCGTACCCTTTTGCTGACCATTACCGCTACCCCTTGAGCCCTACCATCAAATCTCTCACTTACAGATAAGTCAGTCCGGTTGAATGAATTTCAGCAATGTTTGTTTATTTAAGAACACATTTTGGTACATTCACACAACATTAACTGGAAAATACTTTTTTCCTAAGTCTCTCGAAATGTCCTTGAGACACCAACAAGTGGAAGCAAAAAACTTCAAGATAAAAGTGACTTCAGATTTACAAAACTAAAAGTCATTTCAACAAGGCCTTGAAAAGAAATTTTTACCAATGCTCCAAGGATTGTCTGACGGCTGTAATTTCCCTGCTAATCATTTGGACGGATCACATTCTTAAGGGATTCCTTATCTGGTTTAGCCCCTTACTTAGTTTCATTGGTTCTAATTCTCAGCTGAGACCCCCTTGATTCGTTGAGGAAAGAGTCAGTCACTTAACAGGCGATTGGTCAATTTAGACATTAATCAATTACTCCAAATTAATTAATTAACTGTCCCACATTCAAACTCCCTACGTCACATCTGATCTCAGTTGCGATATTGTTTCAAGCTTGTCGAATGTGACATATCAGCACTTGTAGTACATTATTCGTAACATTTGAGGCAGTCAGGGACAGTATTCAAATGATTATAACTTCCTCATATTTCTACAAATTCAGTAATTTTCAAGAATCATTTTAGCTAATATTTTAAAGGACCCCCCTCTATAATTGTTGAATCCAACATCTTCCCCCTTTTTATTATTTTAAACTTGATAAAATAATTCAATTAATAAGTTAATAATATAATAATAGTAAAGCAAAAGGAATATAAGCTAAGGACAATGCATTCACAATTGTCTTTGATGGACCCTGTACTTCAACATTGGAATGGGTTACAAGCATTTAAAAGAGCTACAAACCTTTACATTAGTAGATTTAGTAAATATTATCAGGAATAAGGAATCAATAAAAAGAGCCTCTCATGCCCTGTAAAGGTATTGCTACTTCAGAAATGTTTCATGCTCCAGCTTTTCCACATTTCCTCGATCTTGAGGCAGGAGTGTTGACCTGTTCCTACAACCTGGATTAATCAACCAAGGCTGTTTAAAACCTATTTTTGTTGTCAAACTATAATTTTGAGAACGTACCTCAATCAAACAGTTTACATGATAGACTCAATCCTGCAAGAAAAGTAGAGCAATTGGGCTCTGATTGGTGGAGCCCCCTTAGAGCAGGAAAACACTGTCCCAGACATTGAGAGGTGGTGGTGACTTGGGAGCAGTTCAGACGGATCTCCTGATTCTCGTCACACATTTCTGAAGTTAACGTCAGTAAAGCAGCAACTAGGGTTCCGACATTTGGGCCCGGCAGCCTGAAGCAACAGTGAGGTCACGACCTCGCCTTCAGCGAGGCCAACAGCTGTCGATAGAGCAGTGGGGCAACTATGAACCACCAGGCCAGGGCTGAGGAGGGGAGGAGGGCAACCAAATACATAAAGAATAGAGGCCAGGTCAGGCTAGGGCAGGTCAGAGAAAGCCGACAGCTGCCAGGCAGCCGGCCAGATGCACAAGCTGTTGTCACTTCAGCCGGCCATCCTAGCGAGAGGTGAGCAGTCGAAAGGTGTGAGGGCCAGGCAGGTGTTGGCGTGGTTTACAGGGAGCAGCGGGGCAACTCAACCACAGTTGAAGGGCTGGGAACTGGACTAGCGAGGGCCCATACCTGGGTCTGTACAGAACAATGTGGTGGCGGACCCTGGCCAGCAGTGTGTCCAGCTGTGTCCAAACCTTTACTTGGACTGCGGTTACCGGTAATGAGTCCATAAAATGAAAGGTGCGACTACCTAGTCCGATGCCGCTGAAGGGCAGTGGGAGGTAGCTGAGAGTGTCTGCGTGGGGAATCTTCATCCCCGGAGATGTTCCAGAATATAGTCGTATTCCACTGAAGGAGAGCCCAACACTGAATGCAGGCGGATGCCACCATGCTAATTGCCTTGTCCTCTTTGAATAGCCGCAAAAGCGGTTTATGGTCGATGTAAGCATGGCTATAGAAATATTGATGGAATCGTCTAACGCCGACACCAATGCCAACCTTTCTTTTCTATTTGGGCATAATTTTGCTCTCCCAACGCCAAGGTGTGTGAAGCAAATGCAATGGGCTGCTCAGTACCATCGTCCGTCCTGTGTGCGAAGATGGACCCAATTCCATAGGGCGAGGCGTTACATGTGACCAACAAGGCTTCTCAGAGTCAAGGTGAGTCATCAAGTGGGAAGACAACAGTCGCCGCTTTACTTTGTCAAACGCTCTCTGCTGCTGCGGTCGGTCCCAAATCCACCACTGGCTCTTCTTTAACAACAGATGCAGCAGGGCCAAAACCGTTGCCAAGTTCGGGATGAACTTCTGTAATAGTTGACCAGGCCCAAAAACAAACGGAGCTCCGTTGGATCCTTTTGGTATTGGTGCCTGCCGGATGGCCTGAACCTTATCATCTCCTATGTTAGACGTTTAGCTGCTGTTGTATAAAGAGTCAAAGGTTCTGCTCCTTTTCACAAACACCTTTATTTCACTTTAACAGACTCTGCACAAAACTCTATCATCACATCACCTGACACAAAGGCCACCTGAAGCCCCTTTACATATCAGTGTCAATTATTGGTTACTTAACATAAATGAGACAACTAATTGAAATGTCTCTTTACCCCTTCCTTGGAGAAAAAAATAATTAGGTGAAAACAAAATTACAAGAAACTCAAAAACACACACGCAATTTCCCCCCTTCTTTTTTTTCATTTTGGAAGAAAAAAAACAGTCACAGAAACAGGCGCCCTTCATTAACAATATCCAAAAGTTTCTGTGAACGAGCCCCTCTTTTTGTAAAACAGTCTGACAATTGATAGCTACTGTCGACCCATTTAATTTTTGCTATTTCCCCTCTGTCCAACATCTGCTTCAAAGTTGCGATGTCTATCCTTAACCTTTTTTCATTGACACTTTTTGTCGAGAGCACATTTTCCCACAGGGATTTATTGTCAATTCAATAGGTATATTACCTAAATTCCCTAATCCCAAAATTTCTGTCAATATCTGAGATATACAAAAAGCCATATCCACCGCCTCCAGAAGACTTAATGTCTCAGCAACCAAAGTGCTTTTGACCACTCTCCTTATTTTCTTTGTTTCCCACACAAGAGGGCAACATTTTCCATTGTGTCCCAAAAGGAAAATTATAAACCCCCCTGTGCTTGAAACCCCATCACATAAATTTGTATAGGACGCATCACTATAAACTATGTGTTTCAAGTGCCGAAGATCACCTAAAACCAGGAACCTCAAAACACACTCCTGCATTTTTAGTTTGACCAATGCTTTATTTGCTCTTATTACACCTTCCACTTTGGGATCATTCATTTTTGTACTCAACGCGAAGACATTAAAACTCACATCCGGTCTAGTTTGTCTACCTACCAATTCAGTTGCCCAATTAAACTTCGCAGTTGCTCTTTTTACATCTTTGAAATCATTGCGTCTTTTTGTGAAACTCGGCCACGACTAATTGCTATTGGGCTGATGCTTTCCAAACAAGATTGCTGACGTAAAGTTGCCCCTAACTTAGTCTGTCCAATTTCCAGTCCAATATATTTAAATGCACCGGAAGCCTGACTTCCAACCCTGAATTCTTTCCTCAAACCAGAGATTACAATAGCTTCAAAATCACTAGTCCCACCCCACAAAAAATCATCGACATGCATCGTAAAGCTGCCAGAAAGATTTCCTTTACAGTGCCAGTAAAACATTTCCGGATCTGCTTTCAACTGGCAACAGCCTAACTTTAACAAAACTGACCTTACCGAAAAATACCACTCTAAACGCATCATTTAATCCATATACACATTTGTTCAACTTCCAGAGTACCCGTTCTGTGTTAGCTGCCTCTTTAGGAGGACGGAGAAAAATGTCTCTCTGGAGCTGATGCCCCTGCAAAAAGGCAGCTTTTATATCTATAGATTTGCATTCCATGCCTTTGTGGCTAATAGAGCCAAGAAGATCTTTAAAATAACCTTTCCTGCCGTAGGTGAATCTACCCTTAAATCCTGATCTCCTATGTTTTCTTCAAATCCCCTTGCCACAAGCCTGGCCTTTGCCTTATAAGATCCACCTGGAAGAACCTTTTCCGTGCAAATCCATCTGTGGGATAGAGCTCTTTGTCCCCTATCCGGTACTTCCGTGTATACCCAAAATTCAGTCCAACTATGCAGTTCTTGCTGTTTGGCATCTTTGATAACTTTTTCATCTAATTCATTGGAAGCCACCAAAATCTCACATGCATGTGGGCTTCTACTCCTATTAGTATTTGTAATCTTACTCATGTTCCGAGACCTTGATAAACTACGCCCCCTCTCCCGCCTAATATCTCATTCTGTACTGCTGCTTGATTTTTCCCTTCTGCTGTGGGATGTCCTTTAAATAGTTCTCAACCTTTTCCTGCAGACCTGTTCACTGTCCGATGTACTATCTGAACTGGCACTGCGTTTCCGTGCCCTCCATTTTTGAACTTTGTGTTCCCAATCCATTGTCTTGACTCCCTCCCCCGAATGCTGTACATTCAACCAATGTTTATACTTTCCAGTGGCCTTCCCTGCTCTACAGTAACAGTTGCATCCTTCCATTGACTAGACCCTTCTGGCAAATATGTCACTTTTGTACCAACTTTTGACAGTTGTCCTTTCGGAAAAATGACCTGTTCTAATTCATCAGAAGTGTTGTGTTCCTCTATAGAAACCCTGTCTATATCAGTTAACTGGTCCTCATAGTTCTGTAACACGTGTGTACCAGATGACACTGGTTCCTCGTCATGTCTGTCTGCTCTGTCTAAATTTGAAAATTTGTTGTCTATATCCATTATCCTTGATAAATGTACCCTCAACATTTTGATTGCCATGTTGCAAAATAATTGTTTTGCCATCTATGCCTATGATCTTTGCTGGGCCTTTCCATTCATTAAAATTGTCTCTCTTATAGTATACAATGTCTTCTTGCTGAAAAACGGTATTTGATGGCCGTACATTATGCCTTAAAGCTCTGCGAATTCTTTCAGAGACTTCCGCTTCCAAAAAAGCTTTTCTACTGCTATGTAATGCATTTAAATGCTCAGCAAAGGCAGACCTAATTGTCGTCCCTTCCCAAGCTGGAGGCTGGTCATCCAAAATGGACAGAATTTTAGGATTTCTACCAAATACTAATTGATAGGAATGCAATGAATTCGTTGCATGTACCGCCCATGCTAAAGCTGAATTTAGCTTGCAATTCGGTCTCACTGCCAAATTTTTCTGGAGCATGTCATCGATTACAGCATGGTTTCTTTCACAGACACCATTACTAAATGGGCTTTCCGCAGCTGTATTCAAAACTGTGATATTCACATTTTCACACATAGCCCTGAACTTATCACTAGCAAATTCTCCCCCATTGTCCGTAAGGAATTTTGCCGGTGGGCCCATTCCTGTCCCTATCCATTTTTCCACGATTTGATCCAGAATTACTCCCTTTTCTTTACTTCGTACAATCGTTGATTGACTAAATCTGGTTGCTAAATTTACAAAATGCAAAATAAATATATTATTGGCTTTATCCCAGATCTGCAATGGCTACAATGTCGTTAACATCCCTGGCCAAAGGTAGGGTTACTATCGGCCGTGCTGGTGTCCTTCTGTACTTCCTACAAACTTCACAGCCATCACTAACCTGTTCTATCAGTTTAGTGTAGTCGTCATCCCTTGCCCCTGCATCCTTTAGTAAATTTTTCAGCCCCCAAGGAGACGGATGTGCAAATTGCCTATGCAATTTTAATACAACAAGCTTTTTATCAGCTAAAGTCCATTTTCAACTGCCATTAAATCATCCTTAACAACTCTACTTGAAACCTTACTTGTCAGTAATGGAATACAATAGTGTCCCGAATGTGTAAATTGTAAGTCCACCATCTTTCCAAAAACTGTTGCCTTATCCTGTTCCATATCCAGTTTCATGTGTGCTTTCTTCATCGACTGTCTGCTCAGAAACAAAGGTATCTCACTTGATACAACATCCGTGCTAATGAAATGATTCACTCCGGCAATATTGCAAGGGATCACCACACTTTTCAGCCCCAAACCTGAAACTCGTGGAACTTTCAAATTCCTTAACCTTGTTACAATTTTCAGCATTCAAGGAGTCCAGGTAACAGTTTAACCAGTCAAATCCGCACACAGTAGATGTGCAGCCACTGTCCAATACAACACAATTGAAAGATTCTGCAACCAACACCCTCATTACCGGCGTAAAACTGCTTGGTAATAGGACAATGTCTTATTTCTGGTCACTATCTTTTTCCTCTTCTGATTCTTTTTGTCATGTGTCACTTCAAACACTCTATTATAATGTGCTGGTAAGTTGAAGGCATAATGATATTGAGAGTCACATCGGAAACATCGATTTATCATGCCCCGTGCATTTCTGGGGTTCATCTTCCTATTGTAGGTTCTAACTAGGTTTCTGTCTTCATAATTACTGGGTCCCGATCTCCTTCCATAGTTTTGGAACCTGTTCGTAGCCATATGATTTTGCCATCCTGTTAGTAGTGTATCTTCCATATTCTGCTTTATTGCAGGCTGACCTATTTGGGTCATCAGAGCCATCGGAATCGAATGTTTCCCCAGAAACGTTTTTAAAGCTTGTCATCTGATCGAATAAGGTAGCCTTATCCGCAAACTGAACTCCTGTCAAAAACAGGAGCCTATCCATGTTGCTCACACTAGCACAGTCAAGTAATTTAAAGGCCAACACAGACTGTGGAAATTCCAGGTTGTATTTCTGCAGCCTTTTATATAGTCTGCCAAATTCCATTATATAGTCTTCAATGGAGAAATCCACTACTTTCCGGAACCTATCAAAATTCGACCATGCTTCATACGTACTTAACAAATCATGCTTTTTATAAATCTTATCCATATAATGTATTAGAGTCTGCAGACCTTCTTCTGAGTCTCTTCCAATTCCAGCTCAGAAAACACTTTGCTCCGGATTTTACTGTCATAAGGTAGAGAAAGAGCCAATGCCATACCTTGTTTTCTCTTTCCCAAGGCAGTAACGTTAGTCCACATAACTACTGCACTTCTCCATTGGTCGTATGATCCCCTTTCAGACAATAACGGTGGTAGTCATCTCCGGCCACCTTTATCCTAGGTTCAGCCATATATCCTTTTTTTTCTTCTCACTCACTCCTTGGTTTGGTCTAGAAAAGTTGTATCTTTCAACCCTTCACATTTGCACAGCAACCATCCTCTGCTACCATTTGGTAGACATTTGGCTGCTGTTAAATAGTCAAAGGTTCTGCTCCTTTTCACCAACACCTTTATTTCACTTTAACAGACTATGCACAAAACTCTATCATCACATCACCTGACACAAAGGCCACCTGAAGCCCCTTTACATATCAGTGTCAATTATTGGATACTTAACATAAATGAGACAACTAATTGGAATGTCTCTTAACCCATTACTTAACATCCTGTGTGTAGACCCTGCTTGTCAACCCTGTCAGCCAAACAGACCACTTCCGTTGCATGGAACATGTACATTTCATGCCGCAGATGGACCCCGGACATCCCAAACTTATGCACCACATCTTCCAGGTTTTTCAGATGCTCCTAGTCGGAGGAATTGGTTAACAGCACATCGCCCAGGTAAACTGCCACCTGTGGCAATCTTTGGAGGATATTTTCCATCACCCTCTGGAATATGGCACATGCCAATGAGACCCAAAGAGCAGCCTACGTGTTGATGCTCACGTATTTTCATGAGGATGGGTCCAAAACCAACGATTGATAGGCATGGCTCGTGTTGAGCTTGGTAAAAGTCTTTCTGTCACTGAGCCTCTTGTATAGGTCTTTAATCTTCGACACCACGATTCAGACAGGGTCTTGGTTGATTGTCATTTTGTAATCCCCACAAAGGCAGACGGACACGGCAGTCTTCATAACCGGCACGACCAGCGCGGCCCAATCTGCAGATTGCTCCAGGCGGATGATTCCCAGCTTCTCCAAGCAGTCCAGTTTGGCATCTACCTTCAGTTTCAAAGCGTAAAGAATGGGTCGGGCCCTAAAATAGTGTGGTCGGGCCTCCGGGTCCACTGATATTCTGGCGGAGTCCACGCCAGAAGGTACCAAGGCCCTCCCGGAACATCCCTGAGAAACATGCCAGCACCGCATCTGGTCCATTGGGGTACATTCAGCATACTTGCTGTCAGTTCAAAGGACGCGTTGTAGAGTGTCGCCCCAGCAAATTTGGGCCGGGACCTTTCACCACCACTAGTGGTAGACTCACTGACTGAAACCCATATTCCACGGAAACTGCCAAGGTGCCCTGTGTATGTTGCCAGCCAACCTGTTTCTTTCAGCGCGAAGGCTTGTATCTCGGCGCAAATTTTGTTGTACCTGCGGCGGCTGATCACAGACACCATGGCTCTGGCATCACGTTCCATCCTAATCGGAAAACTGTTGATCCGGACCGTGACCGGGATAGGCGCCACCTGTGGTGCCAAAATGCACTAAAGGCAGTGGACCTCCTCCGGCTCATCATCGAAATGCGTCCGTGTTCTGGGGCGATCACCGGTGCTGCCATGGCAGGTGAGCGAGGTTTGCTGCCGGCGTCTGTCCTGTCGCCTCCCTCTGGCACTGGCTTGTTCATTCCACTTGTCAGGAATCTCGGTGTATGGGTGCATGGCATCCGTTGGTAGAGAATTACTGCCGTCAGTCCTTGTGCCCTGGAGTGCATCCCCAGCAGCGTGAGTCTGAAATTTCCCCGTGCCCTGCGTTGGAGGTTCAGGACAACCATCCCTCGGAACTCCTGGACACAGAGTTCTGTGCCCTCCCGGGACAACGTTATTTCGGTGCTTTTTTCAGTTTCACTCAATAAACTTTCTTGGGTTGCCCCGTCTCTGACTCCGCAAACCAGCCGATCTTGGAGCACCCCTGATAACGCCGGCCCAAACTCGCAGAACACGGTGGGTCTGTGCAACCAGCCCACGAATTCCATTATAGGATTGTCCTGACGTTGAGATGCTGCATGAAAATGAAAATGGTGAATGATTAGTGGCTGTTTCGGGACGAAACGGTTACTAACTAACATAACGAGATCCGCGAACTTGCGGTTGTCGGGTGAGTTGGGAAAGTTAAACTTTTGATAATGCTGTAAGTCTCCTCACCGCAAGCTGCAAGGAGGGTCACCGTCTGTCTGTCGCCCCGACTATGTTGCTCACACGAAAAAAATAGTTAATTTGCACTATATACTGGGTGCAATCTTTAGTCTAGGCATCGAACGCCCCAAGCTTAACGATTAGTGGCATTCCTGCCACCTGAATTAAGATCTCCTGAGGCCTAATCGAGGAGGGCCCAGTCCGGGATAAATGGCGCCTCCTGTATTTCCAATTGCCCCTCGTCGCTAGTATAAAGTCTCAGGCAAGCGACCATTCAGTAGCGATGTCTGTAGAAGGTTCAGTTCCATTCAGGTTACTAAAGGATGGAGGTGTTGACCATGGGTAGGGTGCTCTTTCCAAGAGCTGGTGCAGACTCGATGGGCCGAATGGCCTCCTTCTGCAGTGTAAATTCTATGATAATCTATGATACACACCTTCTACTCCCCAAAGGGTCTCCCGCACCCAGTCCACAACGGGGCTGGGGTATTTATATGCCACCAGTCCTAGGAAAAGGGGGTTTAGCCCTGCCTCCTCACCTGGGTAGATTGTATTCAGGTGAGGCCATAGGAACTCTGATGTTGCAGATCCCTAGGCTTCCTGTAGGGTTATAAAATTATAACACTATAGACCTGTCAGCTTAATGTCAGTGATGGGAAATATGGGACCTACTCTGAAAGAATGGAGAGAAGAACATCTGGAGAATTAAACTACATACAAATAGTCATCACAGATACTGAATCACTGAGTCTTGCTTAATAATACTGGGTAGATTCAGAATTGGTTAAATGACAGAAGACTTAAGGAGGAATAAAAGGGTCATCTCAGGTTGGCAGGCCATTACTGCTGGATAACCTCAAGGATCAGTGCTGGGGTCAAAGCTTGTCACAATCTAAATAAATCACTTGGATATGGAGACCAAATGTAATACTTCCAAATTTTCGAAAGCTAGTTGGAGATGTAAGTTGTGAGAAGGATGAAAGGACGCTTCCTGGGGATTTGGACAGGCTGAGTGATTGGGCATGAACACAGCAGATGGAAGGTAATGTGAGTAAGTGAGAAGTTATCCACTTTGGTAGAAAAAAACAGAAAGGCAGAGTATTTCTTCAATGGTGGAAAGTTGGGAAGTGTTGATGTCCAAAGAGACCTGGCTGTCCTTGTTCATGAGTTACTGAAACCTAGCTCGCAGGTGCAGCAAGCAATTTGGAAGGCACATTGTATGTTGTCTCTCATTGTTCGGGCATTGCATATAGGTGTTAAGATGTCTTGGTGCAATTGTGTAGAACCTTTGGTGAGACCGCACATGGATCAGTGTGTCCAGTTTTGGTCTCCTTATCTATGGAAGGCTACACTTGCCACAGAGGGAGTACAATGGAGGTTTGTCAGACTGATTCCTGGGATGGTGTGATTGTCTTAGGAAGAGATATTGAGGAAATTGGTCCTGTTTTCTCCAGAGTTTCGATGAAAGAGAGTTGATCTCATCGAAACTTCAAAATTCTTACAAGATTGACAGGATAGATGTGGCTGGCTAGTGAGTCTAGAACCAGGGAGGGACACAGTCTGACAATAAGGGCAGGCCATTTAAGGCTCAGATAGGGATTTCTTCACTCAGATAGTGGAGAATCTTTAGAATTTTCTACCCCAGAGGACTGTGGAAGGACAATTACAAAACACGATCATGACACAAATCGATAGATTTCATAGAATTTACAGTGTTGAAGGAGGCCAGTCGGCCCATCAAGTCTGCACCAGCTCTTGGAAAGAGCACCCTACCCAAGCCCCCACCTCCCTATAACCCAGTAACCCCACTAAACACTAAGGGCAATTTTGGACACTAAGGTCAATTTAGCATGGCCAATCCACCAAACCTGCACATCTTTGGACTATGGGAGGAAACCCTCGCAGACACGGGGAGAACGTGCAGACTCCACACAGACAGTGACCCAAGCTAGGAATCGAACCTGGAGCTGTGAAGCAATTGTGCTAACCACTGTGCTACCGTGCTGCTCTGGATACAAATCACACCGAGGGATATAGAGATAGTGGAGGAAAATGGCATAAAAGTAGGTTATCAGCCATGATGTTTTTGAATTGCAGAACATGGTTGACCGGCAGAATGGCCTACTCCTGCTGCTCAGTTTTTCTGTTCTTGTGTTCACCTGACAGAAATCTTTGAAGATGTTAAAAGATTAAATGTCACATACTTAGATTTACAAACCTCATTGAGAAGTTACAACAGTTGACTCATAACAAAGATTAGGACATATGGAATCGGGGAAATTAAATTGATCAAAAAATAAAAAGTGAAGGCCAGAGGTGAAGTGTATTCAGATTAGAAAACAATTGAAAGTGTGGTTCCCCAAGGATCAGGGCTGAGCACACTGTTTTCATAAATTCTATCTATGTTTTGGCTGAAAAACAAGCAAGACAATATCAAATTTTACACATGATACCATTGGAGAAAACATTAGAAAGCTTATAGTTTAAGCAGTTAAGTAGAAAATGAATTTCAGATAGATATTTGAGTGAATGCACTTTGGTTTTAAAAGACAGAAACATCACTTAAATCTGAGATAATAAAAATAGTGACTGGGTTCGGGAAGCAAAGGTATCTTTGCACAAAGATGAATAAATCATTAAACACAGCATTGCATGCCAATAAAATAATTTAAAATGATAATTTAGCACTCAGATTTATTTCTAGGCTGGATAATTCAACAGCAATGATGTTGTGTAGCATGTATAGGACCGTGGTGAGGCCACGCTAAATTCACTGAGCACAGTTCTATCTTTCATGGTATAAACAAACACAGAAACAATGGAGAAAGTGCAAATTTGATAAACAAGGATGGTGCCCAGGACTGAGAGATTACAGCTCCAAGGAACAACTGAACAGGTCGGGTATTTTTCTTCAGAAAAGAAACGTGGAACAAGCTGACAGAGATCTTCAAAACTGTAAATGATTTAGCAGTGTAAATACTGGAGAATCCAAAAAACATGGACCCAAAATATAAGCCAGTTCCTAATACATCCAATTGTGAAGTAAGAAGAAATGTCTTTACCCAGAGGGTGGAGCACACTACGACAGAAAATGGTGAAGACAGATGGCTTAGATGCTTTCTGAGCAAAAGGTAGATGCCTAAATGGAAGAGAAGTGACTCAAAATATACACTGACAGACTGAGATGAGGCAGCTGGAAAAGGAGAAATCTCTTGTTGAGAAGGCGTATGGACACAGATTCGTTGTGGCCTATTTCTGTGCTGTATATTCTGTACAGTTCTTTATAATAAGAGCATCAAGATGCGAGGCATAATGAATCCTTATCGACTCATAGTCACATCTGCTAAATCAGTTTCCTACCATGCTACTTTCAACTGCACAGATCAAGAGAAGTCATTTCACACTTACTTTTATTTGCAGATATCTCAAAGTAATTTGCAGTGAAGCCGGGACCGGTATTTTGGGAATCAGATTGGAAATGAATAGTCATAGCGTTGGACGATGATGTAAATGCACGATTTGATCCAGTGCATATTGTGGAAAGCACTGGAGAACTTGTTGAAGGCCCATCATATATTTTAACATAATCATCTGAACAACCTGGTGTAGCTTCCAACCTGCAGAGAGAATGAATTTTCCATTTCATTTCTTTTATGAACAATTTTCTTCATAAACACTGCACCACATAGCGGATTATCAATTCAAAACATAAGGAAGCATGGAACAACGATCAACCATCCAGTCCCAATCTTTCGTAAACTCAAACACACATATTTGTCTAAGGTGAATGTAATGTAATTTATTTGATCATCTGAGGGAGGAGCATGAGAAGCTGGGCTGATTCTCCCTAAAGCAGAGGTTTAAGGCAAGATTTGATAGATGTGCTCAAAATCATGAAGTGTTTTGGGGTAAAAACTGAGAAACCAATGAGAGGAAATAAATGCTTCCATACTTGGCAAAAGAATATGAGGCTGGATTCTCTGTTTTCGAGACTAAGTCCCCACTCCAGCATGAAAATGGTGGTCTTTTATGCAGGAAAACAGGTACAAAACGACCACCGATTCCCCGTTTTGTTGGGTGCTAGCAGGGAGGCAGCGTAGGGCTCGCAGCTGTAGCTGGCGATACGGAACTGAGCACTTCCAGTTCCTTAGCTGCGCATGCGCTTGGTGGCAGCCTGCAACGGCCGCGCCATGCTCCATGGCGGACTCAGTTCCCGGACCCGGAGCGCCAAAGTAGTGCCCCCCTTCAGCAGCCCGCGTGCACCGGACCATAGTGCCGCCAGCCCCAAACGAAGCCCCCCCTGCCTGCGGATGAGCCCTTTCCCGACTGAATCCGCAGCCGCCACGCGAGGTTTCCAGACAGTGTGAGCACACGTAATCCACGCTGCGGGGAACTCGGCTGATCAGGAACGGAGCATCGCAGGGCGGGCCTCAGGCAATGGTCTGAGGCCGTGGATAATCGGCGCGGCATACTCCTAGAGTATGCTGCTTTTCAGGTGGCGGATAATACAAAAACTGGCGCCGCTCCCGATATTGCCGTCAAAACGGATTTCGGTGTCGGGTAGCGGAAAATCCAGCCCAAGAGGTGAAATGAGGAAAAATCATATTGCAAGATGAATTGTTCTGGTCTGGAATGCATGGCCTGAAAGGATGGTGTGGGTAGATTCAATAATAACTTTCAAAAGAATGTGATATAAATTTTGGAAAGGGAATTATTTGAAAGGCTTTGGGCAGAGTAGGGACTGAGACTAATTGGACAGCTCTTTCAAAGAGCCAGCAGGAACACGTGGCTGAATGGTTTTCTTCTGTGCTGTAAGATTCTGTGGCTTAACGTTTGGCTCCATAGGATCAGTAGTTTCAGCTCCGGAAGTACACAGAGCAGGCAGATTGTGACATTGGTCAGTGCGTAACGCTCATTTAATGCCAGTGCTGAATTTTTCAACCTTCAGCTCGAACGAAGACCATTTCCACAACATCAACAACAGTTTGTGCACTGGCAATGTCTCTAGACTTGTAATCCAAAGGCTAGTGCTCTGGAGATGTGTGTTCAAATCCCACTTTGAAAACTGGTGGAATTTGAATGAAACTAATAAATCTAGAATATGATGATAGTCTCAGTATTGGTGTCAATGAAACTATCATAGATTGTTCTAAAACTCCATCTTATACTTTTTCAAGAAGGAAATCTGTCATCCTTACCTGATCTGGCCTGCATGTGATTCTAGATCGTATGTGGTAGACTCTGAGATGGCCAAGGACAATGAGGGATGACAACCAGTATGGGAGCGTGTTGAGGCGGCTTCATGCAAGGGCACCAGTTTGGGGGAGTTGGTAACGGCGCCTCTCCTGTTCCCACCAGCATGATACTCTACCATCCCCGTGGTGGTGGTGGCCCTGAGGGTCTGGGGCAGTGGAGGAGGCATGTGGAGGCGGAAGGAGCATCGGTGTGGTCTCTAATCTGTAATAATCACTGGTTCGCCCCGGGAAGGATGGATGGAGGGTTTCGGAGATGGCAGAGAGCAGGAATTGCGAGGATGGGGGATATGTTTATAGATGGGAGCTTTACTAGCCTGAGGGAGATGGAGGAGAAATTTGGATTGGCAAGGGGAAATGAATTTAGATACCTGCAGGTGTGGGACTTCCTACACAGGCAGGTCTCAACCTTTCCGCTCCTACCACCAAGGGGGATACAGGACAGGGTAGTTTCTAGAGTGTGTGCGGGAGAAGGGAGGGTTTCTGACCTTTACAAGGAACTCATGGGGTCAGAGGAGACGCAGAGTTGAAACGCAAGTAGGAAGAGGAGTTAGGAGGAGAGATAGAGGATGGTCTCAGGGCGGACGCGTTAAGTAGAGTCAACACGTCCACAATATGCGCCATGCTCAGCCTGATACAATTTAAGGTCATTCACTGGACCCACAAGTCAGTGGCCCGGATGAGCAGGTTCTTTGGGGTAGAAGATCGGTGCGCAAGATGTGCGGAGGGTCAGGGAACCATGTCGATATGTTCTGGGCATGCCCGAAGCTTAGGGGATTTTGACAGGGGTTTGCGGAGGTCATGTCCAAGGTGTTAAAAACAAGGGTGACACCGAGTCCAGAGGTGGCGATTTTCGGAGTGTCAGAAGGCCCGGGAACCCAGGAGGAGAAAGAGGCAGACGTTCTAGCCTTTGCTTTCCTGGTAGCCCGGAGATGGATTCTATTAGCTTGGAGAGACCCAAAGCCCCTGATGACGGAGACCTGGATAACTGACATG
This sequence comes from Scyliorhinus torazame, assembly GCF_047496885.1. Classification (NCBI taxonomy): domain Eukaryota; kingdom Metazoa; phylum Chordata; class Chondrichthyes; order Carcharhiniformes; family Scyliorhinidae; genus Scyliorhinus; species Scyliorhinus torazame. The sequence goes on along the minus strand of NC_092722.1, from coordinate 158,821,572 downwards.
GCTAGCTTTCTCTGTCTGGAGAAAATGAAGTTCGCCCTGAGAGGGTCAATGTTAGGGTTCGCCCAGAGGTGGCAATGATTCTTTGCGGAAAATTAACCTTCAGCAGAAGGTGATGGGGGGAATAGGGGTTAGATTAGTTTAGAGTAGAGTGTTAGTAAAGGTGGGACCTGTAAGGCACTATGTTTATAAATTCATGTACATTGTTTATTTTGAGGGGGAGACGATGGCGGCGCCTACTGGCCGCGCGTGGTCCAGGGAGGTGAAGATGGCGGCGCCCATTGTCCGTAAACAAGTAGGGTGGGGGCGATAGCGGCTACTGCACTGGCCTGGCACACCGCGGCAAAGTGCCCCTTCTTGCCGCAAGCCTTACAAAGGGCAGCGCAGGCCGGGCAGTGTTGGAGGGGGTGTTTCTGCTGGCTACAAAAGTAACATCGGGGACCCCCGGGGTTCGCTGGCTGGTGCGTGGCGCAGGCGTATTGGTTAGGTAAGGCCCCCGCTGGGGCAGCCGTCTGTGGGGTCCACGATGCGTAGGAGGGGTGGGCCGTGTGGCTGGTGCTGTAGGCCAGAACGTTGCGCGAGGCGACCATCATAGAGAGCGCTAGTTTATTTGTCTCTGCTAGGTCGAGCGTGGTCCCTTCTAACTGTCACCGCACCCACCCCACCACCCTACCCGGAACAACCTCCCCATGCACTCCATGCTGCAGCGGGTCCCCCTCACCTGGCCACAGACCCTGTACCCCGGACACCTCCTCACAACATCACCCTCTGGCTGAGGGCATATGGCTGAAGCTGTGTCCCATCCCCTTTGTGTTTGGATGTTGGCAATGGATGTGTGGTGTTGCCTCCTGCAGTGTTGAGGTACACTGTCCAGGCATCACGGACTGATTGTGATGCTAGGCTATTACTCCCACATGCCACATGGCCCGCCCACCCACGTACATACACTTGGTATGTGTGAAGTGCTCACCTGACCACGATTACCAATTCCCCATTAGCAATAGCCTTCAGCACCATGGCCAGAGGCCTCGGCAGTTGATGGGGGTTATGGTTGGTCAGTGGAGCGGACAGGCAGGGACAAGGGCTTCCCGGAATGGATATACACAATCCAGGGGTGGCATGGTGGTACGTGTGTGGTTGCCCCTCGGTTGCCCCCCCCAGCGTCTCCCCCCATACCTCCCACGGCATCCATCCGGCACAGGGACCCCAACCCCAGCCGGGGTTCTCCCACCCCCTACCGAGCATTAGGGTGGCAGGTCCAGCGTCCCCGGGCTCTTTGCCTGTGAGAAAAGATGGCTACTCACCTCTTCGGCTCCCCACAGAAGCCCTTCCGTCAGGTTCACATTTTTCAAATGGAGTACTAATTAGCGCCAGTGTGACCACTTGCTGGAGAAACTGCTGAATGAAGGGAGGCCATTGGATAAGGGGTAGCTCTCGTTAATTGTATGGAAATAGAGCTTAAGTAGTGATAATTGGTTTCTTGGCAAGATCCCGATGGGAGGGGGCCGGTTGCATCACCAACTGTTTGGGCTAGAGCAGTTCTCGTTTTCTGCCTCTCCTGCTATTAACCAGTCTCATTTCACTTGAGCGCAAGCGTAACAAGTCCAGACCATCGCGGCCCATGTGTGTTCTTTATTTGAAGGTAAAACAATAAACATACGATGTTGATTGGGTGGCTAAGGAGTCATGTTCGACCTGTATGACAGCAGGGAAACCCCCTCGCTGAGGCTGCACCTAGTCCCGTTCCTGCACTGAGGATCTCTGCTCACCAGAACTCCTCAGTGTAGGAAGAGATCGGGATGCTATTTTTAAATCAAACATGGCCACCCAATCAAACACGGGCAGGTCACGCCCTTTCCCAATCACGTGCTCAATAATGATGTCAGCCTGGCACCATGGCAGTGCCTCAGCCAGCCTGGCAGTGCTTAATGGGTGCCTTCACAGGCTGGCACCTGGGTGGCAGCGCCAAGACACCTGGGTGGCACCAGCCATGCCGGGGTGCCACCCTGCCCAGAGGCCAACCACCCGGGGGCCTCCACCTCCCCTTCAGACCACGCGCGGCCAGTGGGCGCCGCCATCTTCCCCTCTGAGCAACACGTGCGGCCCATGGGCGCCACCACCTTGTTCAACCCCCGCCACATGTGGCCCATGGGCGCCGCCATTTTGTCCTCCTCAAGATCTTCAGGTGCCGCCATCTTGTCTCCCCCGCAGCACATGGGCACCGCCAGCGTTCCAGGACCTGTGCCCCCCGGGCTCCCCATAATCCGACACCAGTGTCGACCGACCGCGACTTGCCTCAGTGACCATCGACCAGTCTCGTCCGCACAACCTGGCCACCGCATCAACCAGTGTTAAAATCAACGGACACGTGACCTCTTGCCTGCTGGACTCCAGGAGCACCGAAAGCTTCATCCACCCGGATACGGTAAGGCACTGCTCCCTCGCTATGCACTCCGCCAATCAAAGTATTCCTCTGGCCTCCGGATCCCATTCCATGGCGATCCGGGGGCACTGTCCGGTCACACTCACGGTCCAGGGCATATAATTCAGCGGCTTCCGCCTCTACGTCCTCCCTAACCTCTGTGCTGCCCTACTACTCGTCCTGGACTTCCAGTGCAACCTCCAGAGCATTACCCGGAAATTCGGCGGGCCCCTACCTCTCCTCACTGTGTGCGGCATCGTGACCCTAAAGGTCGATCCGTCTTCCCTCTTCGCAAATCTAACCTCGGATTGCAAACCCGTCGCCACCAGGTGCAGATGGTGCAGCACCCAGGACAGGACCTTCATCAGGTCCGAGGTCCAGCGACTGCATCGAGAAGGCATTATCGAGGCCAGCAACAGCCCCTGGAGAGACCAAGTGGTAGTAGTTAAAACTGGAGAGAAACACAGAATGGTCGTGGACTGCAGCCAGACCATCAATCGGTACACGCAGCTCGACACGTGCCCCCTCCCACGCATATCTGATATGGTCAATCAGATTGCACAGTACCGGGTCTTCTCAACGGTAGACCTCAAATCCGCCTACCACCAGCTCCCCATTCGTAAATCGGACCGTCCACACACGGCCTTCGAGGCAGACGGCTGCCTCTATCACTTCCTCAGGGTTCCCTTCGGCGTCACCAACGGGGTCTCGGTCTTCCAAAGGGAGATGGACCGAATGGTCGACCGGTACGGTTTGCGGGCCACCTTTCCGTACCTCGACAACGTCACCATCTGTGGCCATGATCAGCAGGACCACGACGCCAACCTTGCCAAATTTCTCCACACCGCCACTCTCCTAAACCTCATCTACAACAAGGAGAAGTGCGTGTTTAGCACGACCCGCTTAGCCATCCTTGGCTATGTGGTCCAGAACAGAGTTCTGGGGCCCGATCCCGACTGCATGCTCCCCCTCATGGAGCTCCCACTTCCCCACTGCCCGAAGGCCCTCAAACGCTGCCTGGGGTTCTTTTCGTACTTCGCTCAGTGGCACCCAAACTATGCAGATAAGGCCCGCCCACTCATACAGTGAACCCATTTTCAGCTGACGGCTGAGGCACAACAGGCCTTCGCCCGTATCATAGCCGATATCGCCAAGGCCGGGATGCACGCAGTAGACGAGACACTGCCCTTTCAAGTAGAGAGCGAGGCATCAGACGTCGACCTAGCCGCCACCCTCAATTAGGCAGGCAGACCCGTGGCATTCTTTTCCCGCACCTTTCATGCCTCAGAAATTCGGCACTCATCCGTCGAAAAAGAGGCCCAAGCTATCGTTGAAGCTGTGTGGCATTGGAGGCATTACCTGGCTGGCAGGAGATTCACTCTCCTCACTGACCAACGGTCGGTAGCCTCCATGTTCAATAACACACAGCGGGGCAAGATCAAGAATGATAAGATTTTGAGGTGGAGGATCGAGCTCTCCACCTACAATTACGAGATTTTGTATTGCCCCGGCAAGCTCAACGAGCGCCCCCAGACGCCCTATCCCGAGGTACATGAGTCAGCGCACAAGTAGACCGACTCCGGACCCTGCACGACAGCCTTTGTCACCCGGGAGTCACATGGTTGTACCATTTCATAAAGGCCTGCAATCTGCCCTACTCCGTCGAGGAAGTACGGACAATCACCAGGGACTGCCAGGTCTGTGCGGAGTGCAAGCCGCACTTCTACCGGCCGGACCGTGCGCGCCTGGTGAAGGCCTCCCGCCCCTTTGGGTGCCTCAGCCTGGATTTCAAAGGGCCCCTCCCCTCCACCGACCATAACACGGATTTTCTCAGTGTGGTCGATGAGTACTCCAGATTCCCCTTCGCCATCCCATGCCCCGACATGACGTCTGCCACTGTCATTAATTCTATCTTCACTCTGTTCGGCTTCCCCACCTACATCCACAGTGACAGGGGATCCTCCTTCATGAGTGATGAGCTGCGTCAGTTCCTGCTCAGCAGGGGTTTTGCCTCCAGCAGAACAACCAGCTATAACCCCCGGGGAAACGGATAGGTAGAGAGGGAGAACTGGACGATGTGGAGGGCCGTCCAACTGCCCCTATGGTCCAGGAACCTCCCGGCCTCCTGCTGGCAGGAGGTCCTCCCTGATGCACTACACTCCATTCGATCACTATTGTGCACTGCCACTAACAACACACCCCATGAACGTCTTTTTGCCTTCCCCAGGAAGTACACATCAGGGGTGTCGCTCCCAACTTGGCTCGCAGCTCCAGAATCTGTCCTTCTCCGTAGGCATGTCCAAATACACAAGGCGGACTTGTTGGTGGAAAAGGTGCAATTGCTCCATGCAAACTCCCAGTATGCCTACATGGCGTACCCCGACAGCCGCCAGGATACTGTCTCCCTCAGGGACCTGGCACCAGCAGGTTCCACACACACATACACCACCCCGGTCCGGCACCACCCTCCCCCCCCCCCCCCCCCCCCCCGGCGCTCTCAGCAGCAACCCCCTGGGACCTTCCGTCCTCCCCCTGCCCACGCCCGAGGATGAAGAGGATTTAGGCACGCTCCCGGAGGCACCGGACATCAGACCAGCATCGACATTGCCGCCACCTCTACGTCCCTCCCAAGGCCCCGGACCGGTTAAACCTCTAACTGATCCACTGGACTTCAAAAGACATTTTTCTCTCTCTATCAAATATTGTAAATGTAAATGTAAAAAAGAAAACCATTTGTTGTATATAGTTCTCCACCACCCCCGCCGGACTCAATTTTAACAGGGGGTGAATGTGGTAAACCACTGTTGTACCTCTATTAGGTGATGTATGGTAGGACCTGTACTACAGGTACGTTGGTAGTCCCTGCCTGCTGGCTCCGCCCAGTAGGCAGAATATAAATATGTGTGTCCTCCATGCTGCAGGCATTTCGCCAGCTGCTGTGGGAGGCCACAAATCTTAGAGCAATAAAGCCTCAGTTGTACACACTCAAGTCTTTGTGCAATTGATCGTGCGACCACCAGATTAAGATAATGCACGTGTGTGCCCGCTTACCAGGGAGTGTGCACAACAGCTACATCCTGGGGCACCCGGTCAACCCTGCACCCCAGGATAGACGAATGGCTCATGGGGGATAAGGGATATCCACTGAGGACCTGGCTAATGACGCCAGAACAAGGGCCGGAGACTGAAGCGGAGACCCGGTACAAGAAGGCCCATGTAGCCACCCGGACTGTCATTGGGCAGTGCATTGGACTCCTAAGATGCAGTTTTGATGCCTTGACCGCTCCAGAGGAGCACTTCTGCACACCGCCCAGAGGGTCGCCTGTTTTGCTGGGGTCTGCTGTGTCCTCCACAACCTCACACTGCAGCGGGGCGACAAGCAGGAGATTGGTGACGAGGAACATGTGGCCAGGTGGAGGAGGTTGACGGGGCCGGGGAAGAGGTTGAGCAGGAGGAGCCAGACAAGCAAGGGCTAGGTGGCAAGACCGGGGAGGAACCTGAGGTTCGTCTGGAGGCTGCAGGACAGGCGGCAGAGGTGAGGTTCCGACAAGCTCTGAGGGCCAGGGAGGCTCTCATACTAGCCCGGTTCACTTAGCACATGGCCTGGTCCATTGTCGCATCCTTACCCACCCACCACCCCCATTTCCCATCCTCCCAGGGTAGATGTCACATCATTCCAGGGTGCTGGGAATGTGTCGGCACTGTCAGCACGGATCACTGTCGTGGGTAGGGAGTTAATGATAACCCGAAGAGATATGGGTGTTGGTGATCCTCAATCTATGCCATCGTCTGACCCCTGCCTGTCTGCTGAGTTCCCGCTCACACTCAGCACCTGCACGCGGTGCTGCATTGCGGAAGAAAGTGACAGAGCCCTCCTCCTGGTTGTGTACAAGGGTATTTATTGTTCAATATATGTCCCCACACTCCCAATGGAGCAGCCCCGAACCTCCACCCCCTTACCCCACCCACCTCTCACCCCTGCGTACTCCGTCCCCTTCTCCCAGTGCCCTCAGTGATCCTCGATGTGGTTTATCCCCCTAACTCTACCACTATTTCAAGGTGTGTCCCCAGGATGCACATCTGAGGTGAAGGCAACCAGCTGCTTACCACATCCCATGGCCTTTGATGTCCCTGGAGTTCGTCCTCTGGGGTCGGAGGGCCACGGCTCAATTGTCGACGTCACAGGCACATGCACGTGCCTCGCTGACTCATGTGCTGACCTCGAGAAGCAGCCTCATTAGAGGGGTGGAAATCTGGAGAGCTGGTGGCCACCGTCACCGCCCCATGGGACAGGTCTGGGTTGGCACTCAACGCCCCCTCCTGCCGGTTGGTGCCTATCGGGCCCTGGGGTTCTCCTTGGGATGGAGTGGCAGCTGGTTCAAGCCCCTACTGCCCCTGCAACATCAGGCTCTGCCAGCCCAGGTGGTTTGCCATGGACCGCGCCATCATGTTAACACCCTCAGCAATGCTCCTCATGACTGGGACATGCCCTGCAGCGGATTGGCAATACCCACCTGCGACTGGGACAAGCTCCTCAGTGCTTGGCCATTCCCATCTGACAGCGGGACATGTCCTTCAGAACCTCATCAAGGTCGGCCTTGTACTGGATGACATCCCCCAGTGAGGCAGACATACTGCCGAGGCCCTCAGTCATGGCCGTCGCCGACTGCGTGACGCCTTGGACACCTTCACTCATGGTGCCAACATCATGCACCAGGCTGTCCACTGCGGTCTCCACCCTATCAGTGTTGGTCTCAGTGCCACTCATCGCTGGTGCCATCTCCTGTGCCCATAGCCTCTGGGACTTCTCCAATCGGCTATGGATCTGCTGAAGAGAAGTTGACATCTCCCTCTGAAGGTCCAAATTGGTCCCTATCATCTCCATCAGCTCCGAGTAACCCTGTGCCAGAGGCTCAGCATCAGGCTGGGACCCAGCTGGGTCCAGGGATCCAGCAGACCTCCAACTGCAGTTTCGCCTTGGGGGTTCCTGCCTCCACCAGATGTGCATCATCAGCAGTATGGTGCTCACCAGATTGTGCCCCAGAAGCCTGTCCAGTAATATTTTCCATCAAGCTTTTCCTGAGGAGACACAGAGAGGGCATCGGTAGCCACACGTGTGGTTCACAGTTGGTGGGGGTGGGGGGGGGCTTGGAAGGAAGGTTGGGATGGAGGGAGGGTTGAAGGGGTGGGTGGAGGGAGTGTTGAACAGGGAGGGAGATGGACGGAGGGTTGGGAGTCGACTGCGGGGATGCTCCCTTGGGGGGTGGGATATTGGTGTGTATTCACTCGTGCTGCCTGGTGTAGGTCGGTAACTTTCTTCCAACACTGGAGGCCAGTCCTCCTGGTCACACTGCCCGAGCTGACTGCCACTGCCACCTCGTCACAGAAAGCACTGACTGCCTTGTGGCTCACGCTTTGGGATCCTCGTGGGACAGGATATCCCTCCTGGCCTCCATAGTGTCCAGGAGCCTCCCCAGGTCAGCATCCATGAATCTTGGGGCTGGTCTCCTCAGCACAATTGTTGTGAGCTGGCTGAGCAAGTGCAACTCAAGTGCTGCTCGACGTTGTTAGCAGGGGTTGGTGAGTGGGGTCCCGATGAATCAGCAGCCGAGCAAGCGTTCGGGGCTAGATGCCGGTGAGGCCTTGTTATATGGACCAATTAACATTGAATAGTGTTGCCGGTCTCGCGGCCTAGGTTTGACTATTCCATGAGCCCATGGTCAGCGTCTCACATTCTATGATCTGCAAACTTGAAGTCGTCCAAAACTCTGCTGCCTCATCCTTAATCACATCAAATCCTATTCACCTTTTAGTCGTGATGCTCACTGACCAACATTCTCTCCTGGTTAAGCAATACCTCCACATAACAGCAAGTTTTTGAGTAGGAGTAGCTACAAGTAGCTTCCCGTACCAGCCTCCCCGAACATGTGCCAGAATGTGGCAACTAGGGGCTTTTCACAGTAACTTCATTTGAAGCCTACTTGTGACAATAAGCGATTTTCATTTCATTTCATTTCATTCATTTCAAGTAGGGCAGGACAGGAAGGACATTTTATTATATTAAAACCCCTTTATAAATATAAATTGCTGCTATGTACAAATGCACTTTGAATCACTAACTTATTTCTCCAAACATATGGTGGCAGTCACAATCTCCAAATTCATTTCAGCGACAGTTCCAGGACTCATATTTTTGTCTCGGTTTGCTGAGACAAAATTACAAATTGAATGTTCTATGTTTTCTCTCAGGGAAATTGTTTCTGTTAATTTTCAATGATGGAACCATGTTCAACTTTCTCTGCTGATCAATGAAGCAAAACAGCTTCAGGAAATGCAGAGATTAGGGCACAAGTAGTGGAAAGGCCGACTGCCTTGTGCTTTATAACCAAGAAAATTTGTTTGGCACACAAAAGCTCAGCAAAACTGTCTCTCAACCATAAACTCAACGTGCTGATCTGAGAGAGAGGCCTCAGGCCAAGGTGCAAAATAATATGAAAAGGGGGTTCTCAGCATTCGTTGCCGAAAGCGAGCCTGGAATTATTGGGGAGAGAAAAAACGTTTGGCTAGATTTGACTGTTGACAGCTGCCAGGAAAGTGAACACACATGTGCATGAAACTTTTGTTGTTGTTGAAGGCAAGTTGATCTTTGAAGAAGTGAAAGCACTTCTAGTTGATGAAGATGACTGGTCTTGGTGGCCACATGATCAATGATACCTTGCACTAAAGGGAGTTCAGCTATTGTGACAAAATCCACTGCCCGATGTGCCCAGGAGGTACCATCTGTGTGGAATTAATATACTGTCCAGCTCGCGCAATAAGAGTATGTGTGATCTGCAAGATACAGTGGTGTGCAGCTGCTTGTGAGACACCAGCAAGGTTTACAGCAGATTCTTGGATGGCACAAGAGGCTAAAAACGTCAGTAAATCCATTGGCCATGGTTATTAGCCAATAGATACCTCTGACATTATCCAGTTACACTGAGTAGAAACACTGTTACTCACTGAACATCAATGAAGATTATCTGTATTCTTTCATCACTGTCCACAAATATATACCAAGTACATTTTGCATTATTTGGATAGTTCCGTGGATAATTGGGGCTGGTAAATGTTCCACTATCATCGTCAAGTTTCCCTCCACATTGTGTATCTAGTAACAACAATGAAATGAGAAAATGAGAAACATAAGATATGCCGTATTTTTGTCCTCCAATACATCTGTCTTTACTCTCCTTGAGAATTTACTCCCTTAGCTCTGATATAATTTGGTGAGTCACATACTTCAGCAAAGGTGATTTTCTCCTTGAAGTGCTAAATCTGAACAGCACAATCTAATGCTCACCCATTGTCCATGGTTTATTTCATTTTCATTTTTCAAATCCATTTTCCTATTTACAATTGTAACATTTAGGGACTAGGGACATTTATATAACTTTAAGAAATAACAAATAGCATTGTTTAATTATGTTTAAACTGTACTCTGATACGTCCTTTGTGTCGAATAGCTGAATAACACTCAGTATCTAGGCTCACATAAAAAGAATGGCCTCTTGGTCAAAACAAAGAACTACTGTTGTATACAGTACAGCATCCCATTGTAAATCACAAGTTTCAGAAAGGAATCTAAGAGGAGAAAGTGATGAAGTGAAAATGAAACTCAGGTTGCTTCAGCCAATTAAGTAAAATAGTGTTCTATACTGTTTCATTAAGATTATTCAGAGCTCATAATATAGAAATAAGAACTCGATAACTTGCTATGTATGTGAGCTGGTGCTGAAAAAAATTAAACATGTGTTCAAACATTCAAATACAGCACCTGTTGATCATGACCAAATTATGATAATGTTTTGGAACGTGAGAGGATTAATTTATATAACAAACATTTTTCAGCTACAGCAATTTTGTATAATCATTTATTCCAAGGTTTTGGTCACTGTAAAGGCAGACAATATAAGTTAGAAATCCTGAGAAGAATATTTCCCTGCTCTAGCTTTTCCTCATTTAGAAAATAAACAATGGGGGTAATTCCTGATTTAAATGATTCTGTGTCAGGTTTGGAGTCCATTGGAATCAGAAGTGGACTTATAATAAAACACACAGTGCTGCAGTGTGGGACCCTGGCCAATGGGGGGGGGGCCCATACTGAGGGGTGGTTTGGGGAGCACCAATCAGAGTCCCGTAATTCTGAGTGTGTTGATTGGCTCAATCCTGCAAATAAAGCAGAACAATTGAGCTCTGATTGGTGGAGTCCCCTTAGAGCAGAAAAGCTCTGTACCAGACGTTGAGAGGTGGTGGTGACTTGAGGGCAGTTCGGACGGATCTCCCAATTCTCGTCTGATGTTTCTGAACTTAAAGTTAATAAACCAACAACTAGGATTCTGACTTTTGGGCCCGTTAGCCTGAGGCAACAGTGAGGTCGCGACTTTACACGATGCCTTCAGCGATGACCGGGATCAGGAGAAGACACTGGCCAACAGCCATCGAGGGGAGCAAAGGGGTGACTATCAACCTCTAGGCCAGGGCTGAGGAGGGTAGGAGGCCAACCGACTCAAGAAAGAACAGAGGCCAGGCCAGGGCAGGTCAGATAAAACCAGCAAGCCAGCCAGGTGCACAAGGAGTTGTCACTTCGGGTGCTCCGGTTTCCTCCCACGGTCCAAAGACGTGCAGGTTAGGTGGATTGGCCATGCTAAATTGCCCTTAGTGATCAAAAAGGTTAGGAGGAGTGATTGGGTTACGGGGATAGGGTGGAAGTGAGGACTTAAGTGGGTCGGTGCAGACTCGATGGGCCGAATGGCCTCCGTCTGCACTGTATGTTCTATGTTCTAAAACTTCAGCTCGGCCACTCGAACGAAATGTGAGCAGTCGAGAGGTGCCAGGATCAGGAAGGCATTGCCGTGGTTTTCGGGGAGCAGCGGGGCAACTCAACCAGAGTTAAAGGGCTTGAGAACCGGACTAACAAAGGCCAGAGAAGAGCCAGGTAACCAACTGCAGCAGCCAGGCAGCCAGTGAGCCACCACAGGCAAACCTGCGAGCTTAGGTCATCGATGGGAGCAGCTGCAGGGGTGAGTCGACCCTCCTAGGCCAGGCTGAGGAGGGCAAAGCAGCCAGCTCTTTCTTTAAATTCATATTCGGTGAAGTTAAGACAGGTCAGTCAATGTGAAGAGAAACTGTGAATCTGGCAGTCAAACATGCAGGCAGTTGAAAGCAAAGCAAAGGGTCGAAGCTAGGCAAAAAGACAGTTTGGCACTTTATTTTAAAAGGTTTCAAGTATTGAGCAGTGCCAAAACGCCACATCCACCCTCAACAACAATGTCTACCAAAGGTTTTGGTGACTTGTCTGATGTGTCATGTGAGAGTACCTTAAAGAAATGGGTGTTTATCTGTGATGTCAGAGTTTGGTGGAGCTGAGCTCTGGCTCTGCTTTTTAGTTTCACTTTGAGAAAATCTTGGGTGTGTCTGTGATTTTTCAGGTTTCGTTTTCAGTGTTGGAGCTGAAGCCAGACACAGCAGGTGTACTGCTGTTCTCTCTGCCATGAAAAGACTATCTCTTGATCATTTGGTGAATTCAGAATTATAAATGTTCTCAGTAGTGATGTGCTTCTGCTAAAAGGTGTTTCGTTTGTCTTCTGGATGTTGTTTGGGAGTTATTAAGGATTACTTAGTGTTGTATTCTTTGGGGGTTGTATTTGAATTGATGGTTGCTGAGATGTCCATTGTATGTTTTAAAAAGGTTAACTTGAGTTCATAGAATAAACATTGTTTTACTTTAAAAAATACTTTTCCATTTCTGCTGTACCACACCTGTAGAGTGGGCCGTGTGCGCCCCATACCACAATCTATTAAAAGTTGTGGGTCAGGTGAACTCCATGATACACTTTGGGGTTCTCTAAACCTTGGCCCATAACAGATGACTGCGACCTGCTGATTTCTGGAGACAACACAAGCTGAAAAGCTTGAACAAGAAGTGGACTCTGAAATGGGAATGAAACTACAAGATGCTGCTCAAGCTCATTCTTGTGCAGCTGATGTGAGGGACAAAACCTACCCTGAAGACATTTCAATATGGCCAAAATCTAGTCCACTGGGTATGATTGAATATTTTGTAATAAATAGACCAGAGGACATAGATAATATGGAACATTTGAGAAAAGTATTTGACTTTTGAGGCAGAAAGCAGTTTAGGAGTCTTCATGGGTCCCATTCTGTGGGGGTGAAGGGAATTGGCATGGCGGAAAGGAGAAATTGGTTGATATTTTCGGAAACGTCCAAATCAGTCTACGTTATGTTTGCAAATTATTCCCTGACCTGATTAAAGGGAATCTATCATTTGTTGATGGGCACTCTAACTGGAGAAATGTTGGAAGAAATATTTCTGATCATGAAACTTCCAAAGCTCATATTAAGGCCATGTGTGCATTCGTTCAAAGATGTGAATTATCTGGAAAAATTGATTCTGCATTATCGGCTCAGTTTGAATAGGAGTGTTCTTACTGGAGGAAGGTGCTGTGACGTGCTGCTGCCACAGTAAACTGCTGCCTTCCTTGGGTCTTCCGTTGAGAAGATATGAAGACTCATCAGTGCCAAGTTGAAGAGTTAATTTTTTAGCCTACCTTGAACATCTTAGTAAATCTGACAAGCTTCTCAAATGGAATTTGAAAAGTCATCAATATTGTGGCTCAGGGAAGACCAACTTTTTAACACAGAGAACCTATGATGACTTCATCACAAGGATGGCAGAATGGCTCAGAAACCAATTCACTAAAGAAGTCAAAGATGCCAAATACTATTTCATATTATTTTACGCGCTTTTCGACAGAAGTTCAGATGAGAATGCTAAGAGCCACTGCAGTAAATGATTAACTGAGTTCTACCGGGAGGACATAGACACAAATCATTTTGAAGATGAAGTGAAACAATTCATTCATTTCATTGATAATCTCTGTGCTTCGATTTGCAAAGACTTGTACAAGATGGTTTGGAGGCAATCTTTGCAAATATGAAAACTACTCTGAAAATATTTTTAACAATATCTGCCACAAATGATTCTGGTGAACATTTTTCTCTGTATTGGAAAGTGTGAAAAATGATTTGCGAAGTACGATAACTCAGGAACATTTGACAAGTTCAGCAATCTTGACAATTGAAAATGCATTCTTACAAGATTTACCCACGATGATGTCATTGATGATTTTGTGAAAAACAAATGCAGAAGAAAAGCCATCTAAATTGCCATGGATTGCACTGATGAAGCAAGAAAATCTAAAATATCTGCCACAGAATTTACAATGCAGAAGAAGGCCATCCGGCCCATCGAGTCTGCACCGGTCCTTGGAAAGAGTACCCCACTTAAGCCCATGCGTCCACTTATCCCCGTAACCCAGTAACTCCACCTCACCTTTTTGGACACGAAGGGCAATTTTACATGGCCAATCCCCCTATCCTGCACATCTTTGGACTGTGGGAGGAAACCGGAGCACCCGGAGGAAACCCACGCACACACGGGGAGAACGTGCAGACTCTGCACAGACAGTAACCCAAGACGAGAATCGAACCTGGGATTCTGGAGCTGTGAAGTAACTGTGCGAACCACTGTGCTACCATACTGTCCCTCTACCCTCTACCAGAAAGAAAAAGCAGTCAGGGGGAAAGTGTAAGACAGAGAAGCCATAGTCAAAAATCAAAATGGGCCACAGTACAGGGTACAATGACTGAGGAGAGTGTGAAAAGGGAGGTGGCCAATGCAGGATTGAGGGTGTTGTTCCTAAATGCGCGCAGTGTACGGAACAAGGTAAATGAGGTTGCTGCGCACAATGAAATAGGCCGGTACGATGTTGTGGGCATCACAGAGTCGTGGCATCAAGGGGATCAGGGCTGGGATCTAAACATCCAAGGATATGTATCCTATCGAAAGGCAGATGGGCAAAGGGGGCGGGCTTGCATTGTTAGTAAGGAATTAAGTTAAATCGATAGCAAGGAGCGATATAGGATCAGAAGGCATAGAATCTCTGTGGGTAGAGTTGAGGAATCGCAAAGGTAAAAAGACCCCGATGGGAGTATGTACAGGCCCCCTAGCAGTAGTCAGGATGTGGGGCAGAAAATAAATCAGGAGAAAGAAAAGGCATGTAAAAAAGTCAATATTACAATAATCTTGGGGACTTCAATATAAGAACATAAGAACTAGGAGCACGAGTAGGCCATCTGGCCCCTCGAGCCTGCTCCACCATTCAATGAGATCATGGCTGATCTTTTGTGGACTCAGTTCCACTTTCGGGCCCGAACACCATTACCCTTAATCCCTTTATTCTTCATAAAACTATCTATCCTTATCTTAAAAACATTTAATGAAGGAGCCTCTACTGCTTCACTGGGCAAGAAATTCCATAGATTCACAACCCTTTGGGTGAAGAAGTTCCTCCTAAACTCAGTCCTAAATCTACTTCCCCTTATTTTGAGGCTATGCCCCCGAGTTCTGCTTTCACCCGCCAGTGGAAACAACCTGCCCGCATCTATCCTATCTATTGCCTTCATAATCTTATATGTTTCGATAAGATCCCCCCTCATCCTTCTAAATTCCAACGAATACAGTCCCAGTCTACTCAACCTCTCCTCATAATCCAACCCCTCAGCTCTGGGATTAACCTAGTGAATCTCCTCTGCACACCCTCCAGTGCCAGTACGTCCTTTCTCAAGTAAGGAGACCAAAACTGAACACAATACTCCAGGTGTGGCCTCACTAACACCTTATACAATTGCAGCAGAACCTCCCTAGTCTTAAACTCCATCCCTCTAGCAATGAAGGACAAAATTCCATTTGCCTTCTTAATCACCTGTTGCACCTGTAAACCAACTTTTTGCGACTCATGCACTAGCACACCCAGGTCTCTCTGCACAGCAGCATGTTTTAATATTTTATCATTTAAATAATAATCCCTTTTGCTGTTATTCCTACCAAAATGGATAATCTCACATTTGTCAACATTGTATTCCATCTGCCAGACCCTAGCCCATTCACTTAGCCTGTCCAAATCCCTCTGCAGACTTCCAGTATCCTCTGCACTTTTTGCTTTACCACTTATCTTAGTGTCGTCTGCAAATTTGGACACATTGCCCTTGGTCCCCAACTCCAAATCATCTATGTAAATTGTGAACAGTTGTGGGCCCAACACTGATCCCTGAGGGACACCACTAGCTAATGATTGCCAACCAGAGAAACACCCATTAATCCCCACTTTGCTTTCTATTAATTAACCAATCCTCTATCCATGCTACTACTTTCCCCTTAATGCCATGCATCTTTATCTTATGCAGTAACCTTTTGTGTGGCACCTTGTCAAAGGCTTTCTGGAAATCCAGATATACCACATCCATTGGCTCCCCGTTATCTACCGCACTGTTAATGTCCTCAAAAAATTCCACTAAATTAGTTAGGCACGACCTGCCCTTTATGAACCCATGCTGCGTCTGCCCAATGGGACAATTTCCATCCAGATGTCTCGCTATTTCTTCCTTGATGATAGATTCCAGCATCTTCCCTACTACCGAAGTTAAGCTCACTGGCCTATAATTACCCGCTTTCTGCCTACCTCCTTTTTTAAACAGTGGTGTCACATTTGCTAATTTCCAATCCGCGGGACCACCCCAGAGTCTAGTGAATTTTGGTAAATTATCACTAGTGCATTTGCAATTTCCCTAGCCATCTCTTTTAGCAATCTGGGATGCATTCCATCAGGTCCAGGAGACTTGTCTACCTTTAGCCCCATTAGCTTGCCCATCACTACCTCCTTGGTGATAACAATCCTCTCAAGGTCCTCACCTGTCATAGCCTCATTTCCATCAGTCACTGGCATGTTATTTGTGTCTTCCACTGTGAAGACCGACCCAAAAAACCTGTTCAGTTCCTCAGCCATTTCCTCATCTCCCATTATTAAATCGCCCTTCTCATCCTCTAAAGGACCAATATTTACCTTAGCCACTCTTTTTTGTTTTATATATTTATAGAAACTTTTACTATCTGTTTTTATATTCTGAGCAAGTTTACTCTCATAATCTATCTTACTCTTCTTTATAGCTTTTTTAGTAGCTTTCTGTTGCCCCCTAAAATTTCCCAGTCCTCTAGTCTCCCACTGATCTTTGCTACTTTGTATGTTTTTTCCTTCAGTTTGATATTCTCCCTTATTTCCTTCGATATCCACGGTCGATTTTCCCTCTTTTTAACCATCCTTCCTTTTTGTTGGTATAAACAAAGATAAATACGGCAATTTTCGGGAACCTTGGATGACGAGTGATATTGTAGGCCTCGTCAAAAAGAAAAAGGAGGCATTTGTCAGGGGTAAAAGGCGGGGAACAGGCGAAGCCTGCGTGGAATATAAGGAAAGTAGGAAGGAACTTAAGCAAGGAGTCAGGAGGGCTAGAAGGGGTCACGAAAAGTCATTGGCAAATAGGGTTAAGGAAAATCCCAAGGCTTTTTACACGTACATAAAAAGCAAGAGGGTAGCCAGGGAAAGGGTTGGCCCACTGAAGGATAGGCAAGGGAATCTATGTGTGGAGCCAGAGGAAATGGGCGAGGTACTAAATGAATACTTTGCATCAGTATTCACCAAAGAGAAGGAATTGGTAGATGTTGAGTCTGGAGAAGGGGGTGTAGATAGCCTGGGTCACATTGTGATCCAAAAAGACGAGGTGTTGGGTGTCTTAAAAAATATTAAGGTAGATAAGTCCCCAGGGCCTGATGGGATCTACCCCAGAATACTGAAGGAGGCTGGAGAGGAAATTGCTGAGGCCTTGACAGAAATCTTTGGATCCTCGCTGTCTTCAGGGGATGTCCCGGAGGACTGGAGAATAGCCAATGTTGTTCCTCTGTTTAAGAAGGGTAGCAAGGATAATCCTGGGAACTACAGGCCGGTGAGCCTTACTTCAGTGGTAGGGAAATTACTGGAGAGAATTCTTCGAGACAGGATCTACTCCCATTTGGAAGCAAATGGACGCATTAATGAGAGGCAGCACGGTTTTGTGAAGGGGAGGTCGTGTCTCACTAACTTGATAGAGTTTTTTGAGGAGGTCACTAAGATGATTGATGCAGGTAGGGCAGTAGATGTTGTCTATATGGACTTCAGTAAGGCCTTTGACAAGATCCCTCATGGTAGACTAGTACAAAAGGTGAAGTCACACGGGATCAGGGGTGAGCTGGCAAGGTGGATACAGAACTGGCTAGGCCATAGAAGGCAGAGAGTAGCAATGGAGGGATGCTTTTCTAATTGGAGGGCTGTGACCAGTGGTGTTCCACAGGGATCAGTGCTGGGACCTTTGCTCTTTGTAGTATATATAAATGATTTGGAGGAAAATGTAACTGGTCTGATTAGTAAGTTTGCAGACGACACAAAGGTTGGTGGAATTGCGGATAGCGATGAGGACTGTCGGAGGATACAGCAGGATTTAGATTGTCTGGAGACTTGGGCGGAGAGATGGCAGATGGAGTTTAATCCGGACAAATGTGAGGTAATGCATTTTGGAAGGTCTAATGCAGGTAGGGATTATACAGTGAATGGTAGAACCCTCAAGAGTATTGAAAGTCAAAGAGATCTAGGAGTATAGGTCCACAGGTCATTGAAAGGGGCGACACAGGTGGAGAAGGTAGTCAAGAAGGCATACGGCATGCTTGCCTTCATTGGCCGGGGCATTGAGTATAAGAATTGGCAAGTCATGTTGCAGCTGTATAGAACCTTAGTTAGGCCACACTTGGAGTATAGTGTTCAATTCTGGTCGCCACACTACCAGAAGGATGTGGAGGCTTTAGAGAGGGTGCAGAAGAGATTTACCAGAATGTTGCCTGGTATGGAGGGCATTAGCTATGAGGAGCGGTTGAATAAACTTGGTTTGTTCTCACTGGAGCGAAGGAGGTTGAGGGGAGACCTGATTGAGGTATACAAAATTATGAGGGGCATAGACAGAGTGGATAGTCAGAGGCTTTTCCCCAGTGTAGAGGGGTCAATTACTAGGGGGCATAGGTTTAAGGTGAGAGGGGCAAGGTTTAGAGTAGATGTACGAGGCAAGTTTTTTACGCAGAGGGTAGTGGGTGCCTGGAACTCGCTACCGGAGGAGGTAGTGGAAGCAGGGACGATAGGGACATTTAAGGGGCATCTTGACAAATATATGAATAGGATGGGAATAGAAGGATACGGACCCAGGAAGTGTAGAAGATTGTAGTTTAGTCGGGCAGCATGGTCGGCACGGGCTTGGAGGGCCGAAGGGCCTGTTCCTGTGCTGTACATTTCTTTGTTCTTTGTTCTTTGCTGAGCACTGTGAAAAATCACTTGGAAGGTTCTCCACTGGTCCTCAACTGTTTCACCATAAAGTCTTTGCTCCCAGTCTACCTTAGCTAGTTCTTCTCTCATCCCATTATAATCTCCTTTGTTTAAGCACAAAACACTAGTGCTTGATTTTACCTTCTCACCCTCCATCTGTATTTTAAATTCCACCATATTGTGATCGCTCCTTCCGAGAGGATCCCTAACTATGAGATCCTGAATCAATCCTGTCTCATGACACAGGACCAGATCTAGGACCGCTTGTTCCCTCGTAGGTTTGATTACATACTGTTCGAGGAAACTATCGCGGATACATTCTATAAACTCCTCCTCAAGGCTGCCTTGACCGACCTGGTTAAACCAATCGACATGTATTTTAAAATCCCCCATGATAACTGCTGTACCATTTCTACATGCATCAGTTATTTCTTTGTTTATTGCCTGCCCCTGGCAGGCAATGACTGGGAAAATCAGGTTGGTAGTGGATCCCAAGAAATGGAATTTGTGGAATGTCTCAGAGATTTTGTTTAAGCAGCTTGTGACAGAGCCTACTAGGAACAGGCAATTCTGGATTTGGTGATGTGTAATGAGGCAGACTGGATGAGGGAACTTAAGGTGAAGGAACCCTCAGGGAGCAGCGTGACCACAATATGATCAAATTTACCCTGCAGCTTGAGAGGGAGAAGCTGCAATCAGATGTAACGGTATTTCAATTAAATAAGGGTAACTACAAAGACATGAGGGACGAACTGGCCAGAATTGATGGGGGAAGGAGCCTAGCAGAGAAGACAGTGGAACAGCAATGGCAGGAGTTTTGGGGGGTTATTAGGGAGGTACAACAGAAATTCATCCCAAGGAGGAGGAAACATGCTAAGGGGAGGACAAAGCATCCATGGCTGACGAGGGATGCCAAGGACAACATAAAGGCTAAAGAAAAAGCATACAAAGTGGCGAGATTTAGTGGGAAACCAGAGGATTGGGAAGCCTTTAAAGGCGAGCAGAGGACAACTAAAAAAGCAATAAGGGGGGGAGAGGATGAAGTACGAGTGCAAGCTAGCTAGTAATATAAAGGAAGATAGGAAGAGATTTTTTTTCAATATATAAAAGGTAAGAGAGAGGCAAAAATAGACATTGGACCACTAGAAAATGTGGCTGGAGAAGTAATCATAAGAAACAAAGAAATGGCAGACGAACTGAATAGTTACTTTGCATCAGTCTTCACGGTGGAAGACACCAGTGGGATGCCAGAGCTCCAGGAGAACCAGGGGGCAAAGGTGAGTGCAGTGACCATTACTAAGGAGAAGGTTCTGGGGAAACTGAAAGGCCTGAAGGTGGATAAGCCACATGGACCGGATGGACTACACCCTAGGGTCCTAAAAGAGATAGCTGAAGAAATTGTGGAGGCATTA
Organism: Scyliorhinus torazame; assembly: GCF_047496885.1. Lineage (NCBI taxonomy): Eukaryota > Metazoa > Chordata > Chondrichthyes > Carcharhiniformes > Scyliorhinidae > Scyliorhinus > Scyliorhinus torazame. Next base: position 158,801,440 of record NC_092722.1, on the reverse strand, counting down.
GTGATGATCTTTCAGGAATCACTGGAGGCAGAAAGGGTCCCAGAGGACTGGAAGATGGCTAATATAACACCACTGTTTAAGAAGGGAGGGAGGCAGAAGATGGTAAATTATAGGCCGGTTAGCCTGACTTTGGTCATTGGTAAGATTTTAGAGTCTGTTATTAAAGATGAGATCGCGAAGCACTTGTAAGTGCATGGAAAAATAGGACTGAGTCAGCATGGCTTTGTCAAAGGGAGGTCGTGGCTGCCAAATCTGTTAAAGTTCTTTGAGGAGGTAACAAGCAAGTTAGACAAAGGAGAACCAGTGGACGTGATTGATTTAGATTTCCAGAAGGTCTCTGACAAGGTGCCGCATAAGTGACTGTGAAATAAGTTAAGAGCTCATGGTGTTCAGGGTAAGATCCTGGCATGGATAGAGGATTGGCTGACTGGCAGAAGCCAAAGAGTGGGGATAAAGGGGGCTTTTTCAGGATGGCAGCCGGTGACTAGTGGTGTGCCTCAGGGGTCTGTGCTGGGGCCACAACGTTTTACAATATACATTAATGATCTGGAAGAAGGTACTGAAGGCACTGTTGCTAAGTTTGCAGATGATACAAAATCTGTAGAGGGACAGGTAGAATTGAGGAAGGAAAGGGGCTGCAGAAGGACTTGGACAAGCTAGGAGAGTGGGCAATGAAGTGGCAAATGAAATACAAGGTGGAAAAGTGTGATGTTATGCACTTTGGAAGGAGGAATCTAGGTATAGACTATTTCCAAATAGGGAAATGCTTCGGAAAGCAGAAGCACAAAGGGACTTGGGAGTCCTTGTTCACGATTCTCTTAAGGTTAATGTGCAGGTTCAGTCGGCAGTTAAGAAGGCTATGTTAGCATTCATGTCAGTAGGCCTAGAATACAAGACCAGGGATATACTTCTGAGGCTGTATAAGGCTCTGGTCAGACTCCATTTGGAGTATTGTGAGCAGTTTTGGGCCCCATATCTAAGGAAGGATGTACTGGCCTTGGAAAGGGTCCAGAGGAGATTCACAAGACTGATCCCTTGAATGAGGAACGTGTCGTATGAGGAACGTTTGAGGACTCTGGGTCTGTACTCATTGAAGGATCAAAGGGAATCTTATTGAAACGTACAAGATACTGCGAGGCCTGGATAGAGTAGACGTGGAGAGGATGTTTCCACTTGTAGGAAAAACTAGAACCAGAGGACACCATCTCAGATTAAAGGGATAATCCTTTAAAACAGAGATGAGGAGGAATTTCTTCAGCCAGAGGGTGGTGAATCTGTGGAACTCTTGGCCACAGAATACTGTGGAGGCCAATTCACTGAGTGTCTTTAAGACAGAGATAGATAGGTTCTTGATTAATAAGGGAATCAGGGGTTGTGGGGAGAAGGCAGGAGAATGGGGATGAGAAAATATCAGCCATGATTGAATGGCCGAGCAGACTCGATGGGCCAAGTGGCCTAATTCTGCTCCTATGTCTTCTGGTCTTATGTTATTTGGGGCCATGTCACCAGAGGGCGGGGCATGACATCATGGGGGCCCCACAGAGAGGGAGAGCTTGGAATCCCAAAAGTGTAAGACCGCCTCCGATTAGAATCAGAATCTCCATCCCCTAAAGAAGGGGCAATAGCAGCAAAAAACACAATTGCAGCTGAAATGTAGCAGCTGTGTGTATGCGGTGGTGGGGGGGGGGGGTCTTTCCAATATCTTTAAACACTGCAGTTGTGATCATGCCATAATGCATAAATGTTCTCATTACATTTTCATTGGAGCCACTGGTTTGGTAAATTTGCTAATTTACACTTTCTGGTCCATGCTGTTTCTACAGAAAAAACAGAGAACTCTAGACCTGCCAGTTTAATGTCAGTGATGGAAAAACTACTGGAACCTACACTGAAAGAATGGACAGCAGAAAATTTGGAGAATTAAACTATAATTGCAAATATTCATCACAGGTGCTGAATTACTGAATCTTGCTTAATTATACTGGATAGATTGAGATTGGTTAAATGACAGAAAACTTAAGTAAGAATAAAAGGGTCATTCTCAGGTTGGCAGGCCTTAACTGGTGGATAACCGCAAGGATCAGTGCTGGGGTCACAGCTTGTCACAATCTAAATAAATCACTTGGATATGGAGACTACAAGTTTGCTAAAACCTGGTGGAAATGTAAGTTGTGAGAAGGAGGCAAGGAGGCTTCAAGGGATTTGGACGAGCTAAGTGATTGGGCATGAACGCAGCAGATGGAAGGTAATGTGAGAAAGTGAGAAGTTATCCACTTTGGTAGAAAGAAACAAAAAGGCAGATATTTCTTAAATGGTGAAACATTGGGAAGTGTTGATGTCCAAAGGGACCTGGCTGTCCTTGTTCATGAGTCACTAAAAGCTAGAACGCAGGCGCAGCAAGCAATTTGGAAGGCACATTGTATGTGATCTCTCAGTGTTAAGACATCTTGATATCTTGTTGCAATTGTGTAGCACCTTTGATAACACCGCACCTGGAGCAGTGTGTCCAGTTTTCGTCTCTTTATCTAAGGAAGGGTACACTTGCCACAGAGGGAGTACAATGGAGGTTCACCAGGCTGATTACTGGGATGGCTGGATTGTATTAGGAAGAGATATTTAGGAATTTGGTCCTGTTTTGATGAATGAGAGGTGATCTCATTGAAACTTACAAATTTCTTACACGATGTGACAGTATAGATGTGGCTGGGTGATGTATCTAGAACCAGAGACACAGTCTCATAATAATAATAATCTTTTATTGTCACAGGTTACTGTGAAAAGCACCGAGTCGCCACATTTCGGCACCTATTCGGGTGAGCTGGTACAGCAATTAAACCCGCGCTGCTGGCCTTGTACTGCATCACAAACCAGCTGTCTAGCCCACTGAGCTAAACCAGCCAGGTCATTTGAGGCTCAGATGAGGGATTTCTTCACTCAGCCGGTGATGAATCTGTAGAATTCTCTACCCCAGAGGACCGTGGAAGGACAATCACAGAACTCGCTCAAGACAGAAATCGATAGATTTCTGGATACCAATCACACCAAGGGATATAGAGATAGTGGAGGAAAATGGCATAAAAGTAGGTTATCAGCAACGATCTGTGCAGAAATGGGTTGACCGGTGGAATGGCCTACTCCTGCTGCTATGTTTTTCTGTTCCTGTGTTCCTCTGTTGACCTGATAGAAATATTTGAAGGTGTTAAAATATTAAATGTCACAAACTTTGATTTTCAAATGTCATCAACAAGTTACCACAGTTGACTCATAACAAAGGTTAGGATATGTAGAATTGAGGATAATTAGCTAAATGGAAATTAAACTGATTAAAAAATAAGAAGTGAAGACTGGAGGTGAAGTGTATTCAGAATAGAAAACGATTGAAAGTGTGGTTCCACAAGGATCAGGGATGAACCCATTGTTATTCATAAATTATATCTGTGGTTCTCACTACGAAACAAGCAAGATGACATCAACATTTACAAATGATAGCATTGGAGAAGACATTAGAAAGCTTATCGACTAAGCAGTTAATTAGAAAATGAGTTTCAAGACAGATAAATGAGACAATGCACTTTGGTTTAAAAAGATAGAAACGTCACTTAAATCTGAGCTAATAAAACATTGTGACTGGGTTAGGAAAGCAAAGGGATCTTTGCACAAAGATGAATGAATCATTAAACACAGCATTGCATGCTAGTAAAAAAATAAAAAATGGCAATTTAGCACTCAGATTTATTTCTAGGCTGGATAATTCAACGGTAATGACGTTCTGTAGCATGTATAGAGCCGTGGTCAGGCCACGCTAAATTCACTGAGCACTGTTCTATCTTCCATTGTACAAAAACACACAGAAACAATGGAGAAAGTGCAAATTTGATAAACAAGGATGGTGCCCAGGACTGAGAGATTACAGCTCCAAGGTATAACTGAACAGGTTGGATATTTTTCTTTAAAAAAGAAACGTGGAACAAGCTGACAGAGAACTTCAAAACTGTGAATGATTTAGCAGTGTAAATACTGGAGAATCCAAAAAACATGGACCCAAAATGTAAGCCAGTTCCTAATACATCCAATTGTGAAATAAGAAGAAAAGTCTTTACCCAGAGGGTCGGACAAGCTACCACAGGAAATGGTTGAGACAGATCACTTAGATACTTTCTAACGAAAAGTAGATGATTACATGGAAGAAAAGGGCCTAGAAATATATGACAGGCTGAGATGAGGCAGCTGGAAAAGGAGAAATCTCTTGTTGAGAAGGCGTATGGACACAGATCATTCTGGCCTATTTCTATGCTGTATATTCTGTACAGTTCTTTAAATAAGAGCATCATGATGCGAGGCATAATGAATGGAAATCATAACAAATCCTTATCAACTCTCAGAAAGTAGCCACGTCTGCGAAATCATTTTGCTACACTGCTAATTTCAACTGCACAGATCAAGAGAAGAAATTTAACACTGACTTTTATTTGCAGATATCTCAAAGTAATTTGCAGTGAAGCCGGGACCGGTATTTTGGGAATCAGATTGGAAATGAATAGTCATAGCGTTGGACGATGATGTAAATGCACGATTTGATCCAGTGCATATTGTGGAAAGCACTGGAGAACTTGTTGAAGGCCCATCATATATTTTAATATAATCATCTGAACAACCTGGTGTAGCTTCCAACCTGCAGAGAGAATGAATTTTCCATTTCATTTCTTTTATTAACAAATTACTTCATAAACACTGAACCATATTGGATATCAATTCAAAACATAAAGAAGCATTGAACAAGGATCAACCAAAAAGTCCCAATCTTTGTCAACTCAAACACAAATGTGCCTCGGGTGAATGTAATGTAATTTATTAGATCATCTGAGGGAGGGACAAGAGTCAGGTGGATGTACCTTTAAGAAATGGGTGTTTAGCAAATAGCTGCAGTGATGTCAGTGTGTGGGTGGAGCTGGCTGTCTGCCGGTCTTTTTACTTTCATTTTGAGCTGAAAAGCTGCTTTGTGGCTCTGTTTTTTGTTTTGGTTTCAGTTGGAGAGCTACATTCAAACAAGAAGCTGTATATATATCTCTCTCTCTCTAAAGAATGTCTCCAGGTCCCTTGATGATTTCAAAGTAATACCTGTTTCTGTAGAGAATTTAAACCAGATGTCTTTGTTAAAAATGGATTTAACTTATGGATGTTGCGAGGAAAGGTATTAAGGGTTATCTATAGAGTATTGTATCTGTGGGGTTACGTGTGTTGGGAGTTGATAAGATGTTTACTGTGTGTTTATAAAATGTTAACTGGGTTCATAGAATAAACATTGTTTTGTTTTAAAAGTACTTAAGGTCTCTGTTGTATAACACCTGGAGAGTGCTCCCCAAAACCAAAATCTATTAAAAGTCGTGGGTCAGGTGAACTCCATGATATACTTTGGAGTTTTCTAAACCCTGGCCCATAATAAATTGGGGGCTCGTGGGGTAAAAGTCTATCTTTCGTGATTGGGTTGGCTTAGTGAACTTAAAGACAGTGAGAGGTGAGTATATTTGTGTTTGCTTTTCAGGTGTGGTATTCCAGTTTAAGTAGGGAGTGTGTTGTGGACCATGGCTCTTTCAGAGGCTCGAAAGTTTTTGAGGGTGGAGAAGGTCACACACATTACCTTATGAACAGAGACTAAAAAAGGCTTTTAGATTCGGCAAAGACATTGCACTTAAGGTTACCTGACAGGATACGAAAAGACGAGGTACTTAGGGAGGTAGCTGAGCATTTAAAATTTCCTGAGATAGAGTATGACGCATTAGAACTGGCAAAAATTCAGTTACAGATTAAACAACTAAAACATGAGAAAGAATTAAAGCAGCTTGAATACGCAATGAGGGAGAAAGAAAAAGAGAGAGATAGATAGGAAAAAGAAAAAGAGAGAGAAAGAGATAGAGAGGAAAAAGAAAAAGAGAGAGTAAGAGATAGAGAGGAAAAGGGAAAAGAGAGAGAGAGGAAAGGGAAAGAGATAGAGAGGAAAAGGAAAAAGAGAGAGTTAAAATTGGCAGATGTAAAGGGAGACATACAGTTTGAGGACAGTGATGAGGATGATGAGCCTGAGCGTCACAGTTGAAGGCTTGGTGGGGATCTATTTAAATATGTCAATGCATTGGCAAGGTTTGATGAGAAGGAGGTAGAATCTTTTTTCATTTCATTTGAGAAGGTAGCTGAACAAATTAAATGGCCACAGGATATGTGGGTATTACTGATTCAAACAAAGTTGGTAGGTCGAGATAGTGAAGTGTTTACGTCACTATCAGAGGAAGTATCTGAGACGTATGAGGAGGTGAAAAAAATCAATTTTAGGTGCATATGAACTAGTGCCTGAAGCCTACAGATAAAGGATTAGAAATTTAAGGAAAGAACCTGGTCAAACATACATGGAGTTTGAAAGGATCAAACAGAGTAATTATGATAGGTGGATAAGGGCTTTGAAAATAGACCAAACGTATGAAGCTCTCAGAGAAATTATACTTTTGGAGGAGTTTAAAAATTAAATTCCTGATGTAGTGAGAACTCATGTGGAAGAGCAGAGGGTTAAATCTGCGAGTTTGCAGCAGAAGTGGCAGATGAGTATGAATTAGTTCATAAATCAAAGCTTGGGGCGAAATTCTCCATTATCGGCGGAAAGTCCGCCGATCAGCGCAAAAAACGGCGCAAATCCGACTTGCGTCACGTCGGAAAAATGGGTCGATAGTCTCCGGCCCGAAATGGGCTAGCAGCGACGGAACGGGATCCGCGCTTGCGCAGTGGTTCACGCCATGCAGCGTCATACGCGCCGCAAGGCGTGACGGCTCATAAGGCCGCGCTGCTCCCCCCACCCGACCGGAACAAGCGACCGCAACACCCGACTGGATGGCTGGCCGCCGCTCAGCCCCGAGGTTCGAGTCACGGGATGTGGAGGCGCTCCTGGACGCGGTGGAGCAGAGGAGGGACGCCCTGTATCCCGGGCACGGCCGCAGAGTTGCCCCACGCCACAGCCGGCGTCTGTGGAGGGAAGTGGCAGAGGCCGTCACCGTTGTGGCCCTGACACCACGGACAGGCACCCAGTGCCACAAGAAGGCGAACGACCTCGTCAGAGCAGGCAGGGTGAGCCTCCCCATATCCCCCCTCCCCCATATCCCCCCTCCCCATATCCCCCCTCCCCATATGCCCCCTCCAACCCATATCCCCCCTCCCCATATCCCCCTTCCCATATCCCCCCTCCCCCATATACCCCCTCCCCCATATCCCCCATATCCCCCCTCCCCCATATCCCCCCTCCCCCATATCCCCCCTCCCCCATATCCCCCATATCCACCCCTCCCCCATATCCCCCCTCCCCCATATCCCCCTCCCCCATATCCCCCATATCCCCCCTCCCCATATCCCCCCCTCCCCCATATCCCCCCCTCCCCCATATCACCTGATCACTGCCTGATGTCTAACCATGCATGCTTCATTGTGTATCGCAGGACCAAACGTCCAGGCACCCATCCCCGCAGATGCAGACTGCCCGCAGGATGCCCTTCGGAGGCCACGGGAGACGGAGAGACCCGCACCCTCCAGCATGCGACGCCCGCAGGATGCCCCTCGGAGGCCACGGGAGATGGAGAGACCCGCACCCTCCAGCATGCGACGCCCGCAGGATGCCCCTCGGAGGCCACGGGAGACGGAGAGACCCGCACCCTCCAGCATGCGACGCCCGCAGGATGCCCCTCGGAGGCCACGGGAGACGGAGAGACCCGCACCCTCCAGCATGCGACGCCCGCAGGATGCCCCTCGCACACCACGGGAGACGGAGAGACCTGGAGCAACAGGGAGACGACACCCCCGTCACGTGCGGGAGCGACCACCCAGCGACGAGGGGGACAGCCACAGGCCCCCGTCACATCCGAGCCAGGACACCACTACCCAGGACACCACTACCCGGGACACCACTACCCGGGACACCACTACCCGGGACACCACTACCCGGGACACTACTACCCGGGACACCACTACCCGGGACAGCACTACCCGGGACAGCACTACCCGGGACAGCACTGCCCGGGACAGCACTGCCCGGGACAGCACTGCCCAGGACACCCCTACCCGGGACACCACTACCCAGGAAGACGAAATACCGGACAGTGACTCAGAGTGGATGGGTGGAGACGAACCCCCACCCCAAAGTGCCATGGACTCAGAGTGGGACGAAGAGCACGACACAACGCCACTGCTGTCACCAACACCCTCCACCATCGCAGAAACACTCACCACGGTTGGGCACTTTAGTGATGAGGCGTCTGGTTCACTCACTGGTGCGCACAACACAGCCGTCCCGGTAGAGCAGGTGGAGGTAGGAGCAGCAGAGGGGCCGGGCGGTCGGAGGGCAGCCCAGCCCAAGCGAACATCTGCCGCCCAGATGGATCCCAGGTTCCTGGAGTTACCACACCCACACATAGATCCGATGCAACCACCGACCCAGAGACGAGTGAAGAGGGTGACAGGCGGCTTGCGGCGGCTGCAGTCGCAGGTGGAGGAGTCCACCCGCGTCCAGGAGCTGGGAGTGGTGCCGGTCATGCGTGCCACCCAGGCCGACACCGCACGGGTGGCGTCCACGGTGGAGGCAATGGGTGCGACGGTGTCAGACATGGGGAACGGTTTGCGAGGCCTGGGGCTTTCCGTGCAGGCGGGGTCTGTGGCCCAGGAAATGGCTGCCCTCTCACAGGAGGCCATGAGCCAGTGCCAGCGCCAGATGGCAGAGGCGCTCAACGCCATAGCCCAGTCTCAGCAGGCCATGGCCCAGTCTCAGCAGGCCATAGCCCAGTCTCAGCAGGCCATGGCCCAGTCTCAGCAGGCCATGGCCCAGTCTCAGCAGGCCATGGCCCAGTCTCTGCAGGCCATGGCCCAGTCTCAGCAGGCCATGGCCCAGTCTCTGCAGGCCATCGCTGAGGGCATCGGCGCCAGTGGCCATGTGCGAGCCGGCGTCGCACTGTCACAGACAGGGTTTGCCAACCCCCTGGGCTCCATGGCTGCAAACCTGCAGACCCCTGTCGATACCAGCACGGGCTTCCAGGACTGGCAGCGCCAGATGTTGGGGGGGCGTCGGATGGCCAGTCCGTTCGCATCCCCCACCCAAGTAGAGGCCTGGGGCCCATCGGGCACCCCGAGGGAGGAGGAAATGGTGTGGTCCGTCCTGGCTCCCCCTGTAGGGGAGGTCCCGGTACACCGCGACACCTCGGACTCCCCCCCTTCCGTCCCAGGTGCATCAGGTGGGCAACGGGCAGGACAGGCTGGCAGCTTGCCATCCCAGTCGCCCGGGCCGCAGCCTGGCCCATCTAGGCCAGGACGCCCCAGGAAACGGCCGCCAAAGGGATCCAGTGTCAGAGGGCAGGAATCACAGGAGTCCACCTCCAGTTCTGCTGTACCGTCTGGGGAACCACGTAGACATAGTCAAAGGGCCCGTAAGGACAAACAATTAGACACTGAGTAAGTTGGCACGGTTGCAGGGCACAGATGAGTTTTAGGGGCTAGGGCACGTGCATGAACTCCTTTAGTTATTGAAGTCAATGTTACACCTACAGAAGCTGCCTTTGTGCTCTGTCCAAAGTGTGCGGGGGTGTCATGTACGTTGAGCGCAAGTGTGTGTGTGAGGGGTGGTCTTACCTCAGCCCCAGGTGAGTCTGCCCCCTTCCCCCTGGGCCGCAATCAACATCCCCCGGGCAGAGGACGGGACCGTGCGCTGCAGTGTCACAGCCGCATGCAGGGATGGTCCGGGTGGATGGTGGGACTGTGGCCATGGGTCAGACATAGTCCAACGATGTAGAGCCAGGAGCTCATCGCAGGGCGGGTTGTCATCATCCTCCATGGCCTGCGATAGACACGCGTCCACCCGCAACTGTGTGAGCCCGGCCTGTTGTGCCGCAGGTGGATCGGCAATGGGGGGGGGGGCGGTGGTGTGCATGCGGGTGGGGTGGGTGGGGTTGGGGAGGGGGGTGAGGGTGCTGGGTGGGTGGATGGGTGGGGGGTGTGGGTGGTCGGCTGTTGCCATGGTGTGTGGTCTGTGGCCATACTACCCGATTCCCACGCCCATCTAGTCAGTGAAGCGGGCGTCTATCAGTCTGTCCCGTGCCCGCTGGGCCAGCCGGTAACGGTGGACAGCCACCCGCCTGTGTCTAACCCGTCTGCCCTGACCATTACCCCCATCCCTCTCATCTGGGGAGGACTGCGCCTCTTCCTGCTGCTCCTCCACTCTGCCCTCCTCTGCCTGCGGCACATCGCCCCTCTGCTGGGCTATGTTGTGCAGGACGCAGCACACCACAATGATGCGGCCGTCCCTATCTGACCAATACTGGAGGGCGCCCCCAGAGAGGTCCAGGCACCTGAAACGCATCCTCAGCACGCCAAAGCACCTCTCTATCACTCCCCTTGTCGCTACATGGGCATCATTGTAGCGGTTCTCCGCCTCATTGCGTGGCCTCCGTATAGGCGTCATCAGCACGATCGCAATGGGTAGCCCCTGTTGCCCAGCAACCAGCCCCTCAGCCGGGGATGGCGTCCCTCGTACATGCCGGGGATGGATGACCGCGACAACACGTATGAGTCGTGTACACTGCCTGGGTGACGGGCGCAGACGTGCAGGATCATCATGCGGTGGTCGTAGACCACCTGTACGTTCATCGAATAGGTCCCCTTCCTATTGGTGAACACGGCCCTGTTATCTGAAGGTGGCCGCACGGCGACGTGCATCCCATCGATCGCGCCCTGGACCATGGGGAACCTGGCCACGGCAGAGAAGCCCACGGCCCGGGCATCTTGGCTGGCCCGGTCAACGGGGAAGCGGATGTAGCGGTGCGCCATGGCATATAGGGCATCTGTCACTGCCCGGATGCACCGGTGCACCGATGTCTGCGATATGCCGGACAGGTCCCCACTCGGTGCCTGGAATGACCCCGTTGCATAAAAGTTCAGGGCCACCGTAACCTTGACGGACACGGGGAGAGGGTGTCCCCCGCCAGTGCCATGCGGTGACAGGTGTGCCAGCAGGTGGCAGATGTGTGCCACGGTTTCCCGCCTCATCCGGAGTCTCCTCCTGCATTCCCGGTCCGTGAGGTCCTGGTATGACTGCCGGGGCCGGTACACACGGGGCGCACTCGGGTGCCTCCGTTGCCGTGGGGCCGCGACGTCCTCCTCCCCCTCCTCGTCCTGTCGGTCAGGTGTCCCTCCAGCCTGGGCGGCTGCCGCCTGCCCCTCTGCGGCAGCCTGCACCGCCTCTCTGGCACGCTCCTCCTCCTCCTCATCCAGGGCAACATAGACATGAGCGGCTGCCGCCACGGCGGCCAACATCGCTGGATGATCGGAAAACATGACGGCCTGGTGGGGGGAGGGGAACGACGACATGTCATCATTGCCCATATCCCCTCCTCCCCCCAGCCAGGTGGCATGGACCGCATGGGTCCATCTGTTGGAGGCTGGCACCTGGCCAGGTGGACCAACTCACTTGCCCTCGCATCCCCCTTCTCGGCACGGACACCCCACCCCCCAACCTCCACCCCGGCACGGACCCCCCCCAAACTCCACCCCGGCACGGATCCCTCCCCCCAACCTCCACCCCGGCACGGACCACCCCCCCCAACCTCCACCCCGGCACGGACTTGCCCCCCCCCCAACCCCCATCACAGCCCGGACCCCCCATCCCGGCACGGCCCCCCATCCCAACCTCCACCCCGGCACGGACCCCCCCCCCCCAACCTCCACCCCGGCACGGAACCCCCCCAACCTCCACCCCGGCATGGCCCCCCCCCCAACCTCCACCCCGGCACGGACCCCCCCCCCAACCTCCACCCCGGCACGGACCCCCCCCCCAACCTCCACCCCGGCCCGGACCCCCCATCCCCCTCCCCGGCACGGACTCCCCCCCCAACCTCCACCCCGGCACGGCCCCCCCCCAACCTCCACCCCGGCACGGACCCCCCCCCCCCAACCCGGCACGGACCCAACCTCCACCCCGGCACGGACCCCCAACCTCCACCCCGGCCCCCCAACCTCCACCCCGGCACGGACCCCCCCCCCAACCTCCACCCCGGCACGGACCCCCCCCCCAACCTCCAACCCGGCCCGGACCCCCCATCCCCCACCCCGGCCCGGACCCCCCATCTCCCTCCCCGGCACGGACCTCCCCCCCCAACCTCCACCACGGCCGGCCCACCCCCCCCCCCTACCTCCACCCCCCCCCAACATCCACCACGGCCCGGCCCGGCCCCCCCCCTACCTCCACCCCGGCACGGACTCCCCCCCCAACCTCCACCCCGGCACGGACTCCCCCCCCCAATCTCCACCCCGGCATGGACCCCCCCAACCTCCACCCCGGCACGGACCCCCCCCCAACCTCCACCCCGGCACGGACCCCCCCCAACCTCCACCCCGGCACGGACCCCCCCCCCCCAACCTCCACCCCGGCACGGACCCCCCCCCCAACCTCCACCCTGGCACGGATCCCCATCCCCCTCCCCGGCACGGACCCCCCCCAACCTCCACCCCGGCACGGACCCCCCCCCATCCCCCTCCCCGGCACGGACCCCCCCAACCTCCACCCCGGCACGGACCCCCCCAACCTCCACCCCGGCACGGACCCCCCCCCAACCTCCATCCCGGCACGGACCCCCCTCCCGGCACTCCCCCGGAGCCCAGCCTTCTCTAACCACCCCACGCCGCACACACACACACAACCCGAGACACACCTCTCCTCACGCATTCAGACTGCGGCTACGCCATCGCCTGCCCAGAGCCAACCCCCCCAGGCCGTCACTCACCTCCACGCTGGTTGGCGTGAGCCTGGAGCACCGGGTCATGCCGATGAAAAGGAGGTTTAATTTACGTCGACGTGAACGGTCATCACGTCGATGGGACTTCGGCACATCCGGAAGGGAGAATATCGGCAGGCCGAAAATCGGCTGCCTTGCGCAGACCCATGACATTGTCCGACGGCAGCGGCGCCATTAATGCCCCGCCGACTTTTCTCCCTTCGGAGACTTCGGCAACCGGCGGGGGCGGGGTTCACGGCGGCCAACGGCCATTCTCCGACCCTCTGGGGGGTCGGAGAATGACGCCCTTGGTTTCCGACATCAATTTCAACCTGTGAGAGATAGAAACTGGGGAAAAGAGAAATACTCAAGGGTAGAGGTCAAGGTGATCTGATGGGAGATAATAAGGAGAGTGTACCTCAGATTAAAAAGGAATCCAGGAGGGTGGAAGAGACATGAAAAGCTTCAAATGTTTTCACTGTAAAGTCACAGTGTTGGTGGTTGAAGAAAAACACTGGGAAGTCTGATGTGGTAAAGCAGGATTAGACAGTGGGGCTTGTTAAAGTGGTAAAGGAAAGCCCAAGTGAAGCAAAGGAGGTGCAAAAGATTGTGCAACCTGCTCAAGAGGTGATTGATAAGAAGGTGCCTGATCTCTTTAAAGAATTTACTTGTGTGGGTAAAGTTTACTCATGTGTACCAGGCGGAGCAGATAAAGATTTTAAGAGATACGGGAGCTAGTCAATCTTTGATGGTAAGAGATGAGGAGTTATGTAGTTTGGGAGGAATATTGCCAGAAAAGGTGGTAATATGTGGAATTCAGGGTGAGAAGAGTAGTGTTCCATTATATAAGGTAAGGTTGGAAAGTCCAGTGAAGACTTGGTGAAGTGGTAGTAGGAGTAATAGAAAAACTATCTTGTCCAAAATACAGTTTATCTTGGGTAATGATATAGCTGGATCACAGGTGGGAGTGATGCCTACTGTGGTTCATAAGCCAGTGGAAAATCAGACAACTGAAGTCTAGCCAAAAGTCAATTTGGAAAAGTCCAAGTCACTTTCCTTGGCCATACAATCAGACAGGGTCGAATGGTCCCACGGTATGTGAAAACAAAAGTTATTGGGGAGTTTCCAATACCCTCGACACAAAGGGAAATAATGCGATTTCTTGGCATCTGGATTTGGTTCTTCACTTTGAGTTAGAATCATTAAAACCTCCTTTTGCTCTCCATCCCTTTCAAAGTACCTTTTAAGCATATTCACATGACATGTGTGATATGATCCACAAAATTTAACTCCATCTTTCTGTAGTCCAGGCCAATAAAAATGTTTTTGTATTTTAGCTCGAGTTTTCCTTACTCCCAAATGACCTCTCAGTAGTACCTCAAGTGCTGCTCGCAAAACCTCCTTTCTATACCTACCGGCAATACCACTTGATGAACTTCTGCCTACTTTTCATCCGCCTGCATATGTAAAGGTCTCCATTACCTCATCAAGACATCATTTTTACAGTAATAACACTCTGGTATACACTTAGATTCCTCTTCTGTGTAAGCTTTCTGATACATCCATTTTATTTCTATATCTTTCTGTTGTAACTCCGCCAATTTTACTGAACTAAAAATATCTGCCTCATCCTCCACCTGTTCAAGTTCTTTTCCAACCATCATTTCTGATAATTGAACTTCAACTTGATCTTCACTCTTTGATGTCTCCCCTTGTCTTAACCTATGACTTTGTGACCTTGTTACTACACAATCCAGAAAAATCCCAGGATATTCGTCCTTCAACACTTCAGTTGTCTGATTTTCCACTGGCTTATCAACCACAGTAGACATCATTCCCACCTGTGATCCAGCTATATCATTACCCAAGATAAACTGTATTCCTGGACAAGATAGTTTCTCTATTACTCCTACTACTACTTCACCACTCTTCACTGGACGTTCCGACCTTACCTTATATAATGGAACACTACTCTTCTCACCCTGAATTCCACATACTACCACCTTTTCTGGCAATATTCCTCCCAAACGACATAACTCCTCATCTCTTACCATTAAAGATTGACTAGCTCCCGTATCTCTTAAAATTGTGACTTCTTTACCTGCTCCTTCTGGTACACGAGTAAATTTTACCCACACAAGTAAATTCTTTAAAGAGATCAGGCACCTTCTTATCAATCACCTCTTGATCAGGCTGTACAATATTTTGCACCTCATTCACTTCATTTGGGCTTTCCTTTACCACTTTCACAAACCCCACTGTCTTATCCTGTTTTACCACATCAGCCTTTCCCGTGCTTTTCTTCGACCACCAGAACTGTGACTTTACATGGCCTAGTTTATTACAGTGAAAACATTTGATACTTTTCATTTCTCTTCCACCCTCCTGGATTTATTTTTTAATCTGAGGCACACTCTCCTTATTATCTCCCATCAGATCTACTTTACCTCTACCACTTGAGTATTTCTCTTTTCCCCAGTGGGGGCGAGGGCTTGGGTGGGGTACTCTTTCCAGGGGCTGATGCATACTCAAACCATATCCGTTGGGGGCAACTTTTGTCCCTGCCTATTGCCCAACGGTCAGAGGCCTCGGCAGTTGATGGGGGTTTTGGATGGTCGGTGGGGCTACAGGCAGAGACAAACGTTGCTCCGCAATGGATGCACACGATCCTGGGGTTGGCATGGTAGTGCTGTGTCTCGTTGCCCCCCGGGTGCCCCCCCCCCACCTCCCCACAACCGTCCATATGCAGACCCCAAGACGCGGCCTCATTAGAAGGGTGGAACTCGGGAGAGCTGGTGGCCACCGTCACACCCCCATGGGACTGGTCCGGATTGGCACTCAGTGCTCCCTCCTCCTAATCGGTGCCCCTAGGGCCATGGGGTTCACCTTGGGATGGAGGGCCAGCTGGTTTGAGCCCCTACTGACCCTGTATCATCTGGCTCTGCCAGCCCTGGCGTCTCCCCATGGTCTGCACCATCGTGTTGACGCCCTCTACGATGCTTTCAGTAATCGGGACATGTTCTGCAGCACCTTGGCAATGCCCACCTGTGACTGGGACAAGCTTTTCAGCGCCTTGGCCAGTCCCATCTGAGAGCAGGACACGTCCTGCAGAACTTCATCAAGGTCGGCCTTGTACTGGGTGACATGCCCCAGTGAGGCAGACATACTGCCAGGACCCTCAGTCGTGGCCATCACTGAGTGCATGATGCTTTGGACACTTTCACTCATGGTGCCGACTTCATGCACCAGGATCTTCACTGCGGCTGCCACCCTTGCAGTGTTGGCCTCGGTGCCACTCATTGCTAGTGCCATCACCTGCGCCCGTAGCCTCTCGGACTCCTTCAATCGGCTATGGATCTGCTGGAGTGATGCTGACATCTCCCTCTGAACATCCTGGTTGGTCCCTATCATCTCCATAAGCTCTAACTAATACTGTTCCAGAGGCTCAGCATCAGGTTGTGACCCAGCTGAGTCCAGGGATCCAGCAGACCTCCAATTGCTGTCTCGCCTGGGGGTTCCTGCCTCAACCAGATGTGCATCATCAGCAGTATGGTGCTCATCGGATTGTGCCCCAGAAGCCTGTCCACTAACATTTCACACCAAGGTGTGTTTATCTGCGCTGGTGGAGAATGGGGGTGACAGCTGTGATGCGACTATGACAGTTGCATCCTCAGAACTCTCCTCACAACTGTTTTACTTGGGGTCAGGAGAGGGTGCCGCCCGGGATGGGCCGGTGTCGTCGGCTGCTGGACCTGTGGGAGAATGAACATGTGGTCAGTGGGAGGGATGGGTCGATCGTAAGGCAATCACGACTCATGTTTGACTTGTCCTCCAGATGGAGCCTGTTTGATCCTCACCTCTATGGCGTCCGCCAGCATCCGCACTGGTGACAGCCCTATTCTCGGCCACACCAGACACCCCCAGGGCCCGCTCCTCACAGAAGGTGAGGAGTCTCAAATCTGGCACCACACCGCCAGTCTGGGCCCTTTTGTGGCGATTGTGGGAGAGGTTTTCCCGAGAAGACATAGAAAGGGCATCGTTAGCCACACATGTGGTTCACCGTTCTGGCAGGTGTGAAGGGAGGGTTGGGGTGGAGGGGAGGTAGAAGGGGCGGGTGGAGGGAGTGTTGAAGAGGGAGGGGGATGGAGGGGTGGTTGGGGGTCGCCTGGGGGATGCTCCCTTGGGGGGTGGGATATTGGTGTCTATTCACTTGTGCTGCTCAGTGTATGTCGTTAACCTTCTTCCGAACTGGAGGCCAGTCCTCCTGGTCACACTGCCTGAGCTGACTGCTGCCGCCACCTCGTCCCAGGCAGCACTGGCTGCCTTGTGGCTCACCCTCCGGGACCCTCGGGGGAACAGGACATCCCTTCTGGCCTCCACTGCACCCAGGAGCCTCCCCAGATCTGCATCCCCGAACCTTGGGGCCGGTTTCCTCGGCACTATTGTTGCGAGCTGGCTGGGGTTGGCTGAGCAAGTGCAGCTCAAGTGCTGCTCGACATTGTTTGCAGGGGGCTGGTGAGTGGGGTCCCGATGAATCAGTTGGCAAGCCGGCATTCAAAGCGAGAAGCCCGTGAGGCCTCGTTATGTGGACCAACATTGAATAGTGTTTCCGGCCTCACGGCCTAGATTTTATTATTCCATGAACTAGACAGCCTCTCAGATTCTACACTCGAAGTCGTCCAAAACTCCGCTGCCGTATCCTTAATCTCACCGAATCCTATTCACCTTTTAATCGTGATGCTC
Organism: Scyliorhinus torazame; assembly: GCF_047496885.1. Classification (NCBI taxonomy): domain Eukaryota; kingdom Metazoa; phylum Chordata; class Chondrichthyes; order Carcharhiniformes; family Scyliorhinidae; genus Scyliorhinus; species Scyliorhinus torazame. The sequence continues at coordinate 158,783,912 of NC_092722.1, read as the reverse complement.
ATTGGCCAACATTGTCGCCTGGTTAAGCAATGCCTCCCCATGACAGCAGATTTTCTGGTAGGATTAGCTACAGGTAGGACAGGACAGGAAGGACATTTTATTGCGTTAAAGCCTCTTCATAAATATAAATTGCTGCTTTGTACAAATGCACTTTGAATCACTAACTTATTTCTCCAAACATATGGTGGCAGTCACAATCTCCAAATTAAGTTCAGCTACAGTTCGGTTTGCTGAGACAAAATGACAAATTGAATGTTCTCTGTTTTCTGTCAATAAAATTGTATATGTTAATTGTCAATGATTCAACTTTCTTTGCTGATCAATAAAGCGAAACAGATTCAGGAAATGCAGAGACAGCGCACAAGTAGTTGTTATGGGCCAGTGCTTAGAAACGCCCAAGTGTATTATGGAGTTCACCTGACCTATAACTTTTTATGTTGAATTTGGCCAGGGTGACCACAAGAACCTTCCCTAAGGTGTTTTTCAACAGTCTTCCCAGACACTTCAATCAAAATAAGCTTTATTCTAAGAACTGAATTGAAAATGAAAATCGCTTATTGTCACAAGTAGGCTTCAAATGAAGTTACTGTGAAAAGCCCCTAGTCGCCACATTCCGGCGCCTGTTTGGGGAGGCTGGTACGGGAATTGAACCGTGCTGCTGGTCTGCCTTGGTCTGCTTTCAAAGCCAGCAATTTAGCCCTGTGCTAAACCAGCCCCTTAATATTCATACAGACACACAGCAAGAATTTTCAACAATTACAAATATAAAGACACCCAACAGCGACAGTAATCTATGTATAACAATAAATTAATTCCCCCTCAACTGTTCCAATCCAAAAACAAAATCCCCAAAACCAAAAACCCCTTGTCAAGGGTGTGGGCTGGCACTCTGGATTCTCACTTGAATAAGACTGGCTTTCCCTGAGATTCTGACCCCGTCCCACCAGAAGGTTTAAACCCTTATGGAAAGCAAACTATATCTTAAAAGCCACCACCAAGGTGACTTTTACTGGAACAGATATTTAAAATGAAACTAGAGAGACAGGCCAAACACTTCTTTCTCCTATCTCAGTCCACAGCAGTCAAAAAAATGAAAGCGAAACCAGAAACTTCACACAGCCCAGCTCCACCACACAATGACATCACTGAAGCCATGTGATCAGACAGAAACCTTTCCTAAATGAACACTCACATGACATAATGGAAAGGCCTACTGCCTGGTGCTTTATAATCAAGAAAATGTGTTTGGCACACAAAGGCTCAGCAATAGTGTTTCCCAACCATAAACTCAATATACTGGTCCGAGAGAGAGGCCTTCAGTCCAAGGATCCACAATAGTATGAAAGGGGGTTCTCAGCAGTCGTTGCCTACAGGGAGTCTGGGTTAATTGGTGGGAGAAAAAGGTTTGCCTGGATTTGACTACTGACAGCTGCCAGGAAAGTGAACGCACATGTGAATGAATCTTTTGTTGTTGTTGAAGATAGGTTGATCTTTGAAGAAGTGAAAGCTCTTCTAGTTGATGAAGATGACTGGGCTTGGTGGCCACATGGGGGTAATCAATTATATCTTGCATTCCAGGGAGTTCAGCTATTGTGACAAAATCCTCTGCCCATTGTGCCCAGGGCGTACCATCTGTATGAAATTTAAAGTACTGTTCAGCTCTCGCATTAAGAGTACGTGTGATCTGCAAGATACAGTGGTGTGCAGCTGCTTGTGAGACGCCAGCAAGGTTTACAGCAGATTCTTAGAAGGCACAAGAGGCTAAAAACGTCAGTAAATCCATTGGCCATGGTTATTAGCCAACAGATACCTCTGACATTATCCAGTTACACTGAGTAGAAACACTGTTACTCACTGAATATCAATGAAGATTATCTGTATTCTTTCATCGCTGTCCACAAATATATACCAAGTACATTTTGCATTATTTGGATAGCTCCGTGGATAATTGGGGCTGGTAAATGTTCCACTATCATCGTCAAGTTTCCCTCCACATTGTGTATCTAGTAACAATGAAATGAGAAAATGAGAAACTTAAAACATGCTGTATTTTTGTCCTCCAATATATCTGTCTTTACTCTCCTTGAGAATTTACCCCTTTAGCTCTGATATTATTTGATGAGTCACATACTTCAGCAAAGATGATTTTCTCCTTAAAGTGCCAAATCTGAACAGCACAATCTAATGCTCACCCATTGTCCAAGGTTTATTTCATTTTCATTTATCAAATTCATTTTCCTATTTACATTTGTAATATTTACAACATCACCAGTAAATGGACGAGGGACAATACAGCACCCCATTGTAAATAATTAGTTTCACAAAAGGAATATAAGAGGAGAAAGTTATGAAATGAAGATTAATGAAACCCAGGTTGCTTCAGCCAATTAAGTAAAATAGTGTTCTGTACTGTTTCATTAAGATTATTTAGAGCTCATCATATAGAGATAAGAACTCTATAACTTGCTATGTATAATGTGAGCTGGTGCTGAAAAAATTAAACATGTGTTCAACATTCAAATACAGCACCTGTCGATCAAGATCAAATCATGATAATGTTTTGGAAGTGAGGAGATTAATTTATATTACAAACATTTTTCTTCTGGAGCAATTTGAAGGTTTTGGTCACTGTAAAGGCTGATAATATAAATTAGAAATCCTGAAAAGAAATTTTTCCTGCTCTAACTTTTCCTCATCTTAAGGCTGGTGTGTTGACCTGCTCCTACAAGTTGGATGAATCAACTAAGGCTGTCTAAAACCTATTTCTGTTGTCAAACTATAATTTCTAGAATGTACCACAATCAATACAGTTTACATGATAATCAATAAGATGACTGCGCTGAACGGTGATAGTCCTGTTGACAAATTCTGAGTGTGTGAGAGAGATGCAACCTGTTAATTATACTATCCAACCTTTTCTTGTGGAACTATCACCTCAGCAATCTGCAGGCATTCAGAAAATAAACAATGGGGATAATCTCTGATATAAATGATTCTGTGTCATGTTTGGAGTCCATTGGAATCAGAAGTGGACTTATAATGAAACACACAACCCTGCAGTGTGGGGCTCTGGCCAATGGGGGGCGGGGGGGCATACTGAGAGGTGGCTGTGGGAGCACCAATCAGAGCACAGTAATTCTGAGTCTGCTGATTGGCTCAATCCTGCAAATAAAGCAGAACAATTGGGTTATGATTGGTGGCGTCCCCTTAGGAAAACTCTGTCCCAGATGTTGAGAGGTGCTGGTGACTTGAGGGCAGTTCGGAAGGATCTCCAGATTCTTGTCTGAAATTTCTGAACTTAACGTTAATAAAGCAACAAATAGGGCTCTGACGTTTGGGCCCGGCAGCCTGAGGTAACAGTGAGGTTGCGACCTTACGTCGGGGTGTGAGCCTGCAATGCCATCAGCCATGACCGAGGAGGAGATGCTGGCCAACATCCATCGAGTGGAACAGCGGGGTGACTATCAACCCCCATGCCAGTGCTGAGGAGGGTAGGAGGCTAACCGACTAAAACAAGAACAGAGTCCAGGCCAGGGCAGGTCAGATAAAGCCAGGCAGCTAGCCAGGTGCACAAGCGTTTGTCACTTCAGCCCGGCCACCCGGGCGAACGGTGAGCAGTCGAGAGGTGTGAGCAGGCGCAGTTTTCAGGGAGCAGTGGGGCAACTCAACCACAATTGAAGGGCTGGACAACTGGACTAGCGAGGGCGAGTGCAGAGGCCAGGTTGCCGGCAGCAGCCGCTAGGCAGCCAGTGAGCCACCACAAGCAAATCTTTTTTTTAAAAAAATATTTTTATTATGTTATTTGCAATTGTTTAGAATAATAACAATAACAGCGACATAAACATGGTACAACAAACATTTCCACCCCCATCACAATCATCACACACCCCAACCATAAAATAACAGTCTGGCCCTCTACCTCGCCCCCCCCTTGGAATTCTGCTTCTGCTGACATTTTAATTTTCCCCGAGAAAGTCGACGAACAGCTGCCACCTCCGGGTGAACCCTAGCATTGACCCTCTTAAGGCAAACTTTATTTTCTCGGGACTGAGAAATCCAGCCATGTCACCAACCCCAGTCTCTACACTTGGGGGCTTCGAATCCCTCCACATTAATAAGATCCGTCTCCAGGCTACCAGGGAGGCAAAGGCCACGTCGGCCTCTTTCACAACCTGCACTCGCGGTTCTTCTGACACTCCAAACATCACCACCTCCGGACTCGGCACCACCCGTGTTTGAGTACCGTGGACATTGCCTTAGCGAAACCCTGCCAAACCATCTAAGCTTCGGGCATGCCCAAAACATGTGGACATGATTTGCTGGGCTTCCCACGCACCTCGCACACCTGTCCTCTACCCCAGAAAACTGGCTCATCCGGGCCACCATCATGTGTGCCCGGTGGACTACCTTGAATTGTATCAGGCTAAGCCTGACACATGATGAGGATGCATTAACCCTGCTTAGGGCATCTGCTCACAGGCCCGCTTCAATCTCCCCTCCTAGCTCGTCCTCCTACTTGCCCTTAAGCTCCTCCACCGGAGTTTCCTCCGCATCTAAAAGTTCCTGGTAAATATCTGATACCTTCCCCTCTCCCACCCAGGTACTGGAGACTACTCTGTCCTGTATCCCATGTGGCGGCAGCAGCGGGAAGGCCGGAACCTGCCTTCTCAAGAAGTCTCGCACCTGCAAATACCTAAACTCATTCCCTGCTGTCAATTCAAATTTATCCTCCAAGGCTTTCAAGCTGGGAAAGCTCCCTTCTATAAATATTCATCCTCCTAATTCCTGCCCTTTGCCATCTCCGGCCCGCCTTCCAGCATCCCCGGTACAAACCAATGGTTATTATAAATCGGGGTCGAAACCGATGCTCCCTCCACTCTCTTATATCTCCTCCACTGCCCCCAGATTCTCAGAGCTGCCACCACACCGGACTTGTGGAGTATTATGCCGGCGAGAACGGAAGAGGTGCCGATATCAGTGCTCCCAGACTTGTGTCTTTACATGACGCCGCCTCCATCCGCTCCCACATTGACCCCTCGCCCACTAACCACTTCCTAATCATGGCTATATTAGCTGCCCGTAGTAATTGCAAACGTTCAGCAGCACCAACCCACCCTCCCCCCGACTGCGCTCCAGCAACACTTTCTTCACTCGCAGGGTTTTACCCGCCCACACAAAGCCCGCAATAACCTTATTCACCCGCTTGAAAAAGGCACTTGGGACGAAGATGGGGAGGCACTGAAAGACAAACAGATATCTGGGGAGGACCGTCATTTTCACAGTCTGTATCCCCCGCCAGTGATAGCGGGAGCATGTCCCATCTCTTAAAGTCCTCTTTCATTTGTTTTACGAGCCGGGTTAGGTTTAACTTGTGCAGTGACTCCCATTCCCGGGCGACATGGATTCCCATATACCGAAAGCTCCTTCCTACCATTCTAAATGACAGCACTCCCAGTCTCTTCTCCTGCCCTCTTGCCTGGATCGCGAACATCTCGCTTTTCCCCATGTTCAATTTATTCCCCTGAAAAATTACCAAATTCCCCAAGGATCCACATAACCTCCCCCATCCCCTCCAACGGGTCTGAAATATACAAGAGCACGTCATCTGCGTAAAGCAAGACCCGGTGCTCCACCACCCCCCTCTGAACCAGCCCTTTCCACATCCGAGAGGCTCTATGGCCAGAGCAAATAGTAACGGGAGAGAGGGTACCTTTGCCTCATCCCTCGGTGTAGTTTAAAATACCTGACCTCAGCCGGTTCGTACGCACACTCACTTCAGTCAATGAAGCCCTCACCAAATCCAAATCTTCCCAGCACCTCCCACAGGTAATCCCACTCCACCCGATCAAAAGCCTTCTCCGCATCCATCGCTCCCACCGCATCCATCACTGCCACCACCTCCATCTCCCCTCCTTCTCAGGGCATCATAATAATATTTAAAAGCCTTCGAACATTGGCCTTGAGTTGCCTGCCCTTTACAAATCCCATCTGGTCTTCCCCTATCTCCCCTGGGACACAATCCTCTATCCTTGTGGCCAGTATCTTAGCCAGCAGTTTGGCATCCACATTCAGTAGAGAAATTGACCTGTATGACCCGCATTGCTCAATGAAATCGAGGCCTTCAACATTGTAGTGAGTGACTGATGACTGGTAAGTAGTTTTTCTTTTCCCTGAGGTGTTATCGTGTGGGGCGCAGTGATTGCTGAGTGAGTGCTTGCTGAGAAAGTTAAAAACTTACTGTAGGGAGTTTCCAGCTGAATCCAGTCGGAGTGAGGACAGAGTAACTGCTGGGTAAGTAGTAAAGATTTAAATTGTTTGCGCATGCCCATAACAGCTGATTGCTGTTTTCGTGTGGGGCTCAGTGGTTGCTGGTTAAGTGTTTTATTTTTACCTGTATTTAAGTTGGGCAGTTTCCAAACAAGAGACACTACACTTGTAGTGTACCCCACCCTTCCACCTCCTTTAACCGAAGGGGTAGAGTGAATAACAGGTAAGCTCTTTCTTTCTTTTTTTATCTAGAGGGGATGGCAGGGAAGGTAGTGCAATGTTCCTCCTGCAGAATGTTTGAGGTGAGGGACGCCGTCAGTGTCCCTGCTGATTTCATCTGTGGGAAGTGCACCCATCTCCAGCTCCTCAGGGACCGCGTTAGGGAACTGGAGCTGGAGTTGGATGAACTTCGGATCATTCGGGAGGCAGAGGTGGTTTTAGATAGAAGCTTCAGGGATTTAGTTACTCCAAAGAATAAAGATAGATGGGTGACAGTGAGGGGGGCTTGGAGGAAGCAGTCAGTACAGGGATCCCCTGTGGTCGTTCCCCTTAGTAACAAGTATACCGCTTTGGATACTGTTAGGGGGGGGACTTACCAGGGGTAAGCCATGGGGTACAGGTCTCTGGCACAGAGTCTATCCCTGTTGCTCAGAAGGGAAGGGGGGAGAGGAGTAGAGCATTAGTCATTGGAGACTCCATAGTTAGGGAGATAGATAGGAGATTCTGTGGGAACGAGAGACTCGCGGCTGGTGTGTTGCCTCCCAGATGCCAGAGTGCGTGATGTCTCGGATCGTGTTTTCAGGATCCTTAAGCGGGAGGGGGACCAGCCCCAAGTCGTGGTCCACATAGGTACCAACGACATAGGTAGGAAAAGGAATAGGGATGTAAGGCAAGAATTCAGGGACCTAGGATGGAAACGTAGATCTAGGACAAACAGAGTTATTATCTCTGGGTTGTTACCCGTGCCATGTGCTAGCGAGATGAGGAATAGGGAGAGAGAGGAGTTGAACACATGGCTACAGGGATGGTGCAGGAGGGAGGGTTTCAGATTTCTGGATAATTAGGGCTCATTCTGGGGTCGGTGGGACCTCTACAAATGGGATGGTCTACACTTGGACCAGAGGGTTACCAATATCCTGGGAGGGAAATTTGCTAATGCTCTTCGGGAGGGTTTAAACTAGTTCAGCAGGGGATTAGGAACCTGAATTGTAGCCCCAGTATACAGGAGGTTGAGAGTAGTGAGGTCATGAGTAAGGTTTCAAAGTTGCAGGAGTGTACTGGCAGGCAGGAAGGTGGTTTAAAGTGTGTGTTATAGATCATAGAATTTACAGTGCAGAAGGAGGCCACTCGGCCCATCGAGTCTGCACCAGCTCTTGGAAAGAGCACCCTACCCAAGCCCACACCCAGTAACCCCATCAACATGAAGGGAAATTTTGGACACTAAGGACAATTTAGCATGGCCAATCCACCTAAGCTGCACATCTTGGGAGGAAACCAGAGCACCCGGAGGAAACCCACGCACACACGGGGAGAATGTGCAGACTCCGCACAGACAGTGACCCAAGCCGTGAGTCGAACCTGGGACCCTGGAGCTGTGAAGCAATTGTGCTAACCATTATGCTACCATGCTGCCCCTCTTCTTCAATGCCAGGAGAATCCGGAAGAAGGTGGGTGAACTTGCAGCATTGGTTGGTACCTGGGACTTCGATGTTGTGGCCATTTCGGAGACATGGATAGAGCAGGGACAGGAATGGTTGTTGCAGGTGCCGGGGTTTAGATATTTCAGTAAGCTCAGGGAAGGTAGTAAAGAGAGGGAGGGGTGGCATTGTTAGTCAAGGACAGTATTACGGGGGCAGAAAGGACGTTTGATGAGGACGCGTCTACTGAGGTAGTACGGGCTGAGGTTAGAAACAGGAAAGGAGAGGTCACCCTGTTAGGGGTTTTCTATAGGCCTCCGAAAAGTTCCAGCGATGTAGAGGAAAGGATTGCAAAGATGATTCTGGATAGGAGCGAAAGCAACAGGTTAGTTGTTATGGGGGACTTTGACTTTCCAAATATTGACTGGAGACGCTATAGTTCGAGTACTTTAGATGGGTCTGTTTTTTCCAATGTGTGCAGGAGGGTTGCCTGACACAGTATGTAGATAGGCCAACGAGAGGCGAGGCCATATTGGATTTGGTACTGGGTAATGAACCAGGACAGGTGTTAGATTTGGAGGTAGGTGAGCACTTGGGTGACAGTGACCACAATTCGATTATGTTTACTTTAGTGATGGAAAGGGATAGGTATATACCGCAGGGCAAGAGTTATATCTGGGGGAAAGGCAATTACGATGCGATTAGGCAAGACTTAGGATGCATCGGATGGAGAGGAAAACTGCAGGGGATGGGCACAATGGAAATGTGGAGCTTGTTCAAGGAGTAGCTACTGCGTGTCCTTAATAAGTATGTGCCTGTCAGGCAGGGAGGAAGTGGTCGAGTAAGGGAACTGTGGTTTACTAAAGCAGTCGAAACACTTGTCAAGAGGAAGAAGGAGGCTTATGTAAAGATGAGACATGAAGGTTCAGTTAGGGCGCTCGAGAGTTACAAGTTAGCTAGGAAGGACCTAAAGAGAGAGCTAAGAAGAGCCAGGAGGGGACATGAGAAGTTTTTGGCAGGTAGGATCAAGGATAACCCTAAAGCTTTCTATAGATATGTCAGGAATAAAAGAATGACTAGGGTAAGAGTAGGGCCAGTCAAGGACAGTCGTGGGAACTTGTGCATGGAGTCCGAGGAGATAGGAGAGGTGCTAAATGAATGTTTTTCGTCAGTATTCACACAGGAAAAAGACAATGTTGTTGAGGAGAATACTAAGATTCAGGCTACTAGACTAGAAGGGCTTGAGGTTCATAAGGAGGAGGTGTTAGCAATTCTGGAAAGTGTGAAAATAGATAAGTCTCCTGGGCCGGATGGGATTTATCATAGGATTCTCTGGGAAGCTAGGGAGGAGATTGCTGAGCCTTTGGCTTTGATCTTTAAGTCATCTTTGTCTACAGGAATAGTGCCAGAAGACTGGAGGATGGCAAATGTTGTCCCCTTGTTCAAGAAGGGGAGTAGAGACAACCCCGGTAACTATAGACCAGTGAGTCTTACTTCTGTTGTGGGCAAAGTCTTGGAAAGTTTTATAAGAGATAGGATGTATAATCATCTGAAAAGGAATAATTTGATTAGAGATAGTCAACACAGTTTTGTGAAGGGTAGGTCGTGCCTCACAAACCTTATTGAGTTCTTTGAGAAGGTGACCAAACAGGTGGATGTGGGTAAAGCAGTTGATGTGGTGTATATGGATTTCAGTAAAGCGTTTGATAAGGTTCCCCACAGTAGGCTACTGCAGAAAATACGGAGGCATGGGATTCAGGGTGATTTAACAGTTTGGATCAGAAATTGGCTAGCTGGAAGAAGACAAGGGGGGGGGCGTTGATGGGAAATGTTCAGACTGGAGTCCAGTTACTAGTGGTGTACCACAAGGATCTGTTTTGGGGCCACTGCTGTTTGTCATTTTTATAAATGACCTGGAGGAGGGCGTAGAAGGATGGATGAGTAAATTTGCAAATGACACTAAAGTTGGTGGAGTTGTGGACAGTGCGGAAGGATGTTACAAGTTACAGAGGGGCATAGATAAGATGCAGTGCTGGGCTGAGAGGTGGCAAATGGAGTTTAATGCAGAAAAGTGTGAGGTGATTCATTTTGGAAGGAATAACAGGAAGAAAGAGTACTGGGCTAATGGTAAGATTCTTGGTAGTGTGGATGAGCAGAGAGATCTCGGTGTCCATGTACATAGATCCCTGAAAGTTTCCACCCAGGTTGAGAGGGTTGTTAAGAAGGCGTACGGTGTGTTAGCTTTTATTGGTAGAGGGATTGTATTTCAGAGCCATGAGGTCCTGTTGCAGCTGTACAAAACTCTGGTGCGGCCGCGTTTGGAGTATTGCATGCAATTCTGGTCGCCGCATTATAGGAAGGATGTGGAAGCATTGGAAAGGGTGCAGAGGAGATTTACTAGAATGTTGCCTGGTATGGAGGGTAGATCTTATGAGGAAAGGCTGAGGGACTTGAGGCTGTTTTTGTTAGAGAGAAGAGAGGGTTAAGAGGTGACTTAATTGAGGCATACAAGATGATCAAAGGATTAGATAGGGTGGACAGTGAGAGCCTTTTTCCTCGGATGGCGATGTCTTGCATGAGGGGACATAGCTTTAAATTGAGGGGAGATAGATATAGGACAGATGTCAGAGGTAGGTTCTTTACTCAGAGAGTAGTAAGGGCGTGGAATGCCTTGCCTGCAACAGTAGTGGACTCGCCAACACTAAGGGCATTCAAATGGTCATTGGATAGACATATGGCTGATAAGGGAATAGTGTAGATGGGCTTTAGAGTGGTTTCACAGGTCAGCGCAACATCGAGGTCCGAAAGGTCTGTACTGCGCTGTAATGTTCTATGTTCTATGTTGTATTGTTGGGGGGAGGACTCCCTTCTCTCTTGCTTCATTAAATGTCCTCACCAGCAGTGGGCTCAATATCTCTTAAAACTTCTTGTAGAATTCCAACGGGTAGCCCTCCAGCCCCTCAATTATTTCCTCAATTTCAATTGGTGCTCCCAGCCCTTCCACCAGATCCTCATCCACCCTTGGAAACCCCAACTCATCCAAAAACTGCCTCACCCCTCCACCCCCACCGGGGCTTCCGACTCATATAATTTGCTGTAAAAGTCCTAAAACATCTCATTCACCCCCACTGGGTCCAGGACCATATTCCCACCTCTACTCTTTACTCTCCCCGTCTCCTTGGCTGCCTCCCTTTTGCTGAGCTGGTGCGCAAACATTCTGCTAGCCTTTTCCCCATACTCATAATTCACCCCCCTAGCCTCTAACTCTAACTGGAGAAATGTTGGAAGAAATATTTCTGATCATGAAACTTCCAAAGCTCATATTAAGGCCATGTGTGCATTCGTTCAAAGATGTGAATTATCTGGAAGAATTTATTATGCATTATGGGTTCAGTTTGAAAGGAGTGTTCTTACTGGAGGAAGGTGCTGAGACGTGCTTGCTATCTTCCTTGGGACTTCCTTTAAGAAGACTGTCATGATATTCAAACACACATCATAACACATACATAATGATAGACAGACCAACAGACCAATTAGCACACATAACACGACAGCCAATCACAGACAAGAGCAGACACAGTATAAGACAAGAAACACGACACTTCCTGGCCAATCCATCTGAAGACAGCACAGGGCCAGGACCTCATTAGCAAGACACTCACACAGTCACAACGTGCTGAGTACCAAGTCAGATGTGTAAATAGTTAGTTGGAATAAAACTGCGTTGTACCAATCGCAACCGTGTTGGTTCGTCTGTACCTCAGAGCACCCAACACCTCACGGTACCAGTGAGTGAATCGATACCTACCGGCAAATCTGCCATCCTGAGCCATGGGCACCCGGGACAAACCGCAGCCGTTGCAAGTCGCTGGGAACCTGGGCACAAATTGGAAGCTCTTCAAGCAGCGATTCGAATTGTTCACGCAAGCCAATGAAAAACAGGGCGCCTCGGACGAAACAAAGATTGCCATGCTCCTCACTACCGCAGGTCAGCACGCCATCGATGTATACAACTCCTTGGTGTTCGCGGAAGGCGAGAACAAATCTAAGTATGACACGGTCCTCCTCAAGCTCGACAAGCACTTCAACGTTGAGGTCAATGAAAGCTTTGAGAGATATGTCTTTCAGCAGCGCCTGCAAGGTAAGGATGAGCTCTTTCAGTCCTTCCTGACGCACCTCCGCATACTCGCGCAGTCCTGTGGTTACGACACCACCTCAGAGTCCATGATCCGGGACCAGATCGATTTTGGCGTTGCCTCCAGTGGCCTACGCCAGTAGCTTCTAAAAATTAAAGGCCTGACCTGAGCATCTGCAGTTGAAGCCTGTGTCCTGCATGAAAATGCGACCAGCCGCTATGCCCAATTTCAGGCGACCGAATCGGCACGGAGGGGGTCCCACGCGATCGAATCGGCAAGCCAGGCCGCCCACGAGGCCGAACGCATCCAGGCAATCGAGTTTCTCCCGGCCCGCGGCCCGGACGAGGGCGGCCGTTTTGCGCGCTTTTTGAGGCCTCCCGTGTTTGTGCGCGCCAAAACCTACGGCAACACTGAGGGACGTGCTGCGCAGGCGCGCCCGACGCAAGACCGAACTGCACATGCGCAGAGGCATAACGAACGCCATGACGTCATGACGTGCGGCAACTGTGGAGCTGCGCATTTAAAAGGGCAATGTCCTGCAAAAACCCGACAATGCCTACGCTGTGGCAAGATGGACCACTACGCTGCCTACTGTCGAGCGGCTCAACCTGTTGATCTTCCACATCGCTGACAACCTCGCAGGAACGTGCGGACAATTCAGCCTCCACATCACGACATCCAAACCGCCGACACAGATGACCAAGACGCCTTCCGGGTTGCGGTCATTGATGCGAACCGGGTCAACACCATCAATCCGGCCGACGAATGGAGTGCCACCCTGACGGTCAACTGATCGCCGATCACTTTCCGCCTGGACACAGGCGCCTCCGCCAACCTCATAGCATGGTCAGCCTTCTATGCCATGAAGGTCAGACCACCAATCCAGCCATCCCGGTGCAAGATGGTCGACTACAACGGGAACGTTATCCCGGCCATGGGATCCTGCCAGCTCCAGGTGACACACAAAACACACACGGCCACACTCTCGTTCGAGATAGTTGGCTCATTGAAGGACTCCCTGCTAGGCGCACAGGCATGTAAGGCTCTCCACCTTGTGCAACAAATTCTCTCTCTCTCTCCAGACGGCATGTCTGACTTCCCGGATGCAGAGTTCTACGCACAGCTCCAATCGCTCCTCGCCCACAACCAGGAAGCATTCGAAGGCATGGGAACACTGCCATACACCGACCGAATTCGCCTCAAACCGGACGCCATCCCGGTCGTTCACGCACCTCGCAGGGTTCCTGCGCCACTTAAAGACCGCCTCAAGCAGCAGCTGCAGGATCTCCAGGACCAAGGGGTCCTATCCAGGGTCATGGAGCCCACGCCATGGGTCAGCTCCACGGTGTGTGTCAAGAAGCCCTCTGGCGAGCTCCGCATCTGTATAGACCCCAAAGACCTCAATAGTAATATTATGAGAGAACATTATCCCATACCCAAACGGGAGGAGATCACCAGTGAAATGGCCCAAGCGAAGATATTCACGAAACTGGATGCTTCGAAAGGATTTTGGCAGATCCAACTGGACCCGTCCAGTCGAAAGCTATGTACCTTCAACACCCCTTTCGGCAGATTCTGCTACAACCGGATGCCATTTGGCATCATCGCGGCATCCGAGGTCATCCATAGAATCATGGAGCAGTTGATGGAAGGCATCGAAGGGGTGCGCGTATATGTGGACGATGTCATCATCTGGTCCACCACACCGCAGAAGCACATACATTGTCTCCAACGTGTTTTTGCCCGCATACGGGAAAACGGCCTGCTCCTCAACCGAGCCAAGTGCTCCTTTGGCCAGACCGAGTTGAAGTTCCTGAGGGACCATATCTCCCGGTCAGGGGTCCGTGCGGATGCAGACAAGGTGAGCGCCATCACAGCCATGCCGCAGCCGGCCGACAAGAAGGCTGTCCTACGCTTCCTTGGCATAGTCAACTTCCTAGGGAAGTTCATTCACAACCTTGCCTCCCACACGACGACTCTGCGCCACCTCGTCAGAAAATCCACAGAGTTCCAGTGGCAACACACACACCAGCTGGAATGGGAGGAGCTCAAACGCAAACTCACTACGGCACCAGTGTTGGCGTTCTTCGACACGTCTCGTCCCACCAAAATCTCAACTGATGCCAGCCAATCCGGCATTGGAGCAGTGCTCTTGCAGAGGGTTGACACGGCATCATGGGCCCCAGTGGCCTATGCATCGCGGGCCATAACCCCCACAGAGCAGCGCTACGTGCAAATCGAAAAAGAATGCCTGGGCTTGCTAACCGGTTTAGACAAGTTTCCACGATTACGGCTATGGTCTTCCACGGTTCACGGTCGAAACTGACCACTGCCCCCTGGTCAGCATAATCAACAAGGACCTGAACGAGATAACCCCTCGCCTCCAGCGCATCCTACTCAAACTCAGGAGGTACGACTTCCAACTGGTCTACACTCCAGGGAAGGACCTCATCGTGGAGGATGCCCTATCCAGAGCAGTGAGCACGCCGCCAGATGCGGAGGGGTTCGTATGTCAGGTTGAGGCACAGGTGGCTTTTACAGTGGCAAATCTGCCGGCTGACGACTCCAGTCTGGTCCGTATCCGCCAAGAGACTGCGGCCGACCCCCTTCTGCAGTGAGTGATGCGCCACATGACAGGAGGATGGCTCAAAGGGCAGTGCCCGCAGTCTACAACGTACGAGACGACCTAGCCATCATTGAGGGTGTCCTTCTGAAGCTGGACCGGATTGTGATTCCGCACAGCATGCGCTAGCTGGTTCTCGAGCAACTACACGAAGGCCACTTGGGGGTTGAGAAGTGCAGACGGAGGGCCCAAGAGGCGGTATACTGGCCAGGCATCATTGACGATATTGCCAACATGGTGCTCAACTGTACAACCTGCCAAAGGTTTCAGCCGGCGCAACCTCCTGAGACGCTTCTGCCCCATGAGCTGGTGACGTCCCCCTGGGCGAAGGTGGGTGTTGACCTATTTTATACGCTTGGCATGGACTATGCCATCATAGTGGACTACTTCTCAAACTAACCAGAAGTCATACGCCTGCACGATTTGATGTCGTCTGCTGTCATCAGGGCCTGCAAAGACACCTTTACTCGCCAGGGCATTCCGATGACTGTCATGTCGGACAATGGGCCTTGTTTTGCCAGCCATGAATGGTCGTCCTTTGCTGCTTCGTATGGCTTCACACACGTGACGTCCAGCCCTCTGCATCCCCAGTCCAATGGAAAGGCGGAGAAGGGCGTTCACATTGCCAAGCGGCTCCTCTGCAAGGCTGCTGCTGCCGGGTCGGACTTCTACCTCGCCCTGCTGGCCTATCGCTCGGCCCCACTAGCCACTGGTCTCTCACCAGCACAGCTGCTGATGGGTTGCGCCCTCAGAACCACTGTGCCTTCCATCCTGGCACCAACACTAGACCATGCTCCGGTACTACATAGGATGCAACTGCAGCGCGATCGCCAGAAGAGATCGTACGACATACGGGCAACTGATCTTCCCTCCCTGGCCCCTGGAGACAACGTCCACATCCACCTACCAGACGGTGGCTGGTCAGCACCTGCCGAAGTTCTCCGACGCGTGGCTCCCCGCTCGTTCCTGGTACGCATGCCGGATGGATCCGTGCGTAGGCGCAATCGCCGAGCCCTTCGCTTACTACCACGCTCGCAACGGGACCCTACACAGACGCCGTGTCCTCCACTGGTTCCTGATAGCGACTTCGTGGAGCTGCCATATACCATGCCCCTTCTGTCGCCGCCTGTGGCCAGGCTCGCACCTCAGCCGGTGGTTCTCGACCCACCCTTGAGGCAGTCAACCCGAATTCGTCACCCACCTACTAGACTGGACTTATGAGACTGTTCACACGTCAAACTTTAGCAACTACTATTTTGTAACATGTCACTGTTTTATCGTTCCAGGCCTCGTTTGATCGGTCCAAATTTCAACGTTGTTCTTCTTTTGTTATGGTACAACCTCGTTAGCATGTCACACCTGACATCGCCCCTTGTATATAGTTAAGCCCCATGGACATGATGTAATATTACGCACACACACCTTTAGCTGCACTCAGGACACATTTATATTTATAACCACGTAGGCACATAATCTTGTAAAAAAGGGGGGATGTCATGATGTTCAAACATACATCATAACACATACATAATGATAGCCAGACCAACAGACCAATTAGCACACATAACACAACAGCCAATCACAGACAAGAGCAGACACAGTATAAGACAAGAAACACAACACTTCCTGGCCAGTCCATCTGGAGACAGCGCAGGACCAGGACCTCATTAGCAAGACACTCACACAGTCACAACGTGCTGAGTACTAAGTCAGATGTGTAAATAGTTAGTTGGAATAAAACTGCGTTGTACCAATCGCAACCGTGTTGGTTCGTCTGTACCTCAGAGCACCCAACACCTCAAAGACATGATGAATCATCAGTGTCAAGTTGAAGAGTTAATTTTTTAGCCTGCTTTGAGTATGTATCTGACAATCTTCTCAAATGGAATTTGAAAAGTCATCAATATTTTGGTTCAGGGAAGACCACAGAGAACCTATGATGACTTCATCACAAGGATGGCAGAATGGCTCAGAAACCAATTCACTAAATAAGTCAATTTCATCAATGTCAGGCTTGTTGCCAGTCAAAAAGTACTGAAGCAGTCTAAGCGGTGATAAGTGTACTTTTGGGGGGGGGGGGTTGTTGCTTGCATTGTGGATTACAATTAATTCTAGGCTTGTTTCCACATGTTTAAAAAGCACAAAAGCAGTTAAGCAGTGATTTGTATATTTTTGTCGCTTATGTTGTGTGAGCTGAGGGTGGGCTGAGTCAGGAGGGCATTGATGTCATTGCAGGTAGTGTTTGATGTTATTTGGGGCCTTGGCACCAGAGGGCAGGGGGGGTGACATCATGGAGGAGAGCTTGGGATCCCAAAAGTGTAACGCCGCCTCCGACTGGAATCAGAATCTCCATCCCTCAAAGAAGGGGCAACAGCAGCAAAAACCACAATTTCAGCTGAAATCGCGGCTGGTGGAGGGTTCTCTCCAATCTCCTTGAACACTGGAGTTGGGATCATGCTGTAAATTTTGTAGAACCTTTGGTGAGACCACATGGAGTAGTGTGTCCAGCTTTGGTCTCCTTATCTGAGGAACAGAGGGAGTGCAATGGAGGTTTGTCAGACTGATTCCTGGGATGGTGTGATTGTCTTCGGAAGAGGTATTGAGGAATTTGGCCCTGTATTCTACAGAGTTTCAATGAATGAGAAGTGATCTCATTAAAACTTACAAAATTCATACATGATGTGACAGGATAAATGTGGCTGACAGATGACTCTAGAACCAAGGACACAGTCTCATAATAAGGGCAGGCCATTTATGGCTCAGATGAGGGATTTCTTCACTCGGACAGCGGCAAATTTTAGAATTCTCTACCCCAGAGGACCGTGGAAGGACAATCACAAAACACGTTCAAGACAGAAATCGATAGATTTCTAATTACTAATCACACCAAGGGATATAGAGATAGTGGAGGAAAATGACATAAAAGTAGGTTATCAGTCACGATCTGTGTGAATGGCGGAATGGGGTTGACGGGTGGAATGGCCTACTCCTGCTGCTATGTTTTTCTGTTCCTGTGCCCTATGTTGACCTGATAGAAATATTTGAAGGTATTAAAATATTAAATGTCATAAACGTCGATTATCAAATGTCATCAAGAAGTTGCCAAAATTGACTCATAACAAAGGTTAGGATACATAGAATCAGGGGATAATTAGCTGAATGGAAATTAAATTAATCAAAAAATAAAGAGTGAAGACTGGAGGTGAAGGGTATGTTATTCAGATTAGAAAACAATTGAAAGTGTGGTTCCACAAGGACCAGGGATGAGCGCATTGTTTTTCATAAATTATATCTGTGGTTTGACTGAGAAACAAGCAAGATGACATAAAAATTTACAAATGATCGCATTGGATAAGAGATTAGAAAGCTTATAGACTAAGCAGTTCAGTAGAAAATGAATTTCAAGCCATATAAATGAGACGATGCACTTTGGTTTAAAAAGATAGAAACATCACTTAAACCTGAGCTAATAAAAAATAGTGACTGGTTTAGGAAAGCAAAGGGATCTTTTCACAAAGGTGAATAAATCATTAGAAACAGCATTGCATGCTAATAAAATAATTTAAAATGGCAATTTAGCACTCTGATTTATTTCTAGGCTGGATAATTCAACGGTGATGAAGTTATGAAACATGTATAGGACCGTGGTGAGGCCACGCTAAATTAACTGAGCACTGTTCTACCTTCCATTGTATAAAAACATATAGAAACAATGGACAAAGTGCAAATTTGATAAATAACATGGTGCCCAGAACTGAGAAATTACAGCTCCAAGGAACAACTGAACGGGTTGGATATTTTTCTTTAGAAAAGAAACCCAGAATGAGCTGACAGAGATCTTCAAAACTGTGAATGATTTGAGCAGCGTAAATACTGGAGAATCCAAAAACATGGACCCAAAATATAAGCCAGTTCCTAATAAATCCAATTGTGAAATAAGAAGAAATGTCCCAGAGAGAGGAAATGGTCGAGACAGATCCCTTTGATACATTCTAAGGAAAAGTAGATGACTACAGGGAAGAAAAGGGACTAGAAATATACACTGACAGGCTGAGATGAGGAGGCTGGAAAAGGAGAAATCTCTTGTTGAGAAGGCACACGGACACAATTTATTTCTAACCTATTTCTGTGCTGTATATTCTGTACAGTTCTTTATAATAAGAGCGTCATGATCCGAGGCTTAATGAATGACGATCGTAACAAATACTTATCGACTCTCTGAAAATAGGCACATCTGCTAAATCAGTTTCCTACCATGCTAATTTCAACTCCACAGATCAAGAGAAGTAATTATCACTCACTTTTATTTGCAGACACCTCATAGTAATTTGCAGTGAAGCCGGGACCGGTATTTTGGGAATCAGATTGGAAATGAATAGTCATAGCGTTGGACGATGATGTAAATGCACGATTTGATCCAGTGCATATTGTGGAAAGCACTGGAGAATTTGTTGAAGACCCATCATATATTTTAACATAATCATCTGAGCAACCTGGTGTAACTTCCAACCTGCAGAGAGAATGAATTTTCCATTTCATTTCTTTTATTAACAATTTACTTCATAAACACTGCACCATATAGCGGATTATCAATTCAAAACATAAGGAAGCATGGAACAAAGATCAACCATCCAGTCCCAATCTCAAACAAAAATTTGCCTCAGGTGAATGTAATGTAATTTATTTGATCATCTGAGGGAGGAACAAGAGAAGCTGGGCTGATTCTCCCGAAAGCAGAGTGGTTTAAGGCAAGATTTGATAGAGGTGCTCAAAACAATGAAGTGTTTTGATGGGGTAAAAACTGAGAAACCAACGAGACGAAATAAATGCTCCCATACTTGGCAAAAGAACATGAGGTGGGATGAGGAAAAATCATGTTACAAGATGAATTGTTCTGGTCTGGAATGCATGGCCTGAAAGGATGGTGTGGGTAGATTCAATAATAACTTTCAAAAGAATGTGATATAAATATTTGAAAGGGAGTTATTTGAAAGGCTCTGGGCACAGAGTAGGGACTGAGACGAATTGGACAACTCTTTCAAAGAGCCAGCAGGGAGACGTGGCTGAATGGTTTTCTTCTGTGCCATAAGATTCTGTGGCTGTAAAGTTTGGGTCCGTAGGCTCAGTAGTTTCAACTCTGGAAGTACACAGAGCAGGCAGATTGTGACATCAATCAGTGCGTAACGCTCATTTGATGCCAGTGCTGAATTTTCCAACCGTGCAGCTCGAACTAAGACCCTTTCTGCGACATCAACAACAGTTTGTGCACTGTGTCATGTGACAGTACCTTTAAGAAATGGATTTTTATGCAATGTACCTTTAAGAAATGGAGCTGAACATATTTCTGAAGTGATGTCAGAGGGTGGGGGAGCTGAGCTCACTTCTGCTTTTTGAGTCTCACTTTGAGAACGCAGCTGGGAAAGTCTGTGTTTTGCTGTGAGCAGCATGAAGAAACACAGAGCTGGTCTGGTGATTTCTGCAATCCAAAGACTATAAATATATTGAATGTAACCTAATGTGCTCCTATTTTTGAAGGTTTGAAGTCTTTTGGATGTTTAAAGGAACAGTTTGAAGGATTATTTAGTGTTGTAGTCTTTTGGGGTTATCTTTGAAGTAACGGGTGTTAAGATATTCAATGTTTGTTTTTAAAAGGTTATCTTGAGTTCATAGAATAAACATTGTTTTGTTTTAAAAACCACCTGTCCATTTCTGCTGTATCACACCTGAAGAGTACGCAGTGTGCTTCCCACACCACAATCTATTAAAAGTTGAGGGTCGGTTGAACTCCATGAAACACTTTGGGGTTCTGTAAACCCGGACCCATAACAATTGGGGGCTCGAGGGGGATAAAAGTCTATCGATTGGATTGGCTCAACGAACTTAAAGACAGTGAGGGGTGAGCATATTGTGCGATTGCTTTTCAGGTGTGGTATTTTAGTTTAAGTGGGGATTGTGTTGTGGACAATGGCTCAGGGGTTTTTGGGGGTGGACACGGTAACACGCAATATCTTACGAACAGAGACTAAAAGCAGACTGCTGGATTTGGCAAAAGCATTGCAGTTAACATTGCCTGGCAAAATGCGAAAAGATGAGTTCTTAACGCATAGCTGAGCATTTATATTTGCCTGAGATATATTCTGACTCATTAGAAATGGCAAAGCTCCAGTTGCAGATAAAGCAATTTGAACATGAAAAAGAATCAAAGCAGGTTGACTATGCAATGAGAGAAAAAGAAAAGTAGAAGAAAGAAACAAAGAAAGAGATAGAGATAGAGATGAAAAAGAAAAGGAGAGAGAAGAAAGAAACAAAGAAAGAGATAGAATGGAAAGGGAAAAAGAGAGAGAGTTTGAACTTCATAAAATGGCTACGAAACATGAAAATCAGTTAAATTGGCAGACGCAAAGGGAAACATACAGTTTGATTGATGAGGATAGTGAGACAGAGCGTCATAGTCAAAGATGTGGTGGGGATCTATTTAAATATGTCCAAGCATTGCCAAGGTTTGACGAGAAGGAGGCAGAAGCCTTTTTCATTTCATTTGAGAAGGTAGCTAAACAAATGAAATGGCCACAGGACATGTGGGTATCACTGATTCAAACAAAGCTGGTAGGTAGAGCTAGTGAAGCACTACCGGAGGAGGTATCTGGAATGTATGAGGAGGTGAAAAAATCCGTCTTAGGTGCATACGAGCTAGTGCCTGAAGCTTACAGACAAAGGTTTAGAAATTTAAGGAAAGAATTTGGTCAAACATACATGGAGTTTGAAAGGTTCAAACAGAGTAATTTTGATAGGTGGATAAGGGCTTTGAAAATAGACCAAACGTATGAAGCTCTCAGAGAAATTATACTTTTGGAGGAATTTAAAAATACCATTCCTGATGTAGTGAGAACTCATGTGGAAGAGCAGAGGGTTAAAACTGCGAGATTAGCAGCAGAAATGGCAGATGATTATGAATTAGTTCATAAATCAAAGCTTGGTTTCCAACATCAGTTTCAGCCTGTGACATAGAAACTGGGGACATGAGAAATACTCAAGTGGTAAAGGTAAAGGTGATCTGATGGGAGATAATAAAGAGAGTGTACCTCAGATTAAAAAAGAAATCCAGGAGTGTGGAAGAGAAATGAAAAGTTTCAAATGTTTTCACTGTAATAAACTAGGCCATGTAAAGTCACAGTGTTGGTGGTTGAAGAAAAGCACTGGGAAGGCTGATGTGGTAAAACAGGATAAGACAGTGGGGTTTGTTAGAGTGGTAAAGGAAATCCCAAGGGAAGCGAAGGAGTTGCAAATGATAGTACAGCCTGTTCAAGAAGTAATTGGTAAGAAGATGCCAGATGTCTTTAAATAATTTACTTGTGTGGGTAAAGTTTACTCATGTGCATCAGGATGAGCAGGTAAAGAAGTCACAATTTTAAGAGATACAGCAGATCGTCAATCTTTAATGGTAAATGATGAGGAATTATGTAGTTTGGGAAGAATGTTGGCAGAAAAGGTGGTAATATGTGGAATTCAGGGTGAGAGGAGTAGTGTTCCATTATATAAGGTAAGGTTGGAAAATCCAGTGAAGAGTGGTGAAGTGGTAGTAGGAGTAATAGAGAAACTATCTTGTCCAGGATTACAGTTTATCTTGGGGAATGATATAGCTGGATCGCAGGTGGGTGTGATGCCTACTGTGGTAGATAAGTCAGTGGAAAATCAGACAACTGAAGTGTTGAAGGACGAATATCTTGGGATTTTTCCGGATTGTGGTAGTAACAAGGTTGCAAAGTCACAGGTTAAGACAAGAGGAGAAATCAAAGAGTGAAGATGAAGTGGGAGTGCAATTATCAGAAACGATTAATGATCAAATAGTTGAAAAAGAAAAAGAACAGGTGGAGGATGAGGCGGATATTTTTAGATCAGGAAAATTAGCAGAGTTACAACAGAAAGATGTAGAAATAAAACGGATATGTCAGAAAGCATATATGGAAGAGGAATCTGAGAGTATACCAGAGTGTTATTACCATAAAAATGATGTCTTGATGAGAAAATGGAGACCTGTACATATGCAGGCGGATGAAAAGTGGGCAGAAGTTCATCAAGTAGTATTGCCGCAATGGTATAGAAAGGAGGTGTTGCGAGCGGCACATGAGATACTAGTGGGAGGTTATTTGGGGATAAGGAAAACTCAAGCTAAAATCCAGAAACAGTTTTATTGGCCTGGACTACATGAAGATTAGGGGGACATACCTTTAAATTGAGGGGAGATAGATACAAGACAGATGTCAGAGGTAGGTTCTTTACTCAGAGAGTAGTAAGGGCGTGGAATTCCCTGCCTGCAACAGTAGTGGACTCGCCAACACTAAGGACATTCAAATGGTCATTGGATAGACATATGGACAATAAGGGAATAATGTAGATGGGCTTTAGAGTGGTTTCACAGGTCGGCGCAACATCGAGGGCCGAAGGGCCTGTACTGCGCTGTAATGTTCTATGTTCTATGTTCTAAAGATATAGTTAAATTTTGTCAATCATGTCACACATGTCAAGTGATAGGGAAACCTCAAGCAGTGATAAAACCAGCGCCCTTAATACCCATTCGAGTATTTGAGGAACCTTTTACAAGGGTCTTAATTGATTGTGTAGGACTCCTTCCTAAAACAAAAAGTGGGAATCAATATCTTTTGACTATAATGGATGTGTCTACTAGGTTTCCAGAGGCCATTCCAGTACGTAATATTACAGCTAAAAAGATTGTAGAAGAAATACTTAAATTCTTTACTAGATATAGACTACCCACAGAAATTCAATCGGATCAAGGATCATATTTTACCTCAAAGTTATTCAAAGAAGTTATGGATAGCTTAGGAATAAAACAATTTAAATCAACTGCGTACCATCCAGGATCGCAGGAAGTGTTAGAAAGGTGGCATCAAACATTAAAGACAATGTTGAGGGCTTATTATCAAGATTATCCAGAGGATTGGGATAAAGGAATTCCATCCGTACTGTTTGCAATTAGGGATGCACCAAATGAATCAACCAAATTTAGTCCTTTTGAACTAATTTTTGGTCATGAGGTAAGAGGACCACTTAAATTGATTAAGGAAAAATTGGTGGGTGAGAAATTGGAAATTACACTATTGGATTACGTGTCAAATTTTAGGGAACGATTAAATAGAGCAGGTGAATTGGCTAGACAACATTTGAAAGTTGCACAAAATGTGATGAAACGGGTAGCAGACAAGAAATGCAACGTTCATAGTTTTACCAGTGGAGATAAAGTTTTAGTGTTGTTACCAGTGGTAGGGGAGCCTTTAAAAGCTAGGTTTTGTGGACCGTATCAGATTGAAAGGAAATTAAATGAGGTGAATTATGTGGTAAAAACACTAGACAGAAGGAAGAGTCACCGAGTGTGTCATGTAAATATGCGTAAAAGGTACGTTGAAAGAGAAGGAGATAAAAAGGAAGTTTTAATGATTCTAACTCAAAGTGACAAACCAAATCCAGATGACTGCGAATTTGACATACCTCAAATTAAATTGGAAAATGAGGATGTTCTTAAAAATTGGGATGAATTGTTAAGTTACCTTCCAGAGGAAAAACAAACTGACCTGAAAGAGTTATTGATATCACATGGGCAAATTTGTAGAGATAAATTGGGAAGCACTAAAATGGCTATACATGATGTAGATGTGGGAAATGCTGTTCCTACCAAACAACATCCATACAGACTTAACCCTTTGAAATTGACACAGGTTAACAAAGAGATTGAGAGTATGCTTAAAAATGGCATAATTGAAGTGGGTTGCGGCCAATGGAGCTCACCCACAGTGATGATACCTAAACCAGACGGTACCCAACAGTTGTGTGTGGACTATCGAAAGGTGAATGCAGTTACAAGAACGGACTCTTACCCTATCCCACATTTGGAGGATTGCATTGAGAAAATGGGACAATCCGCTTTTATTTCCAAATTGGATTTATTTAAAGTTTACTGGCAGGTACCTTAACCGAAAGGGCGAAGGAGATTTCAGCTTTTGTGACTCCAGATGGTATATACCAATTCAAAGTTATGCCATTTGGCATGAAAAACGCCCCAGCCACATTTCAACGGTTAACTAATACAGTTGTCTCAGGATTACCCAATTGTGCGGTATGTATCGACGATCTGGTATTTTTCAGCCAGACATGGAAAGAACATTTAAAACATCTTATGGAGTTATTCGATCGACTTCAGGAGGCGGGTTTGGTGATAAACCTAGCCAAAAATGAATTTGGAAAAGCCCAAGTCACTTTCCTTGGCCAGACAATTGGACAGGGTCGATTTGGCCCACGGTATGTGAAAATGAAAGTTATTGGGGAGTTTCCGATACCCTCGACATGATGGGAAATAATGCGATTTCTTGGTATGAGTGGACTTTACCGGAATTTGTACGAAATTTTAGCAGTGTGGTTGCTCCACTGAGGAATTGCTCAAGAGGCGTAACAAATTCCAGTGGTCAGTGGAGTGTCAACAGGCATTTGACGGCCTGAAGGCTGTGTTAATCACTGGTCCTATGTTAGTCATCCCAAATTATACCAAACCATTCAAACTGGTTGTTGACGCGAGTGATGTGGGCGTGGGTGCGGTGCTTCTACAAGACGACAATGAAGGGCGAGAGTGGCCTGTTGGTTATTTTTCAAAGTATTCGACGATTGAGGAGACTTTGAGTTTGGTGCTGGCTTTGCAACATTTTCACATTTATGTGACCAGCAATCCGTCTGGCACCATTATATATTCTGATCATAATCCGTTGACGTTTTTGGAGCGATTCCGGCATAACAATGCAAGGCTGTTTCGCTGGAGGTTATTGTTGCAGCCATTTCATTTAAAAATAGTACATGTGGCAGGACGGGAAAACGTGAAAGCCGATGCTTTGTCATGAATGTGATGAACGGAAGGATTTCGGTTGGAGGAAGAAGAAAAGCAGAGAAAAGAAAAATGGACTATATTATTATACCTGTTTGCGTGTGTTGTTTTTTTTTTTAAACAGTGTTTTTACTGTGCATTTCATAATTGATGGTGCAAAGGTGAAAAATGAAAGCATCTTGAAGTTGATGGTTAATTTATTTTTCTTGGGGGGGAGGTGTCATGTGAGAGTACCTTTAAGAAATGAATGTTTAAGCAATATACCTTTACAAAATGATCATATTACTGAAGTGATGTCAGAGGGAGGGGGGAGCTGAGCTCACTTCTCCTTTTTGAGTTTCAGTTTGAGAACGCAGCTGGGAGTGTCTGTGTGTTTTGCTGTGAGCTGCATGAAGAAACACAGAGCTGGTCTGGTGATTTCTGCAATCCAAAGACTATAAATACATTGAATGTAACCTAATGTGCTCCTATTTTTGAAGGTTTGAAGTCTTTTGGATGTTTAAAGGAACAGTTTGAAGGATTATTTAGTGTTGTAGTCTTTTGGGGTTATCTTTGAAGTAATGGGTGTTAAGATATTCAATGTTTGTTTTTAAAAGGTTAACTTGAGTTCATAGAATAAACATTGTTTTGTTTTAAAAACCACTTGTCCATTTCTGCTGTATCACACCTGGAGAGTACGCGTATGCTTCCCACACCACAATCTATTAAAATTTGTGGGTCAGTTAAACTCCATGAAACACTTTGGGGTTCTGTAAACCCAGACCCATAACAACTGGCAATGTCTCTGGACATGTAATCCAGAGGCTAGTGTTCTGGAGATGTGTGTTCAAATCCCACTTTGGAAACTGGTGGAATTTGAATTCAATTAATAAATCTAGAATATGATGATAGTCTCAATATTAGTGACAATGCAACTATCATAGATTGTTCTAAAACTCCATCTTGTACTCTTTTAAGAAGGAAATCTGTCACCTTACCAGTTCTGGCCTACATGCGATCCTAGATCCTATTCTGAAATGGCCCAGGAAGCCACTCAATTGAAGGGCAATGAGGGATGGCAACAATTGCTAATCATAGAATCATTGAATTATCAGTGCAGACAGCCATTTCACCCATCGAGTATGCACCGGCCCCTGGAAAGAGCATCCCACCCAAACCCACACCTCTACCCTATCCCCGGAACCCAGTAACCTCACACAACCTTTTGGACAGTAAGGGCAATTTAGCAGGCCAATCCACCTGATCTGCGCATCGTTGGACTGTGGGAGGAAATTGAAGCACCCAGAGGAAACGCATACATATACGGGGAGAAAGTGCGAACTCCACACAGCCATCCGAGGCTGGAATTGAACCCGAGACCTAGTGAGGCAGCAGTGCTAACCACTGTGCAACCAGGCTGTCCCTTTTGGCTGTGATGCCCATATCGCATGTAAAATAAAGAAAAGGAATATGTTCTGTAGAAGGGTTCCCCATCCAGTGGTATTCAAAATGATCATCGATCACTATCAGGTTAATTGCTCATTGATTTTTACTGGATCTTTCTGAGTTGGTAGAGTGATTGACCGTCTGCAGAGTTGTTTCAAGCAGCCTTGCATGTGGTAAATAGTTGGGGCGCGATCTACTGGCTGCATCGCATCCCCAGAATGGCACTTTGGGGGCTCTCCCAGGGGCTCAGAGGCCCCGGGTGGTTGACCTCCGGGCAGGGTTGCACCCCGGCAAGGCTGGTGACACTGAGGCACCTTGGCACTGTCACCCAGGTGTCAGCCTAGCACTGCCAACGCGCCCGTGGCACTGCCAGGCTAGCTGAGGCAATGCTATGGTGCCAGGCTAACATTGTGCTGGCGCCAGTGATTAGGCCCGGGGGTGACCTGCCCATGTTTGATGGGATGCGACGGAGGCCAGAGGCCCCTCTTATCATAGAATTTGCAGTGCAGAAGAAGGCCATTCGGCCCATTGTGCCTGCACCTGCCTTTGGAAAGAGCACGCCATTTAAACCCACACTTCCAACTTATCCCCGGAACCCAGTAACCCCAACTAAACCTTTTGGACACTAAGGCCAATTTAGCATTGCCAATCCACGTAACCTGCGCATCTTTGGACTGTGGGAGGAAACCGGAGTACCCGGAGGAAACCCACACAGACACGGTGAGAACGTGCAGACTCCGCACAGAGAGTGCGAGCGAGCGCCGTGAAACATCTGGCTAAACGTGCTCGACACGGGACTCTGTTGCAATTCAGTTAGATCACACCCTTGGTTTTGATTTCATGGCTGCTCATGATTTCTCCGTCATGGCTGCCGCAACCATCCACTTTTGCCGCAACACGAGTCGGAAATTGTTGTGATGTTATATATCTGTAACTTTAAGGGGCCATATTGTAAACTGCTATCCATCCCTACCCACCAGTAGATACGATGTAATGTATAATACCAACTCAGTAGACAGAAGACAGCAGCAGTCATGATGGTCAAACAAGGGCAGCACGGTGGCTCAGTGGTTAGCATTGCTGCCTCAGGGCACCAAAGTCCCAGGTTCGATCCCGGCTCTGGGTCATTGTCCACGTGGAGTTTGCACATTCTCCCCGTGTTTGCGTGGGTTTCGCCCCCACAACCCAAAAATGTGGTGGGTCGGTGGATTGGCCACACTAAATTGCCACTTAATTGGAAAAAACAAATTTGGTACTCGAAAAATTTTTTTTTTAAATGATGGTCAAACATGACTGCTTAGCCATCCAGTTAACATTGTATGTATACTGTTTTACCTTCAAATAAAGAACACACATCGGGTACAATACTCTGGCCTTGTTATGCTCTCGCTATCACGACTTAAGCTCTATTTCCATATAATTAACGAGAGCCACCCCTTATCCAACAGTCTCCCTTCATTCAGCGGCTTCCCCAGCAAGTCCTCACGCTGGCGCTGATTCGTGCTCCTTTTGAAAAACGCAAACCTGACGGAAGGGCCTCGGGGGTGAGTAGCCATTTTTGCTCTCAGGCAAAGAGCCCGGGAATGCTGGACCTGCCACCCAATGCTCAGTGGGGGGGTGGGGAACTCCAGCTGGGGAGGGGGCCCTGTGCAGCGGTGGACGTCATGGGATGGTTGGGGGGAGGCGCTGGGGGGGCAACCAGGGGGCAACTACACACAGCACCACCATGCTAACCCTTGGATTGTGTGTATCCGTTCCGGGGCAACCCTTGTCCTTACCTGTCGGCCCCTCTGACCACCCATAGCCCCCATCGAATGTCGAGGCCTTTTGCCATGGGGCTGAAGGCTGTTGCTAATGGGGAATTGGCAATCGTGGTCAGGTGAGCACTTCACACATGCCAAGTGAACTCACTAGGGTGGGCGGGCCATGTAGCATGTGGGACTCATAACTTGGCATCCCAATCAAACCATGATGCCTGGACAGTGTACCTGAATATTGTGGAAGGCAACATCACAGCAGCCAATATCCGAACACCCAGGGTATGGGACACAGCTCCATTGACATGGCCGGAGGGTGGGTGAGTGCCACGGGGTGGGTGCCCCCGCCCGGTCCGGGTAATGTGAGAGGGTGTCCGGGGTACAGGGTCTGGGGCCCATGAGGGGAGCCCACTGCTGCCCTGAGTACATGGGGAGGGCTCAGGAAGAGGGCATTCCGGGCAAGATGGTTGGGGGGTGGAATCAATGGGGAATGGAGGGTCCCGGGGCGGGAGCTACTGCTGTTTGTCGGTCCAATATTCCCTCCCAATGCCTTACAGATATTGAATGCAATGGCAGGGATGTTGGACACAGAGGTTGCTTTAGTGGTGCTGGTGCTATGCGATGCGGCCAGTTGCCGGAGAAGGCAGCAGCAGCACCTGCAGATGCTCGAGAAAGCAGCCCATGTGCCGAATCCCGCCCTGAGGACCCGGTCACCAATCAGGCTAGGAAGGAGAATATGGCACGACATGGGGGAGGAGGACACCCATCCCCCCAGTGGCCGTCAAGGTCACTGCGGCCCTGAACTTTTATGCCACACGATCATTCTCGGGCTCGAGCAGGGACCTGTGTGGTATCTCAGGCCACAGCCCAAGGTGCATCTGGCAGGTCACGGATGCCCTATATGCCCAGTCAAAAGACTACATCATTTTTGACATGGACCAGGCCCAAGAGAATGCCCAGGCAGCAGGTTTCACCGCCATCGCCGGGATGCCCCAGGTCCAGGGAGTCATAGATGCCAAGCATGTCGCCCTGCGGTAACCGGGCCATCTGGGGTTGCCCTATGTTAACCGAAAGGAGCTCCTCAACATATAGCTCGTGTGCAACCACCAGATGGAGGTGTTGGCACGTGTGTGCCCGCTTCCCGGGGAGTGTGCATGATCGCTGCATCCTGGGGCAGTCAGTCATCCCTGCCCTCTTTGAGGAGCACCCTAGGATGGGCGGTTGGCTCTTGGTGGATAAGAGGTATCCGCTGAGGACTTGGCTAATGATGCCAGTACGGACGCCGGAGACTGAGCGGCGACCCGGTACAATGAGGCCCGTGCAGCCTGCTAGATTGTCATTGAGCGGTGCATTGGACTCCGCAGTTCCGATGCCTCGTTGGCTCCGAAGATGCACTCCAGCACACTACCAAGAGGGTTCCCCGTTATGTTGTGGTCTGCTGTATCCTCCACAACTTCACACAGCAGCAGGCGACGAGATGAAGGTTGGAGATGATGAACATGTGGCCACCTCAGAGGAGGAGCAGGAGAGGGGAGGGAAACGAGGACAAGAATGATGAGGAGGTGCCAGACCAGCAGGAACAGGAGGACGAGGCCAGGGAGGAACCTGAGGCCCAGCCGTAGGCAGGAGGCTCGGCAGCAGCGACGAGGGACCAGCAAGCCCTGAGGGCCAGGGAGGCCCTCATACTGGCCCGATTCACCTAGGATGTGGCCTGGTCCATCAGCGCATCCATACCCACCCACCATTTCTCACCCTCCCATGCTATGTGTCACATCACTCCAGGCTGCTGGAAATGTGTCGGCATTGTCAGTGGGTCACTGTCGAGGGCTGGGGTTTAATGATAACCCGCAGAGAGATGGGCGTTGGTGCTCCTCAATTTGTGCCATAGTCTGACCTGCCTGTCTGCTGAGTGCTCATTCACACTCCGCACTTGTACACGGTGCTACATTGCAGAAGAAAGTGACAGAGGCTGCCTACTGGTTGCGCACAAGGGTGTTTATTGTTCAATATATGTCTCCACTCTCCCGATGGTGCAGCCCCCACCCACCCCTCACGCCCTATCTACCCCATCCTCCCTCCCCGGTGCCCTCAGTGATCCTTGATGTGGTTTGCCCTTCTAAATCTACCACTACGTCTAGATGCAGCTCCAGGATGCACAACTGAGTTGGAGGCAGCCAGCTGCTTACCCCTTCCCATGGCCTTTAATCCCCTGGCGAGGGGTCCTCTGGGGGCTCTGGGGCCAGAGGGCCACGGCTCACTTGTCGACGGCACATGCACAGCCGTGCTGCCCTGGCATGTGTGCTCTCCACGAGACATGGCCTCATTCAAGGGGTGCAAGTCTGGAGAGCTGGTGGCCACCATCACCACCCCATGGGTTGGCACTCCTCCCGGTCGGTGCCCATAGGGCACTGGGGTGCACCTTGGGAAGGAGGGGCAGCTGGTTCAAACCCTGGCTACCCCTGTAGCATCTAGATCTGCCAGTCCTGGTGGCTCCCCATGGTCCATACTATCGTGTTGACGCCCTCAGCGACGCTCCTCAGTGACTGGGACATGTGCTGCAGTGCCACGTCAATGCCCACCTGCGACTGGCAAAAGCTGCACAAAGCCAGGGCTATTCCCTGTCCTGCAGAACCTCACCAAGGTCATCCTTGTACTACTGGGTGATATCCCCCAGTGAGGCAGGCGTACTGCCGAGACTCTCAGCCATGGCCGTCACCGACTGCGCGATACCTTGAACATCTTCACTCATGGTGCTGACATCCTGCACCGGGCTCTCCACTCTGGTCGCCATCCTAGCAGTGTTGGCCTCGGTGCCACTCATTGCTGGCGCCACCTCCTGCGCCGTAGCCTCTGAAACTCCTCCAATCGGCTATGTATCTGCTGGAGTGACGCTAACGTCTCCCAGTGAACATCCAGGTTGGTTTCTATAATCTCCATCAGCTCCGGAGGTAACCCTGTGCCAGAGGCTCAGCATCAGGCTGGGACCTCCAACTGCTGTCTCGCCTGGGGGTCCCTGCCTCCACCAGATGTGCATCATCGGCTGTCTGGTGCTCACCAGATTGTGCCTCAGAATCCTGTCCACTAACATTTCCCACCGAGGTGTATGTATCTGTGATGGTGGAGGGTGGGGACGACAGCTGTGCCGCGACTATAACGGTTGTATCCTCAGAGTTCTTCTCAGAGGTGTTCTCTTCGGGGTCACATACACAAAGTACCATAGCCCAGTCAGTCGCCCAGTAAACCACACACTTCTCAGATATGCAATGTACCATGGCCCAGTCAGTCACCCAGTAAACCACACAGCTCTCACACATCAATTTGTGCTATAGCCCAGTCAGCCACACAATACTACACACACCACTCACATACGCAATGTACAATCGCCCAGTCAGTCACCAAGTAAACCACACACCTCTCACAGCCGTTGGCTGCTGGACCTGCGGGAGAATAGACAGGTGATCAGTTGGAGAGATGGATCGGTCAGTAAGGCAATCACTACTCACGCATGACAGGTCCTCTAGGTGGAGCCTGGTGATTCGGCACCTCTGCGGCGTCCACCCGCCTCCGTATTGCTGACAGCCCTGTCCTCGGCCACCAGACACCTCCAGGGCCCACTCCTCGCAGAAGGTGAAGATTCTCAAGTCCGGCATCACATCGCCAGTCTGGGCCCTCACGCATCGATTATAGGAGAGCTTTTGCTGACGAGACACAGAGAGGGCAACGTTCACCACACGTGTGGTTCACAGTTGTGGGAAGGTTGGGATGGAGGGAGGGTTGAAAAGGTGAATGGAGGGAGTGTTGAAGGGGGAGGGGGATTGAGGGAGGGTTGGGGGTCGCCTGGGTGGTAGCTCGCTTGGGGGGGTGGGACATTGGCGTGTGTTCACTCGTGCTGCCCGGTGTAGGTCATTAACCTTCTTCCGACACTGAAGGCCAGTCCTCCTAGTCACACCGTCACCTCATCCCAGGCAGTACTGTCTGCATTATGGCTCACCCTCCAGGACTCTTGGAGGAACAGGATATCCCTCCTGGCCTCCACCACAGCCAGGAGCCTCCGCAGGTCTGCTTCTCCAAATCTTGGAGCTGGTCTCCTCGGCAAGATTTAAAAAAAAAAAATTTAGATTACCCAATTCATTTTTTTGTGGCCAATCCACCTACCCTGCATATCTTTGGGTTGAGGGGCCAGAACCTATGCAAACACAGGGAAAATGTGCAACCCCCACACGGACAGTGACCCAGGGCCGCGATCGAACCAGGGACCTCGGCGCCATGAGGCACCAGGACTAACCATTGCGCCAATGTGCTGCTCATCAGTGCCATTGTTACAAGCTGGTGCAGCTTAAGTGCTGCTCGACGTTGTTGGCGGGGGCCAGGTGAGCAGGGTCCCAACGAATCAGCTGGCGAGTTGGCATTTGGGGCGAGAAGCCAATGAGGCCTCGTTAAGCGGACCAATTAACATCGAATAGTGTAATCGGCCTCACTGGGTCGAGCACCGGGAGACTCCTGCTCACTACAGCACTTGGAAATATTTCCAGAAGATCGAGCCTTAGTATTGACTGTTCCATGTGTAGTGATCTCTATATATGAATATACGGGCAGCACGGTAGCACAGTGGGTAGCATTATTGCTTCACAGCTCCAGGGTCCCAGGTTCGATTCCCGGCTTGCATCACTATATGTGCGGAGTCTGCACGTTCTCCCCGTGTCTGCATGGGTTTCCTCCGGGTGCTCCAGGGTCCTCAGGGGCTGGTTTAGCACAGGGCTAAAGAGCTAGCTTTGAAAGCAGACCACGATAGGCCAGCAGCACGGTTCAATTCCCGTACCAGCCTCCTCGAACAGGCGCTGGAATGTGGCGACTCGGGGCTTTTCACAGTAACTTCATTGAAGCCTACTTGTGACAATAAGTGATTTTCATTTTCATTTCTGGTTTCGTCCCACAAGTCCCAAAAGACGTGCTTGTTAGGTGAATTGGACATTCTGAATTCTCCCTCTGTGTACCCGAACAGTCGCCGGAATGTGGCGACTCGGGGCTTTTCACAGTAACTTCTTGCAGTGTTAATGTAAGCCTACTTGTGACAATAAAGATTATTATTATACATGATCAGTGTATGTAAATTTAGTAGAGTAATTTTAACATTATCAGATGGTATAAGAATGACTTTCTCGCTCTTTCTGAGAGAGTGCGCTTCAGGAGAGTAAACTGATAAGACATATATTAGCTAGAGAGAGCGAAGTTATAAGTTATTTCATTATTACATTGTATAGGTAGCATTGTGGATAGCACAATTGCTTCACAGCTCCAGGGTCCCAGGTTCAATTCCGGCTTGGGTCACTGTCTGTGCGGAGTCTGCACATCCTCCCCGTGTGTGCGTGGGTTTCCTCCGGGTGCTCCGGTTTCCTCCCACAGTCCAAAGTTGTGCAGGTTAGGTGGATTGGCAATGATAAATTGCCCTTAGTGTCCAAAATTGCCCTTAGTGTTGGGTGGGGTTATTGGGTTATGGGGCTAGAGTGGAGGTGTTGACCTTGGGTAGGGTGCTCTTTCCAAGAGCCGGTGCAGACTCGATGGGCCGAATGGCCTCCTTCTGCACTGTAAATTCTATGACAAATAGTTAATTGCTTATCTTGATTGTATTTTATTTCTTTTACTGGTTGAGTATTAATTACAAGGCGCTCACAGAATATTATTTAGATTACTCATTAAGTTAGTTAATCTTTCAAAGAAGACTATTGGTTATTTCATCAACTCGGCTGGTTCAAAGAGTAATATATATATTAGTAATATAACACCATGATCTGCTAGACAGCCTCTCACATTTTATGATCTGTAAATGTGAAGTTGTCCAAAACTTTGCTGCCGTATCCTTAATCACGCCAAATCCTGTTCACCTTTTAATCGTGATGCTCACTGACCAACATTGTCTCCTGGTTAAGCAATACCTCCACATAACAGCACATTTTTGAGTAGTAGCTACTAGTGGGACAGGACAGGAAGGATATTTTATTGTGTTAAAGCCCCTTAATAAATATAAATTGCTGCTATGTCCAAATGCACTTTGAATCACTAACTTATTTCTCCAAACATATGGTAGCAGCTCACTATGGTACATGGTAGAGGCCTCAGGCCAAGGATGCACAATCGTATGAAAGGGGGTTCTCAGTATTCGTTGCCTACAGGGAGCCTGGATTTATTGGGAAGAGAAAAAAAGTTTTCCAGGATTTGACTGTTGACAGCTGCTAGGAAAGTGAACACACATGTGCATGAAGCTTTTGTTGTTGTTGAAGGCAAGTTGATCTTTGAAGAAGTGAAAGCACTTCTAGTTGATGAAGATGATTGATCTTGGTGGCCACATGGGTGTAATCAATGATACCTTGCACTAAAGGGAGTTCAGCTATTGTGACAAAATCCTCTGCCCGATGTGCCCAGGAGGTACCATCTGTGTGGAATTAAATGTACTGTCCAGCTTTCGCAATAAGGGTATGTGTGAGACATCATCAAGGTTCACAGCAGATTCTTGGAAGGCACAAGAGGCTGAAAACATCAATAAACCTATTGGCCATGGTTATTAGCCAATAGATACCTCTGACATTATTTAGTTACACTGAGTAGAAACACTGTTACTCACTGAATATCAATGAACATTAACTGTATTCTTTCATCACTGTCCACAAATATATACCAAGTACATTTTGCATTATTTGGATAGTTCCGTGGATAATTGGGGCTGGTAAATGATCCACTATCATCGTCAAGTGTCCCTCCACAATGTGTATCTAGTAACAACAATGAAATGAGAAAATGAGAAACATAAAATATGCCGTATTTTTGTCCTCCAATATATCTGTCTTTACTCTCCTTGAGGATTTACCCACTTAGCTCTGATATAATTTGAGGAGTCACTTACTTCAGCAAAGGTGATTTTCTGCATTAAGTGCCAAATCTGAACAGCACAACCTAATGCTCACCCATTGTCCATGACTGATTTCAGTTTCAGTTTTCAAATCCATTTTCAAAATTCCATTTGTAACATTTACTATATCACCAGTATGTGGACTAGGGACATTTATATAACTTTAATAAATAACAAATAGCATTGTTTAATTATGTTTAAACTCTATTCTGAAACATTCTTTGTGTCGAGCAGTTGAATAATGCTCAGCATCTCGGCTCACATGCAAAGAAAGGCCTCTTGGTTAAAACAAAGGCTTGCACCCGTGTTGTGTATAATACAACAACCCATTGAAAATGACGAGTTTCAGGAAAGGAACCTAAAAGGAGAAAGTTATGAAGTGAAGATTATGGAAAACCAGGTCATTTCAGACAATTAAGTAAAATAGTGTTCGATACTGTTTCATTAAGATTATTTAGAGCTCATCATACATAAATAATTGGGCGAAATTCTCCGGAAACAGCGCGATGTCCGCCGACTGGCGCCCAAAACGGCGCAAATCAGACGGGCATCGCGCCGTCCTTTGGGGGCCGAGCCCCAACATTGAGGGGCTAGGCTGGCGCCGGAGGAATTTCCGCCCCGCCAGCTGGCAGAAAAGGCCTTTGGTGCCCCGCCAGCTGGCGCGGAAATGACATCTCGGGGCGGCGCATGTGCGGGAGCGTCAGCGGCCGCTGACAGCATTCCCGCGCATGCGCAGTGGAGGGAGTCTCTTCCGCCTCTTCCATGGTGGCGACCACGGATCGGTGGGCCCCGATCGTGGGCCAGGCCACCGTGGGGGCACCCTCTGGGGCCAGATCACCCCGCGCCCCCCCCAGGACCCCGGAGCCCGCCCGCGCCGCCTTGTCCCGCCGGTAAGGTAGGTGATTTAATTTACGCCGGCGGGACAGGCATTTTGGCGGCGGGACTTCGGCCCATCCGGGCCGGAGAATCAAGCGGGGGGGCCCGCCAACCGGCATGGCGCGATTCCCGCCCCCACCGAATCTCCTGTGCCGGAGACTTCGGCAACCAGCGGGGGCGGGATTCACGCCAGCCCCCGGCGATTCTCCGACCCGGCGGGGGGTCAGAGAATTTCGCCCCAGAATCTCTATAACTTTCTTTGTATAATGTGAGCTGGTGCTGAAAAAATTAAACATGTCTTCAAAACTTCAAATACAGCACCTGTTGTTCAAGACCAAATAATGATAATGTTTTGGAAAGTGAAAGGATAAATTTATATGACTAACATGTTTCATCTGGAGCCATTTTGTATCATCGCTTCTTCCAAGGTTTTGATCACTTTAAAGGCAGACAATAGAATTCCTGAGAAGAATTTTTTCCTAATTTCCTCAACTTGCGGCAGGAGTGTTGACCTGTTCATACAACCTGGATTAATCAACCAAGGCTGTCGAAAACCTATTTTTATTGACAAACTATAATTTCGAGAATGTACCTCAATCAATACAGTTCACATGATAGACTCAATCCTGCAGGAAAATTGGGCTCTGATTGGTGGAGTCCTCTTAGAGCAGGAAAACACTGTCCCAGACGTTGGGCACTGAGGCAACAGTGAGGTCGCGACCTTACATCAGGGTGCGAGCCTGCGATACCTTCAGCGAGGCCAACTGCCGTCAAGGGGAGCAGCAGGGTGATTATGAACCACCAGTCCAAGGCTGAGGAGGTGAGGAGGGCAACCAACTAAAAAAAGAATAGAGGCCAGGCCAGGCCAGCACAGGTCAGAGAAAGCCGACAGCCGCCAAGCAGCCAGCCTGATGCACAAGCGGTTGTCACTTCAGCCCGGCCACCCGAGCGAGATATGAGCAGTTGAGAGGTGTGAGGGCCAGGCAGGCGTGGTTAACAGGGGGCAGTGGGGCAACTCAACCACAGTTGAAAGGCTGGGCAACTGGACTAGCGAGGATGGGAGCAGAGGCCAGGTTGACAGCAGCAGCAACTAGGCAGCCAGTGAGCCACCACAGGCACACCTGCGAGCTTAGGTCAACGAGAGGAGCAGCTGCAGGGGTGACTCGATCCCCCTAGGCCAGGCTGAGGAGGGCAAAGAAGCCAGCTCTTTCTGAAAATTCATATTCGGTGAAGTCAAGACAGGTCAGTCAATGTGAACATAAGAACATAAGAACGAGAAGCAGGAGTAGGCCATCTGGCCCCTCGAGCCTGCTCCACCATTCAATGAGATCATGGCTGATCTTTTGTGGACTCAGCTCCACTTTCCGGCCCGAACACCATAACCCTTAATCCCTTTATTCTTCAAAATACTATCTATCTTTATCTTAAAAACATTTAATGAAGGAGCCTCAACTGCTTCACTGGGCAAGGAATTCCATAGATTCACAACCCTTTGGGTGAAGAAGTTCCTCCTAAACTCAGTCTTAAATCTACTTCCCCTTATTTTGAGGCTATGCCCCCTAGTTCTGCTTTCACCCGCCTGTGGAAACAACCTGCCCGCATCTATCCTATCTATTCCTTTCAATATTTTATATGTTTCTATAAGATCCCCCCTCATCCTTCTAAATTCCAACGAGTACAGTCCCAGTCTACTCAACCTCTCCTCGTAATCCAACCCCTTCAGCTCTGGGATTAACAAAGAACAAAGAACAAAGAAATGTACAGCACAGGAACAGGCCCTTCGGCCCTCCAAGCCCGTGCCGACCATGCTGCCCGACTAAACTACAATCTTCTACACTTCCTGGGTCCGTATCCCTCTATTCCCATCCTATTCATGTATTTGTCAAGATGCCCCTTAAATGTCACTATCGTCCCTGCTTCCACCACCTCCTCCGGTAGCGAGTTCCAGGCACCCACTACCCTCTGCGTAAAAAACTTGCCTCGTACATCTACTCTAAACCTTGCCCCTCTCACCTTAAACCTATGCCCCCTAGTAATTGACCCCTCTACCCTGGGGAAAAGCCTCTGACTATCCACTCTGTCTATGCCCCTCATAATTTTGTAGACCTCTATCAGGTCTCCCCTCAACGTCCTTCGTTCCAGTGAAAACAAACCGAGTTTATTCAACCGCTCCTCATAGCTAATGCCCTCCATACCAGGCAACATTCTGTTAAATCTCTTCTGCACCCTCTCTAAAGCCTCCACATCCTTCTGGTAGTGTGGCGACCAGAATTGAACACTATACTCCAAGTGTGGCCTAACTAAGGTTCTATACAGCTGCAACATGACTTGCCAATTCTTATACTCAATGCCCCGGCCAAAGAAGGCAAGCATGCCGTATGCCTTCTTGACTACCTTCTCCACCTGTGTTGCCCCTTTCAATGACCTGTGGACCTGTACTCCTAGATCTCTTTGACTTTCAATACTCTTGAGGGTTCTACCATTCACTGTATATTCCCTACCTGCATTAGACCTTCCAAAATGCATTACCTCACATTTGTCCGGATTAAACTCCATCTGCCATCTCTCCGCCCAAGCCTCCAAACAATCTAAATCCTGCTGTATCCTCTGACAGTCCTCATCGCTATCCGCAATTCCACCAACCTTTGTGTCGTCTGCAAACTTACTAACAGACCAGTTACATTTTCCTCCAAATCATTTATAAATACTACAAAGAGCAAAGGTCCCAGTACTGATCCCTGTGGAACATCACTGGTCACAGCCTTCCAATTAGAAAAGCATCCTTCCATTGCTACTCTCTGCCTTCTATGACCTAGTCAGTTCTGTATCCAACTTGCCAGCTCACCCCTGATCCCGTGTGACTTCACCTTTTGTACTAGTCTACCATGAGGGACCTTGTCAAAGGCCTTACTGAAGTCCATATAGACAACATCCACTGCCCTACCTGCATCAATCATCTTAGTGACCTCCTCGAAAAACTCTATCAAGTTAGTGGGACATGACCTCCCCTTCACAAAACCATGCTGCTAATACGTCCATTTGCTTCCAAATGGGAGTAGATCCTGTCTCGAAGAATTCTCTCCAGTAATTTCCCGACCACTGAAGTAAGGCTCACCGGCCTGTAGTTCCCTGGATTATCCTTGCTACCCTTCTTAAACAGAGGAACAACATTGGCTATTCTCCAGTCCTCCGGGACATCCCCTGAAGACAGTGAGGATCCAAAGATTTCTGTCAAGGCCTCAGTGAACCTAGTGAATCTCCTCTGCACACCCTCCAGTGCCAGTACGTCTTTTCTCAAGTAAGGAGACCAAAGCTGAACACAATACTCCAGGTGTGGCCTCACTAACACCTTATACAATTGCAGCAGAACCTCCCTAGTCTTAAACTCCATCCCTCTAGCAATGAAGGACAAAATTCCATTTGCCTTCTTAATCACCTGTTGCACCTGAAAACCAACGTTTTGCGACTCATGCACTAGCACACCTAGGTCTCTCTGCACAGCAGCATGTTTTAATATTTTATCATTTAAATAATAATCCCTTTTGCTGTTATTCCTACCAAAATGGATAACCTCACATTTGTCAACATTGTATTCCATCTGCCAGACCCTAGCCCATTCACTTAGCCTATCCAAATCCCTCTGAGGACTTCCAGTATCCTCTGCACTTTTTGCTTTACCACTTATCTTAGTGTCGTCTGCAAACTTGGACACATTGCCCTTGGTCCCCAACTCCAAATCATCTATGTAAATTGTGAACAGTTGTGGGCCCAACACTGATCCCTGAGGGACACCACTAGCTACTGATTGCCAACCAGAGAAACACCCATTAATCCCCACTCTTTGCTTTCTATTAATTAACCAGTCCTCTATCCATGCTACTACTTTCCCTTTAATGCCATGCATCTTTATCTTATGCAACAACCTTTTGTGTGGCACCTTGTCAAAGGCTTTCTGGAAATCCAGATATACCACATCCATTGGCTCCCCGTTATCTACCGCACTGTTAATGTCCTCAAAAAATTCCACTAAATTAGTTAGACACGACCTGCCCCTTATGAACCCATGCTGCGTCTGTCCAATGGGACAATTTCCACCCAGATGCCTCGCTATTTCTTCCTTGATGATAGATTCCAGCATCTGCCCTACTACCGAAGTTAAGCTCACTGGCCTATAATTACCCGCTTTCTGCCTACCTCCTTTTTTAAACAGTGGTGTCACGTTTGCTAATTTCCAATCCGCCGGGACCACCCCAGAGTCTAGTGAATTTTGGTAAATTATCACTAGTGCATTTTCAATTTCCCTAGCCATCTCTTTTAGCACTCTGGGATGCATTCCATCAGGTCCAGGAGACTTGTCTACCTTTAGCCCCATTCGCTTGCCCATCACTACCTCCTTGGTGATAACAATCCTCTCAAGGTCCTCACCTGTCATAGCCTCATTTCCATCACTCACTGGCATGTTATTTGTGTCTTCCACTGTGAAGACCGACCCAAAAAACCTGTTCAGTTCCTCAGCCATTTCCTCATCTCCCATTATTAAATCTCCCTTCTCATCCTCTAAAGGACACACTGAAGACACACTATGAGTCTGGCAGTCAAACATGCAGGCAGTTGAAAGCAAGGCAAGGGTCGAAGCTAGGCAAAAAGACAGTTTGGCACTTTATTTTCAAAGGTTTCAAGTATTGAGCAGTGCCAAAACTCCACATCCACCCTCAACAACAACGTCCACTAAAGGTTTTGGTGACTTGTCTGATGACTGCGACCTGCTGATTTCTGGAGACACCACAAGCTGAAAAGCTTGAACAAGAAGTGGACTCTGAAATGGGAATGAAACTACAAGATGCTGCTCAAGCTCATTCTTGTGCAGCTGATGTGAGGAACGAAACCTACCCTGAAGACATTTCAATATGGCCAAAATCTATTCCACTGGGTATGATTGGATACTTTGTAATAAATAGACCAGAGAACATAGGAAATATAGAAAGCTCTGTGTATCGATTTGCAAAGACTTGTACATTTAGCACAGGGCTAAATCACTGGCTTTGAAAGCAGACCAAGGCAGGCCAGCAGCACGGTTCAATTCCGGTAACAGCCTCCCCGAACAGGCGCCGGAATGTGGCGACTAGGAGCTTTTCACAGTAACTTCATTTGAAGCCTACTTGTGACAATAAGCGATTTTCATTTTCATTTTTCAAGATGGTTTTCAGGCAATCATTCAAAATATGGAAAGCATTCGGAAAATATTTTTAACAATGCCTGTCACAAATTATTCCATTGAACATTTGTAGCTGCATTGAAAAGTGTGAAAAATAAGCTGCAAAATACGATGAATCAGGAACATCTGACATCTTTGTCATGATATCCATATTAACATATCATGGTGCAATCACACACACACACTGATGGACAGGTAAACGGACCAATCAACACACACACAACATCACAGCCAATCACCAGTGAGAGCACACGCACTATAAAACAGGGAACACCACAGTTCCCGCTCATTCTACCAGGAGATAGCTCAAAGCACAGAGCTCACAGCGTGCCACTCAGACATACATCTCTAAGATAGTGCTAGGGCTGGGTCCATAGATTAACTGAAGTACGAACTACAGCCAGAAGTTAACAGTTGTTATTGTACAGAATAATAAAACAGAGTTGTACCATCTACAACCGTGTTGGTTCGTTTGTGTATCAGAACACCACACAACATGATACCAGGCCTGGAAACCCGCCAGCGACTGTGAGACCTACCTGCACCTCTTCAGAGATCCGCCATCCTGCGCCATGAACACCATCAGCCCGCCGCAGCTGCTCCAAATCGCTGGAAATCTCGGTGTCAACTGGAAGCTGTTTAAACAGCGCTTCCAGCTCTTCTTAGAAGCCACAGACAGGGAGAATGCATTGGACACCAGGAAAATCGCCCTCCTCCTCTCCACGGCAGGGCAACACACCATCCACATCTACAACTCCCTGGCATTTGCGGAAGGCGAGGACAAGACGAAGTACAAGACGGTCCTTCTTAAATCTGAGCAACACTTCAGCGTCGAAGTAAATGAGAGCTTCGAAAGGTACCTCTTCCAGCAGCGCCTGCAGGGTAAGGATGAGCCTTTTCAATCTTTTTTGACACACCTCCATATCCTCGCGCAGTCCTGCGGCTATGAGGCCACCTCCGATTCCATGATTCGGGATCAGATAGGTTTTGGGGTCACCTCGGACACACCTCCTCAAAATAAAACGCCTCACCCTGGCCTCCACCATTGAAACCTGCGTCCTCCACGAAAACGCGACCTGCCGCTACTCCCAATGCCAGGCGGCCGAATCGGCACGGCAGGGGTCCTATGAGGCCGAGCAGGTCCAGTCGATCACGTTCCTCCCGGCCCGCGGCCTGGTCGAGGGCGGCCATTTTGCGCGCTTTCCGAGGCCTCCCGCGCTTGTACGCGCCAAAAAAGGGGACATCGACGCAGAGGGACATGATATGCAGGTGCGCGCTACGCAGGACCGCGCATGCGCAGTGGCGCAACAAACGCCATGACGTCACAACGTGCAGCAACTGTGGATCCGCACACTTAAAGCGGCAATGTCCAGCCAAAACTCGACAATGCCTCCGCTGTGGCAAGATCGGCCACTACGCTGCCTGCTGTCGAGCAGCTCAACCGGCCAATGCTCCGCAATTCCGCCAGCCTCGCAGGGACGTGCGGGCCATTCAGCCTCCATACACCGAATCATACCCTGACGACGTACAGACCAATGATAATGACGACCGGGAACCCTTCCGCGTTGCGGTAATAGACAGAAATCGGATGTCCCCAAGTAGGACCCACCAGCTGATGTCAGTGCACAGCATTAATCCGGGCGATGAATGGTGTGCCACCCTAATGGTCAACCCGAATTCGTCGCCCACCTACTAGACTGGACTTATGAGCCTGTTTGCACATTGGACCCACTGAATTGTTGTGCAACAATGTTAACGTGTTTCTTTTTTTGTCGTTCCAAGAGTTCTCTTTCGATATTTGATGATTCCACTTGTTTTGTTTGTGGTACAACCTCGTTGCTCTGTTGCACCTGACACCTTCCTATGTATATAATTTAGCCTCATGAACATGTTGTAAATATTGCACACACATACTCAGCCGCACTCAGTACACACCAATATTTATTACCATGTAGGCACATATCCTTGTGAAAAGGGGGGATGTCATGATATCCATATTAACATATCATGGTGCAATCACACACACACACTGATGGACAGGTAGACGGACCAATCAACACACACACAACATCACAGCCAATCACCAGTGAGAGCACACGCACTATAAAACACAGTTCCTGCTCATTCTACCAGGAGATAGCTCAGAGCACAGAGCTCACAGCGTGCCACTCAGACATACACCATGTGCTGAGTGCCTCTCTAAGATAGTGCTAGGGCTGGGTCCATAGGTTAACTGGTGAAGTACGAACCACAGCCAGAAGTTAACAGTTGTTATTGTACAGAATAATAAAACAGAGTTGTACCATCTACAACTGTGTTGGTTCGTTTGTGTATCGGAACACCCAACACGACAATCTTCAGTAATATTGACAACTGAAAATGCATATTGACAAGATTTTACCTAT
Source organism: Scyliorhinus torazame (assembly GCF_047496885.1). Taxonomy (NCBI): domain Eukaryota; kingdom Metazoa; phylum Chordata; class Chondrichthyes; order Carcharhiniformes; family Scyliorhinidae; genus Scyliorhinus; species Scyliorhinus torazame. Next base: position 158,739,779 of record NC_092722.1, on the reverse strand, counting down.
GATGATGTTGTGAAGAAAAAGTGCAGAAGAAAAGCCATCTACATTGCCATGGATTGCAAACAACTGATGAAGCAAGAAAGTCTAAAAAAAATCTGTCCCTCTACCACACTCTCCAGTCTAAATTTTGTTCTTCAAAAGAGACCTTATGCTGGTCTGATGAATGGCGAGTAACCGTCATCCCCCATTGCTGTTTACTGGCCTTCAGGAAGTCTCTTCTGAACAAAGAATAGAATCCTGCGAGACAGTTGCCAGCAAAGCCACTGATTGGACTGGACACTCCACTTCATTGGAGTATTTGCTCCCACACTGGAATTTGGAATCAGAATCTCCATCCATCAAAGAAGGGGTAATAGCAGCAAAAACCACGGTTGCAGCTGCAATGTAGCAGCTGAGGGTGGAGAGGGGGGTTCTCTCCAATCTCTTTAAACACTGGACTTGTGATAATGTCATAAATATCCTCATTACATCCTCATTGGAGCCACTGCTTTGGTAAATTTGCTAAATTCCAGTTTCTCGTTCACTTACTATGACACCTTTACCTGAAAGATTATAGCAATCAAGAAATAGTATAAAAACTGGGATTTTGTTCCCAATAAAATATGAAGTAGAAGAGTGTCTGGAGAAAGTCTTTCAGATTACAAAGCTTTGATAGGTGAAGCATAAAATGTTTTCACTTGTGGAGGAATCCAAAACTTGGAACTATAAATATAATACAGTGTCTTATAAATGCAACAGGGAATTAAGGTAAGACATCTTTACCCAGAGAATAATTAAACTGTGGAACTTCCTATCACATGAGGTAGTTAAGGTGGATAACATTGATGTATTTAAGGAATGGGAGGTGGCTCATGTGGAGCATAAACACTGACAAAGACCAGTTGGGATGTTTGGCCTTTTTCCGTGTTGTCTGTTCTACCTCTTTGTCCATAATATAAAAGTTCCATAGAAGAGTGGATTGTGTCAGAGGGGCTGGCACAGATCTAATTTTTTTTCCACAGAAAAAACTGGGAACTACGTGTAAAGTCTCAGGCAAGTGACCACTCGGTAGCGATGTCAGTAGAAAGTTTGGTTTCATTCAGGTTATTGTACACTCCTCCTACTCCCCGAAGGGTCTCCCGCACCCGGCCCATACCTGAATCCATATAGCACAATGTGGTGGACCCTGGCCAGCAGTGAGTTCATTTGTATCCAAGCCTTTACTTGGACTGCCGTTACCGGTAATGAGTCCATAAAAGTGCAAGGTTGTGACTACCTGGTCTGATGCCATTTGACGGCAGTGGGAGGTAGCTGAGAGCATTTACTGGGCAACCTTCGTCCCTGCGTGATGTTCCAGAATATAGTCGTATGCCACCAGAAGGAAAGCCCAACGCTGAATTCGGGCGGACGGCACTGGGGGAATTGCCTTGCCCTCTTTGAATAGCCCCAAAAGCGGTTTATGGTCGATGCATGATTATAGAAATATTGATGGAATAACGCCAATGCCAACCCTTCCTTTTGTATTTGCTCTCCCGCTGCTAAAGTGCGTGAAGTGAATCAATGGGCCACTCAGTACCATCGCCCGTCCTGTGTGCCAAGACGGCCCCGATTCCACAGGGCGAGGCATCACATGTGACCAACAAGGCTTTGCTAAGTCAAAGCGAGTCAGCAAGTGGGGAAGACGACAGTCGGCCCTTTATTTTGTCAAACACCCTCTGCTGCGGTCGGTCCTAAATCCACCGCTGGCCCTTCTTTAACAACAGGCACAGCGGGGCCAAAACCGTTGCCAAGTTCATGATGAACTACCCGTAATAGTTTTTTTAACATAAATTTAGAGTACTCAATTAATTTTTCCAATTAAGGGGCAATTTAGCGTGGTCAATCCTCCTACTCTGCACATCTTTGGATCGTGGGGGTGAAACCCATGCAAACACGGGGAAAATGTGCTAACTCCGCACAGACAGTGACCCAGAGCCGGGATCGAATCTTGGACCTCGGCGCCGTGAGGCTGCAATGCTAAACACTACGCCACCGTGCACTCAAGTTTTCCTTAATAGTTGACCAGGACCTGAAACAAACAGAGCTCTGTGGGATCCTTTTGGTACTGGTGTCTGCCGGATGGCCTGAACATTATCATCTCCTGGATGTAGACCGTGCTTGTGAACTTTGTCGCCCAAATAGACGGCTTCTGTTGCATGGAACATGCACTTTTCATGCCACAGATGAACCCCGGCTGTCTCAAACCTATGCAGCGCGTCTTCCAGGTTCTTCAGATGCTCCTGGTCGGAGGAATTGGTTAACTGCACATCATCCAGGTAAACTGCCACCTTTCGCAATCCTCGGAGGATATTTTCCATCACCCTCTGGAATATGGCTCATGCCGATGACACCCCAAAGAGCAGCCTACTTGGTGATGGTGGGTCCAAAACCAACTTGTGATAGACATAGCTCTTGTTGAGCTTGGTAAAAGTCTTTAATCTTCAGCAGCAAGCAACGATTCAGACGGAATGCTTGGTTGATTGTCATTTTTCAATCCCCGCAAAGGCAGACGGACACGGCAGGCTTCATAACCAGCACGGCCCAATCTGCAAATTGCACCAGGTGGACGATCCCCAGTTTCTCCAAGCAGTCCAGTTCATCATCGACAAAGCGTAAGGAACGGGTCGGGTCCGGAAATGATGTGGTTGGGCCTCGGGGTCCACCGATATCCTGGCGGAGGCCCCCCCGGATGGTACCGAGGCCTTCCTGGAATATCCCTGAGAAACATGCCAACACCGCATCTGGTCCATTGGGGTATGTTCGGCATACTTGCTGTCAGTCCAAATAGACGTGTTTTAGACAGTCTTGCCCCTGCAAATTTGGGCCGGAACCTTTCACCACCACTAGTGGTAGGTGCACCAACTGAAACCCATATTCCACGGAAACTTCCAAGGTGGCCGGGACCTCCAATGGCTTACCAGTATACGTCGCCAGCCGGATGTCTGTATGTTTCAACACTATCCTGTCGTATGTGCGGCGGCTGAACACAGAGACCATGGCTGGGATCCGAACCCGCGCTGGGTCGGAGAATCGATGGTGACGTGGGAAATTCCCACCACGCCACTCTGATGCCGGGATGCGATTCTCCGGCGACCAGAAAATCGGCGTCAATCGTGCCCGTGCGGTCGGCGCGGTGCCGGTCGGGGGCCGCTGAAAGAGGTTCAGGGCAGCAATCCCTCGGAGTTCATTGACACAGCGTTCTGCATCCTCCAGGGACAACAATATTTTGGTTGCTTTTTTCAGGTCCAGATCAGTTTCACTCAATAAATGTTCTTGGGTCTCCTCGTCTTTGACTCCGCAAACTAACCGGTCATGGAGCTCCTCTGATAACGCCGGCCCAAACTCACAGAACTCGGCGGGTTTGTGCAACCGGCCCAGGAATTCCATTATAGGTTTTGATCTGGCGTTGAGATGCTGGATGAAAATGAAAATGGCGAATGACTAATGGCAGTTTCGGGTCGAAATAATGGCCGACTAATGTAACGAGCTCCGCGAACTGGCAGTTGTCGGGTGAGTCGGGAAAAGTGAAAATTTTGATAATGCTCCAAGTCTCCGCACCACAAACTGCAAGGAGGGTCACCATCTGTTTGTTGTCCCTGATTATGTTGTTCACATGGAAAAAATAGTTAATTCGTTCTATATACTGGGTCCAATCTTCAGTCTAGGCATCAAATGCCTTAAGCTTACCGATTAGGGCACACCTGCCGCTTGAATTGAGGTCACCTGAGGCCAAATTGAGGAGGGCCCAGTCCGGAAAAAAATGGCGCCACCTGCATTTCCACTTGACCTTTGTCGCCAGTGTAAGTCTCAGGCAAGCGTCCATTCAATAGCGATGTCTGCAGAAAGTTCTATTTCATTCACATTGCTATACATTCCTCCTACTCTCCAAAGGGTCTCTTGCACTGAGCCCACACCTGGGCTGGGATATTTATATCCCAGCAGTCCTAGGAAAAGGGGGGTTAGCCCTGCCCCCTTACCTGGGTAGATCGGATTCAGGTGAGGCCACAGGAACTCTGATGTTGCAGATCCCTGGGCTTCCTGTAGGGCTATAAAACTGTAGCCTGTCAGCTTAATGTCAGTGATGGGAAACATGGGACCTACACTGAAAGAATGGACAGAAGAACATCTGGAGAATTAAACTATAATTGCAAATAGTCATCACAGATGCTGAATCACTGAGTCTTGCTTAATAATACTGGGTCGAATGAGAATTGGTTAAATTACAGAAGACTTAAGGAGGAATAAAAGGGTCATTCTCAGGTTGGCAGGCCATTGCTGCTGGATAACCGCAAGGATCAGTGCTGGGAATCACAGCTTGGCACAATCTAAATAAATCACTTGGGTATGGAGACCAAATGTAATACTTTCAAATGCTCTAAAACTAGTTGGAAATGAAAGTTGTGAGAAGGATGCAAGGAGGCTTCATGGGGATTTGGACAGGCTGAGTGATTGGGCATGAACACAGCAGATAGAAAAAAAGTAGAAAGACAAAATATTTCTTAAATGGTGGAAAGTTGGGAAGTGTTGATGTCCAAAGGGACCTGGCTGTCCTTGTGCACGAGTCACTAAAAGCTAGCACGCAGGAGCAGCAAGCAATTTGGAAGGCACATTGTCTGTTGTCTCTCATTGTTAGGACATTTGAGTACAGAAGTAAAGATATCTTTCTGCAATTGTGTAGAACTGATGGTGAGACTCCACCTGGAATATTGTATCCAATTTTGGTCTCCTTATCTATGGAAGGATACACTTGCCACAGAGGGAGTGCAATGGAGGTTTGTCACACTGATTCCTGGGATGGTGTGATTGTCTTAGGGAGAGATATTGAGGGATTTTGCCCTGTATTCTCGAGAGTTCCGATGAATGAGAGTGACCTCACTGAAACTTACAAAATTCTTACAGGATTGACAGGAGAGATGTGGCTGGCTGATGAGTCTAGAACCAGGAACACAGTCTCACAATAAGAGCAGGCTCATATATGGGATTTCTTCGTTTATCGACGGTGGTGTATCTTTAGAAATCTCTACCCCAGAGGACCGTGGAAGGACAGTCACAGAATATGTTCAAGGCAGAAATTGATAGATTTCTGGATATAAATCAAACCAAGGGATATAGGAATAGTGGAGGAAAAAGGATCAGTGCTGGGTCCATTGATAGTCATCATTTATATCAATGACTTAGAAACAAGCAAGACAACATCACCATTTACAGTTGGTACCAATCACAGGGGCTGTTCAGCACAGGGCTAAATCGCTGGCTTTGAAAGCAGACCAAGGCAGGCCAGCAGTACGGTTCAATTCCCGTACCAGCCTCCCTGAACAGGTGCCGGAATGTGGTGACTAGGGGCTTTTCACAGTAACTTCATTTGAAGCCTACTTGTGACAATAAGCGATTTTCATTTTCATTTTCATTTCATCAAGAAGACATTAAAAAGCTTATATACTAAGCAGTTAAGTAGAAAATGAATTTCAAGATAAATAAATGAGATGATGCACTTTTGTTTAAAAAGATAGAAACATCACTTAAACCTGAGATAATAAAACACAGTGAATGAGTTAGAAAAGCAAATGGATCTATGCACAAAGATGAATAAATCATTAAAAATAGCATTGCATGCTAGTTAAATAAATAAAAATGACCATTTAAATTTGATAAATAACGTGGTGCCCAGAACTGAGAGATTACAGCTCCAAGGAACAAATGAACAGGTCGGGTATTTTTCTTTCGAAAAGAAACCTGGAATGAGCTAACAGAGATCTTCAAAAATGTGAATGATTTGAACAGCATAAATACTGGAGAATCCAAAAACATGGACCCAAAATATAAGCCATTCCCAATAATTCCAATTGTGAAAAAAATAATTGTCTTTACCCAGGGGGTGGAACACGCTACGATAGGAAATGGTTGAGGTAGGTCGCTTAGATACTTTCTATGGAAAAGTAGATGACAAGATGGAAGAAAAGGGATTAGAAATATACACTGACAGACTGAGATGAGGCAGCTGGAAAAGGAGAAATCTCTTGTTGAGAAGGCACCTGGACACAGAATAGTTCTGGTCTATTTCTACGCTGTATATTCTGTACAGCTCTTTATAATAAGAGCATCATGATGCGAGGCATAATGAATGGAGATCTTAACAAATCCTTATCGACTCTCTGAAAGTAGTCACATCTGCTAAATTATATTGCTGCCATGTTAATTTCAACTGCACAGATCAAGAGAAGTAATTTAACACTTACTTTTATTTGCAGATATCTCAAAGTAATTTGCAGTGAAGCCAGGACCGGTATTTTGGGAATCAGATTGGAAATGAATAGTCATAGCGTTGGACGATGATGTAAATGCACGATTTGATCCAGTGCATATTGTGGAAAGCAATGGAGAATTTGTTGAAGGTCCATCATATATTTTAATATAATCATTTGAGCAACCTGGTGTAGCTTCCAACCTACAGAGAGAATGAATTTTCCATTTCATTTCTTTCATTACAATTTACTTCATAAACACTGCACCATATAGTAGATTATCAATTCAAAACCTAAGGAAGCATGGAACAAAGATCAACCAACTAGCCCCAATCTTTCGTCAACTCAAACACAAATTTGCCTCAGGGGAATGTAAGGTAATTTATTTGATTATCTGTCAGGGGAACAAGAGAAGCTGGGCTGATTCTCCCTAAAGCAGAGTGGTTTAAGGCAAGATTTCCATATTTGGCAAAAGAGCATGAGGTGAGATGAGGAAAAATATTACAAGACAAATTGTTCTGGTCTGGAATGCATGGCCTGAAAGGATGGTGTGGGTAGATTCAATAATATCTTTCAAAAGAATGTGATGGGAATATGATGCTCACAAGGCAAAACATGCAAATGATTCTGCACCTTTGTAGGAATTCTACATACAGTTAATTCATTCTGGGACATTGCACTTTGCTCCAGCCAGCAGGTAGCATTTACCTGTAAGCTCGCTGATTTGGGAGAGCATGAGCAGGCTAAGTCTAACTGCTGAGAAAGATTGTCCTGGAACAGTCACTAAATAGTTGCCTCCAGGTGGTTTAGCAATCAGGAAACTCACAGACAGGAGAATCCATTGCTTCTGCAGTCTATCTCCTCAGGAGGTTGTTGTGTGTGTGTGTGTGTGTGAGGGGGGAAAGGGGGGGGGGGGAGCGAGGAGGAAAGTCAGAAAGGACAGGAGGCACAATTAAATACTCAAGAATGGGACAAGAAAAAGGTCCATCCAGTGATAGACCCCGCCAGCTCCTAACAGCTTTTGGAAGGCTATACACGGCTTTTTATTCATTAATTTTTTATTTTCAAGCCCTGCAGTTTATTTTTGTGTCAAATCACAGCTGAGTGACAAGACCTATACAAAGCCCTGGAAGGGGGAACCAGCTCAACAGCACCACCTATTGCAGTCAAGCAAAAAGCGGTGGGCAGCAAAGGTACTGCAAATATGGGTGACCCGGAGAGAAAGTCCTGAAGGACTCGAAGAACCTGATCATTTGTCACTGTTACTGTTAATTCTCCAAAAAGCTACAGGGTGATGACAACATTTCCCACCCCCAACAGGATGGCAGCAGATCCCCTCTCTGAGTTCATGATGTTCCAAGAACGCATAGTGCTCTGATTTTTGGATGTGGATATTTCTGAACCAGAGAGACAAACATAAAGTTAAAATTGCACAAGGCAATGAAGGCCTCCAATGATTGAACACTTCAAATGATGACCTTAAAAATCAAAAAAAGATATGGTCAATGCTCAAAGATCAATGAGCGAAGCTCAACTTATGAATGTACTGTCTCAAATTTTTTTTCTTGAAAAACATTATATTAAGGCATTTATAATTTTATAATAATAACAGTAAACAGTATGATGCACGATCAATGACCACTAAAGCGAGGTTGTAGTCTAACTGAAGGCTTTAATAAGCTAGATGTTTCCCCCAGCAGCTCCGGTACAGAATGAAGGCTGCTGGGGCAGCACGGGCTCTTATACCCTGCCTAGCAGGGTGGAGCTGCCATACAGCTTGACCAATAGGAAGCATTCAATTTCTACCAATGGTGTTCCAGCATTACCAGGTACCCTAATACCTCTACTACCACACAGTACAAATACAAATATAAACATAGTGCAAAGAATTCCTCCCTCCCTCACAAGTCCCACCTCCTCTAAAACGATAATCTAACTCCTCCCCCCCCCCCCCCCCCCCCCACCACCTCTGCTGACAGTTAGTTTTCTCCAAAGAAGTCGACAAACGGCTGCCACCTCCGGACGAACCCTAGCATTGACCCTCTTAGGGCAAACTTTATTTTCTCAGGTCTGAGAAACCAGGCCATGTCACTAAGCCAGATCTCTGAATTTGGGGGCTTCGAGTTCCTCTACGCGAACAATATCCATCTCCAGGCTACCAAGGAGGCAAAGCCTCTCTCACCCCCTGGACTCCCGGATCTTCCGACACTCTGAAAATCGCCACCTCCGGACTCGGCACCACACTTGTTTTTAACACCATGGTCATGACATCTGTAAAACCCTGCCAAAATCCCCTAAGCTTCGGCCATGCCCAAAACATATGGGCAGGGTTTGCTGGCCCTCCCACACATCTCGCACACCTGTCCTCTATCCCCAAAAACGTGCTTATGCGGGCCACCATCATGTGTGCCCGGTGGACAACCTTAAACTGAATCAGGCTGAGCCTGGCACATGGTGAGGACGTGTTGACTCTGCTTAACGTATCCACCCAAAGACCTGCCTCTATTCCCCCCCAGCTCACCTTCCCACTTGCGCTTTAGCTCCACTGTCTGCGTTTCCTCCGACTCCATGAGTTCTTTATAAATATCTGAAATCTTCCCCTCTCCCACTCCCGTTCTGGAAACGACCCTGTCCTGTATCCCCAGTGGCGGTAGGAGCGGAAAGGTCGAAACCGGTCTTCGCAAAAAATCCCATACCTTCAGATATCTGAATCCATTTCCTGCTAGCAGTTCAAATTTCTCCTCTAAATCATACAAACAGAGGGAACTCCCATCCATAAATAGATGCCCCATCCTCTCAATTCCTGCTCTTTGCCATCTCCGAAACCCCCCCATCCAGCCTTCCCGGTACAAACTGATGGTTACTGCAAATCGGGGCCCAGACCGATGCTCCCTCCACTCACATATGCTTACTCCACTGCCTCCAGGCTCTCAGGGCCACCACCACCACCGGGCCTGTGGAATACTGGGCCGGCGAGAACGGCAGAAATGCCGTTACCAATGCCCCCAAACTTGTGTCCTTGCATGATGCCGCCTCTACTCGCCCCCATACCGACCGCACCCCCCTCCCTCCCTCCCCATACCCACTTCCAAATCATGGCTATATTTGCTGCCCAGTAATAGTTGCTAAAGTTTGGCAATGCCAACCCCCTCTCCCCTCGGTCAGCAACACTTTCTTCACTCGCGGGGTTTTACAAGCCCACACAAACCTGAAATCACCTTGTTTAGTCATTTAAAAAAGGCCCTTAGGATAAAGATGGAGAGGCATTGAAAAACAAACAGAAACCTCGGGAGGACCGTCATTTTAACGGTCTGTACTCTCCCTGCCAGTGACAGCGGGAGCATGTCCCACCTTCGAAAGTCCTCCTTCATCTGTTCTACTAGCTGGGTCAAATATAGTTTATGTAACAGCCCCCAGTCCCGTGCCACCTTGATTCCCAAATAATGGAAGCTCCCTCCCACCACTCTGAATGGCAGCTCTCCCAATCTCCTCTCCTGCCCCCTTGCTTGGATCGCAAACATCTCGCTTTTCCCCATATTCAATTTGTACCCCAGAAACCGGCCAAATTCCCCTAAAATCCTCAATCTCTCCCATCCCCCCTAACGGGTCAGAAATATACAGGAGCAGGTCGTCAGTGTATAGCGAGACCCTGTGTTCTAACCCCCCTCGAACCAACCCCTTCCAGTCCCTTGAAGCACCTAGTGCCATCACCAGTGGCTCTATGGCTAAAGCGAAGAGCAGTGGGGAGAGGGTGCAACCCTGCCTAGTCCCCCGGTGCAATTTAAAATAGTCCGACGTCAAGTGATTCATTCAGACACTCGCTACCGGTGCCTGGCACAACAACCGGACCCAAACAATAAAGCCCTGCCCAAACCCAAACTGCCCCAACACCATCCACAAATAGTTCCATTCCACCCGGTCGAAGGCCTTTCCTGCATCCATCGTGACCACCACTTTCACCTCCCTCCATCTGGGGGCATCAGCATCACGTTTAAGAGCCTTCTAACATTGGTCGTTAGCTGTCTGCCCTTAACAAACCCCGCCTGATCTTCCCCTATCACCTCTGGGGCACAATCTTCTATCCTTGAGGTCAAGATTTTAGCCAACAGTTTGGCATCAACATTCAATTGGGAGATTGGCCTGTATGAGCCGCAATGCTCAGGGTCCTTCTCCCGCTTCAGGATCAGTGAGAGCGAGGCCTGTGACATTGTCGGGGGAAGAACCCCCCGTTCCCTTGCGTCATTAAATGCCCTCACCAGTCGTGGACCCAGCATCTCAGAAAACGTTTTGTAAAATTCCACTGGCTGGCCGTCTGGTCCCAGGGCCTTACCCGACTGCATGGGCTCCAGCTCCTCTGCTATTTCTTCAATCCCAATCGGGGCTCCCAACCCCTCCACCAACCTTCCTCCACCTTCGGAAACTTCAACTCACTCAGGAACTGCCTCATCCCCTTTACCCCAGCTGGGGGTTCCGACGCGTAAAGCCAGCTATAAAACTCCGTGAGGCACGATCAATTTGACTAAAGACGAAAGTTGAATCCAAACTGAGGCTTTATTGCTATCAGATGTGTGGCCTCCTTCAGCAGCTGGCGAAATGGCTGCGAGGAGGAGGACATGCTTATTTGTACCCCGCCTCCTGGGCAGAGCCAGCCGGCAGGGGCCACAGGCGAACCTGTAGTGCTGGTTCTACCGTACATCCTCTAATATAGGTACAACAGTGGTTTACCACATTCACCCCCTGTTAAAATTGAGTCCGGCGGGGGTGGTGGATAACTATATACAATCATGATTTAAATATTTCCAAAGCAAAACAAATGTCCTTTGACGTTCGGTGGACCGGTCAGAGGTTCAGCCGATCCGGGGCTTTGATGGTCCTTCAGGAGCAACAAAGTGGTGACGGCGATGCTGGTGCTGACCTGGTCGAAGGTGACTCCGGGAGCATGCCAAAATCCTCTTCATCGATGGGCGTGGGCAGGTGGAGAACGGACGGTCCTGGGGAGTTGGGTGGTGTTGTGAGCAACGGGGGAGGGGAGAGTGGCGCCGGGGGTGACGGCTGTGGTATGGGGGTGGAACCTGCTGGTGCCAGGTCCCTGGGGGAGACAGTATCCTGGCGGCCATCGGGGAATGCCACGTAGGCGTACTTGGGGTTTGCGTGGAGCAAGTGTACCCTCTCCACTAATGGGTCCGCCTTGTGGAGTCGGACATGTTTACGGAGAAGCATGGTTCCCGGAGCTGTGAGCCAAGTCGGCAGCGGCACCCCGAATGTGGACTTCCTGGGGAAGGCAAAAAGACGTTCATGCGGTGTATTGTTAGTGGCAGTGCAGAGTAATGAATGAATGGAATGTAGTGCATCAGGGAGGACCTCTTGCCAGCGGGAGGCCGGGAGGTTTCTGGACCGTAGGGCTAGCTTGACGGCCCTCCATACCATGCCATTCTCCCTTTCTACCGGTCCGTTTCCCCGGGGGTTGTAGCTTGTCGTTCTGCTGGAGGCAATACCCCTGCTGAGCAGGAACTGACGCAGCTCATCACTCATGAATGAGGATCCCCTGTCACTGTGGCTGTAGGCAGGGAAACCGAACAGAGTGAAGATCGAAGTGAGGGCTTTAATGACGGTGGCAGACGTCATGTCGGGGCATGGGATGGCGAAGTGGAACCGGGAGTATTCGTCGATCGCACTGAGGAAATGTGTGACAATCGGTGGAGGGGAGGGGGCCTTTGAAGTCCACGCTGAGGCATTCAAAGGGGCGGGAGGCCTTCACCAGGCATGCGCGGTCCGGCCGGTATAAGTGCGGCTTGCACACCGCACAGACTTGGCAATCCCTGGTGATTGTCCTTACTTCCTCGACGGAGTAGGGCAAATTTTGTGCCTTAATGAAGTGGTACAACCGTGTGACTCCTGGGTGACAAAGGCTGCGCTGGCACATGTACCTCGGGATAGGGTGTCTGGGGGCTTGTTGAGTTTGCCAGGGCGATACATAATCTCGTAATTATAGGTGGAGAACTCGATTCTCCACCGCAAGAATTTAGCATTTTTGATCTTGCCCCGCTGTGTGTTGTTGAACATAAAGACTACCGACCGTTGGGTCAGTGAGGAGAGTGAATCTCCTGCCGGACAGGTAATGCCTCCAATGCCGCACAGTTTCAACGATAGCTTGGGCCTCTTTTTCTACGGATGAGTGCCGGATTTCAGAGGCATGAAGGGTGCGGGAAAAGAATGCCACGGGCCTGCCTGCCTGATTGAGGGTGGGGGCAAGGGCGACGTCTGATGCGTCGCTTTCTACTTGGAAGGGCAGTGTTTCATCTACAGCGTGCATTGTGGCCTTGGCAATATCAGCTCTGATCCAGGCGAAGGCCTGTTGGGCCTCAGCCGTCAGGGGAAAGTGGGTGGACTGTATGAAATGGCGGGCCTTGTCCGCATAGTTTGGGACCCACTGAGCGTAATATGAAAAGAACCCCAGGCAGCGTTTGAGGGCCTGGAGGTAGTGGGGGAGGGGGAACGCCATGAGGGGGCAAATGCGGTCGGGATCGGGCCCCAGAACTCTGTTCTGGACCACATAGCTGAGGATGGCTAAGCGGTTCATGCTGAACACGCACTTCTCCTTGTTGTAAGTGAGGTTTATGAGAGTAGCGGTGTGGAGAAATTTAGCAAGGTTGGCATCGTGGTCCTGCTGATCATGGCCGCAGATGTTGACATTGTCTAGGTACAGAAACGTGGCCCACAAACCGTACCGGTCGACCATTCGGTCCATCTTCCTTTGGAAGACCGAGACCCCGTTAGTGACGCCGAAGAGGACCCTAAGGAAGTGGTATAGGCGGTGTATGGACGGTTCGATTTCCGGATGGGGAGCTGGTGGTAGGCGGATTTCAGGTCTACCGTTGAGAAGACCCGGTACTATGCAATCTGGCTAACCACGTCATATATGCGTGGGAGGGGGTGTACCGATTGATGGTCTGGCTGTAGTCCACGACCATTCGGTGTTTCTCCCCAGTTTTAACTACTACCACTTGAGCTCTCCAGGGGCTGTTGCTGGCCTCGATGATGCCTTCCCGAAGACCCGCTGGACTTCGGACCTGATGAAGGTCTTGTCCTGGGTGCTGTACCGTCTGCTCCTGGTGGCGACGGGTTTGCAATCTGGAATTAGATTGGCAAAGAGGGAAGGTGGGTCGACCCTTAGGGTCGCGAGGCCGCACACAGTAAGAGGTGGTAAGGGTCCGTCGAATTTCAGGGTTAAGCTCTGCAGGTTACACTGGAAATCCAGGCCGAGGATTAGTGCAGCGCAGAGGTTAGGGAGAACGTAGAGGCGGAAGCCGTGGAATTCTACGCCCTGGACCGAGAACGTGACCGTACAGTACCACCGGATCGCTACGCAATGCGATCCGGAGGCCAGGAAGATGTTTTGATTGGTGGAGTGTATCGTGAGGGAGAAGCGCCTTACCGTATCTGGGTGTATGAAGCTTTCGGTGCTCCCGGAGTCCAGCAGGTAACCTCCGGAGTCCAAGAGGTTACATGGCCGTCGACTTTCACGCTGGTGGATGCGTTGGTCAGGTTATGCGGGCAAGACTGGTCGAGTGACATGGAGGCGAGCCTTGGTTGGTCGTCGGGTAATGGGGCGGCTGGTGAGCCCAGGTCCTGGAACGCTGGTGGTGCCCATGTGCGGAGGGGTAGACAAGATGGCGGCGCCCGAAGATCTTGCATGTTACAAAATGGCGACGCCCATGGAACGCACGTTGCAGGGGTGGGACAAGATGGCAGCGCCCATGAAACACACGTATTGCACGGAGGGGAAGATGGCGGCGCCCACTGGTCGCACGTGGTCTGGGGGGGGGAAGGAGGAGATGGCGGCGCCCATTGCCCATGACTGGGGGGGTCGGGCCGATCGCGGCTACTGAGCGGTCCTGGCACACGGCGGCGAAGTGGCCCTTCTTCCCGCAGGCTTTACAAAGGGCAGCGCGGGCCGGGCAGCGTTGGCGGGGATGCTTTTGCTGGCTGCAAAAATAGCATCGGGGCCCCCAGTGTTCGCTGGCTTGCATGTAGCAGGTGTATTGGATGGGCAGCGCCCCCGCTGGGGGGCGGCTGTCTGTGGGGTCCACGAAGCGTAGGAGGGGTGGGCCGTGCAGTTGGGGGTGTAGGACTGGACGTTGTGCAGGGTGACCGTCATGGAGAGTGCGAGCGTTTTAGTTTCTGCGAGGTCACGCGTGGCCCCTTCTAGGAGCCGCTGGCGTATGATATCTGACCCAATTCCAGTCACAAAGGCGTCCCGCATAAGGAGGTCTGAGTGTTCTTTGGCTGTAACGTCCTGGCAGTCACAGTCCCAGACTAGTGGGATTAGGGCCCTCCAGAAGTCTTCTATGGACTCACCAGGTAGTTGAGAACAAGTGGCGAACGCGTGTCTGGCGAAGAGCGTGTTTGTCTTCTGCTCGTAGTTGTCCTTGAGTTGAGTCATGGCTTCGGCGTAGTTCGGCGCATCCTGGATTAGTGGGACCACTTTGGAGCTCAGCCTGGAATATAAGATCTGAATCTTCTGAGCCCCTGGAAGAGGGGTTGGCGCCGCGTTGAATCAGAATTTACAGTGCAGAAGGAGGCCATTTGGTCCATCGAGTCTGCACCGGCTCTTGGAAAGAGCACCCTACCCAAGCCCACACCCCCACCCTATACCCATAACCCAGTAACCCCACCCAACACGAAGGGCATTTTTGGACACTCAGGACAATTTATCACGGTCAATCCACCTAACCTGCACATCTTTGGACTGTGGGAAGAAACCGGAGCACCCGGAGGAAACCCACGCACACACAGGGAGAACGTGAACACTCTGCACAGACAGTGACCCAAGCTGGGAGTCGAACCTGGGACCCTGGAGCTGTGAAGCAATTGTGCTAACCACTATGTTACCGTGTTGCCCTAAGCATTGATATACGCTTCGAAGCAAGCTAGCCAGTGCTGGAAGTCCTTTCTGGCGTCGCCTGAGTGCGGATCCAGCTGCAGGCGATCCGGTTTAATACGGAGGTCCATCCTTCGAAACTGATAGCAATAAATTGAGGCACGAACAATTTGACGAAAGACGAAAGTTGAATCCAAACTGAGGCTTTATCGCTATCAGATGTGTGGCCTCCCACAGCAGCTGGCGAAATGGCTGTGAGTGAAAAGAAAGAAAACTGCTTTGCTCTTTGCCGATCAAACCTTACTACCCCACTCATCTGCTCCATGAACCCCTTTAGTTCCTTCGCCATTGCTGGCACCCTCCCTGTCTTTGAGCTCGACTGGTCCAAGCTTGGGTCAATGACCGTATTAAAGTCTCCCTCCCATGATCAGCTTGTGTGAATCCAGGTCCGGGATCTTCCCTAACACCTGTCTTATAAACTCCGCATCATCCCAGTTTGGTACGCAGACATTCACGAGCACCAACGGTGCCCCTCCAACTTCCCGCTGAACATGATATACCTGCCCCCCATATCCGCAACTATTTTCCCCGCCTCAAATGACACCCGGTTATTAATCAGGATCGCGACCACCCTAGCTGAGGAACTAAATAAGTACTTTGCGTCAGTCTTCACAGTAGAAGACATGAGTAATATCCCAACAATTCAGGAGAGTCAGGGGGCAGAGTTGAATATGGTAGCCATCACAAAGGAGAAAGTGCTAGAGAAACTAGGAGGTCTAAAAATTGATAAATCTCCAGGCCCAGATGGGCTACATCCTAGAGTTCTAAAGGAGTTAGCTGAAGAAATAGTGGAAGCGTTAGTTATGATCTTTCAAAAGTCACTGGAGTCAGGGAAAGTCCCAGAGGATTGGAAAATCGCTGTTGTAACCCCCCTGTTCAAGACGGGAACAAGGAAAAAGATGGAAAATTATAGGCCAATTAGCCTAACCTCGGCTGTTGGCAAGATTCTAGAATCCATTGTTAAGGATGAGATTTCTAAATTCTTGAAAGTGCAGGGTCGGATTAGGACAAGTCAGCATGGATTTAGTAAGGGGAGGTCGTGCCTGACAAACCTGTTAGAGTTCTTTGAAGAGATAACAAATAGGTTAGACCAAGGAGAGCCAATGGATGTTATCTATCTTGACTTCCAAAAGGCCTTTGATAAGGTGCCTCACGGGAGACTGCTGAGTAAAATAAGGGCCCATGGTATTCGAGGCAAGGTACTAACATGGATTGACGATTGGCTGTCAGGCAGAAGGCAGAGAGTTGGGATTAAAGGTTATTTTGCGGAATGGCAACCGGTGACGAGTGGTGTCCCGCAGGGTTCAGTGTTGGGGCCACAGCTGTTCTCTTTATATATTAACGATCTAGATGACGGGACGGGGGGCATTCTGGCTAAGTTTGCCGATGATACAAAGATAGATGGAGGGGCAGGTAGTATGGAGGAGGTGGGGAGGCTGCAGAAAGATTTAGACAGTTTAGGAGAGTGGTCCAAGAAATGGCTGATGAAATTCAACGTGGGCAAGTGCGAGGTCTTGCACTTTGGAAAAAAGAATAGAGGCATGGACTGTTTTCTAAACGGTGACAAACTTCATAATGCTGAAGTGCAAAGGGACTTGGGAGTTCTATTCCAGGATTCTCTAAAGGTAAACTTGCAGGTTGAGTCTGTAATTAAGAAAGCAAATGCAATGTTGACATTTACCTCAAGAGGCTTGGAATACAAAAGCAGGGATGTACGTCTGAAGCTTTATAAAGCATTAGTTAGGCCCCATTTAGAATACTGTGAGCAATTTTGGGCCCCACACCTCAGGAAGGACATACTGGCACTGGAGCGGGTCCAGCGGATATTCACACGGATGATCCCAGGAATGGTAGGCCTAACATACGATGAACGTCTGAGGATCCTGGGATTATATTCATTGGAGTTTAGGAGGTTGAGGGGAGATCTAATAGAAACTTACAAGATAATGAATGGCTTAGATAGGGTGGACGTAGGGAAGTTGTTTCCATTAGCAGGGGAGACTAGGACCCGGAGTCACTTTAGAACAGAGATGAGGAGAAATTTCTTCAGCCAGAGAATGGTAGGTCTGTGGAATTCATTGCCAGAGAGGGCGGTGGAGGCCAGGACGTTGAGTGTCTTCAAGACAGAAGTTGATAAATTCTTGATTTCTCGAGAAATTAAGGGCTATGGAGAGAGAGAGCGGGTAAATGGAGTTGAAATCAGCCATGATTGAATGGTGGAGTGGACTCGATGGGCCGAATGGCCTTACTTCCGCTCCTCTGTCTTATGGTCTTAGAGACCAACCTTGAGTGAAATACCTGCCCGACCCACCCCTTCCTCAATCTGGTCTGATCTGTTACCCTCAGCTGTGTCTCCTGTGGCATTGCCACTCCCGCCTCAATCCTCTCAAATGCGCGAACACGCAAGCCCTCTTAAACGGCCCTCTAACGTTCCACGTGATCAGCCTGACCAGGAGGCATCTCGCACCCCCCCACCCCACCCCCACCCCTGCCTATCAACTATCACAATTCTTAGGCCAGTCTCCAGCTCGCACCCCGCGCCCCTGTAGGTCCCCCCTTCGGCACCCTCCGCTCTCGACCTCCCATTTGTCTCCCAGCAACATCCCTTCCCTGTTAGCAGAGCAATTCCCCCCCCGCCCCCCCATTAACAACACAATTCCAACCCCCTTTAGCAAACTTATCAGCTGCTCACCCCCACTGCGCTTCCCTGACCTAGCCCGCCCAGCTAGCCTGGTAGCTCCCCCCTATGCACCAAACATCCTACCTGTGGTAAACCACTGTTGCACCTCTACATTAGGTGATGTATGGTAGGACCTGTACTACAGGTTCGTTAGTAGTCCCTGCCTGCTGGCTCGCCCAGTAGGCGGAGTATAAATAAGTGTGTCCTCCATGCTGCAGCCATTTCGCCAGCTGCTGTGGGAGGCCACACACCTTAGCGCAATATAGCCTCAGTTGTACCCAACTCAAGTCTTTGTGCAATTGATCGTGCATTGTTCACGAGCTGCGGGGGAACAGACACGCTTAATAAATTGTAGCGCACAAAGACTCCGTGAGACGAATAGAGTGAAGTCGATGAGGCTTTATTAAGCGTGTCTGTTCCCCCGCAGCTCGATAGTAAACTGGCCTGCGGGGGAAGACTCCGGCTTCTTATACTCCGCCTTCAGGGCGGAGCTTGAGGTCAACGGCCAACCAGGACCCGGGATCTGTCAGCCACTGACATTAGGGCTTCCAGTCCCACATGACCCCCAATACATACTACCACATGCATCAATTTATTGCTCGAAGATTTTCAAAAGATGGACCTCCGTATCAAACCGGAGCGCCTGCAGCTGGATCCGCATTCAAGCGATGCCAAAAAGGACTTGCAACACTGGCTAGCTTGCTTCGAGGTATACATCAACTCGGCGTCCACCCCTGTCTCGGAGGTTCAGAAGATACAGATCCTGTACTCGAGGTTGAGCTAATCCAGGACGCGCCGAACTACGCCAAAGCCATGACGCTTCTCAAGGAAAATTACGCTCAGAAGACGAACACGCTCTTCGCCAGGCACGTACTCGCCGCTCGCTCTCAACTCCCTGGTGAGTCCATAGAAGACTTCTGGCGGGCCCTAATCCCACTCGTCTGGGACTGTGACTGTCAGGCCGTTACAGCCACTGAACATTCAAACCTCCTTATGCGGGACGCGTTTGTTACGGGGATTGGGTCGGACCTCATATGCCAGCGAGTGTTAGAGGGGGCCACGTTCGACCTAGCGGAGACAAAGAAACTAGCGCTCTCCATGACGGTCGCCTCACGCAACGTTCAGGCCTACACCCCCAGCCGCGTGGCCCACCTCTCCTACACATCGTGGACCCCACAGACGGGCGCCCCAGCGGGGGCCTTACCCAGCCAATATGCCTGCGCCACATGCCAGCCAGCAAACCCCGGGGGTCCCTGATGTTATTTCTGCGGCCTGCAGAAACACCCCCCACCAACACTGCCAGACCCGCGCTGCCCTTTGTAAGGCTTGCAGCAAGAAGGGGCACTTTGCCGTTGTGTGCCCGGCTCGTGCAGCCACCACTATTGCCCCCACCTCCCTCGTTTACAGACAATGGGCACCGCCATCTTCGCTCCCTCAGACCAAGCGCGGCCAGTGGGCACCGCCATCTTCTCCGCCGAGCAACACATGTGGCCCATGGGCGCCACCATCTTGTTCAACCCCCGCCACGTGCGTTGCCATTTTGTACTCCTCTAGATCTTCAGCCCCCATTTTACTCCTCAAGATCTTCAGGCACCGCCATCTTGTCTCCCCCACAGCACATGGGCACCGCCAGCTTTCCAGGACCGGGGCCCCCCGGACTCCCCATCATCCTACACCAGCGACGACCGACCATGACTCGCCTCAGTGACCATCGGCCAGTCTCGTCCGCACAACCTGGCCACTGCATCGACCAGCGTGAAAGTCATGGACACGTGACCTCTTGCCTGCTGGACTCTGGGAGCACCGAGAGCTTCATCCACCCGGATACGGTAAGGCGCTGCTCCCTTGCGGTACACGCCGCCAATCAAAGAATCTCCCTGGCCTCCGGATCCGATTCCATGGCGATCCGGGGGTACTGTACGGTCACGCTCACGGTCCAGGGCATAGAATTCAGTGGAATCCGCCTCTACGTCCTCCCTTACCTCTGCGCTGCCCTACTGCTAGGCCTGGATTTCCAGTGCAACCTCCAGAGCCTAACCCTGAAATTCGGCGGGTCCCTACCACCGCTCACTGTGTGCGGCCTTGAGACCCTAAAGGTTGATCAGCTTTCCCTCTTCGCAAATCTAACCTCGGATTGCAAACCCGTCGCCACCAGGAGCAGTCGGTACAGCATCCAGGACAGGACCTTCATCAGGTCCGAGGTCCAGCGGCTGCTTCGGGAGGGTATTATCGAGGCCAGCAACAGCCCCTGGAGAGCCCAAGTGGTAGTGGTTAAAACTGGGGAGAAACAGAATGGTCGTGGACTACAGCCAGACCATCAATCGGTATACGCAGCTCGACGCGTACCCCCTCCCCCGCATATCTGATATGGTCAATCAGATTGCACAGTACCGGGTGTTCTCAACTGTAGACCTCAAATCCGCCTACCACCAGCTTCCCATTCATAAATCGAACCGTCCATTCACTGTCTTCGAGGCAGACGGCCGCCTCTGTCACTTCCTCAGGGTTCCCTTCGGCGCCACCAACGGGGTCTTGGTCTTCCAAAGGGAGATGGACCGAATGGTCAATAGGTACGGTTTGCGGGCCACCTTTCTGTACCGAGTCGTCACCATCTGCGGCCATGATCAGCAGGACCACGATGCCAACCTTGTGTAGCCATGTAAAATGGCTGCGTTCCGATTAATCTGGCCAAAACCCAGTTTAAAATGGCTAACCCGAAAGACTGCTGGGAAAAGCAGCCAAAAAGACACAAGCAGGCAGCTGCAGACAGGTTTGCATATTCAGCTCTGGGAATGTAGCCCAGATCGATACTCAGGGCTATCAACAGCCCATCAACCCAGGTATCCGCAGTTGCATTCAGGACTGTTTACACCTAATCTACTCAGACATCCACAGTTAAATCGGCTATCCCCGGGAACAATTGCAACATATTAGCAATTGAATACCGGGCCAGACCTGTCGGCGCCTGCAGTGGCCGAAACAAAGACAGGTGAGCGACCACCCCCCGATCGAGGAATCGCCTCACCATTGGACACATCGACCCCAGAGATTGGGGACAGAATCCATTCACTTGGGACTCAGGGTCAAGGGCCGCCCCGGGAGGCGGGAAGCCCCTGGGCCCTATAAAAGTAAAGGTCCAAGTTCAGATCGCTCTCCCTCTCCTCTTCACCTGCTCGAGACCTTCGCAAGACCAGCCACCGGCAAGTGTAAGTTTGAATCCAACGATCGCTATCCGGTAGAGACACCTAGCCACCGACCTGTAGCAGCCTTTTGAATCCCGCGGGCCAGATTTGATTGGACAAGCCATTCGTTTCCCTGACCTGGTGGGCTCTTCCTAAGTTAAGTATTGGCCAGTAGTGATAGGTTTGTTATATAGAAAGTAGAATTAGGGTATTAATATTGCTTGTTGTATATAATAAATGACCGTTGTTTTAATCCTTACTAAGCGGTGTGCTGTGTTATTAATTATAACCTGAACTTGAACCACGTGGCGGTATCATAAAGATACCTGGCGACTCATGAGCAAAGGTGACCTAAACAGAGCAAATAGACTAAAGCTAGAAAGAGCAACACTTGCCAAATTTCACCACACCGCCACTCTCCTAAACCTCACCTACAACAAGGAGAAGTGCGTGTTAAGCACGACCCGCTTAGCCATCCTCGGCTATGTGGTCCAGAACTGAGTTCAGGGGCCCGATCCAGACCGCATGCGCCCTCTCATGGAGCTCCCCCTCCCCCACTGCCCCAAGGCCCTCAAACGCTGCCTGGGGTTCTTTTCGTACTACGTTCAGTGGGTCCCAAATTATGCGGACAAGGCCCGCCCACTCATACAGTCAACCCATTTTCCCCTGACGGCCGAGACACAACAGGCCTTCGCCCGTATCAGAGTCGATATCACCAAGCCCGGATGCACGCAGTAGACGAGACGCTGCCCTTTCAAGTAGAGCGCGACGCATTAGACGTCACCCTAGCCTACACCCTCAATCAGGCAGGCAGACCCGTGGCATTGTTTTCCCGCACCTTTCATGCCTCTGAAATTCGGACTCATCCGTCGAAAAAGAGGCTCAAGCTATCGTTGAAGCTGTGCGGCATTGGAGGAATTACCTGGCCGGCAGGAGATTCACTCTCCTCACTGACCAGCCTTCATGTTCAATAACACACAGCGGGGCAAGATCAAGAATGATAAAATCTTGAGGTGGAGGATCGAGCTCTCCACCTACAATTACGAGATATTGTATCGCCCCGGTAAGCTCAACGAGCCCCAGGCGCCATCCAGAGGTACATGTGCCAGCGCACAAGTAGACCGACTCCGGACCCTGCACGACAGCCTTTGTCACCCGGGAGTCATACCATTTCATAAAGGCCCGCAACCTGCCCTACTCCGTCGAGGAAGTACGGACAATCACCAGGGACTGCCAGGTCTGTGCGGAATGTAAGCCGCACTTCTACCGGCCGGACCGTGCGCGCCTGGTGAAGGCCTCCCGACCTTTTGAACGCCTCAGCGTGGATTTCAAAGGGTCTCTCCCCTCCACCGACCGTAACACGTATTTTCTCAGTGTGGTCGATGAGTACTCCAGATTCCCCTTCGCCATCCCGTGCCCCGACATGACGTCTGCCACCGTCATCAAAGCCCTCAACACGATCTTCGCTCTGTTCAGTTTCCCCGCCTACATCCAGTGACAGGGGATCCTCCTTTATGAGCTATGAGCTGCATCAGTTCCTGCTCAGCAGGGGTATAGCCTTTAGCAGAACGACAAGTTTCAACCCCCGGGGAAACGGACAGGTAGAGAAGGAGAACGGGAACCTCCCGGCCTCCGACTGGCAGGAGGTACTCCCTGATGCGCTACACTCCATTCGGTCACTACTGTGCACCACCACTAACAACACACCCCATGAACGTCTTTTTGCCTTCCCCAGGAAGTCCACATCCGGGGTGTCTCTCCCAACTAGGCTCGCAGCTCCAGGACCCGTCCTTCTCCGTAGGCATTTTCAAATCCACAAGGCGGACCCGTTTGGTGGAAAGGGTGCAATTGCTCCATGCAAACCCCCAGTACGCCTACGTGGCGTACCCCGACGGCTGCCAGGATACTGTCTCCCTCAGGGACCTGACACCAGCAGGTTCCACACACACTCCCGCAGCCCGGCGCCAATCTACCCTCCCCCGGCGCTCCCAGCAGCAACCCCCCGGGACCATCCGTCCTTCCCCTACCTATGCCCGAGGATGAAGAGGATTTTGGCACGCTCCCGGAGGCACTGGACATCGGACCAGCATCGGCATCTCCGCCACCACTACGTCACTCCCAGCGGAACATCAAGGCCCCAGACCGGTTAAACCTCTAATTAGTCCAATGGACTTCAAAAGACATTTTTTTTCCCCCCTCTGTCAAGGATTGTAAATGTAAATGTAAAAAGAAAACCATTTGTTGTACATAGTTCTCCACCAACTTCACCGGACTCAATTTTAACAGAGGGTGACTGTTAACTGTTGCACCTTTATTAGGTAATGTATGGTAGGACCTGTACTACAGGTTCGTTAATAGTCCCTGCCTGCTGGCTCTGCCCAGTAGGCGGAGTATAAATATGTGTGTCCTCCATGCTGCAGCCATTTCGCCAGCTGCTGTGGGAGGCCACACATCTTAGAGCAATAAAGCTTCAGTTGTACCCAACTCAAGTCTTTGTGCAATTTATCGTGCATCACTACCCACTATTGTTCACCCCCCTCCCCCGCTCGGACATACATATTCAAAAAGCACAAAGTTCCAACCAAACACAAAGAAAAGACAAAGAAGGTCCATCCACCCTTCCCCCACCAGCATCAGGTTAACTTACAAAACTGGGCAACAGCCCAAGAATCAATATAAAAAACATTTCACATACAGTTCAAAAGCGAGAATATCTTTAACAAAATTGATACAGCATTACCCGTCTCAAGAGTTCATTGTCCTCAGTCACCTGCCAACCCTTTACTTTTAATAAAGTCCATCACCTCGTCCGGCGACTAGAAATAAAGTTCCTGATCTTCAAAAGTGACCCTCAAACGAGCTGTATATAGCAGCCCAAACCACATTCTTCTCGAAAAGGGCCGGATTTACTCGTTGAATCACAATCTTCTTTTGGCCAGATCCGCATCCATGTCCTGATAGATACACAGCATGCTGTTCTCCCACTCCAGCTCCATGTCTAAATGGCCCACCGCAAAATCTGTTCCTTATCCAGGAACCAGTGCATTCACACCACCATCACCCTCGGCGGCTCGTTCACATGCAGTCTCCTGGCAATCGTTCTGTGTGTTCTATCCACTTCCAAGGGTTGAGCAAACGCCCCATCACCCATTAATTTCTCAAGAATATTTGCCACATAGGCCCTTGTGTATGTTCCCTCGCAGCCCTCAGGGAGGCCGACAAGCCTCAAATTCTGTTCTTCAGGTCCTCCACCTTCTCCTGCAGTCTTTCCTGCTGATCCCTCATCAGCCCCACTTGTAACTCCAGCGCAGTTAGGCATTCCTCGTGCTCGACCACCTTCTCCTCAACCTTCTGGATCGCCCGACTTTGGGCTTCGAGCCCCTGCTCCACCCAGTTGCTCGATGCCTTGATCGGGTCTAGACCTTCCCCCTTTTGCTTGGCGAAACCTTCCTGGATAAATTTCACCAGCTGCTCTGTTGACCACTGGGCCGCTGAGCCAGTACCCTGCACCTCCGCCACGTTTTTCTGTGCTGTGGGCTTTACACATGCCTTCTCTGCTCGATCTTTCTTTCTTATACGACCACTTCTGGCCCACGTCTCCATATACTGCTGTGGGATTCCTCCTCACTGTCCCACCCACTCCCAATTTTTCAAATAAAATTTGAAAAAAGTCGGGGAAAAAGATCCAAAAGGTCCGTCACGAGCGGGAGCTACCAAATGTGCGACCTCCTACTCCATGGCCGCCACCGGAAGTCTGTCCTGTCTAGAATTAACGTCTTTTAGACAACAACTGACAGAGACCATGAACCAATTCATAAGCAGCTGCAGAGAAGAGGGCATGTTTGAGACTTTACTGCAGCAGAGCTGTCTCAGGAGGTGGTGGTACAGTGATACTGGGCTAGTAATCCAGAAACTAATGTTCTCTGGACATGGGTTCAAATCCCACCACGGAAGCAGATGGATTCTAACTTCAATTGATAAATCTGCCGTGAAGGCTAGTCTCCGTAATGACTATAACAACTTTAATCAAGTGTCATAAAAACCCATCGAGAGTTGCCGCCGATGGAGAATCCAGCCCATGGTGTTTAGACTGAAAGGACACATGAATTAGAGCTAACAAACTTGTGATTTTTACATCACTACTGACACCTTGCATACAATTGATCAGTGTTTCAATTAGGTTTTTTTTGGTTATTTTTAACTTTGTGACATTCAATAAAATATAAAAGTTGTTTAATTTATTCCTGAAGGAAAGGAAATCTGACTTGGTCTTACCTGACTACATGTGACTTCAAAGAATATGGTTGACTACTAACTGCCCGCCTAACAAGCTACCCACTTGTACCACATCACTACAAAGTCAAAAATAAATAAAATCAGATGGACAACCTGACATTGACCAAGGCACCACAAATTACAATGACAATGCCAACCTTGCAAAGTCCTGCTTATTAACATTTGGGGGTTTGTGCCAAAATTGGGAGAGCTGACCCACAGACCAGTTAAGCAACAGCCTGACATGGTCATACTCTATTGGCCCACCTGCCAACCATAAAAGTAGACGTGCCACATAGAATTGCTTTCAGTGGGACCCTTAATGGGCTAGGTTGCCTGCGCGATTGTTGATAGGGCACTTCTGCCTCTCTCACATGGATGTCAACCAAAATATTGCACGAGTGCGCGATGACATTGGGATGTGTACCGGTCACCTTATCGCATAATTTCACACTTTTCCGGGTCGGGCCCGTGCCTGCCCCAGCAACGTAAAATTCTGATCAATGATCCAGAAGCCAGCATCACCATCCCTAGTCATGTTCAGTCCGATTGACAAGCAAACACCAGACATGACAGCACATTGACATAGGGTCAGGAGGATGTTGTCCTGTCAGACCTCAACATTTACTCCAGACTCTTGGAATTCTCATGGAATCAGGTTAAACATGGGCAAAGAAACCTCCTGCTCACCAGCCATCCCACCCTCCCAACTGCCCACAGCGAATGAATTACTACTACTCTTTGTTGAGCACCAATTGGAAGAAGCATCAAGGGTGACAATGGCACAGAATGTACTTTGGGCACAGTATTTTGATATCCATCACCAAGAGTAGTTGAGAAGCACCATTACTGGCTGAGTCTTTAAGGACATAACTGCTGGACTGGGACTTTTCAAGTGGTGAGGGAATTAGTCTTATTGAGGATAGCCTTCATCGTATATGCAACCACAATCTTTAATATCATCTGGTATATCTCTAATTCTACCATTACCATCTCCCATAGGATGACACACCAGGAGCTGCACTTGACATATTTAAAATTAGTTGTCAACCTAGTGAAGCTACCACACTTACTTGTGTTGTGGGAGTTCTCAATATCTTTGAGGAGTCTCAGATGCTTTGCTTGATCGATATTTATTGTACCTACATTGGGAGAATCCACCTGGTCTTTCGCCCAAATGAGTTCTAATTTACTGGCAAGTTACACATGTTTTTATACCTTTACAGTCCATTGTGAATACACAAGATTGAATCAGTTCCATAATTACATTATTGGGTTATCAGTATTAGGAAGGGAGATAGCAGAGTATGTTTTCAGCAGAGACTATCTACTTACTTTATCTCAAGTTAGCCAATCTGCAATGATCATATATGGGAACTGTCCCAATCTAATCATCCTTGTTTCTGTCTATGGTCGTGGGTTACAAAGTTCTAGCCTGGCCTTCCCATGGCTGAGTTTGCATATTCAGAGATTGTTAGATCTATTGTTGGATTCAGTCTCATGATGAGAGCTGGACTGCATGATATAATTAATTTGCGTAACCTCATTAACCTTGTTGGTCATTCCATGTCTGAAGTTCCTGTCAGCATAACCTTGTTAACTGTATTACTCCTTCTGAGTCTGCAGCTCCCAGCTAAATTTTAAACCATGCGAGCTATAATGCTTAACAATGAACTATGATGTAACCTGTGAATTGTAACAATGCTTGCATGCCAAACAGGGTAAGCAACATGCAATTGAGAGCTAAGCGATCCGACAACTAACAGATCAGATCTAAGCTCTGCATCCTGCTCCATCCAGTCACGAATGTTAGGAGACAATAAAATTACAATGGGAGGGGGAGAGGGGAAAGACAGTTGAAGGCCCCACAAATATCCCTATTCTCACTGATGAGGGATCTCAGCACAAAAAGGGCAAAAGGCAAGGCTGGAGCATTTGCAACAATCTTCAGCCGAAAGTGCCGAGTGGATGATCCATCTCGACTTCCTCATAAGGCCCTCAACATCATGACAGATGCCAGTCTTAAGCCAATGTGATTCACTCCATGTGATATCAAGAAACATCTGAAGGCACTGGATATTGCAAAGGTTTTGGGCCCTGAAAACATTCCAGCAGTAGTACCAAAGACTTGTGCACCAGAACTAGCTGTGCCTTTAGCCAAGCTGCTCCAGTATAGCTACAACACTGGTATCTACCCAGCAACATGGAAAATGACCCAGAAAACGAAGGGCAAATCCAACCCAGCCAATTACCGTCCCAACTGTTTGTTCGCAGGAAAATCATGGAAGGTGTGGTTGACATTGCTATCATGCAGCACTTACTCAGCAGTAACCTTCTCACCAACACTCAGTTTGGGTTTGGTAAGGACCAATCAGCTCCTGACCTCATTACAGCCTTAATTTGAACATGATCAAAGAGCCTAATCAGATTGGTATGATATTTAAGAATGACCTGACATCGGCAAAATGGGTGCCAACAATAATAATAATCGCATTTTTGGATCTAATGTCCCATTATGCCCATGGAGGAAACTTCAGGCCGCAATCTAAAATGCTCAATTTAATTTACTTTATAGCTCAGCTTAGATAAGTGCTTCCCAAACTATTTCCCAGTGTGGCCTCATTTTAATGCCTTAGACTTTGTGTGACCTCATTGCTGCCTCAAAGTTCATGATGCTAAAATATCATCTCATGACCCCACCCCATTTGGGATCATGACCAACAGTTTGGGAAGCCCTGGTTTAGACAGCTGAAGATACTGCTGTTCCAAAGGCAGTTGTTGCAAATCGCAAACTTAAATGAGGTTTTACATCAATTGTAGTGTACTTTAAACAAGACAGTTTCCACATACACACAGACAAGTCTATCAACTGTCTCAACCGTCTCTGATTCTTCGACATCCAGGAATGAATGAGCAGATTTTCCTCCACTTTAAATATTGAGAAGATTGAAGCCATTATCTTTGGTCCTGATCATAAACTTTATTCCCTCACCACTGATTTCACCTCTCACTGAGGTTTAACCACTGTCCTAATCTCTCTAGCCATATATGTGCGTCATCACTAAGATTGCCTATTTCCACTTTTGTAAATTTGTCCAGCCCCGCCTCAGCTCATTTGCTGCTGCAGCCCTCACAATGTATTTTTTTAACTCTAGGTTTGACTATTCCATGAACTCCTGGTCAGCCTCTCACATTCTACGATCTGTAAACGTGAAGTTGCCATATCCTTAATCACACCAAATCCTAATCACATTTTAATCGTGATGCTCACTGACCAACATTATCTCCTGGTTAAGCAATGCCTCCACATGACAACAGTAGGAGTAGCTACTAGTGGGACAGGACAGGAAGGACATTTTACTGTGTTCAATTCTGCTATGTACAAATGCACTTTGAATTACTAACTTATTTCTCCAAACATATGGTGGCAGTCACAATCTCCAAATTAATTTCAGCTACAGTTCTAAGATTCATATTTGTGTCTCAATTTGCGGAGACAAAATTACAAATTGAATGTTCCATTTTTTCTGTCAATTAAATTATATATCTTAATTTTCAATTATGCAATCATGTTCAACTCTCATTGCTGATCAATAAAGCTAAACAGCTTCAGGAAATGCAGAGATTCAGGCACAAGTAGTGGAAAGGCCGACTGCCTGGTGGTTTATAACTAAGAAACGGGTTTGTCACACAAAAGCTCAGCAAAAGTGTCTCCCAACCATAAACTCAACACACTGATTTGAGAGAGAGGCCTTCAGGCCAAGGGTGCACAATAGTATGAAAGGGGGTTCTCAGCAGTCGTTGCCTGCAGGGAGCCTGGGATTATTGGAAATATTGATTGTGGATAATGATCCTGGAATTCTGCTCATTCTAGCTGGGGATCTCTAAATCCCAGCTGGTGGCATGTAATTGAGTGGAGTCTATAGATTGGGCCTGGTTCTCTCTTGATCTGCAGAATTTGCTCAGAGAGATGCTGGGTTATTGAGCGTTGGTTTAAGATTTTTTTGAATCAACTTGTGAATCCAAACGACAATATACAATCTTTGGAAGAGGATGAATCTGCCAAATTAAATTTTATTGAAGATGACCAAAGAAACAATAAAAGAATTTATGATGTGTTCTTGTTAAATATATAACTTTAAAGCATTTTAACACATTGGTAGTTTTAAAGCAGGTGCCATCTACAGAGGGAAAGGGGAAATAAATGCTCCACTATTGTACCTCACCACAGTGCTTACAGACTGCGTTCTCTGGACATGGGCTTCTAGCTACCTGATTCCCTGCACATTGGCAGCCACACTCAAGAATGACTGAACCCCTGAAGCCCCTCCCTCACCTTACTGTATGAATTACTGAAGTTTCTCCACCACTGTTCAGACTCCCGCTGCCTGCCTCCCACTCTGGATCGCGCAACTATTCCCATACTTTGTGACGAACAGGCAATTGTTTTATTTCTTCACAGCTCCAGGGTCCCAGGTTCGATTCCGGCTTGGGTCACTGTCTGTGCGGAGTCTGCACATCCTCCCCGTGTGTGCGTGGGTTTCCTCCAGGTGCTCCGGTTTCCTCCCACAGTCCAAAGATGTGCAGGTTAGGTGGATTGGCCACGATAAATTACCCTTTGTGTCCAAAATTGCCCTTAGTGTTGGGTGGGGTTACTGGGTTATGGGGATAGGGTGGAGGTGTGGACCTTGGGTAGGGTGCTCTTTCCAAGAGCCGGTGCAGACTCGATGGGCCGAATGGCCTCCTTCTGCACTGTAAATTCTATGATCTATGATCTATGAACAGAAGCCATGTATGACCTTTCTCTCCACACCCAGCAGGTCGCCCTCTGGCACCATGTCCGACAGTGCCACACATCAATACATTGCACAAGCAACCAACAGCAAGTACATTCAGAAGAGTCAATTTTAAAAATGTTTAACATTCAATATAATTTGGTGGATGGAAAGAAAATAAAAGAGCAGATTTACATGATTCCAAAGTCAGAATTCCGCGAAATGGGAGCAAGTTCTCCTCCGTGCATATGGCTCCAAAATCCATATTCTACAACAGTCCCACCCTTATCTTTCCTGTCACTGATTACCTCTTTGTCCTAATTCCGAAATAAAAATCATACAACTATATCAAACAAAGTTGAGGATGATGTTATAAAGAGTACATCAGGCAAAAAAGATGTGTTAAACCTTCGTAGGAATGAAATGCAAGTTACCATCTGACTGGCCCAGGTTGTGTAACCGCATTTTCAAAAGTCCATTGTTATTAAAACGTCTGAGCAGATGGATGCCTTAATAATGCCTCAATGCCTCTGTCTTAGGGTCATGTCAAGGGATGAATTGCTACCTGTGCAAGGGATCTCTTTTGTTCCCCAGATTCTATGGACGTGGGAGTCATGGCAGCTGTCAGGAAAGTGAATGGACATGTGAGCAAAGCTGTTGTTGTCACTGAAGACGAGGTGATTATCGAGAGAGTGAAAGCTCTTCCTGTTAATGAGGGTGACTAGCCACCCACTCATTGTCTACATAAACATAGATGATTTCCTGCAGACGAGGAAATTCAGCGATTGTGGCAATACTCACTGCCCAATGTGCCAAGGAGATAGGATCTGTCTGGAGCTGATGGGCCTGTCCAGCTCCCTCAAAAAAAGTGCATTTGTGACCAGAGGTGAGATTGATCAAGGCCACAGTGACTATGATGGTACTGCTCGGGCATGTTGAGCAGCTGCGAGGTGTGAGGCTTTCTGTAACATGGACACAAATCTCTGTGACTATCTGCCTGGAGGGTAACTGTTGCCTCCAGCATTGGTTCTCAATCAACTCCAGACAGCTTCATCTTCAGGGGTAGATCCTATGTTAAGGGAATGGTCTCTCCTCCATTCCTGACCTTCAACACGATTCTCTATTCTGCTGGTTCCTGGGTTCTAACCTTCCTGCAGAGGATGTTGCTCCTCCACCACTGGATCCAAATCTGAGAGGCATCTTGACAAATACATGGATAGAATGTGTATAGAGGGATATGGCACCAGGAAGTGCTGAGGGTTTTGGCCAAGGTTGGTATCATGACCAGTACAGGCTTGGAGGGCTGAAGGGCCTATTCCTGTGCTATATTGTTCTTTGCTCTTTGTTCTTTATATCCTTATTCAAATTGCTTCTCTCCTTGGGATCAAGTGGCAACCCAATTGCATTGGAAGATTTGCCCCCTCTTCTTACACCCCTGCAATGCCAAAAAGGTGTTAACAGCCTATGCGGCCCATTCTTAATGACCACTCATCCCTCAACCTGTATTGATTGATGGCACTGATGTGCCAATGGTTGAGTCGTCCTCTATGCTGTTCTCCCTTTTAGGCATCCAACTAAATTGTTATGGCAACCATGATAGCCCCTTAACAAATTCTTTAACAACTTTAAATATCTTTAATACAAGATTATTGGGCTTGCCCTCCAATAATCACAACAGAGAAAACTAGAACATGGGCCAAAGCTGGCATTTTCATTCCTCACCCACTTCCATCTACCTCCAGTGGGAGCACAAAATGCAGCCCCATGTGCAGTTTATATGCATCAGATTATAATGTGGAATGAGCATGGAGTAGATGTGAGGAGGTAGTGATGAGGAACACACTGTCAACCTATGTGGTGTTGGCCCTGCCATTGACCATGGTTACATACAGTCATGACTGTCAGCCAGGAGTTGTCACCGCTGCTTATGGGCCACCTTGTCCTGCAGCAGGGAGAGGAGAGTGTGTTGTATTTAGGAGAAATGTTTGTAATAGTTGACTTGCTGGCAGTGTGTACAAGCTAAAAGATGTGAATGTGAGATTTGTATCAGTGTTAATTGTGAAGGTGAGGTGAGTCGATGAATATTAGGTACGAGTTGTACTTGATAGAGAATGGTGGTAGGTGGATGAACTGGATGTGCTGCACTGAGCAGTGTGTGAGGTCAGGGCTTCATTGCAAGTAGATAACAGTTATATATGAATTCACTGATCTTGACCATACGTATGAGTTCATTAAACTTCTTCTTGCACTACACTCGGAAACTCAGGGCTACATTGGTGATGGTTGATAGCACTGACCCTCTGCTCCCAGTGCCTGTCTGGATGGCCTTGAAGCCCCAGTGGGAAGAAGACCTCTCTCCTCATGTCCAACCTGTTATGGGCGAGGTGTTTTCAGAACCCCAAAATGTATCATGGAGTTCAACCAACCTCACCCTTTAATACATTTGTTGCTCTTCCGAGCACACGGCTTTTTCCCTAGGTGTGGGATTGCAATTATGGACACGTGGGTTTTTAAACACAAAACACTGTTTATTCCATGAACTCAACTTATTATCTTAAATAAACATTGGATCTCTTAACACCCCTTACTTCGAAGACAACACAGAAAATATTGCAACAGTAAATAATTCCCTAAAATGTTCCTTCAAACTTCCAAGAGACTTAACACCTTTAAACAGTATCACATCAGGTTAAAGGATATATATATTTTCTGTAGAATGGCAGAGATATATTAGCTTGGGTGACTTCGGCTCCAGAACCTTGCTTTCTTCATGCAGCTCTCTGGAAACCCACAGACACACCCACGTTGCTTTCTCAGACCTGGCTTTCTCCCTTCAAGCAGATCACAGCAAAACAGAACTTCTCAAGCTGCTGTCTCAAACTGGCTTTCCACTTTTAAACTGCTCTCAACAAAACCAGACAGGCACTTTTTAGCTGCTCTCAGCAAAACCAGCCAGGCACATTTTAAAACTGCAAACCAAACAAAATGGCTGAACTGAGCTGAGTTCCACCCACTCTATGACATCACTGTTTTCTTAAAGGTACATTGCTTAAACATCATGTTTTAAAGGTACCCTCACATGACAAACCCCTGCACAGAGTCCTGTAGTGCAGCCACCTTGGAGAATGCCCTCTGCCCTGTTGCACCATTTTAATTATTTTCCTGTGCAGAATCTCTTACAGTTCCACTAGCTGCTGGAACCAAAGGGCACTGTCCCTTTAAGTAATGCAGGTTGGATTTAAGTGGGACTAGCCTCCCATGGTTTGGATCTTCTACTTTGTTGTGCAGCCACTCAGCAGTTCAATGCTCAGCTGTACAACATTATTCTTATAATGGACTGGCAGCACAAGATTCTCATACTGCCGGCATCACGAGAAACAGGTGAGGATTAATTGTACATTGTAATCTCAGACTTTATTCACTGTTTCTGTGATTCTAGGATACAGTGAAAACTTTAGTGATGCTGCCAGAAAAGAACTGATCAGATTCATCACTCAAATAATTAATTTCCATCCTGAAAAATCTACGTAAGGTAGATCACCACAAGGATAATTTTTCATTGACAAAGCATCTCTTCTGTGGTGTAAACATCAGTTTAGAAGTTCTTCACCTGGAGCACTGATATCCCTTCAATAAATCCATTGGCCATAGTTATTAGGCAATGGTTACCTCTGACATTATCCACAGTTACAATGAGTAAGTGGAAATGCTATTACTTACTGAATATCAATGAAATTCAACTTCACTCTTTCGTCATGGTCCACATATATGTACCAAGTGCATCTCGCATTATTTGGATAGCTCCGTGGATAATTGGGGCTGGTAAATGATCCACTATCATCATCAAGGTTCCCTCCACATTGTGTATCTAGTAACAATGATGAAATAAGTGAATTAGTGCTACAAAGTAAGCAGTATTTATGTTCTCTAATATTTTTGTTGCTACTCTTGCTGCGAATGTGCCCCTTTAGCTTGTGAATACATCATTACGATTGCCCTTTATTCCACAGGGTTTGAAACACTACAATCAGAAAAAAAGTGCATATTATGCAATCTACCCATTTTCAGAACTGATTACCTCCATCATGACCAGAAGTCGGCAACTCAGAAGTGTAACTAAATTCAATCCTGTGAGAAACAAAACCAAAAGATACCAATGCTGCTCTGCAGATGGTTTTGCATGTTCAATTAAGTACTTGGAACTGTTTATGTACTTCAGTGACGATAACGTATACAAATAGTATACTGGTTTGTAATTTTGAAATAATTTTAAATCTGCATGACCCTATTCCATCAGCCACTTCCTGTTACCTGCTAAATTTGTCTGTTCTTGTTATCACCATGGTTGATACCTTTTTGCACATTTTTAGCCTGATTACTTGATCTAAGCGTGAATTTCTCAATGTAAGCAACACTGCAATTCTTCCTTCAAGCGTTTATGAAGTCCATTGGAGTTGGAGGCTGCATCCCTCTGTCATGGCACAGGCAGCAAAACGGCATCAGCAGCTGAAATTCAGCAGAAAGTAGGGGCTTTCTCTCCTGTCAGAATTAGTTACAGTTAAAATGGTGGATAAATATGAGACATGCAGCCTCATGATAACATTAAAATTGCTATTTTGCTCCTGGGAGTGGATGGGTACCATAACCTTTTCTTATTCATTCATGGGATGTGGGCACTGGTTGGGCCAGCATTCATTGCCCATCTCCAATTGCTGTTGAATTGAGTGGCTTGCTGGGCCACGTAAGAGACAACCACATTGCTGTGGATCTGGAGTCACATGTAAGTCAGAACGATAAAGATGGCAGATTTCCTTTCTGTGAAGCAGATGGGTTTTACAACAATTGACAATGGTCATCATTAGATTTTTAATTCCAGCTTTTAATGGGTTCAAATTTCACCAGCTGCTCTGGAGGGATTTGAAACTGGGTCCTCCGAGCATTACCTGGGTCTCTGGATTACTAGTCCAGTGACAATACCACTATGCCATTACCTCCCCCTAAATGCCCTCATCATATTCTCATTGCGGCTATTGCTTCGGTAAACTAGATTAGAGTTTCTATTTCACTTTCTATAACAGCATCACAGCTACAAAAAAAAGCAAATAAGAGAAGGAAAGAGGAAGTATGAAAAGAGTTAGTAGCTAACATAAAGGGGAATTCCAAAATCTTCTATCGACATATAAATAGTAAAAGGGCGGTAAGAGAAGGAGTAGTGCAGATTAGGCACCCAAAAGGAGATTTAGGCAGGGAGGAAAAGGGCATTGCTGAGCTATTAAATGAATACTTTGCATATATCTTTACCAAAGAAGAAGATATTACAAAGCCATGGTGAAAGCGGAGGTAATTCAAACACCTAAAGGGTTTAAAATTGCTAAGAGGCATTGTATAAGCTATCTGTACTTAAAGATGATAAGACACCTGGACCAGATGAGATGTATCCAGATTTCTGAGGGAAGTGAGAAGGAAAATTGCAGAGGCATTGGCCATAATTTTTCAGTTTTCCTTAGACTCAGCCAGATGACTCGAGAATTGCAAACATTACACCCTTGTTCAAACAAAGGTTATAGAGATAAGTCCAGTAGGTCACTCAGTTTAACATCTTCGGTGGGGAAATTTCTAGAAACAATAATTTAGGACAAAATGAATAGTCACATGGCCAAAAATGGATTAATAAAGGAAAGCCAGCATGGATTTTTTCATTTAATTATCTTGCTGGAGTTTTTTGAAGAGATAACAGAGGGGGTTGATGAGACCAATGTTATTGATATATTGACTTCCAAAAGGTAATGTGCCACACAGCAGACTTGTGAGGAAAAATAAAAGGGACTGTAGCAACCTGGATACAAAATTGACTGGTTGACAAGAAAGAGAGTAGTGGCTAATGGATGTTTGTCAGGCTGGGGTTAGCTTTGTAGTGGAGTTCCCCAGGAACTAGTGGTGAAACCCTTGCTCTATCTGATATATTTTATTAACTAGCCCTTGGTGTATAAAGCATCATTTAAAAATTGCGGCATTGTGAGGAGGATAGTGCAGGACTTCAAAAAGACACAGACAAAATGGTGAAATTTGTAGACAGAATTGGGTAAACTTCAATGCAGAGAAATATGACATCATTCATTCTAGTAGGAAGAACATGGAGAGACAATGCAAATAAAGGATACAACTCGAAAAGATATGCTGGAGCAGAGGGACCTGGGTGTACATGTGCATAAGTTATTGATGGTGGCAGGACAAGTTGAGAGAGCAATTAATAAAGCACACAGCATCCCAGGCATTTTTAATAGGGCATAGAGCACAAGGTCAAGAAGGTTATGTTGTGTTTGTATAAGATACTGGGCTGAATTCTCCCATCTAGGACTAAGTCCTTTGGCACGAGGTGGCATGTTGACACAGTGGTTAGCACTGCTGCCTCAAAGCACCAGGGATCCGGTTCAATTCCATCCTTGGGTGACTGTCTGTGTGGGGTTTTCACATTCTCCCTGTGTCTGCATGTATTTCCTTTAGGTGCTCCGGTTTCCCCCGTGTGTGGGTTAGATAGGTTGGCCATGCTAAAATGTTAGTGTTCAAACATATGCAGGTTATGTGGGTTGCAGGGATAGGACGGTGGATTTGGCCTAGGTGGTGTGCTCTTTCAGAGGATCGGTGCTTTTTCAGAGGGTCAGTGCACACCCGATGGGCTGAATGGCCTCCTTCTGCATGGTAGGGATTATATGGCAGGAATGGGGTGTGTTTCCTGCTGTGGAGGCCAAAGGAAAACCATACCTTACCTTTTGGTCCTGATCTCACTAATTCTGCATCCAAGGGTTTAACATCGTGTTCTGTGGTGTGACAGGCTTAATGGCTGCATCCCATCATCACATCTGAACCCCATATGTCGAGGTCAGGAGTGATATTCTGTACTTGGCTGATGGCAGAAGGAGGGCCACCAGGGAAACCAACATGGCGTGAGAGAAGGTAGCCGATGCCCTCAATGCATACGGGGTGCACAGGAAGTCAACAATCCAGTGCTGCAAAAGGGTGAATAACTTTATTCGCTGCACCAGGGTAAGTCTCATTCATGGTCGCACAATCAACAAATACTCCAAAATGTCAGGGTCGAAGGACCAGTGGCAACAGCATGTCCAGCCTTACTGTCCCACTTCAATGCACGCACGTTGCCATAGAGTGACCACTGTGTTTCCTTCACCCTTCAGCAGACATGAGGCTCTGCCCGGAGAGGGGTGGGGGTGGGCCCCGGCATAGATGCAGAGAGAATGGGGAGCCTCAATATCAATGCATAGCTAATCTTCTCCTTGCATGTAGGTTACACTGTGCTCTGGAATGGGCTGGTCCACAACCCCTGCAAATTTCC
This sequence comes from Scyliorhinus torazame, assembly GCF_047496885.1. Taxonomy (NCBI): domain Eukaryota; kingdom Metazoa; phylum Chordata; class Chondrichthyes; order Carcharhiniformes; family Scyliorhinidae; genus Scyliorhinus; species Scyliorhinus torazame. The sequence continues at coordinate 158,702,318 of NC_092722.1, read as the reverse complement.
ACCAAGAATGACTTGTCACACAGAAGTGGGCTATCTTTCAGGGAAAGGGGGAATGAGCATTGATCGGAAATCTATTTCTGCAACCGATGCAAGGTTCAAGGATTGGCATGTGGAATTGTGATATAGTAGGCACCACTATAGGGGCAGAATTGGCAGCTCGACGTCCGGGATATAAAATCTAAAGGCAAGACAGGAGTTGGGGAGAGGGGGGGAGGGGGGGCTTGAAAAGAGTTACTGTAGTAAGGAGGTGATGTGCGCGATCTATCAGCCATGTCACACCTGAATGGGAGCACGACATGGCCAGTAGATGCTGGGTGAGGCCCCCCACAAGCGTCCTAGCAGCCACTATGCTGCGTGGCGTGTCCAGAATCTCGCCCACAATGGGCGGGACTAAGCTACACGTGCCTAAGTCATTTTTAAACAGATATAAGCATACTCACCCTCGATCTACTGGCCTCACGGGGTCTACTGGCCTCCCCAAAGAGGCCTCAGTCAGGTGCCATTAAGTGCTGGTCCACATAAATGTGGGCCAGGCGGAACATTATCTGGGAGGGGGGTCTCTAAGGCCATCGGAGGTTCCTGGTTGTTCAGTGATAGGGTAGGGTGGACCCCTGTCCCTCTCCCTGGAATGAAGTCATCTTGGCATAGCCCAGCTGGCACCTTGGCACTGCCACTGCCCAAGGTGCCTGGGTGGCACTACAAAGCCAGCAGAAGCACTCAGGGTGCCTGGGTGGCAGTGCCAGGGTGCCTGGGGGCCAGCACGGCACTGCCAAGGTTATTGTCTGAGGGGGACCATGTCCATGAAAGGAAGGTGGAGAGAGGTATGAAGGGTGTGGGGTGCAAGGCAGGTAAATAGGGGACTTTGGGAGGCTTAGGGGGAAGAGCGGGGGTCTTGGAAGGGAGTGGAGGTTGAGGGGGTGGAAGTTGAGGGGGTGAAGGGTGGGGGTCCTGGAAGGGGGGGACCTGTAATGGGGCGTGGGGGGCCCTGAAGAGGGGGGGGCCCTCAGGAACCCAATAGCGGGATGTCCTCACTTGGGAGGGGTGGAGGGTAATGCACATGTGTGTCAGGGGTAACAGTGCCTGTGAGTGGGAGATGTGGGGGAACCCTGAAGCTCACTTACATGAGATCCGGACACCATCTCAAAATGGCGGCCTGATCTCTGAAGAAGCGGTCTGGCCAGAGAGTTCAGCTCCTCAGTGATGAAAATAATTTGAAGTGTGGGATAAACCGGTGAGAAATTCCCCAGGGCCCAAAAAGGTGACCGTAGTTAAGGAGCCGCCAGGAAACCCCCAGCAAAATCCATCACAAATTACTCTTAGAACACAATCTACCTAAATGGGGACAGAGTCCCGTAGCACGTGAGATAAGCCGGGTATTTCCAGGTGCTCAGAACTCCAAGAAACACTCTACTATCTGGTGCCCATTTGGGTAATTCTGGGACCTCAGTGGAGAGCTCCCCAATGAGATTGCACTTAGCCCCATTTTCTGCACTGAGGAGCTCCATTCACTGGGACTCGTCAGAGCAGCAAAAGATCGGGACTCCCTTTAAATACGGCGTCCCAATCTATCAAACCCCTTACATGATCCCCAAACCCCAACTGATTGTAAGGGGGGCCCTCCTCTGCAAATCACCCACACCCAGCCCAATCACTGCTGCTCAAAAAATGCCAGCCTGGCTCTGCCCCACCAGCTGGCAGTGCCACCTGGGCAGATTGACAATGCCAGGCTGGCAACTGACTGGCAGTGCCAGGGTACCAGGTTGGTACTGCCAGGGTGCTTGGGTGGTACCAGCAGTACCAGGGTACCACCTTGCCCAGAGGGCATGCAGCTGGGGGCCTCCAATCCCCTGGGAGACCCCCACTAGTGCCCTTCCATCTTGTCCCCGTTTGTGGAAACCAGCGCTGAGCAGAGATCGCCCGAGGTCTCCAAGGCAAGGGAGTTGGATCTCAGGAACGCATATTAGAGTGAGACTAGCTGACTCACTCTGATATGCAGATTTGCCAGAAAGTGATCCCCCCCCCCCCCCCAACAATGGGAGGGATTCACATTGAGACGTCTCACGAGACTGCTTTAGATCTTGCAAGGTATGGCAAGTGGATAGATCCTGAAATTGGGATCTTTCGACATCTGCTAGTCGTGTTGTGCTGTGCTGCTCTTTGGGTGCAACGTGACCGGTAGATCCCGCTCTCAGAAGCGTTTCCATTAGATCACGTCTGATATCTTGGAGGGGGCATCGAATTAAGCTTTATGGATAGAGCTTCAGAATAAAAAAGGGGCAGCCACATTGCTATGTGTTTATTATAGACCCCCAGATAATCAGCAGGAAATTGAGGAGCAAATGTGTGCATAATTTCTGGAGGTGTGTAAAAATAATAACAATAGGGTAATCATATTAGGTGATTCCAACTTTTCCAACATTAATTGAGAGAGCCATAGTGTTAAGGGCTTAGATGGAGTGGATTTCTTAAAATGTATATAGGAGAACTTTTTAGGTCAATATGTAGAGTGTCCACAAGGGACCGCACGGTGTTGTACCTAATTCTGGGAAATAAAACCGGACCGGTAGTTGAGGAGGGGGTGGGGGAGCATTATAATAATAGGAACCACAAGCAATTTATGCTTGATGTGGACAATGAAATGGACAAGTTGCAGAAACAAAGTTTTTAGCAAAATAAAGCAGGATGTGGCCAATGTAGACTGGGAACAGCTACTTGTGGGGAAATCTACAGAGGAACAGTAGGAGCATTCAAAAAGGAAATGGGGCGGGTACAAGGCTAACATATTCCCTCTAGGGTGATATTAAAGAGTAACAAGACCAGAGAACCATGGATGACCACAGATATTCAGGATATAATGAGAAGAAAAAGAGAGACTTTTAGCAAGTACAAAGGAAGCAAATTAAAGGAGGCATTAATGGAGTACAGAATGTGCAGGGTGCACGGCAACACAGTGGGTAGCACGGTTGCTTCACAGCTCCAGGATCGATTCCCGACTAGGATCACTGTCTGCGCGGCATCTGCACGTTCTCCCCATGTCTGCATGGGTTTCCTCCGTGTGTTCCAGTTTCCTCCCACAGTTTAAAGATGTGCAGGTTAGGTCGATTGGCCATGCAAAATTGCCCTAGTGTCCAAAAAGATTAGGTGGGTTTACTGGATTACGGGGATAAAGTGGTCTTAAGTGGGGTTAGCTCAGTGGGCTAGACAGATGGTCTGTGATGCAGAACAAGGCCAGGAGCGTGGGTTCAATTCCCGTACCAGCTGAGAATTCCGAATTCTCCCTCTGTGTACCCGACCAGGCACCGGAATGTGGCGACTAGGGGATTTTCACAGTAACTTCATTGCAGTGTTAATGAAGCCTACTTGTGACAATAAAGGTTATTTATTTATTGTTATTAAGGGCTGATGCAGACTCGATGTAAATTCTATGAATTCTAAGAGCAAAGAGGGGATATGATAAAGCTCTGGCTGGTAAATGTAGGGAAAATCCCAAGATATTCTTTAAGTATATTAATGGGAAGAGGATAGCCAGAGGGTGGTGATGGTCTGGAATGCACTGCCTTTGAGAGTGGTAGAGGAGGGTTGCCTCACATCCCTTAAAAGGTACCAGGATAAGCACTTGACACATCATAATATTCAAGGCTATGAGCTAAGTGCTGGTAAATGGGATTAGGTAGACAGCTCAGGTGTTTTTCACATGTTGGTGCAGACCTGATGGGCCAGTAGGCCTCCTCTGCATTATGTGATTCTGTGATCACAAGTGGTACATGGGTGAACTCTGTCACTGTATTATATGTAAATATATTCACACCTTCACTAAATAATATCTTTCAGCGTCATTATATTGGCTTCCTGAGGCCTTCCACAGCCACTGTTAGTTTGCTCCCCAGGAGGCAGACAATGTCTCAGCAAACCCAGCCTTTGTACATTAACCTGGATAATCCCCTTCTCACATAATCCCTTCTCTCCCCTATTCCTTCACCGCTCTTTAGTCATTCCTTTACTCCCTCCCCACTACGCGCACGAGTCCAATGGGGTGGCAGCAATCACTATTGGACTATATCACTGGTGAACTATTATGGCAGGTTCAACCCAGGCTTCACGACAATATTGCCCCTCTACACCTCCTCCTAAAAAAGAATCAGAAACGGACGTGGAGAAAGTAACAGGAAGAGGCATTATACAGGTAAAGAAACAATTGACTTCTTCCAGCGTACTGACACAATACGACCCCGCAAAACAACTAATTGCCACATGTGATGCGTCGCCATACAGCTTTGACTCCGTCTAAGTGGAAGATGGCATAGAGAGGCTGATCATGTTCGCCTCCCAGACACTGGACTGGCCATGGCTAAATGCAATTATGCGCAAATTGAGAAATTTAGCAGTCATCATCACCGTGAAAAAAGTTCCACCAATATGTGTATGATCACAATCATCACGGACCACAAGCCACTCCATGGTCTTTTCAAGGAAGATAAGGCAATTCCACCGATCGGCTCCACCAGGATCCAGCATTGGGCCCTCCTGCTGGCCGCCTACGAATACACATGTGAGCATTGTCCCAGCACCAAGATAGCAAATACGGATGCATTAAGCCAAATGCCTTTGCTGACGTGCCCTCCTTCTCCTCCCAGCATGGATGAGGTAATGGCCACACTCAAATTTATGGACTTGTTACCCGTTAGAGCATCCAAATACGTAAGTGGTTGCAGATCGATCCGGTCCTCTTGAAGGTACTGCACATAGTTCTATATGGGGGTCAGGATAGGCAGCTGCCTGGTGAATTGCAGGCATTTTTGACCAAGGTGTCTGAATTTAGCGTTGAAGACGGCATTCTGTTGTGAGCGTTATGAATTATGAACAATTTTGCCAGGGTAAAGAAGGATATTCTGTTTCCACTGGTTGGCATGTCAGTGACTAGGGGTCACAATTTCAAGATGGTCAGCAAGACAGCTAGCATTGCGATGAGAAGTAACTTCTTTACTCAGAGAGTTATTGGGATTTGGAATGCGCTGCCTGGGAGAGTGGTAGAGGCGGATTCCATAGGCGAATTCAGAAGAGAGCTGAATATATACATATTAATTTGGATTCCAAATAAACCTGTTGGATTTTAACCTGGTGTTGTAAGACTTCTTACTGTGCCCACTCCAGTCCAACGCCGGCATCTCCACATCAAGACCCGATCCTAAGAGATCGACACAACAGGCCACTGGGGGTGCCCAAAATGAAAATGTTAGCACGTAGCTACGTTTGTGGCCGGGCTTGGACACTGAGATAGAGAGAGTAGCTCAGCAGTGCGATGTATGCCAGGAGCACCAGAAAGACCCGCCAACTGCATCTCTGCACCCCTGGGAATGGCCAGGGCAACTGTGGGCATGTTTGCACACCGATCCTGATAGACGGCCACTCTAAGTGGTGGAAGTCCATAGAATGCCAGCGATCAGTTCCAGGGCAACCACTGAAAAATTATGTTTGTCCTTCTGAACACACAATCCCAAAGGTGTTAGTTATCGATAATGGAACACCTTTCACAAGTGAAGAGTTCTCAGGATTCCTGAAGGCTATCGGTGTGCGGCACAATCGGACAGCCCTGAATTACCCGGCCACATGTGGGTTGGGGAAAAGGGTGGTACAAACGTTCATGTGTGGACTCAAAAAACAGACTTCAGTGTCACTGGACACAAGACTGGCCAGACTCTAGTTCTGCTATTGGACCACTTCCACGTCAGCCTCCAGTAGGATTCCAGATCTGTCAAGACGGGCACAGCGCAAGATCCCATGGGAAATTATTGCCGGCAAGAAATTGATTTTTGGGTCTCCTATTGAGTTCTCCCAGTGAGACAGAGAAGACAGCCAGAGTGAGACAGCAAAGAGTGAGTTTGGGAATTTGAATCGAGGTGGGAATTGAATTGAATTAAATTGAATCAGTAAGGCAGCTCCTTTTAAATTTCAGGAGTTTAAATTAATTTATATTAAGCTAGTATTGGGCATTGGGCAGTGTAGGTTAACAAGGGCTGTCCCACCCACTCACATAACTGGTTGGCAGTTAAGTGTCAGTCACTTTAATCTACTTTGATCTGAAAGCAGGTGGGGGAGGGGAGGCAATTCAGGACAGTTTAAAAAGAGCAACTTGTAACTCACTCCCAGTGAGTTCTCCCAGTGAGCCAGAGAAGACACAGCAAGGGTGAGACAGCAAAGAGTGAGTTTGGGAATTTGAATCGAGGTGGGAATTCGAAGCTGGGTGGGGAGGAAGTGCTTTTTGTGACTGGTAAGTAGTGTTTCTGTTTTTCTGTTTCTTTTCATTGGTATATATATATATATATTTTTTTCTTCATTGTTTATTTATTTATTTAAATTTTGGGGGGGGAAATTGAAATTGTTCAAGTTAACCGAAGGTTTAAGACATGGCAGGAGATCTCAGACCTGTGTCATGCTCCTCGTGTGCGATGTAGGAGCTCAGGGACACGTCCACTGTCCCTGGCTCCTTCACGTGCAAGAAGTGTGTCCAGTTGCAGCTCCTGTTAGACCGCTTGACGGCTCTGGAGCTGCGGATGGACTCACTTTGGAGCGTCCGCGATGCTGAGGACGTCGTGGATAGCACGTTTAGCGAGTTGGTCACACCGCAGGTGAAAGGTACTGAGGGAGATAGTAAATGGGTGACCAAAAGACAGAGCAAGAGTAGGAAGGCAGTGCAGGTGTCCTCTGCGGTCATCTCCCTGCAAAACAGATATACCGCTTTGGATACTGTTGAGGGAGATGGCTCACCAGGGGAAGGCAGCAGCAGCCAGGTTCATGGCACCGTGGCTGGCTCTGCTGCGCAGCTGGGCAGGAAGAAGAATGGCAGGGCTATAGTGATAGGGGACTCAATTGTAAGGGGAATAGACAGGCGGTTCTGCGGACGAAATCGAGACTCCCTGGTGCAAGGGTCAAGGATGTCTCGGAGCGGCTGCAGGACATTCTGGGGGGAGGGTGAACAGCCAGCTGTCGTGGTGCACATAGGCACCAACGATATAGGTAAAAAACGGGACGAGGTCCTATAAGCTGAATTTAGGGAGCTAGGAGTTAAACTAAAAAGTAGGACCTCAAAGGTAGTAATCTCAGGATTACTACCAGTGCCACGAGCTAGTCAGAGTAGGAATGTCAGGATAGAGAGGATGAATACGTGGCTCGAGAGATGGTGCAAGAGGGAGGGATTCAAATTCCTGGGACATTGGAACCGATTCTGGGGGAGGTGGGACCAGTACAAACCGGACGGTCTGCACCTGGGCAGGACTGGAACCGATGTCCTGGGGGGGGGGGGTTTGCTAGAGCTGTTGGGGAGAGTTTAAACTAATGTGGCAGGGGGATGGGAACCGATGCAGGAAGTTGGAAGGTAGTAAAACAGGGACAGAAATAAAAGGCAGTAAGGGGGAAAGTGTAAGGCAGAGAAGCCATAGTCAAAAATCAAAAAGGGCGACAGTACAAGGTACAGTGACTGAGGGGAGCTCAGTGAATAGGGCCAGGAATACTAAAAGAAATAAAACGGGAAGTGAAAACATTAATAGTAAGCGATGCGGCAGGTTGTTACAGGAAGGTGTGGGTTCGACGACAAGGAAAATTAGGAGAAAGGTTAAGAGGAAATATAACTTAGGAGAGATTACTGATCGAGGTGTTAAGATTAAGAACAGAGGTAAAAAAAGCCAACATAAGTGTACTTTACCTGAATGCTTGTAGTATTCGGAATAAGGTAAATGAGTTGATGGCGCAAATCATCGTGAATGACTATGATTTAATGGCCATTACTGAAACATGGTTAAAGGATGGTCACGACTGGGAGTTAAATATCCGAGGGTATCAAACTTTTCGGAAGGACAGAGTGGATGGTAAGGGAGGTGGTGTAGCTCTGTTATTTAAGGATGACATCCGGGCAACAGTAAGGGATGACATCGGTGCTATGGAGGATAAGGTTGAATCCATTTGGGTGGAAATCAGGAATAGTAAGGCGAAAAAGTCACTGATAGGAGTAATCTATAGGCCACCAAATAGTAACATTATGGTGGGGCAGGCTATAATCAAAGAAATAATAGATGCATGTAGAAATGGTACAGCAGTTATCATGGGGGATTTGAATCTACATGTTGATTGGTTTAACCAGGTCGGTCAAGGCAGCCTTGAGGAGGAGTTTATAGAATGTATCCGCGATAGTTTCCTCGAACAGTATGTAATGGAACCTACGAGGGAACAAGCGGTCCTAGATCTGGTCCTGTGTAATGAGACAGGATTGATTCAGGATCTCATATTGAGGGATCCTCTCGGAAGGAGCGATCACAATATGGTGGAATTTAAAATACAGATGGAGGGTGAGAAGGTAAAATCAAGCACTAGTGTTTTGTGCTTAAACAAAGGAGATTACAATGGGATGAGAGAAGAACTAGCTAAGGTAGACTGGGAGCAAAGACTTTATGGTGAAACAGTTGAGGAACAGTGGAGAACCTTCCAAGTGATTTTTCACAGTGCCCAGCAAAGGTTTATACCAACAAAAAGGAAGGACGGTAAAAAGAGGGACAATCGACCGTGGATATCTAAGGAAATAAGGGAGAGTATCAAATTGAAGGAAAAAACATACAAAGTAGCAAAGATCAGTAGGAGACTAGAGGACTGGGAAATCTTTAGGGGGCAACAGAAAGCTACTAAAAAAGCTATAAAGAGTAAGATAGATTATGAGAGTAAACTTGCTCAGAATATAAAAACAGATAGTAAAAGTTTCTACAAATACATAAAACAAAAAAGAGTGGCTAAGGTAAATATTGGTCCTTTAGAGGATGAGAAGGGAGATTTAATAATGGGAGATGAGGAAATGGCTGAGGAACTGAACAGGTTTTTTGGGTCGGTCTTCACAGTGGAAGACACAAATAACATGCCAGTGACTGATGGAAATGAGGCTATGACAGGTGAGGACCTTGAGAGGATTGATATCACCAAGGAGGTAGTGATGGGCAAGCTAATGGGGCTAAAGGTAGACAAGTCTCCTGGACCTGATGGAATGCATCCCAGAGTGCTAAAAGAGATGGCTAGGGAAATTGCAAATGCACTAGTGATAATTTACCAAAATTCACTAGACTCTGAGGTGGTCCCGGTGGATTGGAAATTAGCAAACGTGACACCACTGTTTAAAAAAGGAGATAGGCAGAAAGTGGGTAATTATAGGCCAGTGAGCTTAACTTCGGTAGTAGGGAAGATGCTGGGTAATTATAGGCCAGTGAGCTTAACTTCGGTAGTAGGGGAGATGCTGGAATCTATCATCAAGGAAGAAATAGCGAGGCATCTGGATGGAAATTGTCCCATTGGACAGACGCAGCATGGGTTCATAAAGGGCAGGTCGTGCCTAACTAATTTAGTGGAATTTTTTGAGGACATTAACAGTGCGGTAGATAACGGGGAGCCAATGGATGTGGTATATCTGGATTTCCAGAAAGCCTTTGACAAGGTGCCACACAAAAGGTTGTTGCATAAGATAAAGATGCATGGCATTAAGGGGAAAGTAGGAGCATGGATAGAGGATTGGTTAATTAATAGAAAGCAAAGAGTGGGGATTAATGGGTGTTTCTCTGGTTGGCAATCAGTAGCTAGTGGTGTCCCTCAGGGATCAGTGTTGGGCCCACAACTGTTCACAATTTACATAGATGATTTGGAGTTGGGGACCAAGGGCAATGTGTCCAAGTATGCAGAGGGATTTGGACAGGCTAAGTGAATGGGCTAGGGTCTGGCAGATGGAATACAATGTTGACAAATGTGAGGTTATCCATTTTGGTAAGAATAACGGCAAAAGGGATTATTATTTAAATGATAAAATATTAAAACATGCTGCTGTGCAGAGAGACCTGGGTGTGCTCGTGCATGAGTCGCAGAAAGTTGGTTTTCAGGTGCAACAGGTGATTAAGAAGGCAAATGGAATTTTGTCCTTCATTGCTAGAGGGATGGAGTTTAAGACTAGGGAGGTTATGCTGCAATTGTATAAGGTGTTAGTGAGGCCACACCTGGAGTATTGTGTTCAGTTTTGGTCTCCTTACTTGAGAAAGGACGTACTGGCACTGGAGGGTGTGCAGAGGAGATTCACTAGGTTAATCCCAGAGCTGAAGGGGTTCGATTACGAGGAGAGGTTGAGTAGACTGGGACTGTACTCGTTGGAATTTAGAAGGATGAGGGGGGATCTTATAGAAACATATAAGATTATGAAGGGAATAGATAGGATAGATGCGGGCAGGTTGTTTCCACTGGCGGGTGAAAGCAGAACTAGGGGGCATAGCCTCAAAATAAGGGGAAGTAGATTTAGGACTGAGTTTAGGAGGAACTTCTTCACCCAAAGGGTTGTGAATCTATGGAATTCCTTGCCCAGTGAAGCAGTAGAGGCTCCTTCATTAAATGTTTTTAAGATAAAGATAGTTTTTTGAAGAATAAAGGGATTAAGGGTTATGGTGTTCGGGCCGGAAAGTGGAGCTGAGTCCACAAAAGATCAGCCATGATCTCATTGAATGGCGGAGCAGGCTCGAGGGGCCAGATGGCCTACTCCTGCTCCTAGTTCTTATGTAATACATAAAGTATTCACAAGATTGGTTCCAGGGATGAGGAAGTGCAGTCACGCAGATAGGTTGGAGAAATGGAGATGGTTTTCCTTGGATAGAAGCAGGCTGAGAGAATATTTGATAGAAGTGTTTAAAACAGAGTCGTTAGGGAGAAATTGTTTCCAGTGGCAGAAGGATTGAGAATGAGATTTAAAGTCATCTTTAAAAAAGAAGAAGGTGACGTGAGGAAAAGCCTTTATATGCAGCAAGTGGTGAAGGTCTGGAATGAACTGGCTTTGACTGTGGTGAATGCAGGTGCAAATAGGACATTCAAAGGGGAATTAGGCTGTTATATTAGACAGGACAATGTGCCAGGTTATGGGGAGAAGGCGGGGAATGGCACTAAGTAAATTGCTCATTCAGAGAGCCGGTGCAGACATAATGGGCAAATGACCTCTTCCTGCACACTAACAATTTTGTGATTCTGTGAAAATAGATGGCAGAAGGATGCCCTGACAGAAGTCTATGGGTGGAAATTTCCATTCATGACACTAAATGCGACGATGGACAGTTTTGGTGGCACTGGACAGAAGGGCGGGAATTCGAGCCCCCCAATTCAGCGCTTAGAAACTCTTTAATTATGTACAGGTGAGTATTGAGCCGAAGCAGCAGATGTGTCCGGAAGTAAAAAGTGTTGGAATTCAATAGTAATAATAATCTTTAATAGTGTCACAAGTAGGCTTACATTAACACTGACATTAAGTTACTGCTAAAATCCCCCAGTTGCCGTACTCTAGCGCCTGTTCGGATACACATAGGGAGAATTCAGAATGTCCAATTCACCTAACAGCACATCTTTTGGGACTTGTGGTAGGACCAGAGCACCCGGAGGAAACCCATGCAGACACGAGGAGAACGTGCAGACTCCGCACAGACAGTGACCCAAGCCGGGAACAAACCCCGGACCCTGGCGCTGTGAAGCAACAGTACTATGACAGTACAGATGAATATGTGGCTGAAGAGATGGTGTGAGGGACCGGGGAGGAGGGGGGGGGGGGGGGAGGGGTCAGTTTCCAGGGACATTGATACCAGTCCTTGGGGGGGTAGGACCAGTACAAACTGGACAGGTTGGGGATGGGAAATTATGCAAGGAGAGGGAAACAAGGATAAAAACAAAAGACATAAAGGTGGGGAAAAAAATAATAGGCAGTGAAACCAAGGGCCAGAACCAAACAAGGCCACAGTTAAAAATAATGGGAACGGGCATGGAATGTTAAAAAGACAAGTCTTAAGGCTTTGTGCCTTAATGTGCGGAGCATTCGCAATAAAGTGGATGAATTCATCACGCAAATGATGAAAACGGGTATGATGTAGTTGTGATTATGGAGACCTGGTAGCAGGGTGACCAGGGATGGAAACTGAACATCCAGAGGTATTAGTATTTAGGAAGGAAAGACAAAAAGGAAATGGCAGTGGAGTTGCATCGTTGTTTAAAGAGGAAATTAATGCAATAGTGAGGATGGAAAATTACTCTGATGATGTGGAATCTGCAGGAGTAGAGCTGAGAAACACCAAGGGGCAAAAACTGTTAGTTGGGGTTGTATATAGATGCCCAAACTGTAGTGGGAATGTTGAGACAGCATTAAAGAGGAAATTAGAGAAGCATGCAATAAAGGAATATCTGTATTTCTTGGTAACTTTAATCTGCATATAGATTGGACAAATCAAATGAGTAACAATACCACAGAGGAGGAATTCCTGGAGTGTATAAGGGCTGTTTTTTTGGACCAATACATTGAGAAATCAACTGGAGAATAGGCCATAGATAAGAGGAAATTACTGCAGGTGCTGGAATCTAATACAAAAATAGAAAATGCTGGAAAATGTCTGCAAGTCTGGCAGCATCTATGAAGAAAGAAGAGAGTTAATGTTTTGTGTCTGGATGAGTAATCCTAACTATAAACGTTAGTTCTGTTCACTCTCCACAGAGAACTGGCCATCCTAGACTGGGTAATGTATATCAAGAAAGGAAAATTGGCAGTCTAGTCGTGTGAGGCCCCTTGGGAGTGAGCAACCATAATGTGATAGATGTCAGTGGTTAGGCAAGGGCAAACATTCAAAGAAAGCATGTGTAAACTGCAAAACTTGTTCATTCCTGTCTGGCACAAAAATAAAATGGGAAAGGTGGCCAAACGGTCACTTACAAGGGAAATTAGAGATAGAACATTACAGCGCAGTACAGGCCCTTCGGCCCTCGATGTTGCGCTGACCTGTGAAACCACTCTAAAGCCCATCTACACTATTCCCTTATCGTCCATATGTCTATCCAATGACCATTTGAATGCCCTTAGTGTTGGCGAGTCCACTACTGTTGCAGGCAGGGCATTCCACGCCCTTACTACTCTCTGAGTAAAGAACCTACCTCTGACATCTGTCCGATATCTATCTCCCCTCAATTTAACGCTATGTCTCCTCGTGCTAGACATCACCATCCGAGGAAAAAGGCTCTCACTGTCCAACCTATCCAATCCTCTAATCATCTTGTATGCCTCAATTAACTCACCTCTTAACCTTCTTCTCTCTAACGAAAACAGCCTCAAGTCCCTCAGCCTTTCCTCATAAGATCTTCCCTCCATACCAGGCGACATTCTAGTAAATCGCCTCTGCACCCTTTCCAATGCTGCCACATCCTTCCTATAATGCGGCGACCAGAATTGCATGCAATACTCCAAATGCGGCCGCACCTGAGTTTTGTACAGCTGCAACATGACCTCATGGCTCCAAAACTCAATCCCTCTACCAATAAAAGCTAACACACTGTCCGCCTTCTTAACAACGCTCTCAACCTGGGTGGAAACTTTCAGGGATCTATGTACATGGACACCGAGATCTCTCTGCTCACCCACACTGCCAAGAATCTTACCATTAGCCCAGTACTCTGTCTTCCTGTTATTCCTTCCAAAATGAATCACCTCACACTTTTCTGCATTAAACTCCATTTGCCACCTCTCAGCCCAGTGCTGCAGCTTATCTATGTCCCTCTGTAACTTGTAACATCTTTCCGCACTGTCCACAACTCCACCGACTTTAGTGCCATCTGCAAATTTACTCACCCATCCTTCTACGCCCTCCTCCAGGTCATTTATAAAAATGACAAACAGCAGTGGCCCCAAAACAGATCCTTGTGGTACATCACTAGTAACTGGACTCCAGTCTGAACATTTCCCATCAACCACCACCCTTTGTCTTCTTCCAGCTAGCCAATTTCTGATCCAAACTGCTAAATCACCCATGCCTCTGTATTTTCTGCAGTAGCCTACCATGGGGTACCTTATCAAATGCTTTACTGAAATCCATATACACCACATCAACTGCTTTACCCTCATCCACCTGTTTGGTCACCTTCTCAAAGAACTCAATAAGGTTTGTGAGGCACGACCTACCCTTTACAAAACCGTGTTGACTATCTCTAATCAAATTATTCCTTTTCAGATGATTATACATCCTATCTATGGTCCACATTGGTACCAACGACATAGGTAGGAAAGGGGACAAGGATGTCAGGCAGGCTTTCAGGGAGCTAGGATGGAAGCTCAGAACTAGAACAAACAGAGTTGTTATCTCTGGGTTGTTGCCCGTGCCACGTGATAGTGAGATGAGGAATAGGGAGAGAGAGCATTTAAACACGTGGCTACAGGGATGGTGCAGGCGGGAGGGATTCAGATTTTTGGATAACTGGGGCTCTTTCTGGGGAAGGTGGGACCTCTACAGACAGGATGGTCTACATCTGAACCTGAGGGGCACAAATATCCTGGGGGGGAGATTTGTTAGTGCTCTTTGGAGGGGTTTAAACTAATGCAGCAGGGGCATGGGAACCTGGATTGTAGTTTTAGGGTAAGGGAGAATGAGAGTATAGAGGTCAGGAGCACAGATTTGACGTCGCAGGAGGGGGCCAGTGTTCAGGTAGGTGGTTTGAAGTGTGTCTACTTCAATGCCAGGAGTATACGAAACAAGGTAGGGGAACTGGCAGCGTGGGTTGGTACCTGGGACTTCGATGTTGTGGCCATTTCGGAGACATGGATAGAGCAGGGACAGGAATGGATGTTGCAGGTTCCGGGGTTTAGGTGTTTTAGTAAGCTCAGAGAAGGAGGCAAAAGAGGGGGAGGTGTGGCGCTGCTAGTCAAGAGCAGTATTACGGTGGCGGAGAGGATGCTAGATGGGGACTCTTCTTCCGAGGTAGTATGGGCTGAAGTTAGAAACAGGAAAGGAGAGGTCACCCTGTTGGGAGTTTTTTATAGGCCTCCTAATAGTTCTAGGGATGTAGAGGAAAGGATGGCGAAGATGATTCTGGATATGAGCAAAAGGAACAGGGTAGTTATTATGGGAGACTTTAACTTTCCAAATATTGACTGGAAAAGATATAGTTCGAGTACAATAGATGGGTCGTTTTTTGTACAGTGTGTGCAGGAGGGTTTCCTGAAACAATATGTTGACAGGCCAACAAGAGGCGAGGCCACGTTGGATTTGGTTTTGGGTAATGAACCAGGCCAGGTGTTGGATTTGGAGGTAGGAGAGCACTTTGGGGACAGTGACCACAATTCGGTGACGTTTACGTTAATGATGGAAAGGGATAAGTATACACCGCAGGGCAAGAGTTATAGCTGGGGGAAGGGCAATTATGATGCCATTAGACGTGACTTGGGGGGGATAAGGTGGAGAAGTAGGCTGCAAGTGTTGGGCACACTGGATAAGTGGGGCTTGTTCAAGGATCAGCTACTGCGTGTTCTTGATAAGTATGTACCGGTCAGACAGGGAGGAAGGCGTCGAGCGAGGGAACCGTGGTTTACCAAGGAAGTGGAATCTCTTGTTAAGAGGAAGAAGGAGGCCTATGTGAAGATGAAGTGTGAAGTTTCGGTTGGGGCGATGGATAGTTACAAGGTAGCGAGGAAGGATCTAAAGAGAGAGCTAAGACGAGCAAGGAGGGGACATGAGAAGTATTTGGCAGGAAGGATCAAGGAAAACCCAAAAGCTTTCTATAGGTATGTCAGGAATAAGCGAATGACTAGGGAAAGAGTAGGACCAGTCAAGGACAGGGATGGGAAATTGTGTGTGGAGTCTGAAGAGATAGGCGAGATACTAAATGAATATTTTTCGTCAGTATTCACTCAGGAAAAAGATAATGTTGTGGAGGAGAATGCTGAGCCCCAGGCTAATAGAATAGATGGCATTGAGGTACGTAGGGAAGAGGTGTTGGCAATTCTGGACAGGCTGAAAATAGATAAGTCCCCGGGACCTGATGGGATTTATCCTAGGATTCTATGGGAGGCCAGGGAAGAGATTGCTGGACCTTTGGCTTTGATTTTTATGTCATCATTGGCTACAGGAATAGTGCCAGAGGACTGGAGGACAGCAAATGTGGTCCCTTTGTTCAAAAAGGGGAGCAGAGACAACCCCGGCAACTATAGACCGGTGAGCCTCACGTCTGTAGTGGGTAAAGTCTTGGAGGGGATTATAAGAGACAAGATTTATCATCATCTAGATAGGAATAATATGATCAGGGATAGTCAGCATGGCTTTGTGAAGGGTAGGTCATGCCTCACAAACCTTATTGAGTTCTTTGAGAAGGTGACTGAACAGGTAGACGAGGGTAGAGCAGTTGATGTGGTGTATATGGATTTCAGCAAAGCATTTGATAAGGTTCCCCACGGTAGGCTATTGCAAAAAATACGGAGGCTGGGGATTGAGGGTGATTTAGAGATGTGGATCAGAAATTGGCTAGCTGAAAGAAGACAGAGGGTGGTGGTTGATGGGAAATGTTCAGAATGGAGTACAGTCACAAGTGGAGTACCACAAGGATCTGTTCTGGGGCCGTTGCTGTTTGTCATTTTTATCAATGACCTAGAGGAAGGCGCAGAAGGGTGGGTGAGTAAATTTGCAGACGATACTAAAGTCGGTGGTGTTGTCGATAGTGTGGAAGGATGTAGCAGGTTACAGAGGGATATAGATAAGCTGCAGAGCTGGGCTGAGAGGTGGCAAATGGAGTTTAATAAAGAGAAGTGTGAGGTGATTCACTTTGGAAGGAATAACAGGAATGCGGAATATTTGGCTAATGGTAAAGTGTGGATGAGCAGAGGGATCTAGGTGTCCATGTACATAGATCCCTGAAAGTTGCCACCCAGGTTGATAGGGTTGTGAAGAAGGCCTATGGAGTGTTGGCCTTTATTGGTAGAGGGATTGAGTTCCGGAGTCGGGAGGTCATGTTGCAGCTGTACAGAACTCTGGTACGGCCGCATTTGGAGTATTGCGTACAGTTCTGGTCACCGCATTATAGGAAGGACGTGGAGGCTTTGGAGCGGGTGCAGAGGAGATTTACCAGGATGTTGCCTGGTATGGAGGGAAAATCTTATGAGGAAAGGTTGATGGACTTGAGGTTGTTTTCGTTGGAGAGAAGAAGGTTAAGAGGAGACTTAATAGAGGCATACAAAATGATCAGGGGGTTGGATAGGGTGGACAGTGAGAGCCTTCTCCCGCGGATGGATATGGCTGGCACGAGGGGACATAACTTTAAACTGAGGGGTAATAGATATAGGACAGAGGTCAGAGGTAGATTCTTTACGCAAAGAGTAGTGAGGCCGTGGAATGCCCTACCTGCTACAGTAGTGAACTCGCCAACATTGAGGGCATTTAAAAGTTTATTGGATAAACATATGGATGATAATGGCATAGTGTAGGTTAGATGGCTTTTGTTTCGGTGCAACATCGTGGGCCGAAGGGCCTGTACTGCGCTGTATTGTTCTATGTTCTATGTTCTATCTCTTATAAACCTTTCCAAGATTTTGCCCACAACAGAAGTAAGGCTCACTGGTCTATAGTTACCGGGGTTGTCTCTACTCCCCTTCTTGAACAAGGGGACAACATTTGCTATCCTCCAGTCTTCTGGCACTATTCCTGTAGACAAAGATGACTTAAAGATCAAAGCCAAAGGCTCAGCAATCTCCTCCCTCGTTTTAGATTCAAGGAAGATGCATACAAATTGACCAGAAAGAACAGCAGTCATTAGGATTGGGAGCAGTTTAGAATTCAGCAAAGGAAAACAAAGGGATTGACTAAGAAGAGGAAAATAGAGTACGGGAGTAAGCTGTAGCGAACAGAAAACCTGACTGTAAAAGCTGCTCTAGGTATATGAAGAGAATAAGATTGGGAAGGCAAATGTCATACTCTCCCAAATGTAAGATTATGATCTTACAGTCATACTCAGGGGAATCTATAATGGGGAACAAAGAAAGGCTGACCAACTTGATATATACTTTGGTTCTGTCTTCACAAAGGAGGACAAAAATAACATTCCAGAAATGTTGGGGAACACAGGATTTAGAGAAAGGGAGGAACTGAAAGAAATCAATATTAGTAGAGAAATGGAAATGATGATGGAATTGAAGATTAAATTCCCAGGGCCTGATAATCCACATCCCAGAGCACTTAAGAAAGTGGCCCACAAAATAGTGGATGCACTGGTCATCATCTTCCAAGATTCTATAGACTCTGAAAAGGTTCCCATGAATTGGAGGATAGCTAATGTAACTCCACTACTTAAAAAATAAGGTAGAGAGAAAACAGGGAATTACAGACCAGTCAGCCTGACATTGGTAGTTGGGAAAATGCCAGAGTCCATTATAAAAGATTTAATAGTAGACCACTTGGAAAACAGTGGCAGGATCGAACCTTATCAAATCTTATCGACTCTGAAAGTAGTCGCACATATTAAATTATTTTCTACCATTCTAATTTAAACTGCACAGGTCAATAGAAGTAATGTAACACTTACTTGTATTTGCAGACACGTCGTTGTAATGTGCAGTAAAGCCAGAAGCAGTATTTTGGGAATCAGATTGAAAGTAAACAATCATATTGTTGGACGATGATATAAATTCATGATTTGATCCAGTACATATTGTGGAAAGGACTGGAGAAATTGTTGAAGGCCCATCATATATTTTAATATAATCTTTTGAGCAATGTGGTGAAGGTTCCAACCTGCAGAGAGAATGAATTTTCCATTTAGTTTCTTTCAGTAACAATTTACTTCATGAACCCTGTCTCATATATCAGATATCAGGCACAATTCAACAAAAACATTTCTAAGTGCCATTTTGGATGGGTTTGGCGGGGTGTTTCTCGCCGGCGTTTTGGGTGTGATCTACACCACTATTCAGCCACACCTTGGGCTGAATTCTTGCACCCCGCCCGCCGCATGAGTGCCATGGACGAGACAGAGACAATGGAAAAGATTCACCGGTCGCCGGCGGGTGCGGCCAGTGAATCCCACCCGAAGCAATTTTTGTGAATCCCCCCCCCGCCATCCGAACAAACTCGGAGTCAGAAATTTTTCAACGCTGAGGAGCTGAACTCACTGGCAGGCCGGCTCCTCAGAAAGGGTCACTATTTTGAAAGGGTACCCCGATCTCAAACTGAACTTGAGGGTCCCCCAAACCCCCACCCATGGGCAATGTCACACCCCCTCACACATGGGCATTATGCCATACTCTCCCAAATGAGGACACCCTACTATGGGATCACTGAGGGCACCCCCTTTTCAGGCCTCCCACACCGCCCCCCCTTTCAGGACCCACTCCCCCCCCTCCAGGGCTAACACCCTTCGTCTTTTATACTCACCCTTCACACTCGCCCTTCACTCCCGCTTTCATGGGCATGGCCCCCTTCAGGCCCAGATCCTCGGCAGTGTCACCCAGGCACCCTGGCAGTTCCCTTGCCAACTTGTCAATGCAACCCAGGCACATTGGTAGGGTCAGGTGCCAGTGCCAGGGTGCCAGACGGAGAGCCAGGGGGCCACCCTCCCCAGTCCCTGACCACCCAGGGTTCTCCAAAGGCCTGGGAAACACTCAAGGTGACGTTACGCCAAGTCCAAGTTTGTGTGCACAAATACTGAACAGCACTTGGTCCAGGCCTCGCTGGTGAGACCGTTAGTTCCCGGGCCCTGGGAGAAACCAATGCAAAAATGTTTAAATGAGCCTAATGGTTCATGTAAATATGTATATCTGGATCGCGCCCAGCGATGGCGCAATCCAGATCGCAACGTCTCACGAAGTTCACCAGAGGAAATAAATTTTAAGATAACTGGCAAAAGAACTTAAGAGGAAACTTATTTCACAAGCTGAATTGTTCTGGTCTGAAAGCATAGCCATCTGGGATGGCCACTTCCAGAATACAAAATGGACACTCGCAAAGACTGTAGGGAACTGTGGACAATGTTAGGAAAGCAAGCAGGCACAGAGCCTGTTGAAACTATAGGTCAATTAACATACTGATAGCCCATCTCCGGGAACAAAGGAAAGACATTCAAGCAACCAATACTGCTCCTGACATCCAGGCGCCAGTTCCCCAAACCGAAAGCACAAACAAAGCCAGGCCAACGGCCACCAAAGACACGCCCAGCCATCAGGGCACCGACCCCTTTATTGGTCAAGATCAATATCAGTGATCAGAAAGCGGCCCAATTAATTGGGGCCAAGTTTAAGGCTCGCCTAAAAGCGCGCGAAGCCCCTCTGGGTATAAGATGAAACCCTCAAGAGAGAATCGCTCTCTTGGATTTGGTTCTCAAAGCGGAGAGACCCGTCCACCAGCTGCACCAGAAGCAAGTAAGTCCAAGGTCAACGCTCGCTACCAGACGGACGACCTTAGCTGTTCTCCTTCACCACTTCGAACCCAACAACCTCAGATCCGAACAATGACCATTGTTCCTCTGACTGAGTGTGCACCTGAAGCTAAGTATCGGCATTAGCGTTAGAGATAGTTTAGTTTGTAGTACTTTGTGCATGTGTAGATCTTACTAGTGTGTAAATAAATAGTATTGACTTTGGACTAACTAACTGGTGTATTGGCTCTTTGATCAGTATTAGGGTTTGAACATTGTGGCGGTATTG
The DNA here is from genome assembly GCF_047496885.1 of Scyliorhinus torazame. Lineage (NCBI taxonomy): Eukaryota > Metazoa > Chordata > Chondrichthyes > Carcharhiniformes > Scyliorhinidae > Scyliorhinus > Scyliorhinus torazame. The sequence continues at coordinate 158,681,836 of NC_092722.1, read as the reverse complement.
AAAGATACCTGGCGACTCTAAGGCACAAACATAATTAGGATTAAGGAAGGCAGCCATATTGACCGCCATATTCATAACCAGAGAAACAGAGCAACATTGCAGGTAACTGTGGCGGGATTCGAGATGGAAGTGGCCTAGTCACTCCGAGAGAACCCAAAATTTGAATTAGAATCCAATTGGAAACATAAAAACCACAAGTGTAAGACCAATACTGATCAAACCACCAAGATTCGGAAGTGTGTTATTTGCATGCGTACTAACAGGGATCTCAGGTAAACCTGAGAGATTTTGTTGTGTAAAACAGTCGGGAGTTTTGTAGAATGGAAAATAGCGTAAGCCGTACCCGTGTTTACATCACCACTTTATTACCCCCTGTTCCAAATTCGGTAGAAACCCCAGAGAAAGTGATAGAAATGGCAATGAAGGAAATGGAATACCTTATGAACCCCCAAGAATTCAAGGTCGCAGCAACCAGTAGAGTAGGACAGTGTCCCGTATGGGAAGAGGAGATTAGAAAGTACCTCAAAGGGAAAGGATGGCCCCTTTGGAGCGAATTTTGTGCGAATGATGAAACAGGTCCTGGAAGTATAGGGCATACTTGGTGGGAGAACCTGACAGAGATCCATTGGAAGAGCTTAGGGAAAGCTCGCAAGCCGATGGCAATAGTGCCCTGCTTGGCACAAATGCGAGGCACAGAGGAGGTTGAGGATGCTCCGTAGAGAGATTGAGGAGAGAGACAAGAATAGTGAAGGAGACGTGAATGAATATGAGAAAGAGAACAGAGAACTGAGAGAGCAGTTAGCGGCAAAGGACAAGGAGATGGCTGATGCGAAGCGGGCACACCAATCTTGTCACGCCCATTTGAGCAGCTTTCAGTCGCAATACGACAAAGCCTACCAAGACACGCAACGCGCGGTGTTAGTGGGAGAGGAAACAGAACACCAAGTTGAGCAGTTACAGAAACAGTGCAATGATTTAAAAGCAACCCTACTAGCACTGCACACTTCCACGACGGAACAAAGGCAGAGCTCAGTAGATCACGCAAAATGCCGGAAGCAAATTGCAACAACAGGTGACCATGTACGGCCTGGATGAAAAAGAGCAAGTGAAGCTCACAGTTTTAAGCCTCGACCCCTCAGTCGTGGCAGCCCTTCCCGACCCACAAAATGTAGGAGGAGGCACCCTCCAAGAAATGCACACAGCGATCCTAGATGCGATCGGCTATAACAAAGGAGATCCCGTAGAAGACCTAAACAAGTGTAGGCACAAAAAGACTGAGCACCCCACAGCATTTGCTGGATGCTTGTGGATACATTTTACAATGGTGTTTGGAGAGTTAGCCCGCGCCAATTTGACCCCAGATAATATGGCCAAATGGACCCGCATCCTATCTCTCATGCAAAAGAGGCAGGACAGAGAGCTTGCGCAAGTTACAACCCCTCAGACGAGGCCCACAACGAGATTGTCCCGTGCTTGGGAACAGTCCGTTCAAGGTAAAACAGCTTATGGTAAAGCAGAGGAAGAGCAGGCAGAGGCGAACATGCATTCAGTTAGGACGCACCAGAACCCCGCATGGGTAAACGAGGGAAGAGACAGCCCACAGCAAACTAATTCCCAAGAATGTAATAATTGCGGCCAATTAGGACACTACGCACAAGAGTGCAATGTGCCCCAGAAACAGCAATGGAATCAGCCCACCAATGCCCCCCTGAACCAGCAACGACACTAACAGCCCAACCCCCCCCCCCCCACCCAGGGAACTATACCCAAGGGAGCAATGCACCAGAGAACCTGCTCCACCTTACGTGCCCCAAGGGTCATGTTACAACTGTGGGCAGTCAGGACACTTCTCCCGAGATTGCAGGAGACCCCCACCACCAGCTAGACTAGCTCCCAGATCTGAAAGAGAACACCACCCACAGCAGCTGCAAGGTCCCAGCTGCCCCATGCAAACTGTGAGCGCTTACCCACCACTTCTCATGGCAGGGACATCTCACCAATGCCACTTCATTTTTGTTTCTCTCTTACTTCCCCTCTTCTTCGGTCACACTACACTGACTCCATATGCTAGTTACACCCCAAGACAAATGTGATTTACGGTATCCTTTCTGATGGAACCTGCACGATTTTTGTTATGTTTGTGTTACGTTAAATGTTTGTTACTGTAAATGTTGAATGTTGTTTGTCCACTTAAAGCTTTTCATGGCCCCACGCCACCACTCTTTTAATGCCCACTGGCAGTTAAAGGAACTAGTTTGTCCGCAGACAACCGATCATAGCTACTCTTCTGTTTTGAAGGTTGCCACAAAAGGCAACCCCCACAACGATCACATATTCTTACCGTTCTTACCCGGTCACTCAGGCAGTGGAGTAACGGCACTAATCCCCGCCCTGCCTGAGGACCCCCATCTGGTTAGCTACGTCGGGTAGTGCACATACGGCACTGGTCACCGTCCTATCCGGGGATTCCACCCATTCTTGCCCAGCCGTGGCCCATACGCACCCCATTTGGAACGTTTTGTTCAAAACTCTTTTGTTTGTTTTACGGCGACCCTTAGATTCTTTCCATATGCTATTTACATCCTCAAACACTGGGATGGTACATTCACCGCATCGCCCACACAGGCTGTGAGACTGCTCGCACTGTCAGTATTTTTTTTCTCGCATGTCTTGTCCCAAATATTTGGTGAAAAAATATTTAAAAATGAGGGAGTCACAGGTGATGACCAATTATAATGGGTAATTGGCAATAAAAGGACAGACAGACATATGAGATCTTAAGCAAGATAATAACAGATATTATGCTTGTGTCCACAGAAATCCAGAACCACAGAAGCCTCAAGAAAGTAGTCTGTGAATAGCAGCCATGATGTAGGCATCCTTGTTGTCGAGATGTTCAAGTGCTGATTGTCGGGCCAGAGAGATAGCATCTGCTGTGGATTGGTTGCGATGATAGATGAACTGCAATGGATCGAGACCGTCTGGGAGGCTGACGTTGATCCGCCTCATGACTCAAATCATTTCATGATAACAGACGTCAGGGCCACCGGTCAGTAGTCGTTGAGGCACGCTACCTGGTTCTTCTTTGGTACTGGTATTATGGTGGTCTTCTTGAAGCAGGTGGAGACCTCAGAGCGAAGAAATGAGGTGTTGAAGTTATCTACGCATACACTTGCCAGGTGGTCAGAGCAAGCTCTGAGTGCTTGCCCAGGAACTCCTTCGGGGCCCGTCTCTTTCCGTGGGTTCACTTTCAAGAAGGCAGCTCTTGCCTCCGAGGCTGTAATAGTGGGTATGAGTGTGTCCAGGGCTGTTGGGGAGGGTGGCACTGATGTATTGGCTGACTGTTCAAAGTAGGCATAGGACTTGTTCAGTTCAACGGGGAAGGATGCTCCAGCCCCAGAGATTCCACCTGGCCTTGCTTTGTTGCCTGTGATCTCGTGTAAACCCTGCCATAAACATTGTGGGTTTGTGCCGTTGGCCTGGGACTCTAATTTGATCCAGTATTTGCTTTTGGTGTCCCTGAAGGCTTTCCGTACGTCATACCTGGATTTCTTATATAGGTCAGGGTCGTCAGAACGCCTCCGTCCAGGACCAGCAGGGAGTGGATTCTTTGGTTGAGCCAGGGTTTCTGATTGGGGGACACCTACATTGTCTTCTTTGGTACACAGTTCTCGACACACTTACTGATGAAGTCTGTGACGGTTGTTGCGTAGTCGTCCAGGTTAGCTGCCATGACCTTGAATATGGACCAGTCCACAGACTTTAAGCAATAGCGGAGAATGTTTGTGATGCTTCGGACCAGCACTGCACTGTTTTCTTGACTGGCTCGGCATGCTTGAGTTGCTGTTTGTAAGCCGGAAGTAGGAGTACCGACTTGTGGTTGGATTTGCCAAAGTATGGTCGGCAGTAGGCAGCTTTGATGTTCGTGGGTGTCCAGTGTTCCAGGATGTTTGCACCTCTGGTGGGGCAGGAGATATGTTGATGGAGTTTGGGTAGAACCTTCCTGAAGTTGGCCTGGTTGAAGCCTCCAGCCACGATTGTCAGGGCTTCAGGTTGATTTGTTTCTTGGTTGTTGATGGTGGAATGTAGTTCATCAAGTGCTTGCTTCACTTTCGCCTGGGGTGGGATGTAGGCTGCTGTGAGGAGTACACAGGTGAATTCATGTGGGAGGTAGAAAGGGCGACACTTAACGATCAGATAATCTAGGTCTGGGATAAGTGGCACGCTAGGGACACCACATCCGAGCATCAGAAGGTGTTGATGAGGAGGCAAACACCCCCGCCCTTCGACTTGCCTGAGGCCATTGTGCGGTCCATCCGGTGGATCGAGAAGCCTTTGGGTTGTATGGCGCATTCTAGTGTGGCTGGAGTAAGCCATGTCTTGGTGAAGCAAAGCACACAACAATTCTTCACTTCTCTCTGGGAGGCAAATCTAGCATTGAGGTCATCCAGGGAGAGGAGTCTTGAAGCCTCGTAATTTAATTCTCACCTTCAGACAGGCGCGTTTTCCTTGCTTTCCGGGTCGGCGGCTGCTCTTGGACGGGAGGGCTGGATTTCCGTAAGGTAGGTGGTTGCATTCGAAGGGGTGATGGATGATGGTGCCGGTGTCAGACTCACTGGAGTGGGTTGTACGTGTGCCGGTCTGATCTCGTGGGGCGACGAGGTTGGGTTCATCTTCCGGTGTGGTCAGGCGGGTACCTGTCATTCTGGAGTTGGCTCGAGCATTCCCGATTCACTGGCAAGGCCTCGCACCCCACGGTCTAGTCATGCTGAGATTGGCCTTGGTGGGGGACCGGAAAGGCCCTGTCTTTTACCTGCCAGTTCTTGCAGATAATTTGATTAAATATTTTGAGGAAGTGACAAAGTGTATAGAGGAGGGCAGTGCAGTTGATGTATGCTACATGGAATTCAGTAAGGCTTTTGACAGTGTCCCGCATGGGATCCAGGACAATCTGACATACTAGGCTATGGACCAAGTGCTATAAAATGTGATTAGAATCTGTAAGTGCTTACTGGCCGGCGCAGCCACAATAGGCTGAAGGACCTCTTCTTGTGCTGTAAAACTCTATGGGAGGGGACTTTCTATGCCCCCCCGCATGTTTTTCGGTGGTGTGAGGCAGCCTGCCATTGGCCGGCAGCGGGATCCTCTGATTCTGCCTCCGTCAATGAGATTTCCCATTGAACCCACCCTCCACCACCAGGAAACACGCAGTGGGTTTGTCATCAGCGAAACCGGAAGATCCTGCTGGCATGAACGGTCAGAAACTCCCTCTCGCTGGTGAGAACAGACTGACAATCCCTCCCGCTGGTGATCCCCGTACCCCATGACTTTATGACAAATCTTCAATCTCAGAGCAGGGCAAGGACAATATTGCCAGAGGCTGTAAAGACGACCATTATACACAAACTCCAGGTTGGAACACAGAACATCTGTAAAATCTCTGAGTTCACTGTCCACAACAGGGTGACTGAAGTTCTTTATGTCAGGAGAGGGAGTCCATTGTCTTCTCATTGGCCAGACGGGCACAGGTAGATCTGCCATTTCCCATTACCAGGATTGTGGGCTTCCCCATTGTGACAGAGCCATTGATTATACTTCACTTTGAGAGCATTTTATCTAAATGTTGAGATGGACTACAACTGCAAAAAGGTTCATAACCTAAACGTGCAGCTGGCATGTAACAATGCCTGCTATCCCAACAGTAGTTATGATGCAATTGTTCAACAGCAATCTGATGTTCCTTCAGTGTTTCATTAGAATAGAATCCCTACAGTGTAGAAGGAGACCATTCAGCCCAATGAGTCTGCTCCGACCCTCCGAAAGACCACCCGACCTAGGCCCAATCTCCTGTCCTATCCCCATAATCCCACCGAATGTTTGGACACTTAGGGGAAATTTATCATGGCCAGTCTCCTAACCTGCATTTATGTGGACTGTGGGAGGAAACCGGAGCACACACGGGGAGAATGTGCAAACTCCACACAGTCACCCAAGGTCAGAATCGAACCCGGGTCCCTGGCGCTGTGAAGCAGCAGTGTTAACCACTGTGCTGCCCATTTACATATCAAAGTAGGACATATGCTTCAAACTTGGTTCATAATCACCACGATAATAATTTTTCATTGGGAAACATATTTTCAGTGGTGTAGATATTTTGAAGTATTCATCCGAAACATTGATGCCCCTTCATTAAATCCATTGGGAACAGTTATTAGCCAACAGACCCTTCTGATATTGTCCAGTTACGAGTAAGTGGAAACACTGTTACTTACTCAACATGAAAGAAATTCAACTTCACTCTTTCGTCATTGTCCACATGTATATACCAAGTACATTTTGCATTATTTGGGTAGTCCAGTGGATAATTGGGACTGACAAAATATTTACTATCATCATCAACGATTCCTCCACATTGTGTAACTACAAACAATGATGAAATGAGAAAATGAGTAACACAATGAAATCTAGAATTCTCAAACATAGTCAGATCAAGCAAGATTTACACATTGCAATGTTATATCTAAGAGCGACACCTTTAAGTGCAATTATTCCTGAAGCAGTAGAGCTCATGTTTGGCAGATCTGTGGATACCAATTTACCCACTCCTATCCATTCTACTCTCTCAGACACTAGACAGCAACATTAAACTGCAAGAGAGGATGACTAATGTACACTACAAAGGTGCAGGCACAGAATTGTCAAGTTTACATTTGGGACATGTTCTCATTCAGGATCCTACAGTGCCAACCAGCCGAGGTGACAAGCATTTCTTCAGAACCAAAGTCTTATTGAAGTCATTTTACGCAGTGGCACAATGGTGAAGCATAACTGAGGACAACTCAGATCTATTTCAGCTCCTCAACCACTGTACAGTCCGACAGCAACTAGGGGAAGATCCCAAATGAAACCAAGAACAAAAACCAACAATGACAATCTTGCAGATGACTCTGAGCAATTAAAGAAACCTCCTGACAACATTACCATTACAAAATCTGGGTGTGCCAATAGATTGCCTCTACACTTCAGAGACTCATAGATTCACCCAGGCTAAATTTAAAGGAGAAAGCAAAAGCCAGGCAAAAGCATGGATTTGTTCATTAATGATCTCTCTAAGCTGGCAATGAACTGCATTCATGGAATTTTAAAAGACGAGCTGATTCACAAAACAAATTGTACCGAGGATACCAGACAAGGCATTATCAGATTTCTGACCGAATGAGGATTTAAAGCCGATTAAAACAGTGGAAGATTGCAAGGCAAGCAGAACCTAGGAAACAAAAGTGGATGTTCCTTCAAGGGGAGCAGAGGTCCTGTGGAGACGATGGAGTGAAACAATTCAGTTTTTAAAAAAAATATTTTTTTTGTTATAAATTTTGAATACTCAATTCATTTTTTCCAATTAAGGGGCAATTTTAGCGTGGCCAATCCACCTATCTAGCACATCTTTGGGTTGTGGGGTCAAAACCCATGCAAACAACAATTCAGTTTTTAAGGCCACGAAAGAGAAAGTGTGCCAAAGCCCAGCTGTAGAATCCGCAAAAGCAGCACAAATAGACCATGCAGTTAGAAAACAAAGATTATATTAATTTATAATATTTTACTCTCCCTGAAGGGTCTCCCTCCCCGATCTGGTCCCGGGGCGAGGTTTTTATACGAGAGGTCTGATTCTCCCAGTTAAGGAGAAAAACCCCACCCCCTCGTTTCCAGTATTAAGGAGCTCGTATTCAGGAGGAAGTCACCTGGAATCTTCCCAAAAGGCAACAAAATCCCCGAGCGAGCGTGTTTAGCCGTCTGTTTCCCGCACTCAAAGTGCCGAGAAACACATGGCTATTCTTCGTGACTCGCTTTGAGTAAGGGGTCTAAATGGGGAATGCGCAGCCAAGGCCGCACATAGCCCTGTATTTTACAATGGAGAATTCCGTTCACCGGAACTCCCCATTACAGCGAGATATCGGGATGCCATTTCTAAATGACGTCCTGATCTCCAAGGCCCACAAAGAAATCCCTGACATCCCCCCAGCCCGACCGCAACATGGCTGGGTTGCCCCCCGCATCTCCTAATACCCACGGCAAGCAACCCCAGCCTGATCGCACGCACACAAAAAATGTCAGCTTGGCACCTTGACAGTGGCAGTGCCATGGTGCCAGGCTGGCAATGCAAGGATCTCCAGGTGGCACCAGCAGTGCCAGTGCACCACTCTGCCCAAAGGGCATGCAGCAGGGGACCTCCAATTCCCTTGGAGACCCCCACAAATACCGTTCTGTCTGGTCACTTTTGTGGGGACCAGTACCTAACCGCACTCGGTTCAAAGACTCAAAAGATTTTGTGGGTGGAGAAGGTCATGCGCAGTATCTTACAAATGGAGACTAAAAAAGGGCTCATAGATTTGGCAGAAACATTGCAGTTAACATTGCCTGACAAAATACTAAAAGAAGAGGTAATTGGGGCGGTAGCTGAGCATTTAAAATTACCTGGAGAATCTGCACATTAGAGCAAGTCCAACTGCCTCACTCTAATAGACAGATTTGCCAAAAATTGATAATGCACATCTCACGAGATTGCGTTGAATCTCGCAAGGTATTACAAGCCGGATAGATCCTGGGAGCGTGGTCTCCCGGCTTTCACTGGTCATGCTGCAATACCGCAAGCTGCTTTTCTGGTACATCATCATGTGATGAGCAGATGCCAAACCAATTTGCCTCTTCACGAGGAAAGTTATTCACCCACTCCTAGACAAAGTCAAGGTTAAGATAGAAGGTTGCCCAGCATGGGTGTTGGGGGGGGGGGGGGGGGGGGGGGGGCAGGGACTCTCCCATATTGTCTTCAGGCTGAGGGGAGCAGGTGCGTCGGGGATTGTTTTGGGGACCTCTCACTACAATGGGGGTTCTGGTGAGCGGAGCTCCCCACTGTACAAAACGGGGGAATGTTCAGCCTTGGCCATGCATTCCCCGTTCAGGCCCCTTATTCAACACGCTTGCGAGAGGACTTTGTTCCCTTTTGGGATAATCAAGCTGCTTTAATTCTTTTCATATTCAAGCTGCTTGATCTGTAATTGAATTCTTGCCATTTCCAATGATTCTGACTGTGTCTCAGGCAATTTTAAATGCTCAGCTACCGCCCCAATTACCTCTTCTTTTAGTATTTTGTCAGGCAATGTACACTGCAATGTTTCTGCCAAATCTATGGGCCCTTTTTTAGTCTCCATTTGTAAGATACTGCGCATGTGTTCTCCACCCCCAAAAACTTCTGAGTCTTTGAAAGAGTCATTGTCCACAACACACTCCCTATTTAAACCTGGATACAACACCTGAAAAGCAAACACAAATATGCTTACCCCTCACTGTCTATAAGTTCACTAAGCCAAACCAATCACGAAAGATAGACTTTTATCCCGCAAGCCCCCTATTTTGTTATGGGCCAGGGTTTAAAAACTTCAAAGTGTATTACAGAGTTCATCTGACCTAAAACTTTTTGTTGAATATGGCAAGGATGAGCATAAGGTCCTTCACTTGAGGTGTGTTTCAACAGTCTTCCCAGACACTTTAATCAAAACAAGCTTTATTCTAAGAACTTAGTAAACATTTAGATAAACACACAGCAATAAATTGTTTATCAATTGCAAACATAAAGACACTCCACAGCTATAGTAATCTATGTATAACACAGAATGAATTCCCCCTTAACTGTTCCAATGCAAAAACAAAATCCCATAAACCGAAAGCCCAGCACTCTGCACTCTCACTTGAATAAGACTGGCTTTCCCTGAGATTCTTTTAAGTTACCAAAGCAGGTAGTCACAACCTGTTTACTTCTGGAACAGATATTTAAAATGAAAATAGAGAGAGACAGGCCACAGCAGCCAAATGTGAAAGCAAAACCAAAAACAGCTCACAGAGTCACCCACACAATGACATCACTGAAGCCATGTGATAAGATAAAAACCTTTCTTCAAGGGACTCACCCATGACACACTGCAATAAAGTTACTGTGAAAAGTCCCTAGTCACCACATTCTGGTGCCTGTTCGGGTACACTTGAGAGAGAATTCAGAATGTCCATTCACCTAACAAGCACGTCTTTCAGCACTAATAATGTGGATAAGAAGGTTGAATATCGACCTGTAAATCCTTCCAACATATGCCATTAAAAACGGGAGAAATTCTTGGTCAGCCATGTGATGAAATGAAAATTGGAGTCTCTATTATCAATATTCATAGCTCCAGACTTCAATGTGCATGTAAAAGGGGATGGTTGGCTCAGTTAGCCAGATGGCTTCTGTGGATCAGAATCATGCCAAGGTATGAGCCCTGTTCCAGGTGGTGTTGATTCTGGATCCACTTCATTACTTTGCCCTTTGGGGAAGTCATGGCACTGTATATCTGGCCTTCCTTCAGAGAGGGAGCTCAAAAAGCAGGAAAAATAGAGCTTTGGTTTAAAAAGGAAACATCCCTTAAACTGTAAATAATAAAATAAAATACTGACTGGATGAGAAAAGGCATCGAGGTGCACAGGTAGATTGAAAAAAGTATTGCATGTCAATTAAATATTTTAAAATGTAAACCTAGCAATAGGATTTATTTCTAGGCTAAATAATTCAGAAGTAGTGAAGTTATGTTAAACTTGTACAGGACCATGGCAAGGCCATATTGCAAGTACTGTGCATTGTTCTGTTCTCCATACGATAAAAATTAAATTAAAACATTGGAGAAAGTGCAATTCTGATTGATAAGAATGGTACCCAGAACTGAAAGATTACAGCTATCAGAAACAATTGGGACAGTTTGGGGATTTTTCCCCTTGGAAACAAAATCTGGACTAATTTGATAGAAGTGTTTACAATTATGAATGTTTTGAGTAGTGTAATGAGAACCCCAATGCATAGACCCAAGAAATAAGCCAGTTACAAATTCAATAGTGAAATAAGAAAAAATGTCTTTTTTCAGTGAGTGGAACACACCCCTACAAGAGATGGTTGAGGCAGACAGCTTAGATATCTTCTCAGAAAAAGTAGATAACTAGATGGGAGAGAAGGGAATCAAAATATACATTGAAAGGCTTAGATGGGACAAATTGAAAGGGAGAAATCTTGAGTAGGCTATAAACATCAACACATTAGTTTTGGCTGGTTTCTATGCTGTAGATTTTACATAATTCTCAATAATAAGAATATCATGATGTGAAGCAAAATGAATGGAGACCTTAACAAATCCTTAGTGACTCTTTGAAGGTGGTCACATATGTCAAGTCATTTTCCTACCATTCTCATTTAAACTGCATTGATCAGAAAATAATTTAACACTTACTTTTATTTGCAGACATTTCAAAGTAATTTGCAGTAAAGCCATGAGCAGTATTTTGGGAATCAGATTTGAAATAAACAGTCATAGCGTTGGACGATGATGTAAATGTATGATTTGATCCAGTGCATATTGTGGAAAGCACTGGAGAATTTGTTGAAGGCCCATCATGTATTTTAACATAATCATTTGAGCAACCTGGTGAAGCTTCCAATCTGCAGAGAGAATGAATTTTCCATTTAATTTCTTTCATCAACAATTTACTTCATAAACATTGCGTCATATCGGATATCAATTCAAAACATAAGGAAGAATGGAACAAGGATAGACCACTCATCCAACCTCAATCCTTCGTCAACTCAAACACAGTTTGTCCTCAGGTGAATATTATGTAATTTATTTGATCACCTGAAAAAGGAACAAGAAAAGCTGGTCTGATTCTCCTTAAAGCAGAGTGGTTTAAGGCAAGATTTGATAGAGATGCTCAAAACCATGAAGGGTTTTGATGAGGTTTTGAAGGGTCAGAAACCAGAGGATGTACATTTGAAGATAATTGGCAAAGTACTTGAGGTGAGAAGAGGAAAGATTATTTCACAAGACAAATTGTTATGGCCTGGAATGCATAGACCGAAAGGATAGTGGGAGTAGATTAAATAATAACTTTTGTAGACCGAGTGGTCACGTGATGACACAGCTACATAAAGGGTCAACTTGCCAGTAGTGCGGGAGTTATCCCTAAGAGTGAGGGTAGAGCACAAGCGTTGAGATAGCTGCTAAGCTAGTGAATAAAATGTTCTTCATTGAAAGTCCTTGCTGTCAGCAATTCAGGAACCAACAACATCTACATGGTGTCAGAGGTTGGCAGTATGGCACATTGACCCACTCGTATTTGATGAAAATATTTTAGATAGTAAACAGAGGAGGAAAAGGAGGATCCTGAAATAATTTTAAGGAGTTTGAGAATATCTGTTTCCCAATACAAAAACGTGATCTTGGATAGATATGCCTCCAATTCAACAAACCAAAAAGCGGATGAATCTTACACGGCCATCCAGAAAATATTGGCAAAGAAATATGTGTTTGGAACTTTCATTGAGGGGAGAATATTCCATCACACTCCTGGGGCGAAATTCTCCGGAAACGGCGCGATGTCCGCCGACTGGCGCCCAAAACGGCGCAAATCAGTCGGGCATCGCTCCGCCCCAAAGGTGCGGAATGCTCCGCATTTTTGGGGGCCAAGCCCCAACCTTAAGGGGCTAGGTCGACGCCGGATGAATTTCCGCCCCACCAGCTGGCGGAAAAGGCATTTGGTGCCCCGCCAGCTGGCGCGGAAATGACATCTCCGGGCGGCGCATGCGCGGGAGCGTTAGCGGCCGCTGACGGCATTCCCACGCATGCGCATTGGAGGGAGTCTCTTCTGCCTCTGCCATGGTGGAGACCGTGGCGGAGGCGGAAGGGAAAGAGTGCCCCCACGGCACAGGCCCGCCCTCGGATCGGTGGGCCCCGATTGCGGGCCAGGCCAGCGTGGGGGCACCCCCCGGGGCCAGATCGCCCCCCACCCCCCCCCAGGACCCCGGAGCCCGCCCGCGCCGCCTTGTCCCGCAGGTAAGGTAGGTGGTTTAATCTACGCCGGCGGGACAGGCATTTTAGCGGCACGATTTCGGCCCATCCGGGCCGGAGAATCGCGCGGGGGGGCCCGCCAACCCGCGCGGTGCGATTCCCTCCCCCGCCGAATATCCAGTGCTGGAGACGTCGGCAACCGGCGGGGGCGGGATTCACGCCCGCCCCCGGCGATTCTCCGACCCGGCGGGGGGTCGGAGAATCTCGCCCAAGGATTGTGCTTGTAGATGGTGGACAGACTTTGGAGAGACAGGGTGCGGGATTCTCCGACCCTCCACCGGGCCGGAGAATTGCCGGGGGGGCGGCGTGAATCCCGCCCCGACGCTGGCTGCCGGATTCTCCGGCGCCAGTCTTTCGGCGGGGGCGGGAATCACTTCGCGCTGGTCTGGGACCGTTGCCAGTGGCCCCCCCCCCCCCCCCCCCCCGGCGATGAGCCGAGTGGCCGCCCGTTTTCGGCCAGTCCCGCCGGCGTAAATCAAACAAGGTCCTTACCGGCGGGACCTTGCTCTGCGGGCGGCCTGCGGAGTCCACGGGGGCGCGCGGGGGGATCTGGCTCCGGGGGGACCCCCACGGTGGCCTGGCCCGCGATCAGGCCAAATGTTACTTGGCACTTGTCAGCCCAAGCCTGGATATTGTCCAGGTCTTGTTACATTTGGACATGACTGCTTCAGTATCTGAGGAGTCGCGAATGGTGTGGAACATTGTGCAATTATCAGTGAACATCCCTACTGCTGACCTTATGATGGAAGGAAGATGATTGATAAAGCAACTGAAGATAGACAACCACAACTATCTTCCTATGTGCTAGGTACGGTCCAACCAGTAGAGCATTTTCCTCTGATTCCTATTGATTCCAGTTTTACTCGGGCTACTTGAAGCCAGACTTAGTCAAATGCGGCCCTGATATCAAAATTGTGTGCCTGTGGCAGGTCATTGCTAAGTAAGTGTAACTGGATTGCACTGCTGGTAAACCCTTTCATCACTTTAATGATGATCAGGAGCAGACTGATGAAGCGGTAATTGGCTGGGTTGGATTTGTCCTGTTTCTTGTGTACAGGAAATACCTAGGCAATTTTCCTCATTGCAGGGTAGATGCTATACTGGAACAGCTTGACTAGGGGTATGGCAAGTTCTGGAACACAAGTCTTCAGTACTATTGGCAGAATATTGTCAGGGCTCCATAGCCTTTTCAGTATCCACTGCCTCCAGCCATTTCTTGATATCATGTGGGGTGAATCAAATTGGCTGAAGACTGGCATCTGTGATGCTGGGGACCTTTGGTGGAGCCAAAGATGGACCACCACTCAGTAGTTCTGGCTACACATTATTGTGAATACTTCAGCCTTTTGCACTGACTTGTTGGGCTCCTCCATCATTTAGGATGAGAATACTTGTGGAGCCTCATCATCCAATGAGTTGTTTAACTATCTCCCACCGTTCACAGCAGGGCTGCAGAGCTCAGATCTGATCAGTTGGCTGTGGGATCACTTTACTCTGTCTATAACTTGTTTCTTATCCTGTTTGGCATGCAAGTAATCCTATGTTGTAGCTCCACCAGGTTAACACCTTATTTTTCGGGTTTGTCTGTTGCTGCTCCTGGCATGCCCTCCTGCACTCCAGGGTTTATCCCCTGGTTTAGTGGTAGAATGGGGGATATGTGGGGCCGTGAGGTTACAAATTATGATTGAGTAAAATTCTGCTTCTGCTGATGGGGCCACAGTGCCTCTTGGATGCCCAGTCTTGAGTTGCTAAATCTGTTCGAAGTCTATCACATTTGGCATGCTGGTAGTGCCACACAACACGATGGAGCATATCCTCAATGTGAAGAAAGGACTTTGTCTCCACAAGGACCATGCAAGACTCCTACCGATACTATCATGGACAGATGCACCTGCGGCAGACAGATTGGTGATGATGAGGTCAAATCTGTTTTTTGCCCTGGTTGGTTTTCTCACCCCAGAGCCAACCCAGCAACTATGGCCTTTAGAACTCAAACAGCTCGGCCTGTGATGGTGCTACTGATTCACTCTTAGTAATGGATATTGAAGTCCCCCAACTAAAGTATATTCTGAACTCTTGCCACCTTCAGTGCTTCCTCCATGTGATGTTCCACAAAGAGGAGTATTGGGGACTTCCGGTTGCGGCTATGCCTGGGTAGGTTGCACGTTCGGCAGCTTCCGCCGTGAATGGACTTTTGGGCCCTCTTGAGGAGCCCCAGCGGCACTTGGACGATGATTCCCGGTGTGGGAAGGCAGCAGTAAGGTTCCCTCATCACTGCATGGAATGGACCAGGAGTGGAGCGGTCAAAAAAGTGATCTTGAAGAAGAGAGGAGAATGGGCGTGAAAAAGTAAGATGGCGGCGGGCGGAGACCAGGCAGTGTGGGCGCAATGGTCGCGGGAGCAGCAGGAGTTCCTGAAAAGCTGCTTTGCGGAGCTGAAAGCAGAGATGCTGGCTCCAATGAAAGCGTCGATTGAGAGGCTGGTGGAGACTCAGAAGGCTCAAGGGGCGGCGATTAGAGAGGTGCAGCAGAAAGCCTCTGAAAACGAGGACGAGATCCTGGGCCTGGCGGTGAAAGTGGAGGCGCACGAGGCGCTGCATAAAAAGTAGCAGGAAAAGTTGGAGGACCTGGAGAACAGGTCGAGGAGGAAGAATCTCCGGATTCTGGGTCTCCCTGAAGGTTTGGAGGGGTGCTACATCGGGGCATATGTAGCCACGATGCTGAATACGCTAATGGGCGCGGGAGCCATCCCGAGGCCCCGGGAGCTCGATGGGGCTCACAAAGTCCTGGCAAGGAGGCCTGAGGCAAATGAGCCACCAAGGGCCGTAGTGGTGAGGTTTCACCACTTCACGGACAGAGAGTGCGTCCTGAGATGGGCGAAGAAAGAACGGAGCAGCAGGTGGGAGAATACGGAGATCCGCATCTACCAAGACTGGACTGCAGAGCTGGCCAAGAAGAGGGCAGGGTTCAACCGGGCCAAGGCGGTTCTCCACCGAAAGGGGGTGAGGTTCGGGCTGTTGCAGCCAGCGCGATTGTGGGTCACTTTTCAGGACTGCCACCATTATTTCGATACACCGGAGAACGAAAAATTGGACTCAAACTAATGGTTTGCTGTGGGTTTTGGGAAAGCTGGGGAGTGGGAAGGGGTGATTAGATGTGATATGTGTGTTTTAATGGCCATGGGTATTGTTTTGGAGGGGCTGCTCCTCGCGTTTGAGGGGTGGGGGGGCAGGAGGCCCTTGGTCGTTGGGAATTGGGGAGAGGCTGCAGGAGAAAGGAGCTGCGTCACAGGGGGCGGGGCCGGCCCAGGTAGAAAATCGCAGGGTTTTTTCCCACGCTAAAGAATTGGGCCGTGGTCCGACGGGAGGGCGGTGCCGGAGGGGTGTCCATATCGACTTGAAGGGGGAGGGGGGAACTTTGACGGGGAATCTAAACGGGGGATCGTTGGCAGAGGTGGGAGCGGCTGGGGTCAGCAGGAGTCACCTGACTTGCAGGGGTGCAATGTGGGGAGCAAGGGGGCTAGACAGTTTTCTAGCCGGGGGGAGAGGGGGGGGAGAACTGGGTTGCTGCTTGAAAGTGGTGATCAGATCAGGCTGAGAAAGGGATGGATGGGGCAGGTCTTTCATTCGCGGCTGGATGCGAAGAATAGAGGGGTTGCAATCCTGGTGAGCAAGCGGGTGTCGTTCGAGGCACTGAACATTGTGGCTGATAATGGTGGTCGATATGTGATGGTGAGTGGTAGGCTACAGGGGCCCCGGGTGGTGCTGATGAATGTATATACCCCGAATTGGGACGATGCAGGGTTCATGAAGCGCATGCTGAGTCGGATCCCGGATCTGGAAGCGGGGAGCCTGATAATGGGGGGGGGGGGATTTTAATACGGTACTGGACCCGGCACTGGACCGATCTAGGTCGAGGTCGGACAAGAGGCCAGCTGCGGCCAAGGTTCTCAGGGGGTTTATGGATCAGATGGGGGGGAGTGGATCCGTAGAGGTTTGCTAGGCCGGCGGCCAGAGAGTTCTCTTTTTTCGCCCACGTGCATAAGGCCTATTCACGGATAGACTTCTTTGTGGTGAGCAGGGCACTGATTCCAAGAGTGGAGGGAACGGAATATTCGGCCATAGCGATTTCGGACCACGTACCGCACTGGGTGGAGTTGGAGTTGGGAGAGGAAAGGGACCAGTGCTCACTGTGGCGCTTGGACGTGGGACTGCTGGCAGATGAGGAGGTTTGTGGGCGGGTCCGGGGGTGCATTCAGAGATACATAGAGGCATATGATAATGGGGAAGTACCGGTTGGTGTGGTTTAGGAGGCTCTGAAAGCGGTGGTTAGGGGGGAGTTAATCTCAATTAGGGCTCACAGGGAGAAGAGAGAGGATGAAGCGGGAGAGGTCAGTGGGGTTACGGGGTTAGGGAGCATACAGGCAGGCAAGGCCCCGGGGCCTGATGGGTTCCCGGTCGAATTTTACAGGATGTTTGTGGATCTGCTGGGTCCGCTGCTGGTGAGAACCTTCAACGAGGCGAGGGAGGAAGGGATTCTCCCCCCGACAATGTCTCGGGCGCTGATCTCGCTGATCCTTAAGCGTGACAAGGGCCCGCTGCAGTGTGGTTCGTATAGGCCGATCTCGCTCCTTAATGTAGATGCTAAGTTGCTGGCAAAGGTCCTAGCCACAAGGATTGAGGAGTGGATGGTGGATGTCATGCGGATCCTTAGGGAGTTTGGAGACTTCTCAGGCTACATGGGGAAGAGTGAGCTCTTTGTGCTGCATGCGAGGGGCCAGGAAAGGAAGCTGGAGGAGCTGCCGCTTAAGAGGTCGGAGAGGAGCTTCCGATATTTGGGTATCCAGGTGGCCAGGAGTTGGGGGGCCTTGCATAATTTGGCGCGGTTGGTAGACCAGATGGAGGAAGACTTTAGGAGATGGGACGTGTTGCCACTCTCCCTGGCGGGCAGGGTGCAGTCCGTTAAGATGACAGTCCTCCCTTGGTTCCTGTTTGTGTTCCAGTGCCTGCCCATCCTCATCCCCAAGGCCTTTTTTAAGCGAGTAAGCAGGAGCATTATGGGGTTTGTATGGGCAAGTAAGACCCCGAGGGTCAAGAGTCTGGTTCTGGAGCGTAGTCAGGACAGGGGTGGGCCGGCGCTACCGAACCTGTGTAGTTATTACTGGGCAGCCAATGTGTCAATGATTCGGAAATGTGTAATGGAGGGAGAGGGGGTGGCGTGGAAAAGATTAGAGGCGGCGTCATGTGTGGGCACTAGCTTGGGAGCGCTGATGACGGCACCTTTGCCGCTACCGCCGACGTGGTACACCACAAGCCTGGTGGTGGTGGCGACACTGAGGATCTGGGGGCAGTGGAGACGGCACAGGGGTGAGCAGGGGGCCTCAATTTTGTCCCCAATACGGAATAATCATAGGTTTGCACCGGGCAGGGTAGATGGCGGATTCCTAAGCTGGAATCGGGCGGGAATTAACAGGATGGGGGACCTATTTATCGACAGGGCTTTTGCTATCCTGGGGGCGCTAGAGGAGAAATTTGGGTTACCCCCCGGAAACACTTTTAGGTACCTGCAGGTGAGGGCGTTTGTGAGAAGGCAGGTAAGGGAATTTCCGCTGCTTCCCGCACGGAGGATTCAGGACAGGGTGACCTCGGGTGTATGGGTGGGAGAGGGCAAGGTCTCGGCGATCTATCAGTAGTTGCAGGAGGGGGAGGAAGCCTCGGTGGAGGAGCTGAAGGGCAAGTGGGAGGAGGAGCTGGGCGAGGAACTGGATGAGGGCTTGTGGGCGGAGGCCCTGGACAAGGTTAACTCCTCCTCGTCTTGCGCCAGACTTAGCCTGATCCAGTTCAAAGTGGTTCACAGGGCACATATGACAGGGGCGAGGATGTGCAAGTTTTTTGGGGTGGAGGACAGATGCGTGAGGTGCTCGGGGAGCACAGCAAATCACTCCCATATTTTCTGGGCGTGCCCAGCGCTAAAGGGGTTCTGGAGGGGCTTCACAAAGGCTATGTCCAAAGTTTTGGATACTCGGGTAAAACTGAGCTGGGGGATAGCAATATTCGGGGTATCAGATGAGCCGGGAGTACAGGTGCCGAAAGAGGCCGGAGTTCTAGCCTTTGCGTCCTTGGTAGCCCGGAGGAGGGATCTACTAATGTGGAGGGATGCGAAACCCCCAAGCGTGGAGGCTTGGATTAATGACATGGCAGGGTTCATCAAGTTGGAGAGGATAAAGTTTGCTTTGCGAGGGTCTGTGCAGGGGTTCTCCAGGCGGCAACCGTTCCTAGACTTTCTCGCGGAACGTTAGGTGGAAGTCAAGAGCAGCAGCAACCCAGGGGGGAGGAGGGGGAGGGGTTTTTGGCTTGTTTTTATTATTGTAAGGGGCGTTTGCCCCATTTTTGTTTGTAGTTTGTTAGTTAGTTAGTTTAATGTTAAATGGTTTAAGTTGTTGGAGGGGATGGCGTAAGGCTACCCCTTTTTATTTTTCTTATGTATATTTTCTTTCCTTTTTGGAGTGTTTTGTAAAAATTTATTGAAAACCTTGAATAAACCTATTTTTCTTTAAAACATAGAGGAGTATTGATTCATCAACTGAAGGTAGGGACTTTCTTTCCCCATGTTTCACTTCTTGGGGTCCAGAATCAATGTTGAGAACTCCCAGGGCAACTCCTTCTCAACTCTATACATGATGCTGTCACCTCTGAAGCTCCATGTCTGGCTACACATGCGCTGTTCTGGGTTTTTCCTCTGGCCTAGCCATCCTGACAGTGCCTGTGTAAAAGTGAAAACAGCATGAAAACCCAGGTCACGTGTTTAGGGAGCAAGGCACCATAGTTAAAGAGGAAGAGAGAACATGGAAAGGCCCCAAAGGGAAGGAGAAGAGGGCAAGTGATCCCAGTGCAGGAGAAAGAGGAGCAGTGAAAAGGGGCACCAAGCAGAAAAAGAACTGCAGTTGGCAGATTTTAAGTGGTGAGGGCTCAGGAGAGCCCCGGCGACCAAATAAGGCAGCACAAAGTTGGTGACTCTGAGCCACAAACAGATAGGGTGAAGATACCGCTTTAGAGCAGCACACGGCCAAAGAGCTGAGGTTGTGCTTGTGAGTTGGTGCTGGTGTGCAGACTTGGAATCCAGTGAAACAGAGTCGTGGGAAATGAGATTGAAACCCTGCGAGATGAGCCGGCATTGAGGCTGTTCCAGTTGGGGCGGCTTGTGGAAAAAATTCCAAGGTGAGATCTTGGAAGATGAAGATTCAAATTATACATGACAGAGAGTTTCAACGATATTGGTTGACTCGGCGTTTACTGACTTCTGAGAAGGCTATTGAGAATCTGTTTTGGTGGCACCTGCCACTGATTGTGCAGTGTGATGTATTCGACCACTGTTCACCTGTTAATTCATATGCACCTCATATTTACTCTGATTATTAGAATTAGATATTGTAGATTGGTCTATCTGTTTGACTTTGTAAAGTTTATTTTTGTTCGGTCAAAACCTGTTGAATCCTGTGGCTTCAATCACTGAGCAAGTTTCTTGAATCTTGGTCTTCCGATGGCAGCCATGGCTCCTGCCCAAGGTTGGATTTTTTAGTCCATTTCACCCGTTTTGCAGTGGGAAACTAAGGAACAGTGAGAGTTAGTGAGTCTCCTTCGGCAGAGAATGTCTAAGCCCTACCAAACGAGGATCAGGAGGGCACTCGAGGTACGATAGACAGAAAGATGGCAGAGAGCTCGGTGACATTTTTGCCCACACAATGGTCAACACAGCTACTAGTGGAGTTTTTGACAGCTAAATTCCAGCAGTAGAGGAAGGAGGCCTCGGAAGACTAGGCTAAGGTGGCAGAGCCAATCTGGGCTACCCTAGAGCAAGTAGAGCAGAGGTTGGCAGCGCAGAGTGCATCGCTCTAGAAGGTGAAGCAGTCGGTGGCCGACCTTACGGACCGTTTGGCCTCGTTAGAGGCTGAAATGCTGATGACGGCAGAAGACCATTGGAGTTTGCGGGAGAAGGTAGACGACTTGGTGAATCACTCGCGGAGGCAGAATCTCTGAACCATGGGGCTGCCTAAAGGGATCGAGGAGATGCAGGCCACAAAATACTTGACACGGATGTTCGAGAAGCTGATGGGGGAGGGAGTCTCCTGAAGTGGATCGGTCTCACAGGTCATGAGGAGTAGACTATGAGTGGGTGAGCTGCCAATCATTATGTGGCTACACCACTACTTGGACAAGGAGAAGATCCTGCGTTGGGCGAAGGAGATGAGAGTGTACCTGGGAAGATCATACGGTTTGCACTTACCAGGATTTGGGAGCAGAGTTGGCCAAGCTGCAGGCCAGGTTCAATAAGGTCAAGGCGGTGCTACTCGGGAATAAAATACAGTTCAGGGTGCTATATCCTGCTCATTTG
Source organism: Scyliorhinus torazame (assembly GCF_047496885.1). NCBI lineage: Eukaryota > Metazoa > Chordata > Chondrichthyes > Carcharhiniformes > Scyliorhinidae > Scyliorhinus > Scyliorhinus torazame. The sequence goes on along the minus strand of NC_092722.1, from coordinate 158,660,529 downwards.
TGAGTCAAATATGAGGGACGGGAACATTATTTTGATACGCCGAAGGAGACAAGTAAGTTCCTAAGGGACCATGGATTGGGGGACTTTTGAGAACGTTGGAACTTGGGTGGATACATCTGTGAAGTGGTTTGGAGGTGCTGCACTCTGAGGGAGGGGAACAGTTTGTGTTTGTGCCAGGTTATTATGTTTGGCTTTGTTTATAATACCAACTGGGTTTAGTTAGTGTTAAGGTAGAGCTGTTGTAACTTCTTATGCTCCCAGCAATGTTGGATGTGTATTAACGTGTGGGTTTTTTGGTGGGCAGGGTTTGGGGAGAAGGGGAGATGAGGGAGGGAAGATGGGGATGAAGGAGTACGGGAGGGCACAGAGGTTGGGTGGGGCAGAAGGGACAAACAGAGGTTTTTTGGGGAAGAAGCTGTTGCCCCGGGCAGAGGTGGGGGTCACCCTGCCAGCAGGTAGGCTAGTTAATGGAAGCAAAGTGGGGGGTAGAGTGGTGGGGAGAAAGTGGGAGGGGGAGGAGGAGGGAGGCAGGGTGCTTGGGAGGGGATGGTTTTCTTTGTGGCTGGGGGGATGGTGGGAAGTTTGGGTTGGGGAAGGGCAGGGGGAGGGATGGGTTGCTGATGTGGAATGTGTTGGTGTGGCTCAGTTGGTTCGGGGGGGGGATGATGTCCGTCATCTTCAGGAGGCCTGGAGGTTGGCTGGGGTAGGGCCTGGAGGAGCTCCTTAAACAGTGGATATGGCTGATCAGGGTTAGGTGGGGGGTGGGAGGCTGGAGCCTTCCAACCAGGCTGATTACCTGGAATGTTAGGGCACTGTGAGCCAATCAAAGAGACCCCGCATGTTTGTGCACTCAAAGAGCTTGAAGGCGAACATGGTGTTCATGCGAGAGACTCAGTTATTTGCAGATCAAATGAGATTGTGGAAAGGTTGGGCAGGGCAGGTGTATCATTCAGGGTTGGATATGAAGACAAGGGAGGTAGCGGTGCTGGTGAGTAAAAGGGTGGCATTTTTGGTTGGTAGTATTGTAGTGGCTTCTGGGGCAGGTTTGTAATGGTGAGTGAATGGAGGTTGGCGGGGGCACCTATGGTGATGGTGAATATATATGCCCCCAACTGGGATGGTACAGTTTGTGAAGACTGTGTTGGTGAAGGCCCCAGGCCTGGAGACACACACGTTGATTATGGGGGAGATTTCAATATGAATTTTGGATCCAAAGTTAGATTGGTTGTGTCCTAAGTCCCTGAAGGCATCGGCGATGGCAAGGAAACTGCTGGGATTTATGGAACGAATGGAAGGTGTGGACTCTTGGGGCTTGGGAGGCCGAGGGTGAAGAAATTCTCATTCTTTACGCATGTCCACTGGGGGTATTCCCGGATTTCTTTCTTTGTGCTGGATAAGAGGTTGCTGGTGGATCTAGTTGGGACGCAATATTCGGCGAGCGTGGTCTCAGACCATGTGGCACACATGGTGCGCTTACTCATGGAAAGAGGGGTTTTCAGTGCTGCAGGTTAAATGTGGGGCTGTTGACTGATGAGGGGGTCTGCAAAGGGATAGAGGTGGCTATACGAAATTATGCGGAGTTAAATGAGACGGAAGAGGTTTCCGCCTCAGTAGTGTGGGAAGCGCTGAACGTGGTGATCAGGGGAAGTTCATTTTGATCCAAGTGCATAAAGGGAAGGGGGAGTGGCTAGAAAGGCAAACATTAGTGGAGGCCATTCTGGAAGTGGATCAGAGGTACTCGGTGGCCCCTGAGGAGGCGTTGCTAAAGGAGAGGAGGAAGTTCCAGATGTGGGCGGTGCGCAAGGGAACTGGCGAATCACGTCCACGTGTTTTGGGTTTCCCGAAGTTGGAATGAGTTTTGAGAGGCCTTTGCGGGAACTATGTCGAAGGTGCTGGGGGTAAAGGTGGCTCCGAGTACATGGGTGGCTAGTTTGTGATCAGAGGCGCAGATGAGGGGTTCTTAATCAGGGGCTGGTTTAATAGCCCGTACCAGCCTCCCCGAACAGGTGCCGGAATGTGGCGACTAGGGGCTTTTCACAGTAACTTCATTCGAAGCCTACTTGTGATAATAAGTGATTTTCATTTCATTTCCTTTCATTTCATTTCATTTCTTGAGGTGGAGGTTGTTCATCGACCTCTTTAAAGAGTGGTGAAATGTCAAGGGGAGGGGTGGGGAGGGGTTGTCAGAAAATTCCAGCCTTTGTCTACTTTGAACAAAATGTAATTGGTTCTGAGCTGGTTCTTATTTAAAAAAAACTGGGGTCTGGTTGAGGATCATAACACAATAGATTGTCTATTTACATATTCAACATTAACCCTTTACACTACAAGATCCTCTTCCAATTCCAGTAGCTGCTGGAGTCACAGCACAGTCCCTTTAAATACCACAGGCTAAATTTAAGTGGACTTGCCTCCCATCAATTTGGGCCCTCTGATATGTGTGCAGCCGTTCAGCAATGTATTCAGCATTCTTGTAATCAGCAGGCAGCACAAGTTACACATGCTGCCTGCATCACAAGAAACAGGCAAGGATTAATTGCACATTGCAATCCGTGTCCATTATCAGACCTTATTCAATGTTTCCCTTTATGATTTTTCTGTGATTCTATGATACAGTGAGATTCTGAGTGACGCAGGCCAGAGAGGAACTGATTAGATTCATCACTCAAGTAATTCAGGATTGCAACGGGATCTTGATCAATTAGGCCAGTGGGCCGACGAATGGCAGATGGAGTTTAATTTAGATAAATGTGAGGTGATGCATTTTGGCAGATCGAATCAGGCCAGGACCTACTCAGTTAATGGTATGGTGTTGGGGAGAGTTATAGAACAAAGAGATCTAGGAGTACAGGTTCATAGCTCCTTGAAGGTGGAGTCGCAGGTGGACAGGGTGGTGAAGAAGGCATTCGGCATGCTTGGTTTCATTGGTCAGAACATTGAATACAGGAGTTGGGACGTCTTGTTGAAGTTGTACAAGACATTGGTACGGCCACACTTGGAATACTGTGTGCAGTTATGGTCACCCTATTATAGAAAGGATATTATTAAACTAGAAAGAGTGCAGAAAAGATTTACTAGGATGTTACCGGGACTTGATGGTTTGAGTTATAAGGAGAGGCTGGATAGACTGGGACTTTTTTCCCTGGAGCGTAGGAGGCTTAGGGGTGATCTTATAGAGGTCTATAAAATAATGAGGGGCATAGATAAGGTAGATAGTCAACATCTTTTCCCAAAGGTAAGGGAGTCTAAAACTAGAGGGCATAGGTTTAAGGTGAGAGATTCAGAAGGGCCCAGAGGGGCAATTTCTTCACTCAGAGGGTAGTGAGTGTCTGGAATGTGCTGCCAGAGGTAGTAGTAGAGGCGGGTACAATTGTGTCTTTTAAAAAGCATTTAGATAGTTACATGGGTAAGATGGGTATAGAGGGTTATGGGCCAAGTGCGGACAACTGGGACTAGCTTAATGGTAAAAACTGGGCGGCATGGACTGGTTGGGCCGAAGGGCCTGTTTCTATGCTGTAAACTTCTATGATTCTTCTATGAATTGTTTTCCATTCTGAAAAGTTCACGAGGCAGATCACCATGCTGATCATTTTTCACTGAAAATATATCTCTTCTGTGTGGTAGACATTAGTTTAGAAGTTCTCAACTGGAGCATGGAGTCCCTTTAAACAAATCCATTGGCCATAGTTATTAGGCGATAGATACCTCTGACATTGTCCACAGTTACAATGAGTAAGTGGTAACACTGTTACTTACTCAAAATCAACGATATGCAATCTTACTCTTCCATCATAGTCCACAAGTATATACCAAGTACATTTAGCGTTATTTGGGTAGTTCGCTGGATAATTGGGGCTGGAGAAAAATCCACTATCATCATCAAGTGTATTGCCACATTGCGGGTCTAAAAATACTGATGAAAAGAGAAAATGGCTAACATATAAAATAGGCTGTATTTTTGTCCTGCAATATTTCTCTCTCCGCTCTTCCTGAAAATTCTCTTAGCTCTGGTATTATTTGATTAGGAACATACCTCGCTTAACTCACTGATATTGTCTTTGGGATGTGACAGTTGGAACTACACACCATTATGTTTGGGATATTATACCTAAGTTTGATTTTGTTCTTTTTTCATTTTCAGAGTTTGTGAAGTCTGGAGCTCATTGGAGCCAACACCTACCAGGAAATACTACTTTGTTTGCATTCAATAGACATTATATGCAATCACCTCTGCTCAAAAGTGACATTTAGCCATCATTGGACATCACCTGCACTCAAAACTGATTATTTAGCCGTCATTTGACATTTCAAGTAGTGATCAACTAACATTATTTGTGATCAATTGACATCAACAGTGCTCTGGCAACATCACTTGTGATTGCTTACGATCATTTAAATACCTACAAAGCGCTCAGAAGCATTCAATTGATATTAAAAGCAGTCAGAGCTTATTTGTGAGTAGGTTTTGGTGATCATGACAAAACATCTTAATATGGAGCTATGATTTTTCTAGGTCCCAGCTGATGCAGTATATTATGGGTGCATTGTGTAGATTGACGCTGCACAAATCACTCGTGGAAGTTGAAACACGCTTCTGTTTTCTTCTGCACCTGTGATTTTAAGATTTCCAATGCTGAAAGATTACTTCACCTCGTCCATTCCAATCAGATCGCTATACATTTGCTAGGCTGCCTTAGCCAATCATGCCTCCAAGGTAGCAGCCCACTCTACCCCTGAATAAAGCCATTTCACATATTTCTCTTTCATAATTTTACTGGTTCCATTGAGTCTAAGTGTAAGGTGCATAGACATAATTCATGTGTATGGAGGGGACACATATTCAACATGAAAACAAAGTTATCTTGGTGGTGTGTATATGCAGCTGGTCAATACCAACTTTGCTAAGAATTTGAAATATAGTATGTTGTGTAAAGTAATTTCTCCAATTCATGTATGTCAATTACCGTGTATGTCCAAAACCTTAATTCATTCCACACAAATGCATTGAAAATAAAATATTTATACACTCGGAGAAAATTCAAAAGTACATGTTCCATGTTTTAGTTATTTGCTACAAACAGCTTCACTGGAAATTCAATCACCGGGTCCAGAATGACCAAACATCCTGAATTTTCTGGGACTGTTGCAGAATTTGCCTTCTTGTCCCACGTCCCACATCTCTTGGGATGCCGTTTGTCCCGATTTCTCAACTCATGCCATTGCCCAAACTTAGTTGGGGTCTGCGCAATCCCAGCAAGCGTGTGTAGATACAGACACGAGGGAGCAGCACTGGCTTGTGGCAACACCACTCGGCTGCCATTTGGGCTTGGAGGCAACCTGGGGGATGGGGTCCTACTCTGTTGGGGAGGTTGGAGGGTAGATTACAGCCGGATGACTGAAAGGTCAGTCTGATCCTTTCTGAATCTTTGAAAATAATCACACATACTGGGAGCGATTTTCCCAAAGGGGAACAAAGTCCCCTTGCTCATGCATTTAGCCTCGTGTTTCCAGCACTCGCAGTGCCGTGAAACACAGACTATTCAACGCAACCTGCATTTAAATGAGCTTGAACGGGAAACGCACATAGTCCGTTTTGGAGAGTGGAGAGCTCTGCTCCCCTGAACTCTCCAGTGTAGCGAGAGATCGGGAAGGCCATTTTTAAAGTCGTCCCGATCTCCAAGGCCCTCAAAACAATCCCCAAACCCAATCCCCAACACCCATGCCAGGCAACCATGGCCAGCTTGGCACCCTGGCAGTGCTTATGCCAGCTGGAAGTACCAAGTGGGTATCTTGGCACTGCCAGGCTGGCACCCAGGTGGAACTGCCAAGGTGCTAGGCTGGCATTGCCAAGGTACCCAGGTGGCACCGACAGTGCCAGGGCATCACCTTGCCCAAAGGACCTGCAGCTGGGCACCTCTGATCTCCTTGGAGACCCCCACCAATGTTGTTCCGTCTGGCCCTTGCTTGTGGGGACCAATGCTGAAAGGCACTCGCCCGAGGTCTCCCAGGTGAAGGGGATGAATCCCAAAGCCTCAGGTACCTTGGGAAACTGCACACTAGAGTGATGCTATCTGTCTCGCTCTAATTTTCAGATTTGTTAAAAAGTGATCCTGCCCATTGTGGGTGGGATTCACATCGCAACGTCGTGCGAGATTGCGTTGTAGAGTGGAGAGCTCTGCTCCCCGGAACTCCCCATTGTAACATGCCGGGAGCAGAGTCTACTGGCTTTCATCGGCCATGCTGCGCCGTGGAGAGCTGCTTTTCCGGCACAGCGTGGCCGTTGGATTGCGACCCAAAATCCTTTCCATACCATTCTAATTTCAACTGCAGTGAACTGATTTAGAGAAGTGATTTAATACTTACTTTCATCTGACGACGATTCGTGGTATTTTGCAATGAAACCAGGACCAGTATTTTGGGAATCAGATTGAAAATAAACAGTCATAGCGTTGGATGATGATGTAAATTTCTGGTTTGATCCAGTGCATATTGTGGAAAGCACAGGAGAATTTGTTGAAGGCCCATCATGAATTTTAAGATAATCGTTTGAGCAACCTGGTGAAACTTCCAACCTGCACAAAGAATGTATTATTTAAAACATAAAATGCTGGATAAACTCAACAGGCTTTGCATGGCAAGATCCATGGCAAGAAACAGAGTTAATGTTTCAGATCTAAATGTATTTAGAATTTATTTTCCATTTTTCATTAACAACTTCCTTCATAAACCCTGCACCATTTATCCGGGACGGGATTCTCCGGCCTCCCAGCCACGCGTTACTCAGTGGTGGGAGGTGGCGCGCTGTTCACTGTCAATGTGAATTCCCATTGAAGCCACCCCACATCGCCGGGAAACCCCCAGCGGGGGTGCACTGCCGGCGGGACCAGAGAATCCCGCTGCCAGAGAACAGCCGAAGAATTCCAGCCCGGATATCGATTCAAAACATAGGGAAGCATGGAACGAGGATGGACCATCTAATTATTCAGCCCCAATCTTTCCACAACTCAAACACTCAGATGAATGCTACATCATTTATTTTATTACCTGAGGAAGGAACAAGAGAAGCTGGACTGGTCGTCCTCAAAGTAGAATGGTTTAAGATGGGATTTGATAGAGGTGCTTACAATTATGAAGGGTTTTGATGGGCTAAAACGTGAGAACTGTTTCCAGTAGGGTCAGTGGCTAGAAGGAATAAGTTTAAAGATGATTGGCAAAAATAAACTGAGGTGCGATGAGGAAAAATTATTTCACAAGATGAATTGTTCTGGTCTAAAATGCATGGCCTAAAAGGATGGTAGTAGCTGATTCAATAATAACTTTCAAAAGGATGTTATATAAATATTTGAAGGGAATGATTTGAAAGGCTCTGGGGACAGAGTAGGGACTGAGGCAAATTGGACAGCTCTTTCAAAGAGCCAGCAGGGACACGTGGCTGAATGGTTTTCTTCTGTGCAGTAAGATTCTGTGGCTATAAAGTTTGGCTATTCAGTAGTTTCGGCTCCGGAGATAACAGAGGAGGAAATTTGTGACATCAGTCAGTGTGTAGCGCTGATATCTATGCCAGTGCTTGAATTTTCAATCTGGCCGCTCTAGATATGACCCATTCTGAAACCTGAACTGCTAAGCATGTTTTCTGTAGCAGCAAGGATTCCCCCCATCAATGGTATTCAAAGAGTCCATCATCGACTCTCGGGATTAGTTACAAATTTACTTTTATTGGATCTCACTGAGTTTGTAGGAATGGTTGGCGGTTTGAAGAGTTGTCTAAAGTTGGTGAAGTTGACAATGAGTTGTGATGATAATGGAAAAGGCCTTTGTTTTGACTTTAAGGATTCGGAGCAGATCATTTTCTCTCAGTCACAGCTGCTGTAATAACCATCCAACCTTTACCTGTAACATAAGTAAGAAATGCAGGAGTGGCAGTACAGAAGAGAACCAAATGCTGTGATTCCACCACGATGCATTGGGCTGTCCCAAGCCCAGTGTGCAGCCCCATCCCAATCTGGACATGACCCTCACCAAGCTCTTTAACAATTTATTTTTAAAATATTTTCATTAAACATTTTTTATTCTTACAAAACAAATGAACACCCCAAAACCCCAAATGAACACCCCAACCCTCTTCCCCCACAACATCTGATGGTGACTGTCATAATATACATCTATGTATACAATGGAGTGCGGACAGGCAGTGATTGACACACAGGATGACCAGTAAGCACACAGAACAGAGCAGCCAATCACCAGACAGGACACGACCACTATAAAGCCAGAGGGGACCAGTTCTCCCGCTCTCTCGGGACCCAGCCTCTGAGACAGTCAGAGCTCGTGAGCTAGCCAGTGCCTGCACCATATGGTAGCTAGGTTAGTCTGGTCAGGCTAGTGTCAGGTCTCCAGTCAAATCAGCATAGTGTCAACCCACAGTTGAACATGTATAACAGTTTGGATGTTGAATAAAATGGTGTTGCATTTTATCAAGTGTTGGAGGTCTGTCTCTTGCTACACTGCATCAAGTGCGGTTTACCTCGACCCAGCCTACCAAACACATCATGGTACCAGCTGAGCGATGCTGCAAATTTGACGGACCTACCTTGAGTGAATCAGCGCTGACCAGCAAACAGCCATCCGGTGACATGGAAAACGTCCGCCCTCCTCCGCAGCTCCGCATCGCCGGCAACCTCGGTGCAAATTGGAGGACCTTCAAACAAAAGTTCCAACTCTATCTCGAAGCCACCGATCGTGAGGCCGCATCGGACGCCAGGAAAATCGTACTATTCCTCTCACAGCCGGGGCCCACACCATCCACATCTACAACTCCCTTACATTCGCTGAAGGCGAAGACAAGACAAAATTTAAAACAGTCCTACTGAAGTACGACAGCCACTGCGACATTGCGGTGAATGAGAGCTTTGAACGGTACGTTTTCCAGCAGAGGCTTCAGGGTAAGAATGAACCTTTTCAATCCTTTCTGACCCATCTCCACATCCTCGCGCAGTCATGTAACTATGACTCGACCACTGATTCCATGATCCGGGATCAGATCGTTTTCGGGGTCCACTTTGATTCCCTTCGTCAGCTGCTCCTGAAAGTCAAGCAGCTCACCCTCACCATCGCCATCGAAACGTGCGTTCTCCACGAACATGCTAACAATCGGTACTCCCACATCAGGGCGGCAGAAAAGGCAAAGCTAACCTCCCACGAGGCGGAATGGGTGCAGCCCATCGCACAAATGCAGGGCCTAAGTATCGACGAGAGTGGTCATTCCGCACGCGTTTCCGGGCCCCTGCACATGCGTGCCACGACCGAGGGGACGGCGAGACCGACGACCAGACTGCGCAGGTGTGTACGCCGTTTGACCGCACTGCGCATGCGCGATGGCGCACGGAACGCGCTGAAGTTGGCGTCATGATGTGTCCGAATTGTGGCTCCGCCCATTTAAAGCGGCAATGTCTGGCAAAATCATGACGGTGTCTACAGTGTGGCAAGCTTGGCCACTACGCAGCCCTTTACAGATCTGCTCCACTGCCCAGCATTCAGCGATCCCAGCCACGGCGCAGAAGTGTCCGTTCAATACAGCAGACCATGCCAGACTCCGACCCTGAGAGCCCAACAGATCCTGATGCTGCGTGCCTCAAATCTCCATACCGGGTGGGCATCATTACGAAGCATGCGTTGCCTTTCTCCAAGACAGCGACGCACCTCCCAATCCTCAGTGTGGATCCCGACGATGAGTGGTGTGCTGTCCTCACAGTCAACAAGGCTCACATCCGGTTCAAACTGGACACCGGCGCATCGGCAAACCTCATCTCCAAATCCGATCTCGACACCATCCTCGTCAGACCAAGCATTCTTCCACCGGCCTGCCAGCTCCGTGACTACAATGGCAATGCAATAGCTGCCAGTGGCTCATGCCAAATCGGGAGTTTCTAATAAGTCATTTAAAGCGACACTGCGATTTGAGAACGTGAGACCTGACAGAGCATCCCTCCTCGGTGCTCGAGCCTGCAAACTCCTGAACTTGGTTCAGCGAGTCCACAAGATGTCATCCTCACAGGCGACGGCCTCACCTGATGAGAACGTCCAGGCTGAAATTGATGACATCATCACGCAGTACCACAGCGTGTTCGACGGAATGGGCACACTCCCATACCGATACAAAATCCTGCTCAAACCGAACGCCACCCCTGTGATCCATGCACCACGTCGGGTGCCGGCACCCCTCAAGGACCGCCTCAAGCAGCAGTTACAGGACCTCCAGGACCAGGGCATCATATCAAAGGTCACAGAACCCACGGACTGGGTCAGCTCCATGGTCTGCGTCAAGAAGCCGTCAGGGGAGCTTCGAATCTGCACGACCCCAAGGATTTAAACCGCGACATCAAGAGGGAGCATTACCCGATACCAAAACGAGAGGAGTTGACCAGCGACATGGCTCATGCCAAACTCTTTACAAAGCTGGACGCCTCCAAGGGGTTCTGCCAAATACAGCTGGATGCATCCAGTCGCAAGCTGTGCACATTCAATACCCCATTCGGTCGCTACTGCTACATCATCTCTGCCTCAGAGGTATTTCACCGCTTCATGGAACAGATGATGGAGGGTATCGAGGGGGTGTGCGTGTATGCTGACGATGTCATAATCTGGTCCACAACTCCTCAAGAACACATCGATCGCTTCAAGCAGGTATTCCACAGAATCCATGAGCATGGCCTCCGACTCAACAGAGCCAAGTGCTCGTTCGGTCAATCAGAAATCAAATTCCTTGGTGACCATATCTCGCAGCAAGGCGTGCGGCCAGATGCTGAAAGGTCTCGGTGATCAACGCCATGAAGACCCCCGAGGACAAGAAGGCGGTCCTCCGCTTTCTAGGGTTGGTCAACTTTCTCGGGAAGTTCATTCCCAACGTGGCGACACACACCACAGCCCTCCGCCATCTCATCAAAAAGTCGACGGAATTCCAGTGGCTGCCCGCTCATGAGAACGAATGGCGTGAGCTCAGGGCAAAACTCACCACAGCCCCGGTTCTGCCGTTCTTCGACCCGACCAAAGAGACCAAAATATCCACCGACGCGAGACAGGACAGTATTGGGGCGGTCCTCCTCCAATGGGTTGACTCCTCCTCATGGGCCCCAGTTGCGTCTGCCTCCAGAGTCATGACGCCCACTGAGCAACGGTATGCTCCGATCGAGAAGGAATGCCTGGGCCTCCTAACGAGAAACGACAAATTTCACGACTATGTGTATGGCCTGCCTAAATTCACGGTTGAGACGGACCACAGGCCACTAGTCCACATAATCCAGAAGGATTTGAATGACATGATGCCTCGGTTACAACAAATCCTTCTCAAGCTACGCCGCTATGATTTTGAACTTGTCTACACGCCAGGCAAAGAACTCACTGTTGCAGATGCCCTTTCCAGGTCTATCACCACACCGTGTGAACAAACTGACTTTGTCTGCCAAATCGATGCGCAGGTGCAATTGTGTGCCTCCAACCTTCCGGCCACTGATAAGAGAGTCATCCAAATTCGTGAGGAAACGGCCAAGGTGTTACAGCGTGTGATGCAGCACCTCACGAATGGCTGGCAGAAGGGACAGTGTCCCCAGTTTTACAACGTCATGGACGACCTGACGGTGGTGGACGGCATCCTCATGAAGCTCGATAGGATTGTGATTCCGCAGAGCATGCGAGCTATGGTGATCGGCCAACTCCATGAGGGTCACTTGGGGGTCGAGAAATGTCGACGCAGAGCTCGAGAGGCGGTCTATTGGCCGGGCATCAGCCAGGATGTTGCCAACACGGTCCTCAACTGCCCCACATGTCAGAAATTTCAGCCAGCTCAACCCAGAGAAACTCTGCAGCAACATGAGATAGTGACCTCCCCATGGTCCAAAGTCGGTGTCAACCTCTTACATGCCAAGGGGCGTGACTATGTCCTCCTGGTCGACTACTTCTCCAATTACCCTGAAGTGGTGAAACTGTCCGACCTCACGTCGAAGGCAGACATTAAAGCATGCAAAGAAACGTTTGCCAGGCATGGGATACCGCTCACGGTGATGAGTGACAACGGTCCCTGTTTTTACAGCCAGGAATGGTCTGATTTTGCCCACCTATACAACTTTCGTCACGTAACCTCCAGCCCCTACTACCCGCAGTCAAACGGGAAGGCCGAAAAAGGGGTCCATATCGTCAAGAGATTACTATTCAAGGCTGCAGGCTCAGGCTGCGACTTCAACCTGGCGCCGCTGGCATACAGTGCAACCCCGCTGTCCACTGGGTTGTCTCCCGCGCAGATGCTCATGAATCGCACTCTGCGAACCACGGTTCCAGCCATCTATGTTCCAGACCTTGACCACCTCTCAGTCATACAAAAGATGCAGCAGTCTCGGGCCCAACAGAAATCAGTATACGACGCTCATGCCACGGATCTCCCTGAGCTGGTCCCAACTGATCGTGTTCATGTGCAGTTGCCTGACGGCGGCTGGTCCGCCACAGCTGTGGTGGTCAAGCAAGTGGCCCCGAGATCGTTCCTCGTCCGCATGGCTGATGGCTCCTTCCTACGGCGCAACAGACGGGCGCTGCGCAGAGTTCCACGCCCGCCACCTAACCATGATGTCCCACCTCACACAATGCTTCCTCCGGACGTGCCCTACAACGAGGCCACCGATCTACCAGCTGTTATAGGCGAGGCTTTTCAAAACCCCAAAATGTATCATGGAGTTCAACCCACCTCTCCCTTTAATGGATTTGTTGCTTTTCCGAGCACACGGCTTTTTCCCTAGGTGTGGGATTACAATTATGGACATGTGGGTTTGTAAACACAAAACACTGTTTATTCCATGAACTCAACTTAACACCTTAAATAAACATTGGATCTCTTAAAACCCCTTACTTCAAAGATTACTCAGAAAATATTGCAACAGTAAATACTTCCTTAAAATGTTCCTTCAAACTTCCAAGAGACCGAACACCCTTAAACAGTATCACATCAGGTTGAAGGATATATATATATTTTGTAGAATGGCAGAGACTGTCGCAAACTGGCTTTCTACTTTTAAACTGCTCTCAGCAAAACCAGCCAGGCACTTTTTAGCTGCTCTCAGCAAAACCAAACTGCAAAACTTGCAGCTCCCTGGAAACACATAGACACTGCTTTTAAACTGAAACTAAAAACCTGCAAAACACAGACTGCAAAATGGCTGAACTAAAGCCCAGCCCCACCCACTCACTGACATTACTGTTTTCTTAAAGGTACATTGCTTACACATCCATTCCACGCCCGCCACCTAACCATGATGTCCCGCCTCACACAATGCTTCCTCTGGACGTGCCCTATCACGAGGCCACCGATCTACCAGCAATTCTGCCATCCTCTGCCACCACCGCATTGGCGGCGGTCCCACCTATCTAAGTGCAGGTGGCCCATAATCCGCCCTTGAGGCGGTCAACCAGAATTCATCGCCAGCCGCAGCAACTCAACTTATAGACTGAACTTTTGCATAACTGTGTTATGACCTTATCGTTTTGACCTCTGTAAATATCATTGTTACCGTTTCATCTGCCCTATATCTGCACTAGCGACACCTTCCTGTGTACATAAGGTCATTTTTGCACATTCTGTATGTAGTCACGCACATATACACAGCCACACGCACATGCACCTTGTCATGTGAGAGTACCTTTAAGACATGGATGTTTAAGCAATGTACCTTTAAGAAAACAGTGATGTCAGAGAGTGGGTGGAGCTGGGCTTTAGATCAGCCATTTTGAAGTTTGAGTTTGGGAAAAGCAGCTTGTGTGTGTCTGTGTGTTTCCAGAGAGCTGCAGTTTGGAAAGAGCTTGGGAGTGTCTGTGTTTGCAGTGAGCTGGATTTCTGCCATGAAAGACTATCTCTGGATCATTTGGGTGATTTCAACTCATAATAGTAAAGCCTTTAACCTGATGTGATTCTGTTTAAAGGTGTTAAGTCTCTTGGAAGTTTGAAGGAACATTTTGAGGAATTATTTACTGTTGCAATATTTTCTGAGTTATCTTTGATGTAAGGGGTATTAAGAGCTCCAATGTTTATTTAAGATGTTAAGTTGAGTTCATGGAATAAACAGTGTTTTGTGCTTAAAAACCCACGTGTCCATAATTGTAATCCCACTCCTAGGGAATAAGCCATGTGCTAGGAAAAGCAACAATACATTAAAGTGGAAGGTTGGTTCAACTCCATGATACATTTTGGGGTTCTGAAAATACCTCGCCCATATCAATTGGGGGCTCGAGGGGGATAAAAGTCTAACTATTGGATTGGCTTTTGTGACCTGAAAGACAGTGAAGGATTGTTGCTTTTCCGGTGTGGTATTTTTGTTTAAGTGGGGAGTGTGTTGTGGACAATGGCTCTTTCAGAGGCTCAGATGTTTTTGGGGGTGGAGACTGTCAGACACAGTACTTTACGGACAGAGATGTAAAGCAGGCTGTTGGGTATGGCAAAAACAATGCAATTAACATTACCTGACAAAATGCGAAAAGATGAGGTAATTATGCCGGTGGTTAAGCATTTAAAGTTGCCTGAGGTAAAGTTTGACTCATGGGAAATGGCAAAAATTCAGTTGCAAAGATTTAAAGCGGCTTGAATGCGAAAGCGAGAGAGCGGAAAAAGAAAGAGAAAGAGATAGAGAGGAAAAAGAAAAGGAGAGAGAAGAAAGAAACAAAGAAAGAGATAGAGAGGAAAGGGAAAAAGAGAGAGTTTGAACTTCGGAAAATGGCTCTGAAACATAAAAATCAGTTAAAATTGGCAGACGCAAAGGGACACGTACAGTTGGAGGAGGTGGATGAGGATAATGAGACACAGTGTCATAGTCGAAGACGTGGTGGGGATCTATTTAAACATGTCCAAACATTACCAAGGTTTGACGAGAAGGAGGTAGAAGCCTTTTTCATTTCATTTGAGAAGGTAGCTAAACAAATGCAATGGCCACAGGACATGTGGGTATTACTGATTCAAACAAAGCTGGTAGGTAGGGCTAGTGAAGTGTTTGCATCACTACCGGAGGAGGTATCTGGAACGTATGAGGAGGTGAAGAAATCCATCTTAAGTGCATATGAGCTAGTGCCTGAAGCTTACAGACAATGGTTTAGAAATTTAAGGAAAGAATTTGGTCAAACATACATGGAGTTTGAAAGGCTCAAACAGAGTAATTTTGATAGGTGGATAAGGGCTTTGAAAATAGACCAAACTTATGAAGCTCTCAGAGATATTATATTTTTGGAGGAGTTTAACAATTCAATTCCTAATGTAGTGAGAACTCATGTGGAAGAACAGAGAGTTAAAACTGCGAGATTAGCAGCGGAAATGGCAGATGATTATGAATTAGTTCATAAATCAAATATTGGTTTCCGACATCAGTTTCAGCCGGTGAGGGATAGAAACTGGGGACATGAGAAATACTCAAGTGGGAAAGGTAAAGGTGATCTGATGGGAGAAAATAAAGAGAGTGTACCTCAGATTAAAAAAGAAAGCCAGGAGGGTGGAAAAATGAAAAGTTTCAGATGTTTTCACTGTAATAAACTAGGCCATGTAAAGTCACAGTGTTGGTGGTTGAAGAAAAGCACTGGGAAGGCTGATGTGGTAAAACAGGATAAGACAGTGGGGTTTGTTAAAGTGGGAAAGGAAAGCCCAAGGGAAGTGAAGGAGGTGCAAACGATTGTACAGCCTGTTCAAGAAGTAATTGTTAAGAAGGTGCCAGATGTATTTAAAGAATTTACTTGTGTGGGTAAAGTTTACTCATGTGTATCAGGAGGAGCAGGTAAAGAAGTCACAATTTTAAGAGATACAGGGGCTAGTCAACATTTAATGGTAAAAGATGAGGAATTACGTAGTTTGGGAAGAATGTTGCCAGAAAAGGATTTGATATATGGAATTCAGGGTGAGAGGAGTAATGTTCCATGATACAAGGTAAGGTTGGAAAGTCCAGTGAAGAGTGGTGAAGTGGTAGTAGGAGTAATAGATAAATTATCTTGTCCAGGAATACAGTTTACCTTGGGTAATGATATAGCTGGATCGCAGGTGGGAGTGATGCCTACTGTGGTTGATAAGCCAGTGAAAAATCAGACAACTGAAGGGTTTAAGGACGAATATCCTGGTATTTTTCCGGATTGTGCAGTAACAAGGTCACAAAGTCACAGGTTAAGACAAGAGGAGAAATCAAAGAGTGAAGATGAAGTTGAAGTGCAATTATCAGAAACGATTTTTGATCAGATGATTGAAAAAGAACAAGAACAGGTGGAGGATGAGGCGGATATTTTGAGTTCAGGAAAATTGGCGGAGTTACAACAGAAAGATGTAGAAATAAAACGGATCTATCAGAAAGCATATACGGAAGAGGAATCTGAGAGTATACCAGAGTGTCATTACCGTAAAAGTGATGTCTTGATGACGAAATGGAGACCTTTACATATGCAGGTGGATGAAAAGTGGGCAGATGTTCATCAAGTCATATTGCCGGTAGGGTATAGAAAGGAGGTGTTGCGAGTTGCACATGAGGTACCAGTGGGAGGTCATTTGGGAATAAGGAAAACTCAAGCTAAAATCCAGAAACATTTTTATTGGCCTGGACTACATAAAGATGTAGTTAAATTTTGTCAATCACGTCACACATGTCAAGTGATAAGGAAACCTCAAGCAGTGATAAAACCAGCACCCTTAATACTCATTCCAGCATTTGAGGAACGTTTTACGAGGGTCATAATTGGTTGTGTAGGACCGCTTCCTAAAACAAAAAGTGGGAATCAATATCTTTTGATGATAATGGATGTGTCTACTAGGTTTCTAGGGGCCATTCCAGTACGTAATATTACAGCTAAAAGGATTGTGGAGGAGTTACTTAAATTCTTTACAAGATATGGACTACCCACAGAAATTCAATCGGATCAAGGATCAAATTTTACTTCAAAGTTATTCAAAGAAGTTATGGATAGCTTAGGAATAAAACAATTTAAATCAACTGCGTGCCATCCAGAATCGCAGGGTGCGTTAGAAAGGTGGCATCAGACATTAAAGACAATGTTGAGGGCGTATTGTCAAGATTATCCAGAGGATTGGGATAAAGGAATCCCATTCGTATTGTTTGCAATTAGGGATGCACCTAATGAGTCTACCAAATTTAGTACTTTTGAACTAATTTTTGGTCATGAGGTAAGAGGACCACTTAAATTGAATAAGGAGAAATTGGTGGGTGAGAAATCGGAAATTCCACTATTGGATTACGTGGCAAATTTTAGGGAACGATTAAATGGAGCAGGTGAATTGGCTAGACAACATTTGAAAGTTGCACAAAATATGATGAAACGGGTAGCTGACAAGAAATCCAAAGTTCGTAGTTTTGCCAGTGGGGATAAAGTTTTAGTGTTGTTACCAGTGGTAGATGAGCCTTTAAAAGCTAGGTTTTGTGGACCGTATCAGATTGAAAGGAGATTAAGTGAGGTGAATTATGTGGTAAAAACACCAGATAGAAGGAAGACTCACCGAGTGTGTCATGTGAATATGCTTAAAAGATACTTTGAAAGGGAAGGAGAGGAAAAGGAGGTTTTAATGATTCTAACTCAAAGTGACGAACCAAATCCAGATGACTGTGAATTTGACATACCTCAAATTAAATTGGAAAATGAGGATGTTCTTAAAAATTGGGATGAATTGTTAAGTTACCTTCCAGAGGAAAAACGAACTGACCTGAAAGAGTTATTGATATCACATGGGCAAGTTTGTAGAGATAAATTGGGAAGTACTAAAACGGCTATACATGATGGAGATGTGGGAAATACTGTTCCAATCAAACAATATCCATATATGCTTAATCCTTTAAAATTGGCACAGGTGAACAGAGAGATTGAGAGTATGCTTAAAAATGGCATAATTGAAGTGGGTTGCAGCCAATGGAGCTCACCCATAGTTATGGTACCTAAACCAGATGGTTCCCAACGGTTGTGTGTGGACTATCGAAAGGTGAATGCAGTTACAAGAATGGACTCTTATCCTATCCCACGTTTGGAGGATTGCATTGAGAAAGTGTGACAATCCGCTTTTATTTGCAAATTGGATTTACTGAAAGGTTACTGGCAAGTGCCTTTATCTGAAAGGGCAAAGGAGGTTTCAGCTTTTGTGACTCCAGATGGTATATACCAGTTCAAAGTTATGCCATTTGGCATGAAAAATGCCCCAGCAATATTTAAACGGTTAACTAATACAATTGTTTCATGATTACCCAATTGTGCGGTATACATCGACGATCTGGTAGTTTTCAGCCAGACATGGAAAGAACATTTAAAACATCTGAAGGAGTTATTCGATCGACTTCAGGAGGCGGGTTTGGTGATAAACCTAGCCAAAAGTGAATTTGAAAAAGCCGAGGTCACTTTCCTTGGCCATACAATCGGACAGGGTCAACTGGTCCCACGGGATGTGAAAACGAAAGTTATTGGGGAGTTTCCGATACCCTCGACACAACGGTAAATAATGCGATTTCTTGGTGTGAGTGGATTTTACTGGAAATTTGTACCAAATTTTAGCAGTGTGGTCGCTCCACTGACGGACTTGCTCAAGAAGCGTAACAAATTCCAGTGGACAGCGGCGTGTCAAAGTGGCTGTTGATGCGAGCGATGTGGGCGTAGGTGCGGTGCTTCTACAAGACGACGACGAAGGGCTAGAGTTGGTTATTTTTCAAAGAAATTGAATTCCCACCAGAAAACGTATTCGACGATTGAGGAGACTTTGAGTTTGATGCTGGCTTTGCAACATTTTCACATTGATGTGACCAGCAATCCATCTGACACCATTATATATACTGATCATAATCCTTTGATGTTTTTGGAGCGATTCCGGAATAACAATGCAAGGCTGTTTCGCTGGAGTTTATTGTGCAGCCATTTCATTTAAAAATAGTACATGTGGCAGGACGGGAAAATGTGATAGCCGATGCTTTGTCACGAATGTGATCAATTGAGAAGGTTTTCGGTTGGAAGAAGAAAAACAAAGAAAAATGGACTACATTATTATACTTTTGCGTGTGTTGTTTATTTTTTAAATGAAAAGGTATATTTACTTAGTGGATGGTGCAAAAGTGAAAAATGAAACCAATTTGAAGTTGACGGTTTTTGTTTTTTTCTTGGAGGAAGGTGTCATGTGAGAGTACCTTTAAGACATGGATGTTTAAGCAATGTACCTTTAATAAAACAGTGATGTCAGAGAGTGGGTGGAGCTGGGCTTTAGATCAGCCATTTTGAAGTTTGAGTTTGGGAAAAGCAGCTTGTGCGTGTCTGTGTGTTTGCAGAGAGCTGCAGTTTGGAAAGAGCTTGGGAGTGTCTGTGTTTGCAGTGAGCTGGAACACAAACTTAGGTCCAATCCCAAACTGCTCCTACACCACGAGCAGGTACCCCCACTCTATCCTATTGAAGACTTTTCCACATCGAAATCCAATATACCACTTCTTGTTCTCCCCCTCTGCCTGGGACAATAGCACATTCAGGGAGCGCCACACACTGAAAGACAATTGCCTACCCTTAACAAAACCTATTTGATCCTCCTCAACAAACTGCGATGGACACCTCTCCAACCTGAGTGGCCAGCACCTTTGCCAAAATATTTGCATTAACATTCAACAATGCAATTGGTCAGTATGACCCACACTCCATCGGGTCCTTGACCTTTTTTAATAGGAGCAAGATGGATGCCTGACTTATCGTCTCCGGGAGCGACCCCTAGGCCACCGAATCCTCAAATGCCTCCACCAATAATGACAAACTACTGCTTGCTAAAGAGAGAACCCATCCACCAGAGCACCCTTTCCCCCACTTCCAACAAACAAACAAGATCAAAAACACCCACCCAACTCTCCTGCCACATCGAAATTCCCCATCAAAAGCCAAACCCCACCCTCTTTCACCCCAACAATTACACACATTAAAAGACATTTAAGGGCATCAATCTGAAAATACCCCGATGAACAGAAACATAAAACTTTATCAAAACATTTGTCACCAACCAAACTCAAACCATTGAGTGAAATAAAGTCTCTCTTCCACTTTGGTCAATCCAGTTCCAATCTTTCTGCCTTCACATCCTCCACTGTCTCGAAGAAATGATCCCTAGAATTGTGCATAGCTCTTAGCTTCACCAGGTAGACCACTCCGAAGTGCACTCCATTCTTGTGCAGTGTTGCCTTTACCTCATTAAAGACTGCCTGCCTCTTCCACCATGTGATCCTAATGTATCCAAATCTCAGCTCCTTTCCACCTCATCTCTCGTGTCTGCTTGACCCACCTCAGCACCTTTTTCCACTGATAGCTATGGAAGGACACAATCACTGCCCTCGGCAGCTCATTCGCCCACGGTTTTAGCCGAAGCGACCAGTAGGCCCAATCCAACACCACAGGATGGGACATTGTCCTGCTCCCCCATCAACTTCTTCAGAATCGCCGACACAAACTCTGTCGGCCTAGGGCCCTCAGGCAGCCCCACAATCCCAAGTTCTGCCGCCGCAATCTCTTCTCAAGGTCCACCACCTTGGCTCCCAGGCCCTTATTTCTGTCTTCCACCTTGGCCAGTTCAGCTTCTAGCGAGGTGAGCTGGTCACTGTGGCTGGACAGTGCCTCCTGCTCCCGCACCACCTCAGTTGTTCTTCCAAGCATCACCGTTATTGAGGCCAGCAGATCCTCTTCCATTGGTTGGCACAGTAGCACTGTGGTTAGCACTGTTGCTTCAACAGCGCCAGGGTTCAGGTTTGATTCCCACTTGGGTCACTGTCTGTGCGGAGTCTGCACTTTCTCCCTGTGTCTGCGTGGGTTTCCTCTGGGTGCTCCGGTTTCCTCCCACAAGTCCCGAAAGATGTGCTTGTTAGGTGAATTGGACATTCTGAATTCTCCCTCAGTGTACCCGAACAGGCGCTGGAGTGTGGCGACTAGGGGATTTTTACAGTAACTTCATTGCAGTGTTAATGTAAGTCTACTTGTGACAATAATGAAGATTATTATTATTATTTTAAAGAATGTTTGAGCGATTCCAACATTTCCCTCCCTTGCCGTTTAAAGTGCTTATAAAACTGACGTTCAAATTCCACCAGCATCACTTCCGTCAGTGTACCAATCCATATAACTGCGGCCCCACCCAGCAAGCTTGACTCCGCCATCTTTCCCGGCAACACACCTTTCCCTGAGTTCTAGTCTCTCCCATAAGGGAAAACATCCTATTAGTATTTACCCTGTTAAGTTCCTTAAGGCTTTACATGTTTCAATACAACCACTTCTCATTCTTCTAAACTCCAAAGGGATCAGCCAATCCAACCTTTCCTTCACCCAGGAATTCAGCTCTGCTTTACTTCCAATGCAATTATGTCCTTTCCTAAGGAAACCAAAACTGTATACATTACCTCAGTTGTGGTCTCACCAACTCCCTGGACAACTGCAGCTAAATTCCTCTGCTCCATTCTGCTTGCAATAAATTACAACATTCTATTTGCCTTCCAAATCTCCTGCTGCACCCACATACTGACTTATTTTGACATTCATGTATCAGATACTTTCTGTGTCCGAGTTCAGCAGCTTTCCTCCCTTAACCTCATAATCTGCTTAGCTATTCTCCATGCCAAAGTGGACGTGTTCATTTTTGTCCCACATTATACTCCAGGTATCAAATTTTTGCCCACTTACTCAACCTATCCCACTGCAGAATCCATATATCTCTTCACAACACATTCTCCTACCTATCTTTGTGTATTCAGCAAATTTAGTAACCACAGCAAATTTACCTTCATCCAAGTCAACGCTATAAATTGTAAATAGTTGAGGTCCTAGAACTAATCCCCGTGGTACTCCATAGTTACTGCTTGCCAACACAGAACTGTTCCATTTATCCCCACTCTCTGCTTCTTGTTAACCAAGCAATCTTCTATCGGTGCTAATATGTTACCCTCTGCACCATGAGTTCTTATTTTCCTTAGTAATCTTAGGCCTGGCACCTTATCAAATGCCTTTTGGAAATTCAAGTACACTACATCAACAGGTTCCCCTTTTTCCACGTTGCTTGTTGCTTCTTCAAAGAACTCCAGTACGGGATGGAGCGGGGGAGTGGGCTGAAGAAGGATGCTCTTGGCAGGGTTGCTGCAGACTCAGTGGGCCAAATGGCCTCCTTCTGCACTGTAGGGATTCTATGGATTAGTCAAATATGATTTTCCTTTCACAAAGCCACGTTGACTCTGCCTGATAGCATTAAGATTTTTTAAGTGTCCTGTTATAAGCTCCTGAACAATAGGTTCTAGTATTTCTCCATGACAGATGTTAAGCTAATTGGTCTTTCGCCTCTATTTTCAGTCTCCTTCCTTTTTTGAATACAGGAGGTACATGCAATATTTTTCAATCTGATGGGATCATTCCAGAAGCGAGAAATTTTGGAAAATTACAACCAATGCATCTATGCTCTCAGCAGCCACTTCTTTGAAGACCCTTGATGAAGTTCTCAGGTTTTGGGGAGCTTGTCAGCTTTTAGTTCCAAATGTTTTCTCAGTACACTTTCTCTGGTGATTGCAACTATTTTACATTCCTCCCTTTCTTTCACCAATTGATTCACAATTATTTCCTAGATCCTGGGCGTCATTCTCCGCCGGCGGGAGTCTCCGTTCTGCCGGCGCCCGGGGGTTTCCCGACGGCGTGGGGGTGCCCCACAATGGGAAACCCCATTGACCGGCCGGTGTTACGGAGACTCCCGCCGGCCGGTCGGCGCAGAAATGTGGCGGGGCGGGTAGGAGAATTTCGCCCGTTATTTGTGACTTCGACAGTAAAGACATACATAATAAGCATTAGTTCCTCAGGCTGATAATCAGTGTCAGATTGCAACTCCGTACACACTTAGCGCCTATTTCGGCCAACCTTCGTGACGCGGGCCAGATGCAATTCAGGCAGCGCAAGCGTTCCCGGCGCCAGTGTTGGAGTTCAAAAGAAGTGGAAGGAAGGTGGACTGGCATCCTTATTTATGCCACTCGCTTCTGCAAAGTAGGTGAGTTTAAAGGCCCCATTGAAAATATTCTAAGGTAAGGAGATCGGATTTGGAAGGATGGGGAGGGAGGTTCAGACAAGGGGAGTTGGGGGTTCAGACATCAGAGGGTACGGGGGGGGGTGTGGAATTCAGATAACGGGGGGGGGTCAATTATGAGGGGTTGGTGGAGGCAGTCGGGCATGGGGTTGTGGGGGCCGGGTCCAATCAGGAGGTAGAATAGAATCCCTACAGTGCAGGAGGTGTTTATTCGGCCCATCGAGTCTGACCCACCGTTCAAAAGAGAACCTTACCTAGGCCCACTTCCCTGCCCTGTCCCCTTAACCCTCCTTACCTGCCACATCTTTGAACACTAAGGGGCAATTTAGCACGGTCAATACATCTAACCTGTACATCTTTGCACTGTGGGAGCAAACTGGAGCACCCAGAGGAAGTCCGTGGTGACGGGGGAGGGGGCAATGCTTCGTGGGGTTGGGTGCGGTGCTGCCCACTGCGGGGTCGGGAATGTACGGATGTCCAATGTTGGGACCAGTCAGCTATTTAAAATAATTACACTCGTGAGAAGTGCTTTCTGACTTACCACTCATCTTCACATAGAAACATAGAAAATAGGTGCAGGAGGAAACAATTCGGCCCTTCGAGCTTGCTCCACCTTTACAATTCATGGAGTTGTACACTTTTTCCTTCAGTTTGACACTATTTTTAACTTCCCTAGTTAGCCATGGATGGTGTGTCCTTCGTCTGCATTCTTTATTTCTCGGTGGAATGTATAGTTGCAGAGCATAATGCAATATCTTCTCAAATATTTGCCACTGCATCTGCATTGTCCTATCGTTTAATCAAATTGCCCAGTTAATTGTACATTGTAACCCCTTTGTCCATTATCATAACTTATTCACTGCTTCCCCTTCTGATTTTTCTGTGATTCGAGGATGCAGTGGGAAGCTGAGTGACGCTGGCCAGAGAGGAACTGATCATCACTCAAGTAATTCTTTTACCTTCCTGAAAAGCTTACATAGGGCCATGACGATCATTTTTCATTGACAAAACATCTCGGGCGGGATTCTCCGACCCCCCGCTGAATGGGAGAATCGCTGGGGGTCGGTGTGAATTCCGCCCCCGCCGTCCTCCCAATTCTCCCACCCCCCAAAAACCATCCCGCGTGAGTCGCGCCGCCCGCCTTGGAGAATGGCGAGGTCCGGCGCGACCCTTATTCTCCGGTCCGCGATGGGCCGAAGTCCCGCCCGTCTGTAGCCGGTCCCGCCGGAGTAAATTAGAGTAGATCCCTTACTGGCGGGACCTGACGGCACGGGCGGGCTCCGGGGTTCCTGGGCATTCATGGGGGGATCTGGCCCCGGGAGGTGCTCCCATGGTGGCCTGGCCCGCAGTCGGGGCCCACCGATCCGCAGGCGGGCCTGTGCCGTGGGGGCACTCTATTGTTCCACACCGGAGGACGTGGTCCTCTGCCATTCCCGGTGCGGAAGCGATTCCCTCTGTGCATGCACGGGGATGACGCCAGCACGCCCTGGCGCTCCCGTGCATTCGCCGACTCGCGCCAGCCGGCGGAGGCCCTCCGGTGCCGGTTGGCGTGGCGCCAAGCCCCTATCCCGCCGGCCAGCGGGGCGCCAACCACTCCGGAGCAGGCCTAGCCCCTGAAGGTGCAGAGGATTCCGCACCTTTGGGGTGGCCCGACGCCGGAGTGGTTCACGCCACACCGTCCTGCCGGGACCCCCCGCCCCGCCGGGTACGGGAGAATCCCGCCCCTCTTATCTGGGGCAGATATCAGTTTAGACGTTCCCACCAGCAGCACTTTTTTTCCCCCCTTTTTAAAATAAATTTGGAGTGCCCAATTCATTTTTTCCAATTAAGGGGCAATTTAGCGTAGCCAATCCACCTACCCTGCACCTCTTTGGGTTGTGGGGGCAAAACCCACGCAAACACGGGGAGAATGTGCAAACTCCACACAGACAGTGACCCAGAGCCGGGATCGAACCTGGGATCTCGGCGTTGTGAGGCAGCAGGGCTAACCCACTGCACCACCGTACTGTCCCCCCCACCTACAGCATTGATGCCCTTTCAGTAATCCATTGGCCATAGTTATTAGATATTAGATACCTCTGCCATTATCTGCAGTTACACTAAGTGGAAACACTGTTACTTACTGAACATCAACCAAATTCAAAATTATTCTTTCATCATGGTCCACAAATATATACCAAGCACATCTCGCATTATTTGGATAGTTCTGTGGATAATTGGGGCTAGCTAAAAATCCATGATCATCGTCAAGTTGCCCTCCACAATGTGAACCTAATAACAATGATGAAATAAGTAAATGAGTAAGATAAAATAGGTAAAATAGGCAGTATTTTTGTCCTCCAATACATCACCCACACTTCCTGAAAATTATCACCTCTCTCCCGTCATCAGTTCCGCCTGTCACCCCTCAAATTCCCAACTCTCCTCCCCCCACACAAATCACTTACCTTACACCCTCCCCACATCCAACATTCATGCCTGATCCTCAGTGTCATAATATACATCAGTACATTATGGTGCAATCACATACACACACTGATGGACATGCAGTAGGACCAACCAGCATACATAACATCGCAGCCAATCACCAGTGAGAGCACAAGCACTATAAAGACAGGGGACAGGATAGTTCCCACTCATTCTAGCAACAGCCAGCTCAGAGCACAGAGCTCACAGCCTGCAACACAGACATTCACCATGTGCTGAGTGCCTCACCATAGCAAGTGATAGGAAAGGGTCCACAGTTAAGCTGGTATTGCACGTTTACAGTATGTTAGCATAGTTGAATAGTTAATAAAATAGCGTTACACCACTTCCAGCATTGTTGGCTTGTTTGTGAACCAGAACACCCAACACGACACTCAGCACCTTCTGGCACCCACCAGCACAAAGCCTGCATGTCCAGTTGCGGTGCCCAGACATGCAACCCGCTATTGACTCCCCCGATCCATCAAGCAAGTGGCTCACAAAGTCCTCTCTTTTCCAAACGTTGGGAGGGCAGTGTATCAGAGATGCACATCCTCACCCCCCCCCCTCCCCCACCATGAGGGACGGGCCCTGTAGATCGCGTGTTGACCAAGGATAGAACAGTTACTGACAGCGAGGTTGGCCTGTACCTGCACACCTTCACCCAGATAACCTGTCTCAAGTGAGTTATTCATGTCACACAAAATGATACCCCCTTCTCACTGACCACATGTCCATTCTCTCACAGGATCTCCGTCTGATGAGGGCAGGTCATCGGGAATTGTCACCCCCCCGCCACACAAGAGACTACTTTGGAGGAGAGCTCCAATGAGACCTCCATCGAGGTGTAACAGCTATTACCTCAATCTTCCATCAAAGCAGAGGCACACATCATGGTGGGAAACATTAGTAGACTAGCTTATGGGGCACAATCTGGTGGGCACCACACAACTGCTGGTGCACATTAGGTGGAGGCAGGAACATCCAAGGGAGTCAGCAGTTGGGTCTGCTGGATCACAGCACAACTGCTGAAGCATGGTCAGATGCCGAGCCTCAGAACAAGATTATCCCTGAGCTGATGCAGATGCTTGGATACAGCCGTGAGATTCAGGAGGGGATGTTAGTTATGTTCCATCGAGTGCATAGCAGATTGGAGTCCCAAATGCTACAGGTCTTTAACACTTGGCACCGATGCCAACACTGCTAGCTTAGGCTGTGACCACAGTGGAATGCTTGGAGCATGAAGTCAGCATCTTGAGTGAGGGTGTCCAAGACATGGTTCTGTGATGCCCATGGCTGAGGGCCACATCATGTCCCAGTCGCTGAGGGATGCAGGTGGACATTGCCTGGGCACTGCAGAGCATGTCCCAGGCGCTGAGTGACATGTTCCAGATGCAGGTGGACATTGCCTGGTTACTGCAGGCCATGTCTCAGTCACTGAGGAGCATCGCTGAAGGCAATGACACAATGGTGAAGACAATGGGGAGACGCCAGGACTGGCAGAGCCAGATGATGCAGAGACCTCTGGAGCTAACTCCAGCTGCCCCTCCATCCCATGGAGACCCCCCCCCCCCCCAAGCTCTATGGGCACCGTCAGGGAGAAGGCAGCGCTGGAGCCCAACCCAGTGCCTGCCACCAAGGAGAAGACGGTGGTCTCCAGATCATCTGAATCACCCTCCCCTGATACTGACGCATCTCAAGGGCATCAGGCAGGAACAGGGTGGCACGTGATGCCAGTGACACCGGCAAGTCGCCCGGGGTCCAGAAGATGTCAGCCAGTGGCATTCAAAGGCCACAGAGCACAAAAACAGCAGGCTGCCTCCACCTCTGATGAGCATCCCGAGGACACACCTAGAGGTAGCAGGAGACCACAAAAGATCAAGAAGAGTGAAGAGCACTGAGTGGGCACTGGTGAGGGTGGGGGGCACAAAAACTGTAGCTATGGATTATGGAAATATTCAATGTCCACTATTAATCTGTCACATTAATCTTTACCAGCAGACCAGCCTGCACCCCCCCCCCCCCCACCCCACCCCACCCCCAGGGACAGTGATCCAAGATCAAATGCCCCCGATGCAGACGCCATTCAGCGGATGGGTGTGAGCGTGCTGTCAGCAGAAAGACAGGAGTCAGACTTTGGCATAAACCAAGGAGTGCCAGAGCTTACATCACAGCGAGTAATCTTCACTCTCCTGCCTTGTATAATGACACACTGTCAGTGCCAACACAGGCCCATCACGTTGGCGTGGTGTAACATAGACCCTGGGAGGGTAGAACAGGGTAGTCGGGCTGGGGGAAGGTGGGGGTGAGAGGAATGTGGGAGGAGGGAGAGGAATGTGGGGGAAGGAGGGGAATGGCGGGGGGGGGGTTGGGGAGGGTTGAGCCGATGTACAAAGTCTCATCCTACGAGAAGCAGGCAAGGATGAGGGCTTCCCTGGTTCCTCGGGCTCATCAACCATCCCTTCCTGGTCCAGCATGATGCCCCACTGCTGTGCCAGGTTCTGGAGAGCACAGCAGAACACCACAAAGCGGGAGGGCCTCTGGGGGGGTCTAATGCATGGCACCATCAGAACAGTCCAAGCATCGGAACCCCATTTTGAGTAGTCCGATGCACTGCTCAATGATAGCAAGGGTGGTAACATGGGGCTCATTATATCGGGTTTCCACCTTGGTCTCCAGCCTCCGCACTGGCGTCATCAGCCAGGATCTTAGCAGGTACCACATATCCCCCAAGAGCCAACCTGTCATCCTAGCATGGTCCTTGAAGACGCTGAGCATTTCTGAGTGTCCCAGGATGTAGCTGTCATGGACACTCCCTGGGAAGTGTGCACAAATGTGCATGATCCAGAGATGGTTGAACATGAATGAAACATTCAGGCAGTCGAACTCCTTCCTGTTAATGAAGGGCACTCCCTTATGCCCCGATACATGCCAGGTGACATGTGTGCCATCAATTACCTCTGGACCTGGGGAATCCTGGAGATGGCAGAGTATGCTGCTGCCTGAGCATCTTGATGGGCTTGTGCCAGCTCAAATTTAACATAGTCAGCTGCCCGGGCACAGATGGCATTTGTGACCTCACAGATGTACTTTTGGGCTGTAGCTTGTGAAATGCGCTGAAGTCCCCGCTCGAGCCATGGAATGAACCAGTTACATAAACGTTGAGGGCTGCGGTGACCTTCACGGCCACAGGGAACGGGTGTCCTCTGTGACAATATGGATATTGTACAGTGAATGAAGGGTTAACAAGTTTATGTAAATGCAATTAACCACCAGATGTTGATCAAGAGCAGTCACGAGCAGTCCTTCTTTCCGGCTACAGAAAAGGAAGGAAAAAGCAACAGCAGCCTCCAGGTATTTTCAGCCACCAGCAGGAGTAAGCAGCAGACACAATTTGCAGCTGTGAAATGCTCTCACAATTAACAAGGTCAATTCCTTATTAGCAATAGCCTTCAGCTGTGAAGCTTGAGGCTGCTCACAGTCAAATGGAGTTAAAGTGACCTTCAGCAGATAATCAAGAACAGTTTTTGGAAGTTTTTGGTCAGTCAGACAGGCAGCAGTGGTTGCTGCCCCTGTAATGGGTATGTACAATATTTAAAGATGGATAGAAGCCCTCATGGACAAAAAGCCCCTCACCACCCGTGGATGGTGGAAAGTGCTACTGTGGACAGGAGTCAGACATTGTCAAACGATGTGGAGCACCAAGCCCCTTCATAGAGCGGGTTGTCATCATCCTCCTCCATCCCAGGGCCTGCACTCCATAGTGCGGTAGGTATGTAGCATGGAGGGGGTTGCTGGTGGGGGCATGGCAGGGGGGTATAGGCATGGGATACGATGTTCATGCCCCTGGCCACTCCCCAGTCAGTGAAGCTGGAGGTGATTAGAGTGTCCCATGCATGTTGGCCCCGGTGCACACGTTGTGCGGCCTCCAATGTTCTGCCCATCCTCGCACTCCCCTGCACTGGAGGGCCCCTCCAAAGTGGCCCAGGGACCGGGAGTGGTGGGGTGGAGGGTGAGGGGCTGGGGGTGGTGGGTTGGGGCACCCATATGGCCAGTGGCACTTTGCAGAACCAGGGACCAAGGTGGGTGGTCAGTGGCGTTGTAGCAAGATGGCTGCTTTGCAGACCACGGCAATGGCGGTCCGTGCCTGGGCAGCACCCCAGTCCCGTTGAGGGGAGGGCACCTCAGCCCCTTGGCCCATCCCTTCTCAACCCCCCCACCCCACCAGCCAGCCTAGCCAATGTCAGGACTAGCAGACCATGGTCGTGCATCTCCGTGTTTACCTCCTCTCTCTCATCAGCCACGGCGCCTGTTTCACGTTTTAAAAAGCACAAGTGAACCTCGCCATCGGGAATTCGTCCCAGGTGGAGAATCACGGAGGCCCCAGAGACTACCGTGTCAGGCCCACTAATGATATGCCAACTGTACATGCGGAGTGGAACGCATTGATGCTACTGTTGAGGCGACGGAGAATTGCAATTTGGCATGAAACCAGCAGCTGCCACAGTTTCAACAGCAAAACCGATTCTCCGCCCAATCGCATTTCCCGATTCCAGCATCAGCCGACGGAGAATCCCGCCCATGATGTTGGATTACTTAGTAATTCTGATGGGATAATAATAGGCCTGACCCACCATTGTAAAATAATGCAAAGGAGGTACATTCTTACCCCTCAATCAGAGTTTGTATTATTACATGTGTACTGTGGTGATCTTCACATCTCAACAGGAACATTTTACTTTCAAGTTTGAGAACTATTGTGACTGCCACAGGGAACGAGTCCACACCGAGATGCAGGGTTAAACAGGAGGTTTATTGAGTTGTTCAGCAGAGCCCTAGCCAGGACTACTCATCAGAGTGTGTGGCGGCTGTTTTTGAACGGCCAGCTTATACCGGGAGCCCTAGGTTGCTACACCCACTTAAACGGGCGAGCGCATGTTCTCCTAGGACCTCTGGGAAAACCAGATCCCCGACGCTGTAGGCATTGGCCAGGCCCAGGATAGACATTTTCCCCCTCCCCCCCCATTACAAAAGTCCAAAGGACCATCTGTCAATCGTTGACAAGAGGGAGGAGGAGAGACCAAGGGAGAAGAGGGCCGAAGAACTGAGGACTGCGGCGGTAGCACCAGAGGACTGTACCATGGTGGAGAATGTCTCTTGCAACTGGAATGTCATGGCAGGCAGTTCCTGTACATCCGGCTCCCCACTGGACACCCCAGGAGTTTCGACGTCCATCTCAGAATCTGAAGAGCCATCGCTGGCAGGCGGTCCGGGGAGGAGGCGCACAGGCTTGTTGGTCCCCGGCCTTGGATCTTCTGGAACGAGACATGCCACCGGTGTGCCCGTAGAAGGCCTCAAGGCCCCCGTAACTGTTGGGCCCCTACCTGAACCCGATAGGTCACGGGATCGAAGCACAGTCCCGGAGAGCCAACGGGCACTGAGGGCGAACTTACAAACAAAGACCTCATCTTCTGGGGCAGAACGACGGGCGGATGATGCCTGCTAATCCTGGGCACAGTGCACCTTTCACCTTCAGCCCGATATATGAGAGTAACAACCCCAAGCGAGTGCGGAGCCATCAGCCCATCAGGAGCTCTGCCAGAGCCACTCCGTTCACGGTATGCGGTTAACAGGAATCTGGCCAAGCACCTGTCTAAGGTGTCAGTCGTCTGTTTACGGAAGCCCTGCTGGAGTCTTTGAACGGCCCTTTTGGTCAACCCGTTGGGCGTGATATGGGGTCGTCCTCACGTGCCAGATGTCGTTGGTCTTAAGAAATGTCCGAAAATCCACACTCGTGAAGGACGTCCTGTTGTCTGTTAAGAGGACCCATGCATGGAGAAAGAGAGAAGCATCTTCTTCACCATTGCGGTAGAGGTTATGGCCATCAGCCAATGGACCTCTTACCTTTTGGAATGGGTGTCGACTAATAGTAGAAACATTGAGCCCATGAACAGATTGGCGAAGTCTGCGTGGACCTGGGCCCATGGGTGGCCTGGCCACTCTCAAGGGTGGAAAGATCCTGCAGGGGAGCTGCTGGTGTTCCTGGCAGGTGGGGCATTCCTGCACTAGCGTCTCGATGTTGACATCGGGTCCTGGCCACTATAGATAGCTCCTCGCCAGCTTCTTCACCTTGGTCACCCCTGGGTGCCAGTTATGCAGATCAGGTAGTACGAGCACTTGCCCGACAGCAGGACCGCATCTTCGATACCAAGCTTGGACATCTGGGTAGAAAAAGCCTGCAGTTCCCCAGGCAACTGTTGATGCTGACCACCTTTGAGGGTGGGATCCGTCTGAGCCCAGTTGTTGGTACGAGACACGGTGACTGGTAGGGAGTCCATAAAATTCAACACTGCCGCTATCTCGTCTGCGGAAGGGGAGGCGAGGCCATGATCAGTGGGGGAAGTCAGCTCAGCGCATCGGCTTATGCTATCTGATCCCTGGTCGATGCCCCAAAGAATATTCGTAAGCGGCGAGCAGCAGAGCCTACCGCTGGATGTGTGCCGACACTATGGCCAGAATCGTTTTATCTTTGCGAAAAAAAAACCTGGAGGTGTTTGTGGTCCGTATCAAGGGTAAAATGGCGCCCATAGACGTACTAGTGGAACTTTTTAACACAAAAGACCATCACCAACCCCTCCTTCTCTATCTCCACATACTTGCACTCTGTGGCGGTCAGTGTTCGGGATGCGAAAGCGATTGGCTATTCGCTACCGTCCAGCATCCTATAGACCAGGATGCCCCCGATCCCGTAAGGTAATGCATCGGGGTGACTATCATGGGTTTCCGGGGTCACAGTGGGCCAAGATGTCAGCTCCAGGGTCCTGGGTTCAATTTCGACCTTGGGTGACTGTCTGTGTGGAGATTTCACTTCCTTCCCTTGTCTGCATGGGTTTCCTCCGGGTGATCTGCTTTCCTCCCACAATCCAAAAATGTGTGGGTTAGGTAGATTGGCTATGCTAAATTACCTCTTAGTGTCCAAAAAAAGGTTAGGTGGGGTTACTGGGATAGAGTGGAGGTGCTCTTTCCGAGGGTCAGTGCAGACTAGATGGGCCGAATGGCCTCCTGCACTGTAAATTCTATGATTTATGATGATGATAGCTGCCGTTTGATTTGATGAAAAGGCACCTCCTAGGCCACACCCCAGAACAACTCCTGGAGTTTCTTCAGAAAGAGATACAAGGGACCAGTATCGCAACCAGGTTCCGGACAAACTTGCCGAAGTAATTCACCATGCCTAGAAATGAGCGGAGTTCCATCGTATCTCGTCGGTGCAGGGGCCAATTGTATTGCACGCACCTTGTCTTCCATTGAATGTAATCAGAGCACTGCCTCCAGATTCCACAAATATTCCTGTTCTGTCACGCCTGTGACCAGGACATCATCAAGGTATACCCCGGCCCTCAGTCGGCTGCGCAAAATGCCCTCCATTACGTGTTGAAATATCACACAAGTTGACGAAACCCCAAAAGGCAATCGGGTATACTCATGCAGTCCACGCTGCGTATTGATGGTGACATATTTTCGCGAGGTCTGATCCAGTTAATTTATAGTTGCCGCATGGGGCCTATGATCCCGTCTAGTTTCAGAACTGGGACGTACGGTGCCGTCCAATCGAAATAACGCACCGGCCGAATGATGTCCAGGTTCTCCAGGCGGCCGAGCTCCGCATTCACTTTGTCCACTAAAGCATAGGGCACAGGTTGTGCCATGAAAAACTGAGCTTGAGCCTCTGTTTATCGACTTGGATTTTGGTCACGGCGCCTTGGATCGTCCCAAGACCGGGCTGCAAAACGTCAGGGAACATCCCGAGCACCTCGCCGAGTCCGATGGACCCTACCTGTAAGATACGGGGCAGTCCAAGCGACGATGGCATAGCTAATCGTGCCCCAGGAGGCTGGGCCATCGCCTCAAGCCACAATCAGGGGAGGTTGGACTGCTTGATGGCCAAAAAACACCGGGGTATTACACCTTCCCCAAGATCTGCAATTGCCCCCCGATATATGCAGCCAACATCATCTGCACCTAGGCCAGCAACATTTGTATAACATTAAGAAATAAGTTTGTAGTCTGTGGTCGTGAGCAACCGACCAGAATTTAGAACCGGAATCACACATAAGGAAAGATCACTTGATCAAAATAGTTTCAGAAACAAAGGGAAGATGAATGGTGTGTAGGGAATGATGTAAAGGAAAACTAATCACTCATTCTGATTCAGTAAAATTATATTGTTTCATTATATTCCTTTAGTATACGTTTGACAAGAGATGAAAAATGTATATAGTTTCTTTACCTGATACAGATGGTATGTCACCTGCTGAAAAGAAAATGAGTTTGAATAAATATTCACATATTAATTGATCAAGAATAAATAATGATAAAATATAAGATTGATTTAGGTAATTATAATGTTTTCATTTGAAGCTTCTTGATAGCCT
Source organism: Scyliorhinus torazame (assembly GCF_047496885.1). Lineage (NCBI taxonomy): Eukaryota > Metazoa > Chordata > Chondrichthyes > Carcharhiniformes > Scyliorhinidae > Scyliorhinus > Scyliorhinus torazame. Next base: position 158,626,566 of record NC_092722.1, on the reverse strand, counting down.
GCACCAAACCTCCCAATGATTTGGTCCATAAGGCCACTGAATTCGCCAAATTCAGCCCATGTAAGTTAGAAATACTCGGAAGACATTTGGCCTGCTCAGGCCTTCCATTCTCTGCAAGGCCGGATGCCGAAATACTGGTCTGTTCCTCGAGCTTGGATTAATCAACCAGTAATGATAAAATCTATTGACAGATTCCTTGAGAACTGTAGGTTTTACACTGCTAGTTGTCGAATTATCATTTCCAGGAAGTACCTCAATATCACAGTTCACATGATAAACAGCAATATAACTGGACTGGAAAATACCATGACATGTTTTCTGTGTGTGAGAGAGAGCTCTCTTTTGGCAATTGTAGTATTCACCATATTCTACTAAAACTATTAGACATTCAGTGCATTGTGACACCAGCAGAAGTATAGCAAATAAATAATTGTAGATGTGAGTAACAGGGCGGAAAATCAGAAGTGAAACCTTTTTCAATATTTTGTGCAGTTCAAATTCATGTTCATGGATTACAGTGATCCTCGTTCACCCATTTCATTGCCATCATAATATGAACAGCCTAAATCTCATGAGGACAAGCCGTTAAACTTGCCGATATCTGTAATTGGTGCAACTGGTGAAAATAAAATAAAGATGGGCGGGATTCTCCGTTTCTGAGACCCAAGGTGGGATTCTCCCGAATCTGCACAATGGCCTGACGCCGGCGTAAAAAACGGAGCGAACCACTCCGGCGTTGGGCCGACCGGGATTCTCCGTACTTCTGGGGGCTAGGCCGGCGCCGGAGGGGTTGGCGCCACGCCAGCTGGGGCCGAAGGGACTGCGTGAGTTAGCGCATGCGCAGAACTGCCGGCGTGGTTCAGCGCATGCGCAGACTGGCCGCGTATTCTAGTGCATGCACAGGGGGGTATCTTCTCAGCACCGGCCATGGCGGAGCCCTACAGGGGCCAGCGCAGAAGGACGGAGTGCCCCCATCGCACAGGCCCGCCCGCAGATCGGTGGGCTCCGATTGCGGGCCAGGCCACCCGCGGTCGAATCCCCCCTCACCCCCCGAGGATCGCACCAGCCAACTTACTTGCCAGAAACCGATGGCTGCTCGGCCCATCGGAGCCCAGAGAATTGCCGGGGGGGGGGGGCTGCTGCCAACGGCCCCTGACCGGCGCGGCGTGATCCCCGCCCCCGCCCAAAAACTGGCGCCAGAGAATACGGCAGCCGGCGTCAGAGCGGTGGGGCGGGATTCACGCCGCCTGGCGGGGGGGTCGGAGAATCCCGCCGTAAGTGTTGACACAAGCGCAGAATTCATGGAGTTCCTCGACAGCAAACCTGGCGCTACACCTGGACCGATTCTGCTACCCTTATGGGGCGAGCACCAGCTCCACATGGAACACAACTGATTCCAATCAGAACCAGTGCCGGATTCACCGGTTTCATGATTGCCACTCAGGAGGCTGACAAGATGCAGTTGCATATACACACTTCACTCCCCACATACACCATCCCAGCCAACAAGATGGCACCGAGGAGAGCAGCCCCAAGATTCACGGATGCTGTACTGGAGACTCTCCTGGACGTTCCCTGGGTGACACCGTCCGGACCAGACAGCAGTGCTGGGAAAAACTGAATGACCTTGTTGCTAACTTTTGGTTGGTTCAATTGGCTCTGTTTTACAACCTTTGCTCTCGAGTCGCCAGGTATCTTTATGATACTGCCACGAGGTTCAAGTTCAAGTAATGATCAATAACTCAATACACCAATTAGTAAGATTCAAATCAAAGCACATTTTTTACACACAGTAAAGCGCCACTCATGCATAAATTCTACTTCTAAGCTACTTCTACAACTAACAGGCCTATACTTGGCTTCGGACTGGCCCACCAGGTCAGGGGAACAAACAGCCTTTCGTTCGGGTTCTGAGTCTGCTGGATTCAAAGTTGGTACGGACTGGTAGCTAGGAGCGCCTGTCTCATAGCGAGCGTTGACCTAAGACTTCTGGGCTCTTGGCGGCAGCTGAACCGGTCACTGTCAAGGGTTGGTTCGCAATGCTGAGTGACCCGGTCAAGAAGAATGATTTGAACTTGGGGGCTTAACTTTATAGTCCCCAGGGGCTTCCCGCCTTTCGGGGCGGACCCTGTACCTGATTCCAAGTGATTGGACTTCGTTCCAATCGCTTGGTTCGATTTCTCCAATACTGGAGCAGTTCCCTGATCGATGGGCGGTCTTGTGGTGTCCGTTAACCTCTTTTGTGTTGGCTCCTGCTGGCGCCGAGGAGTCTGGCTTGGCCTTGTTTATCCCAAATGTTTTGATTGTTCCCGGGGATCGCTCATTCGTATGTAGATGGCTGCTTGTATCGATGCTGTCTGGGTTTTTGAGAGTTTAATACACAGTAAACTTGCACCTGCTAGTTTCTGCCTGTGTTGGCTGAATTTCCCTTCAGCCTTTGCTGTTCTCCATTTTACGTGGGGAGTTGGCCAACCCAGGTGGCTACAACCTCCTCAGGGCTGCCAGGGTGAGTAGGCAGCACTGGCACCAATCTCTATTTCACACATCCATAACCCTACAGCCACCCCCCCCCCCCACCCCACCGGAGATCGGGCAAAACCCTAAGTTGCACCACATGTCGGCACCCATACCAGCTATCATGGCAGGGTGCCCTTGCCACTGAGGCACAAAATACCCACCCCCTGGGTTGCATGCGTCGACTGTCGAACACTGTTGTTCTCTGCTTGCCCCCCTCCCCGCAGGAGAAGGCCCCCAAAACCATCGGGAGCGGGAGAAGCCTGGACATGTCAGAGCAGAAGGCCCTGGATGTGGTCGGCGGCCCCAAAGAAAGGGAGGTCGCTGCTGTGGACGTCGGCTGCAGCGAGGAACTGATACCCTGCTGAATTGTGGTTCCCCGTGACACGCGTGTCAACCCCCTTCCCCCCCCCCCCCTCACCCACCCACACCACCCTCACACTACCCTCACCATCACTCTCAGCCAGAAATTATTGAGGGGATGTCGGTGAGCACTCAGTACCTGCAGGTGCAGTTGGACGGGTCCAACCACATGCAGGGGCAAGAGGAGGTGCAGACCATGCATGCCATCCAGGCCAACACAGCACGGGCGGCATCCGTGATGGAGGCATTGGGTGATGATGGGAAGCCTCAGGCCATGGCTCCATTCGCACCCCATCCCATGGAGAAGCCCAAGGGCCTTCAGGCACCCCGAGGGAGGAAGGGATAATGGGGCCCATGCCCCCCCCCCCCCCTCCCTCCTGTCCCTGGTGCATCTGCTGGGTAGCTGGCAGAGCAGAGAGACAGAACATCACCTGGTATACCTGAGCGGCAGCTGGGCCGGTAAGGCCCGGTTTCCCCAGGCGACGGCGTCCAATGGGGACTCAGGTCGCAGGGCGGGAATCACAGCAGGCCACCTCCACTCCTACTATACCATCTGGGAAATCACCAAGAAATATCATTAGGACCCGTAAGGTCAGAATGTCTGACAGCATTTAAGTTGGCACGGGTGCAGAGCACAGTTTAGTTGGGGCTAGGGCTCAAATCTGTTGTCACATTAAATACCTGTTCACACTGTTAAAACCTGTCTCAGTGTTCTGTCAGATGGGTGTGAGAGGTGGGCTTGTCTCGACTGGCCAGGGAGGCTGGGAGGGGGGTGGGGGGTGGGGGAAGGGGGAAGGGGCAGGAGATGGTGCCAACCATGCGTGCCACGCAGGTCAACACCTCACCGATGGCGTCCGTGGTGGAGACATTGGAGGCGGTGGTGCTTGCTATGGATCAGCATGTCCAAGACCTGGGGCATTCTGTGCAGGCCTGTGCATGGTTAGTCTTCTCCAGCTCCCGATTTCGGCCTGGACTACCCACCCCACCACATTTCTTGCAATAAAATATATTTTCTCACTTAAACACAATGGTCCTGTCTATTCGTAAAGGGTGGGGGGGGGGGAATGGGTGGGGAAGGGGATGATTTTGACAATTATTAATTGACAAGTTCAACGTCCAAAAGCAGCAGCTGCTGAAGCGCAGTGTCCTGGCACACATCTCCTCTGACATCATTTTGGGATGTCCTTTGGAGTACAATCTTAAGGGTGGGTGATTGATTCTCTGCAATACCTGTCAGACAAATAGTTCACAGGAGGCTTGCATATATTGACTAAGGCATTAAACTTTTTAAAAGCATTTGAAGTAATCACTGAGGCATCTAAGGATGAATATTACATCAGGTAGACTTGTATAATCTTTATTGTCACAAATAGGTTTACATTAAGACTGCAATGAAGTTACCGTGAAAATGAAGTTACCTAGTCGCCACATTCCAGCGCCTGTTCGGGTACACTGAGGGAGAATTCAGAATGTCCAAAGTACCTAACAGCATGTCTTTCGGGACTTGTGGGAGGAAATCAGAGCACTCAGAGGAAACCCATGCAGACACGGGGAGAACGTGCAGACCCTGCACAGACAGTGACCCAAGCCAGGAATTGAACCTGAGACCCTGGTGCTGTGAAGCAACAGTGCTAACCACTATGCTGCCATGCCGCCCACTCTATCATGCCGCCCACCACTACCGAACCGTAAACAACTCAGTTTTAAATACATTGCAAAATCCAAATGTACTTCAGCTCTGAATCAGCTGGGAGGACAGGCATGCTAACAGTGTCCTTGAAGGGGTCAATAACACCAGTGTCGAGGCCATGATCACCCGAAAGCAACTCGACTGGACCACCTATATGCTTGGGATGTCAGAGTTCCAACTGCCAAAGCAAACCTTCTTCACCCAGCTCAAGGGAGGATCCCGAACATGAGGAGGACAAAGGAAGTTCCACAAAGACACTTTGTAGGTTTACCTCAAGCAATGGAACATAGATGTTAATGCCTGGGAGACCTTTGCTCAGAAAAGACCGACCTGGAGGAATCTCCTGATTGAAGGATCACAATTCTTCGAGAACACTCAACAGCAAGAGGAGGCCTGGAAAAAGAGCCTGAGAAAGGAATACCTGTGACTTAGCGTCCAAGGACCGATGCCATCTTTTAGAAACTCCTGCCAAGTCAGTTATTGAAGATGTGGCTCTAGGATTGGGCTCATCAGCCATGCAAGGACCCACAGACCCGTGATCAGTAACACGGAGTATCTTAGCTGGACAATCATACCCATTAGCGAATGATCACCGCATTCTATCCATTATAGACAAAGCAAATTTATCATCTGTGACTTCAAACTCACTTTATACAGTAAAGTACCCTATTAATGGAATTAACAGCCTCATGACAAACAAAAGTTTTTTAAAAAATCTTCCTTTCACTTTATTTGCATTTTAAATATAAACACTACGCACTAATAATATAAAACATTCACCTACCAAAAAAGTCTCCCGATATCTCCTGCCTCTACTAGACTGAAATTTGTTTTTAAAGGTGTAAAAACTCACCCAAAATCCGGGTAAGGGGACCAAGTTTGCGCTGCAGCTGGACTTTTCCTTCAGCAGCGCAGAGCTTCGAGCTGTCAGAAAAGAAAAGGCCTGGAGTTTTAGCTCTGCACTTCTGGGTCGTCACGCCGCGCATGTGCGGCGCACCAGCGGCTTAGAATCACGAATCCTCCAGGAACGTAGGGGCCAACGAATTGCCTCCTTGAACAGTTGTAGCCAATCTAGTCTAAGCACTCCTACAGTGCTGGTCAGGAAAAAGTTCCAGGATTTTGTTCCAGTGATGAAGGATGTAGTTCCAAGTTAGAATGCTGTGGTTTGTAGGGGAACCTGCAAGTGATGGTGCTGTCACATATCTGCTGTCTTTTTCCATCCAGGTGGGAGAGATCACAGGTTTAGAAGGTGCTGTCGCAGGAACCTCGTCAAGTTGCTTCAGTGCACCTTGTACACACACTGCTGCCATGTGCATCACCCCGGTAAGAAAATGCAAGTGGGATACCCATCAAACAGATCGCTTTCTCCTGGATGGTGTCAAGCTTCCTGAGGGTTGTTGATGCTACGCTTGCCGAAGCAAGTGGAGAGTATTTCATCACATTCCTGACCCGTGCCTTTTTGATGGTAGACTGGAGGTTAGTTAATTGCTTCAGAATTTCCAGTTTCTGCCTTGCTCTTGTAACCACAGTATTTAAATAGTTGATCCGACTAAAGATCAAATTCTCTGTTTTGCGACTAAGTGCAGTACCGGGTGGCTCTGACAGTGCCTTTCCCACTGGCCAGAATGGTGGGATCGCGCACCAGATTCTGCATTTGGAAGATCATTAATTATGCACGTGTGAGTTCCCCACCAAATCACGTGGAGGGCTGACAGCTCATTCATCCACCTGCTGTCGGGTTCAAAGGCCCTGTCACCATATTTAAACACCAGTCCAGCACATGCTCATATCACTCTCTCCAGCCCACTTGCCTTCAACAGACTGTGCAGGATGTCGGCAACCCAGAGGCAAAACACCAGCAGTCAGGCCAGTGCCAGCTTCACCGCCTTATTCGGGGAGTCCGGGCCAACTGGCATGAGGTCTACCAAAGGATTGCTCACGAAAGCACACGTATCACACCTCTCCAATCTGGGAGGCTGTTGCCCAGGAGGTCAGCATGGCTGCCACCTAACCACAAAATTTCAGGTAGTGCAGCAATTGGATGAATGATCTCATCTGCCCCACCAGGATAAGTCCTCTCTCAGCTCCCTGAGAGCAAGGTATCATGTACGCAAATAGTTACTCTCTTCACGGATCTCATATATTCAGTCATGGGGCACACATCAACACTCAATCTCTCAACAAGGCTTTCACAACACCACCATCCTATCTGTCTTGTTGCTCAAACTCCAATCTCTGTCCCTTTTGGGTAGGGCTCACAACACACTTTATCCATTCTTTATTCCCTTCGACTGCTTCTTCAATCCCTGTTTAAAAGTCTGGACTGCCCGAACTGTTAGCCCATTTGAGGAAGGATGCTATGGTGTGGTCCAGATGTGCTGAATGCCATTCTGCTGCATAAACACAACAATGTCCTCACTCATGAAAGGAGTGCCATTGTCCATTACCAGACCTCCGGGATCCCATGGATGCAGAAAGACCCCCTGAGATTTTTGATTGTGGCCCTGGACCCAATGGACGTCATCATGCATACCTCCAGCCACTTGAGTGGGCACCCATGATTACTAGGAACATGGATGCCATGAACAGCCCCGGAAAATCCAGGTGAAGACAAATCCACAGGCGGCCCGACCATTCCCAAGGCTGGAGAGGAGCCACTGACGGAAGTTTCTGAAACTCCAGGCACGCCAGGCCGTTTTTTCCAACTTTCTCAATGTCCCCATCGATACCGGCCACCAAATATAGTTTCAGGCCAACATTTTAGTCTTCGATCGATGCCCACGGATGGCCAGCATGCAAGTCCTGTAACAGGGCCTCCTGACTCTGCGGGGGAACGACCACTCGAGAAGTAATGCATCTCATTCCCAGTGCAATCCTAGCTGGGGGGACTTTTTACACCAGGCCCTGCTTTTATACTTTGTTCACAATGAGCCCCAAGTAGTTGACCTCCGCACCCTACCTGGGGAGCTCGTACTCCACAAGTTCCACAAGGAGATCAATGGTAGCTAGGGGATATTGAAATGTGCAGAGTTCACTATTAAAAAATTTACACCTCTGTAAGGAATCTGGGGGGTAGTTGGCGGCCTTGAGTGAGGACCATCATTAACTGTTGGCGAGTTAATGGGAGTGAAGTTGGGGGGGGGTCAACTTACAGAGGGAATGGGGGAGGGAGGCGGTTTGGTTTACTTTGTCTTTGTTTATTGGGAGAAGGGAGGGATGCTGATATCGGTGGAGTTGGTGTGGTGCATTTGGTTAAGGGGAGATGATGGAGGATATCTTGGGGAGGGCCCGAGGGGGAGCGAGGCATGGACCTGGGGGAGTTGCTTAAAGAGGGGCTATGGCTGATCGGGAGCGGGGGGCTGCAGGGAGCCCCCCCCAACCTTGTTGATTACATGGAACGTGCAGGGTTTGACTGAACCGGTTAAAAATGTCTCATGTTTTCGCACAGTTAAGGGGTTTGAAGGCGGACGTTGTGTTTCTTCAGGAGATGCATCTGAAGCTGGGGGACCAGTCGAGGCTGAGGAAGGGTTGGGTGGGGCAGTTGTTCTACTCAGGGTTGGATATGTAGACGAGGGGGGTGGCAGTGCTGATCAATAAGAGGCCGGCTTTTGAAGTGGGAAGTATTGTAAATGACCCTGTGGGTAGGTTTGTGATAGTTAATGGGAAGCTGCAGTGCCTGTGGTGCTAGTGAATGTAAGTGGCCCAAATTGGGACCATGTGGATTTTGTGAGGTGGGTTTTAGCTAAGACTTTGGACCTGGACATGCTACAGCTGATTATGGAGGGTGATTTTAATACGATGCTGGATCCTAGGTTGGACCAGTCATCCCTAGGTCCCTGAAGGTTTTGACCATGGCAAAGGAGCTGTTGTGTTGGGGGGGGGGTGCAGGCCCATGGTGGTTTGAGGGGCTGAAGGCAAAGGAGTTTTTGTATTTCTCGAACGTGCACATGGTGTCCTCCCGGGTTGATTTTGTTGTTTTAGGTAAGGCATTGTTGGCAGGGGTGGTTGGATTGGAGTATTTGCCGATTGTGGTCTATGACCACATGCTGCATTTGGTGGACTAGCGGGTGGTGCAGGGGGAAGCTCAGCGGCCGCAGTGGGTTGAATGTGGGGTTATTGGCGGATAAGGGGGTTTACAAAAGAGTGAAGGTGGCCATCTGGAGTTATGTGGAGCAGAATAAGGTGGGGAGGTTTCCGCCTCCATGCTGTAGGCGCCGCTGAAAGCGGTGGTGAGGGGGAATTTATAGTGACTCGGGCACAGAGGGAGAGAGTGCAGCAGGATGAGAGGTTGAGGTTGGTGAAGGACATTCTGAGGGTTTGTGATCCAGAACCTCCCAATTTTTGTTCCCAAGCCCTTTTTTAGATAGATTAGTGGGATGATCTTAAGGTTTGTGTGGGAGGCGAAGGCTCTTTGGATTAGAAGGGTGTTCTTGTGGAGGTATCGACTGGGGGAGGGGGGAGAGGCGGGGGTGAATAGCATTGCTGAGCTTGCTGAGCTATTACTGAGCAGCAAATATTGCAATGGTTAGGAAATGGGCAGTGGAGGAGTTGTCGATTTAGGGGCGGATGGAGGTGGCCTCGTGTAAGGGGACTAGTCTAAGGACACTGTTGTAGGCACCCCTTCTGTTCTCGATGGTCAGGTACTCCACCAGTCCGGTGGTGTAATCAGCACTGAGGGTTTGGAACCAGTGTGAGCAGCATTTTGGATTGGAAGGCATGTCTCTGTGGACGCCGACGGGGTTGGATGCAAGGTTCCAGGGGTGGCTGCAGGTGGGGATATAATGCTTTAGGGATTTGTTTGTGAGAGGGAAGTTTGCAGACCTGCTGGCAGAACTGGACCAATTACCAATGGGGAATGGATTCATGTTTCTGCAGGTTCGGGACTTTGTGAGGAAGGAGTTTCCATCGTTTCCGATACTGCCGGTTTAGCTTCTGTCTGAGGTGAAAATAGGGGAGGGCAGGGTTGCGGACATGTATGGGGAATTGATGAAGAGTGAGAGTGTTCCCATGGAGGCGTTAGGGAGGAGGAGTTGAGTGGATCGTTGGGGGCCTGAGTGTGGAGGGAAGCTCTGCGGAGGGTGAATGCAAACTCATTGTGTGCTAGACTAAGCCATATCCAATATAAGGTGGTGCTTAGAGCCCACAGATGGTGTCCAGGATGAGTCGGTTCTTTCCGGGGTAGAGGATAGGTGTGGTGGCGTGCGGAGCGGCCGGCGAACCATGTGCATATGCTTTGGGCATGTCGCGGTTCAGCGGTTTTGGAAGGGATATTCAGATGGAATATCAAAGATTTTGGGGGTAGAGATAGCCCCAGGTTTGCCATTCAAGGGGCAGAGGAGGGGCTCACTTTGACTTCTTTGAGACATTTTGAGTCGTCAGTAGGGGGCAGTGGGGCGGAGGGGGGAGTTTGTTTTATTTCCTGTTTGGGTGGGGTGAAAAACTGGAAAAGGGAGGCGGGTGTCTGGTGAGTGGGGGGTGTTTATTGGGGGGCATTTATTGGGGCTCAGGGAGGGATGGGTTTGTTGCCTGTTGTCGGGTTGGTTTTGTTTTTTTGGGTTACGTACATATTTAAAATGCCCTCAATTAAATGTTTTTTTCAAAGAAAGTGGTGTTCCTCAATGATCAGTGCTGGAAACATTGGCAGTCACGATTTGGACTTAGAAATAAGTAACAAAAAAGCAAAATTTGCCAATGATGCCAAATCAGCGAGTATTTTGCTACCACTGCTGAATATGCAACATAGTACAAGAAGAAATGAGAAAAACTAAAGACCGGGCCATTATGGGGAAAATTATCTTTAATGTACATAAATGTGAATTGAGACACTGCGGCAAGAAAAATAGAATCATCACTTACACCTTAAATAATTTAAAAAAGCAGCTGAATGGGCTGAAGGAGCTAAGGGATCTAGGCGTGTAGCAGCATCACTGCCCAACAAACCCACAAGTGATTCGGTAGACGTCTTTAAAGCTATAAATGGTTTAGCATAGTAAGAAGTTTTACAACACCAGGTTAAAGTCCAACAGGTTTGTTTCGATGTCACTAGCATTCGGAGCGCTGCTCCTTCCTCAGGTGAATGAAGAGGTATGTTCCAGAAACATATATATATAGACAGATTCAAAGATGCCAGACAATGCTTGGAATGTGAGCATTAGCAGGTGATTAAATCTTTACAGATCCAGAGATGGGGTAACCCCATGTTAAAGAGGTGTGAATTGTGTCAAGCCAGGACAGTTGGTAGGATTTCGCAGGCCAGATGGTGGGGGATGAATGTAATGCGACATGAATCCCAGGTCCCGGTTGAGGCCGCACTCATGTGTGCGGAACTTGGCTATAAGCTTCTGCTCGGCGATTCTGCGTTGTCGCGCGTCCTGAAGGCCGCCTTGGAGAACGCTTACCCGGAGATCAGAGGCTGAATGTCCTAGACTGCTGAAGTGTTCCCCGACTGGAAGGGAACATTCCTGCCTGGTGATTGTCGCACGATGTCCGTTCATTCGTTGTCGCAGCGTCTGCATGGTCTCGCCAATGTACCACGCTTCGGGACATCCTTTCCTGCAGCGTATGAGGTAGACAACGTTGGCCGAGTCGCACGAATATGTACCGTGTACCTGGTGGGTGGTGTTCTCACGTGTAATGGTGGTATCCATGTCGATGATCTGGCACGTCTTGCAGAGATTGCCATGGCAGGGTTGTGTGGTGTCGTGGTCACTGTTCTGAAGGCTGGGTAGTTTGCAGCAAACAATGGTTTGTTTGAGGTTGCGCGGTTGTTTGAAGGCAAGTAGTGGGGGTGTGGGGATGACCTTGGCAAGATGTTCATCTTCATCGATGACGTGTTGAAGGCTGTGAAGAAGATGTCATATTTTCTCCGCTCCGGGAAAGTACTGGACGACGAAGGGTATTCTGTCGGTTGTGTCCCATGTTTGTCTTCTGAGGAGGTTGGTGCGGTTTTTTGCTGTGACGCATTGGAACTGTCGATCGATGAGTCGAGCGCCATATCCCGTTCGTACGAGGGCATCTTTCAACGTCTGTAGATAACCGTTACGCTCCTCCTCGTCTGAGCAGATCCTGTGTATACGGAGAGCTTGTCCATAATAATTTCATTATTCAAATCTATTTTCTTATTTACATCTGTAACATATTTACAACATCACCTGCACCTGGACCAGCGACATTTGTATAACATTAAGAAATACAAATTGTAGTCTGTGGCCGTGAGCAACCGACCAGAATTCAGAACCGGACTCACACACAAGGAAAGATTACTTGGTCAAAATAGCTTCAGAAACAAAGGGGAGAATGAATGGTGTGTAGGGAATGATGTAAAGGAAAACAAATCAATCATTCTGATCCAGTAAAATTATGGGCGGGATTCTCCGACCCCCCACCGGCTGCCGGATTCTCCGGCGGCGGTTTTTCGGCGGGGGCAGGAATCTCGTCGCGCCGGTCGGGGGCCGTTGGCAGCGCCCCCCCCCCCCCCCCCCCCCCCCGGGCGATTCTCCGCTCCGCGATGGGCCGAGTGGCCGCCCGTTTCGGCCAGTCCCGCCGGCGTAAATCAAACCAGGTCCATACAGGCGGGCGGCCTGCGGAGTCCTCGGGGGGGCGTGGGGGGATCTGACCCCGGGGGGCCCCCACGGTGGCCTGCCTCGCAATCGGGGCCCACCGATCCGCGGGCGGGCCTATGCCGTGGGGGCACTCTTTCCCTCCGCACCGGCAGCTGTAACAGTTCGCCATGGCCGGCGCAGAGAAGAATCCCCCTGCGCATGTGCTGGGATGACGGCAGTACACGCTGGCGCTCCCGCGCATGCGTCAACTCGCGCCGGCCGGGGGAGGCCCTTCGGCGCCAGCTGACGCGGCGCCAAACCCGCCGCCGCCGGCATAGCCCCAGAAGGAGTGGTTCACGCCACTCTTCGGCGCCGGTACGGCCCCCCCCGGGGTTAGGGGAGAATCCCGTCCTATATGTTTCATTATATTCCTTTTGACTTTTGACAAGAGATGATAAATGTAAGATGAGTGCATGACCCGTTCGTGAAGGCACAATCATTGATTCCCGAGATGTTCGAGGGACACCACCCCGGCTGCGGGGCTGGTTGATGGGCGACAAGAGTTACCCGTTGCTGTCGTGGCTGTTGTCGCCTGTACGGAGACGACAGACCGAAGCGGAGACTGCTGCAATGATGCCCATTGTGTGACCAGGGGTGTGGTGGAGAGGTGCTTCGGGGTGCTGAAGATGTGCTTCAGGTGCATGGACCGCTCTGGAGGGGCTCTTCGGTACGAGACAAGCAGAGTCGGCCGCATCGTTGTGGTCTGCTGCGTCCTCCACAACATCCCATAGCCGGGGGGAGAGGGCAGGCCTCGCCAGATCAGGAGGATAAGAGGGAGAGGGACAATGGACGGGACATGGGGGCTGGCCATGCACGAGAGGCCGCACTACTCCATTAGCCGGGCCAGCGAGCATGGGACGCTTTGGTCGACGCACGTTTCACCAACTAGTGGTGGGGGGGGGGGGGGAATGGGGATACCACACCCCTTCACCACCGACCACCCTCACCTCCCACACCACCGACCACCCTCACCACCCATACGACCGACCACCCTAAACTACCGCACCACCGAACCACCCCCATGCACACCACCCTTCCATTATATATACACCTGCGGCACAATGAGCTGGGGGCACTGGGTTGACAGTGACAGCTGGTCTGGTCCATGGGATGGAGGGTAATGACAGCCCGCTCTGCGATGAGCTCCATGCTCAACATCATTAGACAATGTCTGACTCATACCCACAGTAGCTCCTCCCACCTGTGTGATACCTGCATGCGAACTGGCCAGTTCATCACATGGCCCTGTCGAATAGCTGGGGACGGGGTGGACTTCCGGGTGCGGCTATGCAGAGCTAGATCGCATATTCGTTAGCTCTCGCTTGGAACGGAGCTTTGGGCTCTTTTACAGGGCCCCCACGGCATTTGTTTGACATTTCCCGGTGTGGGAAGAAGACTGCAGCATTCCCCTGACACTGTCCCCCAGGAGTGTTGTGTCTTTTGGCTTCCAGACCCGGCAGAAACAGTGAAAGATTTGGTTGTAACTGCAGGGGAGAGAGGGGCCTCTTCCAGCATGCAGGCGGGGGAAGGGCAAGCTTAAAGCTGCAAGCTGACTTGAGGACCTCTATAAAAGATCTACGAAGGCCATTGAAGAAGCAGGGACGAGGCTTCCGGTGGCAGCCATGGAGGAGTAGGTTGCGCATTCGGCAGCCTCCGTCTGGAACGGACTCTCAGACCTTTTTCAGGAGATTCCACAGACTTTTTGGGGCAGATTGGTGAAGCGAACACTGCCAAAAGGATTCCCTCTCGAGACGTCCGGTTGCGGCTATGCGGAGCTAAGTCGCACATTCGGCGGCTCCCGCAAAAACGGACATTTGGGCTCTATTCAGGGCCACCAAGGGCACTTTCTCGACATTTCCCGGTGTGGGAAGGAGCTAATAATAGCTCCCCGTCAGTATATGGCTTTAACTAGGAGCGGGGCGACAAAAAAGGTGGTGGACCAGAAGAAGGGAGGGAAGAAGGACAAAATGGCGACGGGCGGAGACCAGGCAGCATGGAGGCAGTGGGCGGAGGAGCAACAGGAGGGTATCCAGCGCTGCCTCAGAGAGATTAAAATGGACCTGCTAGAGCCGATGAAGGCTTCTGTTGATAAGCTGCTGGAGACTCAGACGGCCCAGGGGGTGACAATCCAAAAGGCTCGACAAAAGATCTCTGACAATGAGGACGAGATCATAGGCCTGGCGGTCAAGGTGGAGGCGCACGAGACGCTTCACAAGAAATGGCAGGAGCGGTTCGAGAAGCTGGAGAATCGGTCAAGGCGGAAGAATCTGTGGATTCTGGGCCTCCCAGAGGGGCTGGAGGGGCCGGACATGGGGGCCTATGTGGTCACCATGTTGAACTCGCTGATGGGAGCGGGGTCCTTCCAGGGGCCCCTGGAGCTGGAAGGGGCTCATAGAGTGTTGGCGAGGAGGCCCAAGGCTAACGAGCCTCCGCGGGCGGTGCTCGTGCGGTTCCATCGGTTCGTCGATCGGGAGTGTGTGCTCAGGTGGGCCAAGAAGGAGAGGAGCAGCAGGTGGGAGAATGCGGAGGTTCGGATATATCAGGACTGGGGTGCGGAGATGGCGAAGAGGAGGGCCGGGTACAATCGAGCGAAGGCGGTGCGGCACAGGAAGGGGGTGAAGTTTGGCATGTCGCAGCCGGCGTGACTGTGGGTTACCAACAAGGACCGGCACCATTATTTTGAGTTTCCGGAGGATGCGTGGGCCTTTGTTCAGGCCGAGAAGCTGGACACAGACGGAGGGTCGGGATGGGCGATTGGGGACTGCGGTGGATATGTTATGCCTATTTTTGGTTCGGGGGGGGGGGGCAAGCAGGAGCTGGAGCGAGTGGGAGGGGGTCGAGACGGGGGTATGCCGCTGTGGGGAACGGGCCGGGTGTGGGGTGCGGGCGCGTGGCTGGCCAAGGAGGGGTCATGGCTAGTCGGCAGGGGAGGGGGGCGGGTAGCCCCCTGATCCGGCTGATAACCTGGACTGTAAAGGGACTGAATGGGCTGGTTAAGTGGGCCCGCGTGTTCGCGCACCTGAAGGGGCTCAAGGCGGATGTGGTTATGCTCCAGGAGACACACCTGAAGGTGGCAGACCAGGTAAGACTGAGGAAAGGGTGGGTAGGTCAGGTGTTTCACTCGGGGCTAGATGCCAAAAATCAAGGGGTGGCGATCTTGGTGGGAAAGAAGGTGTCATTCGAGGTGCGAGCATTGTGGCAGATAATGGCGGTAGGTACATAATGGTAAGTGGTAAGTTGCAGGGAGAGAGGGTGGTATTGGTCAATGTGTATGCTCCGAACTGGGACGATGCGGGTTTTATGCGGCGTATGTTGGGTCGGATCCCAGACTTGGAAGTGGGGGGCCTGATAATGGGGGGAGACTTTAACACGGTGTTGGATCCGGCACTGGATCGCTCCAGGTCTAGGACGGGTAGGAAGCCGGCGGCGGCTAGAGTGTTGAGGGGATTTATGGACCAAATGGGAGGGGTGGACCCTTGGAGATTTGCAAGGCCGGGGGCTAGGGAACTTTCATTCTTCTCACATGTCCATAAGGTTTATTCTCGAATCGACTTTTTCATTTTGAGTAGGGCGCTGATAGCAAGAGTAGAGGATACCGAGTATTCGGCAATAGCCATTTCGGACCACGCCCCGCATTGGGTGGACTTGGAGGTGGGGGAGGAGAGGGACCAGCGCCCGCTGTGGCGCTTGGAGGTGGGGCTGTTAGCGGACGAGGAGGTGAGCGAGCGGGTCCGAGGAAGTATCGAGAGGTACTTGGAGACCAAAGACAACGGGGAGGTCCGAGTGGGGATGGTATGGGAGGCACTGAAGGCGGTGGTGAGGGGAGAGCTGATCTCTATTAGGGCCCACAAGGAGTGGAGGGAGCGGGGGGAGAGGGAGAGGCTGGTGGGGGAGATGGTGAGGGTAGACAGCAGGTCTGCGGAAGAGCCTGAGGAAGGATTGTTGAGGAAGAGGCGCAGCCTCCAGGCCGAATTCGACCTGGTGACCACCAGGAAGACGGAGGTGCAGTGGAGGAAGGCCCAGGGGGCGGTCTACGAGTATGGGGAAAAGGCAAGCCGGATGCTGGCGCATCAGCTTCGGAAGCGAGACGCAGCTAGGGAGATAGGGGGAGTTAAGGACAGGGGAGGGAGCGTGGTGCCGAGTGGGGTTGGCATCAATGGGGTCTTCAGGGACTTCTACGAGGAATTGTACCCATCCGAGCCCCCACGGGAGGAGGGAGGGATGGGCCATTTCCGGGACCAATTGAGGTTTCCAAAGGTGGAAGAGGGACTGGTGGCGGGACTGGGGGCCCCGATTGGGCTGGAGGAGCTGATCAAAGGGATAGGAAGCATGCAGGCGGGGAAGGCACCGGGGCCGGATGGTTTCCCGGTCGAATTCTATAAAAAATATATGGACCTGTTGGGCCCGCTGTTAGTTAGGAACTTTAATGAGGCAAGGGGGGGGGGGGCTTTACCCCCGACGATGTCCCGGGCACTGATCTCCTTGATCCTGGAGCGGGACAAGGGTCCCCTGCAATGTGGGTCTTACAGACCAATTTCCTTGCTAAATGTAGATGCCAAGGTGCTGGCGAAGGTCTTAGCCACGAGGATTGAGGATTGTGTGCCGCAGATCATCCATGAAGACCAGACGGGGTTTGTGAAGGGGAGACAGTTGAACGCGAATGTGCGGAGGCTTTTGAACGTTATCATGATGCCGGCGAGGGAGGGGGAGGCGGAGATAGTGGTGGCGATGGACGCTGAGAAAGCCTTCGATAGGGTAGAGTGGGGGTACCTGTGGGAGGTACTGAAGAGGTTTGGGTTTGGGGAGGGGTTTGTCAGGTGGGTTAGGCTGTTGTATGAGGTCCCGATGGCGAGTGTGGCCACAAATAGGAAGAGGTCCGAGTACTTTTGGTTGCACCGAGGGACGAGACAGGGGTGTCCCCTGTCCCCCCTGCTCTTCGCACTGGCGTTTGAACCCCTGGCTATGGCACTGAGAGAGTCGAGGAACTGGAGGGGGTTGGTGCGGGGTGGGGAGGAGCATAGGGTGTCGCTTTATGCGGATGACCTGCTGCGGTATGTGGCGAACCTGGTGGGAGGAATGCCAGAGGTAATGAGGATCCTTAGGGAATTCGGGGACTTGTCGGGGTACAAGCTCAATATGGGGAAGAGCGAGCTGTTCGTAGCTCAGCGAGGGGACCAGGAGAGGGGGATTGGCGAGCTCCCACTAAAAAAGGCGGAGAGGAGCTTCAGATATTTGGGGGTCCAGGTGGCCAGGAGCTGGGGGGCCCTGCATAGGCTTAACTTTACAAGGCTGGTGGAGCAAATGGAGGAGGAGTTCAAGAGGTGGGACGCGTTGCCGCTGTCCTTGACGGGTAGGGTGCAGTCAATCAAAATGACGGCGCTCCCAAGGTTTTTGTTCCTGTTCCAGTGTCTCCCCGTGTTTATCCCGAAGGCTTTTTTCAGGCGGGTTAACAGGAGTATAATGGGGTTTGTGTGGGCGCGAGGGACTCCGAGGGTGAGAAGGGTGTTCCTGGAGCGGAGTAGAGATAGGGGGGGGGGGCTGGCGCTGCCCAACCTCTGTGGGTACTACTGGGCCGCAAATGCGACGATGGTGCGCAAGTGGGTGATGGAGGGGGAGGGGGCTGCATGGAAGAGGCTGGAGACGGCGTCCTGTGTGGGTACGAATCTGTGGGCGCTGGCAACTGCGCCGCTGCCGCTCCCTCCAAGGAGGTATACCACGAGCCCGATGGTGGTGGCGGCCCTCAAAATTTGGGGGCAGTGGAGGCGGCATAGGGGGGAAGTTGGGGCCTCGGCGTGGACCCCATTAAGGGGGAACCACCGGTTTGCCCCAGGAAGAACAGGTGGAGGGTTTTCGGGATGGCACAGGGCAGGGATATGAAAGTTGGGGGACCTGTTTGTGGACAGGAAGTTCGCGAGCTTGGGTGAGCTGGAGGAGAAGTACGGGCTCCCCCTGGGGAACACCTTCAGGTACTTACAAGTAAGGGAGTTTGCCAGACGGCAGGTGGTGGAATTCCCGCGACTACTGCCACACACAGTACAGGACAGGGTACTTTTGGGGGGGTGGGTGGGAGTGGGGAAGATCTCGGAAACTTACCAGGTGATGCAGGAGGAGGAGGAGGCCTCGGTGGTGGAGTTGAAAGGTAAGTGGGAGGAGGAGTTGGGAGAGGAGATTGAAGAGGGCACGTGGGCAGATGCCCTAGGGAGGGTGAATTCTTCCTCTTCGTGCGCGAGGCTCAGCCTCATACAGTTTGAGGTGCTGCACAGGGCACACATGACCGGGACAAGGATGAGCCGGTTCTTTGGAGGGGAGGGGAAGTGTGTTAGGTGCTCAGGGAGCCCAGAAAATCACACCCATATGTTCTGGGCCTACCCAGCGCTGTTGGAATTTTTGAAGGGCGTAGCGAGGACGGTGTCGAGGGTGGTAGGATCCAGGGTCAAACCGGGCTGGGGGCTCGCAATATTTGGGGTGGCAGAGGAGCCGGGAGTGCAGGAGGCGAAAGAGGCCGGAATTCTGGCCTTTGCGTCCCTGGTAGCCCGGCGAAGGATTCTCCTTCAGTGGAAAGATGCGAGGCCTTCAAGCGTGGAATCCTGGATCAGCGATATGGCAGGGTTCATTAAATTGGAGAGGGTGAGATTTGCCTTGAGAGGGTCGGTACAAGGGTTCTTTAGGCGGTGGCAACCGTTCTTCGACTTTCTGACAGAACGATAGACATTGGTCAATGGCAGCAGCAGCTCGGGGGTGGGGGGTTTACTTTATTTTTGTTTATGTTATTTACACTGGAGGGTCTGAGGGGGTGTATATACTTGTTGTGTTAAGTCGGGGTGTTAATGTTAATTTATTATTTATGTACCGGGGGGAGGGGTTTGGGGGGTTGCTTTTTAAGATTGTGTTTTGTACTTAACCCTGTTGGGTTCTTTTTTCTTTCTCATTTTGTTATTGATATTTTATGAAAACCTTTAATAAAATGTTTTTAATTTATTTTTTAAAAGCTGGGGACGGGGTGATGGGGACGGTCGGGGGAGAGGGGGCTGCAGGGCCCACCAACTGGCCTCACTCATCCACCACCCCTCACCCACAGTGCCCATCACTTACCACTGCATCCCCGCACCCATCAGACAGAGCACAAAGGCAGCTTTCAATGGTGTTAACAGATGTTTAATGTGAAGAGATATATACAGTTTGTGCCTGAGCCCCTATAACTAAACTGTGCCCTGCACCCGTGCCAACTTAACTGGTATATAACTTTCTGGCCTTATGGGCCCTAACACTATGCCTAGGTGGTTCTCCAGACGGTACTGCAGGAGAGGTGGCGGTCTGCTGAGACCCCTGCGCTGAGACTAGGGTCCCTGTTGGCCCACGTTTCCTGGGGCGGCCCTGAGGGGGAGGGGTCCGAGGTGCGGCGCTGTTCTGGCACCTCCACCGCAGGAGTCACCGGCATGGGCCCCATCACCTCCTCCTCCCTCGGGGCGCCCGATGGCCACCGAGCTTCTCCATGGGGCGGGGGTGCGAGTGGAGCCAAACCCCGTGGCTCCCCCGACACTTGGCACTGCCAGTCCTGGAAGACCGCTCTGGTATCGACCAGGGTCTGTATGTTTGCGGCCATGGAGTACAGGGAGAAGCCCATCCCTGCCTGGGACTGGGCCATCTCCCTCTGAGTGTGTGCAACGCTGGCCAGCACCTGGGCAATGGCGCCGATACTCTCAGCCATGACCTGCTGTGACTGGGCCACACTGAGGAGCCCTGCTGCAATCTGGCACACGGCTGCCTGTGAGTGGGCAGCCCTGTCCTGGGCCGTGGCCCCGACTGCACAGAATGCCCCAGACCTTGCAAAACCTGACCCATGTCCGACACCGTCACCCCCACTGCCTCCACCGTGGACGCCACCCGTGCGATTTTGGCCTGGGTGGCAAGCATGACCGGCACCACTCCCTGCTCATGCAGGCGGTTGTACTCCTCCATTTGCGTCTGCAGGTGCTGGAAGTCGGCCATCATCCCCTCCTCTGGCTCCTAGGTCTCTGACTCCACGTGAACTATGGGTGGGAATGGATATTTCAGGAACCCGGGACCCGTCTGGGCGGCAGCTGTTTGCTGGGGCAGGGCTGCCCTCCGTCCGGCTCCTCGGCTGCTCCTACCTCTACCTGCTGTGCCGGAGCGGCTGTGTGGTGCGTACCAGTGAGTGACCCAGAAGCCTCCTTACTAAATAGCCCAACCGAGGCGATAGTGTCTGAGATGATGGATGGTGTTGGAGTTAGCAGTGCCGGAATGTCTTCATCGGACCCGAAGTCCAGGGTCTCCTGTGGCATGGTGTGCTGTGTGTCTGTCCCGTGTTGTGGTGTCCTGTGTGTCTGTCCCCTGTGTGTTGGTCGTGTCGTGGTGTGCTGTGTCTGTTCCCTGTGTGTCTGTCCTCTGGGTCGTGGTGTCCTGTGTGTCTGTCCCCTGTGTGTCTGTCCCCTGGGTCGTGGTGTCCTGGCTCATCTCGGGTAGAGGGTTGGTGTTCCGGCTGCTCTCCCTGTCGGTGCGTGGGTTGCTGGGGGGCACAGGCCCTGGCACTGGATGAGGGCAGGATGCGCCGGATGGGCCAGGCCCATCGCCGGCTAGTCCTGAAAGACACAAGACAGTATGTATGGTTAGACAGATGGACGGGGGTGAGGAGTGAGGTGGTGAGGGGGGACGGGGGGTGAGAGGGGGGTGGTGGGGGGGGGTGAGGGGGGGATCAGGGGGTGGGGGGGGGCACACATGTGTTGTGCAGAGCCACAAACAGGCAGGGGGGTGGCACGTCTCCAACCTCCACATCGGCGACGTCCCACTCCTCCGGCCCGCCAACAATGTCCTGTGCTCTCTGCTCGGGCACGATGAGGGGACACAGTTCTGGTAGTCCCCCTCCGGTCTGCTCCCACTCCCGGCAGTTATGCGCAGACTTTTCCTGGGTGGAGAAGGGGGGGGGGGGGCAAAAACAACAGCAACAGTGTTGGACGGTCCATGGCATGCAGCCCAGGGTTTGGGTCTCTGATGGCATTGGTGCACACGGCCATTGTGGATGGCATGGGTGGGTGCAGCCATGGGTCAGGGTGTGGATGGGGCCATCCCCCTGGGGGGGGGTCACATGTGTGTGTGGGAGAGTGGTAGGGTGGCTGCTACCAGGGGCACAGTGCTGGGTACTCACCCTGGCTGACCTGAGTAGGTTGTGCAGTTTCTTTCTGCACTGGTCTGCAGTCCGAGCCACCGCCCCGACGGCGCTGGTGGCGTCTGCCACCTCGGCCCAGACATGCCGAACAGCGGCGCCTGCTGACCTCCATCCAGGCCCGGGCTACAGTATTAGCCTCCTGCCCTCCACATCGTCCAGGAGGGTCTCCAACTCGCCATCCCTAAATCGCGGGGCAGCACTTCTGGCGGCCATCTTTCCTGCTATCTGTGTGGGGGGAAGAATGGTTATGTGCAGCCGCGGCGTTGTGTCAATGACGGACCCGGCAAATCGGCGGCCGCTCCCTTGGGCACTTCACATTCCGCCCATGGTAGCCCCTTGTGGGCCGTTGAATTGCTCCACCTGGGGGCCCGATGACAAAACCGTGGAGTTTCACAACGGCATCAACACTTCGCCCCCTTTTCGAAGAATCTAGCCGCTGGTCTGATCTTCGAGCTTGGATTAATCAACCAAGAATGATGAAATCTATTGACAGATTGACTGGAAACTGGAGGTTTTACACTGCTAGTTGTCGAATTATCATTTCCAAGAAGTACCTCAACATTTGACAAGAGATGAGAAGTAAAAAGTTTCTTTACCGAATACTGGTGACTTGTCACCTGCTGAAACAAATGTGGAAATAATTATTCAAATATTAGTTGATCAAGAATAAATAATTATAAAATATAAGATTGATTTAGATAATTGTAATGTTATCATTTGAAGCCTCTTGGTAGCCTGCACCAATTCTCCCCAATGTGTTGGTCCATAAGGCCACTGAATTTGATAAATTCAGCCCATGTAGGTTAGAAATACTCAGAAGACATTTGCCCTGCTCAGGCCTTCCATTGTCTGCAAGGCAGAAAGATTTAGACAGTTTAGGAGAGTGATCCAAGAAATGGCTGATGAAATTCAACGTGGGCAAGTGCGAGGTTTTGCACTTTGGAAAAAAGAATAGAGGCATGGACTATTTTCTTTTTTAAAAAAAATATATTTATTAAAGTTTTTTAACAAAACAAAACTATTTTTTCCCCTTACAAACAATAAACCCCCCCCCCCCCGTAACAAAATAACGCAAAATCGCCCTGAGCAAGATATATACATGGTAAGATGATATACTTACAGAGCTTTATACACTGGCTCTTGCCCGTTCGTGCCAGTTTCCCCCACCCTCCATGTTATCCCCCGCTCGTCCGTCCCCTCAAACAATCTCTCGTTCCCCCCTCCCCTCCGCCCCCCCCAGGGTTGCTGCTGCTGCTGACCAACCTTCCTCTAACGCTCCACGAGGTAGTCTAAGAACGGTTGCCACCGCCTGTAGAACCCCTGCGCAGACCCCCTTAAGGCAAACTTAATCCTTTCCAACTTTATGAACTCAGCCATGTCGTTTGTCCAGGCCTCCACGCTAGGGGGCTTCGCCTCCTTCCACATTAGCAAGATCCTTCGCCGGGCTACTAGGGACGCAAAGGCCAGAATGCCGGCCTCTTTCGCCTCCTGCACTCCCGGCTCGTCCACTACTCCAAATATTGCTAGCCCCCAGCTTGGCTTGACCCGGACTTTCACCACCTGAGATATTGCTCCCGCCACTCCTCTCCAGAACCCCTCCAGTGCCGGGCATGACCAAAACATATGGACATGGTTCGCCGGACTCCCTGAACACCTTCCACATCTGTCCTCTACCCCAAAGAACCTACTCAACCTCGCCCCCGTCAAGTGTGCTCTGTGCACCACCTTAAATTGTATCAGGCTGAGCCTGGCACATGAGGAGGAGGAATTGACCCTACCCAGGGCATCAGCCCACAAACCTTCCTCGATCTCTTCCCCCAACTCCTCCTCCCATTTACCCTTCAACTCTTCTGCTCGCGCTTCCCCCTCTTCTTTCATCTCTCGGTGTATTGCCGAAACCTTGCCCTGCCCGACCCATACACCCGAGATCACCCTGTCTTGAATTTCCTGTGTCGGGAGCAGCGGGAATTCCCTGACCTGTCGCCTCACAAAAGCCCTCACCTGCATATATCTAAAGGCATTTCCCGGGGGTAGCTCAAACTTCTCCTCCAGTGCCCCTAGGCTCGCAAATGTCCCGTCGATGAACAGGTTCCCCATTCTTCTAATCCCCGCCTATGCCAGCCCTGGAACCCCCGTCCATCTTCCCCGGGACAAACCGGTGGTTACCCCTGATCGGGGACCACACCGAGGCTCCCACTGCACCCCTATGCCATCTCCACTGGCCCCAGATCCTTAACGTTGTCGCCACCACCGGGCTCGTGGTGTACTTTGATGGCGAGAGTGGCAACGCCAAGCTCGTTTCTTTGCAGGACGCCATCTCCATCCTCTTCCATGCCGCCCCCTCTCCCTCCATAACCCACTTACGGATCATCGCCACGTTAGCTGCCCAGTAGTAGCTCCCTAGGTTTGGCAGCGCCAGCCCTCCTCGGTCCCTACTGCGCTCCATGTACCCTCTCCTTACCCTCGGGGTTTTGTTCGCCCACACAAACCCCATAATACTCCTACCTACTCTCTTGAAAAAGCCTTTGGTGATCACGATGGGGAGTCACTGGAACACAAACAAAAACCTCGGAAGGACCACCATTTTTACCGACTGCACTTTACCCGCCAACGAGAGCGGCAACATGTCCCATCTTTTGAAGTCCACCTCTATTTGGTCCACCAACCTCGTCAGATTCAGTTTGTGTAGGGCCCCCCAGCTCCTGGCTATCTGGATCCCTAGATACCGAAAACTCCCCTCCGCCCTCCTCAGTGGTAGGTCCCCTATCCCTCTTTCTTGGTCCCCTGCCTGTAGTACAAAAAGCTCGCTCTTCCCTACATTGAGCTTATAGCCCGAGAACTCCCCAAACTCCCTCAAAGTCTGCATGACCTCCACCATCCCCTCCATTGGGTCCACCACATACAGCAGCAGGTCGTCCGCGCATAGCGACACCCGATGCTCTTTCCCCCCCGCGGACCACCCCCCTCCATTTTTTGACTCCCTCAGTGATATGGCCAAGGGTTCGATCGGCAATGCAAACAACAGGGGGGACAAAGGGCACCCCTGCCTCGTTCCTCGGTACAGCCGAAAGTACTCCGACCTCCGCCGGTTCGTCACCACACTCGCCACCGGGGCGCTGTAAAGGAGCTTAACCCAGCTAATAAACCCTCCCCCGAACCCAAACCTGCGCAACACCTCCCAGAGGTACTCCCACTCAACTCGGTCAAAGGCCTTTTCCGCGTCCAATGCTGCCACTATCTCCGCCTCTCCCTCCTCCGATGGCATCATTATCACGTTTAAGAGCCGCCACACACTCATATTTAATTGCCTGCCCTTTACAAATCCCATCTGGTCCTCATGTATCACCCCCGGGACACAGGCCTCAATCCTCGTGGCAAGCACTTTTTCCAATAGCTTAGCGTCCACATTTAGGAGCGAAATCGGCCTGTACGATCCACATTGCAGTGGGTCCTTGTCTCGCTTCAGGATCAAGGAAATTGTCGCCTCCGACATTGTTGGGGGCAGGGACCCCTCCTCTCTTGCCTCGTTAAATGTCCTCACTAGTAGCGGGGCCAAAAGGTCCACATACTTTCTATAGAACTCCACCGGGAACCCGTCCGGCCCCGGGGCCTTCCCCGCCTGCATGCTCCCCAAACACTTACTCAGCTCCTCCAACCCGATTGGTGCCCCCAAACCAGCCACCTCTTGCTCCTCCACCCTCGGGAACCGCAGTTGGTCCAGGAATCTTCCCATCCCCTCTTCTCCCCCTGGGGGCTGGGATCTGTACAGCTCTTCGTAGAAGGCCCTGAATACCTTATTTATTTCCGTTGCACTCTGGACCATAGCTCCCCCACCATCTTTGACTCCCCCTATTTCCCTCGCTGCCGCCCTCTTACGGAGCTGGTGTGCCAGCATCCGACTGACCTTTTCCCCGTACTCGTAGGTCGCCCCCTGCGCCTTCCTCCACTGTGCCTCCGCCTTCCCCGTGGTCAACAGGTCAAACTCCGTCTGGAGCCGTCGCCTTTCCCCAAGTAATCTTTCCTTCGGGGCCTCTGCGTATCTCCTGTCCACTCGCAAAATCTCCCCCGTTAACCTCTCCCTTTCCCTGCCCTCTGTCTTCTCCCTATGAGCCCTGATGGAGATTAGCTCTCCCCTGATCACCGCCTTCAACGCCTCCCATACTACCTCCACTCGCACCTCCCCGTTGTCGTTGGCCTCCAAGTACCTTTCAATACACCCCCTTACCTTACCACACACCACCTCATCTGCCAACAGTCCCACATCCAACCGCCACAGCGGGCAATGGTCCCTCTCCTCTCCCAGCCCCACTTCCACCCAGTGCGGGGCATGGTCCGACACGGCTATGGCCGAATACTCCGTCCCCTCCACCCTCGGGATGAGCGCCCTGCCCAGCACAAAGAAGTCTATCCGGGAGTATGCCTGGTGCACGTGGGAGAAGAAAGAAAATTCCCTGGCCTGCGGTCTTGCGAACCTCCATGGGTCCACTCCCCACATCTGGTCCATAAACCCCCTGAGCACCCTGGCCGCCGCCGGCCTGTTTCCCGTCCTTGATCTGGAGCGGTCTAGTGCTGGGTCCAGTACTGTATTGAAGTCCCCTCCCATTATCAGTCGTCCTACCTCCAGGTCCGGGATGCGCCCCAACATGCGCTTCATAAATCCAGCATCATCCCAGTTCGGGGCGTATACATTTACCAACACCACCCACGTCCCTTGCAACCTGCCACTCACCATCACGTATCTCCCTCCATTGTCCGCTACGATAGTCTTGGCCCCAAATGACACATGTTTTCCCACCAGAATTGCCACCCCTCCGTTTTTGCGTCCAGTCCCAAGTGAAATACCTGTCCTACCCATCCCCTTCTTAACCTAACCTGGTCCGCCACCTTCAGGTGTGTCTCTTGGAGCATAGCCACGTCTACCTACAGTCCCTTCAAGTGCGCGAACACGCGAGCCCTCTTCACCGGTCCGTTCAGGCCCCTCACGTTCCACGTTATCAGCCGGATTGGAGGGGCTCTCACTCCCCCCCCCCCCCCCCCCCCGCGACTAGCCATCTCCTTTTCTGGGCCAGTCCCATGTCCGCGTCTCCCTCGCCTCCGTCCCGGCCACCTCTTCTGTGTCCCATTCCCTTTCGGCCAGTGCAGCAGCAACCCTGTTTCCCCCCCCTCCCCCCTTCCCTCCCCCCACCCCCCGCTAGACCCCTGTCTAGCTTTTTTGCTCCCCCCATATCACTCCCGTAAGTCAGCTGACGCCTGCTGACCCTGGCTTCCCCCGCCATCCCTTTGACCCCCCCGTGTGGGAATCTCCCCATCAGTAGGTGTTCCTACGCTCCCCCTCCCACCTTTCTTCCCACGCATGGGAGAAAAGCCCCGCGCTTTCCAGAGCCTGCCCCGCCCCCTCTGACACAGCTTCTGTTGCGGCCTTGTCTCTCGTCCCCAGCCCATATAACATTCCCTGCGCGTGCTTACCCCCTATATACCACCGCCATCATACTTCAACCCTCAAATACCCCCCACCCTCACAATCCCTCAATTAGAGTCCAACTTTTCAGTTAATATAAAGGTCCACGCCTCTTTGGGCGTTTCGAAGTAATAGTGTTGGCCGTTATATGTGACCCACAGTCGTGCTGGCTGCAACATTCCAAATTTCAGTCCTTTCCGATGCGGCACCGCTTTGGCCCGGTTGAAACCCGCTCTCCGCTTAGCGACCTCCGTGCTCCAGTCCGGGTATATTCTAATCTCAGCATTGTCCCACTTGCTGCTCCGCTCCTTCTTGGCCCATTTCAGGAACCTCTCTCTATCTGTGAACCGTTGAAATCTCACCACCATCGCCCTTGGTGGCTCGTTTGCTTTGAACTTCCTCGCCAGCACCCGGTGCGCCCCTTCCAGCTCCAGCAACCCAGGGGGGCCTCGCCGCCCATCAGCGCCCCAATCATCGTGCCCGCATACGCCGCGGCGTCGGCCCCCTCCACTCCTTCTGGGAGACCCAGGATCCTCAAATTGTTTCTCCTCGACCTGTTCTCCAGGTCTTCGAGTCTTCCCGCCCACGTCTTGTGTAGCGCCTCGTGCCGCTCCACTTTCACCGCCAGGCCCAAGAGCTCGTCCTCATTCTCACTCACTTTGTCCTGGATGTCCTGGATCTTCACCTCATGGGCTTTCTCGGTTGCCCCAAGTCCTTCAATTATTGCCAGCATCGGCGCCACCATCTCCTTGCGCAGCTCCTCGAAGCAGCGCTTAATGAATTCTTGCATCTCTTCTTTGTCCCCGGCCGCCGCCATTTTGTTTATTTTACCCTTCTTCTCCCGCTGCTCCAGTGCCGTTTTTTTGGCCGTTTCGCCTCGGGTCCGGTCCATACAGGTTAGTGGGGGACCTCTCTCCTCTCTTCCCCACGGGTTGGCTGTGTAAAAAATCCCGTTGGGGCTCTTCTATCGAGCCCGAAGGTCCGTCTTCGCGGGAGCTGCCGATTCGTGCGGCTTAGCTCCGCATAGCCGCAACCGGAAGTCGTGTGGACTATTTTCTAAACGGTGACAAAATTCATAATGCTGAAGGATTCTCTAAAGGTAAACTTGCAGGTTGAGTCCGTAATTAAGAAAGCAAATGCAATGTTGTCATTTATCTCAAGAGGCTTGGAATATAAAAGCAGGGATGTACTTCTGAAGCTTTATGAAGCATTAGTTCGGCCCCATTTACAAAGAACAAAGAACAAAGAAATGTACAGCACAGGAACAGGCCCTTCGGCCCTCCAAGCCCGCGCCGACCATACTGCCCGACTAAACTACAATAAATAGAATACTGTGAGCAAATTTGGGCCCCACACCTCAGGAAGGACATACTGGCACTGGAGCGGGTCCAGCGGAGATTCCCACGGATGATCCCAGGAATGGTTGGCCTAACATACGATGAACGTCTGAAGATCCTGGGATTATATTCATTGGAGTTTAGGAGGTTGAGGGGAGATCTAATAGAAACTTACAAGAGAATGAATGGCTTAGATAGGGTGGACGTAGGGAAGGTGTTTCCATTAGCAGGGGAGACTAGGACCCGGGGGCACAGCCTTAGAATAAAAGGGAGTCACATTAGAACAGAGATGAGGAGAAATTTCTTCAGCCAGAGAGTGGTGGGTCTGTGGAATTCATTGCCACAGAGGGCGGTGGAGGCCGGGACGTTGAGTGTCTTTAAGACAGAAGTTGATAAATTCTTGATTTCTCGAGGAATTAAGGGCTATGGAGAGAGAGCGGGTAAATGGAGTTGAAATCAGCCATGATTGAATGGTGGAGTGGACTCGATGGGCCGAATGGCCTTACTTTCGCTCCTATGTCTTATGGTCTTATGGCCTGATGCTGAAGTACTGGTCTGTTCCTCGAGCTTGGATTAATCAACCAAGAATGATAAAACCTATTGACAAATTCCTTGGGAACTGATAGTTTTACACTGGTAGTTGTCGAATTATCCATGAGGTACCTCAACATTTGACAAGAGATAATGAATGTAAAACATTTCTTTACCTGATACTGGTGATGTATCACCTGCTGAAAAAAATGTGTAAGTAATTATTCAAATATTGGTTGATCAAGAATAAATAATAATAAAATATAGGATTGATTTAGATAATTGTATTGTTTTCATTTGGAGTATCTTGGTAGCCTGAATCAAACCTCCCCAATGTTTTGGTCCATAAGGTCACTGAATTTGATAAATTCAGCCCATGTAAGTTAGAAATAATCAGAAGACATTTGCCCTGCTCAGGCCTTCATTTCTCTG